>NC_064566.1:113595200-114215200 GCF_937001465.1 Orcinus orca | reverse complement strand
ACCCTAACCTGTCCCCTAAACCGTCCCCATCCCCTAACCCTAACCCTAACCCTTACCCGAAGCCTTATCCGAACCCGTCTCCTAATCCTAACCCGTACGCTAACACTAACCCGTGCCCTCACACGTATGCTCACCCTAAACCATTGTCATACCCTAACCTGTCCCCTAAACCGTCCCCGTCCCCTAACCCTAACCCTAAACCTAACCCTAACGCTTACCCAAAGCCTTACCCTAACCCGTCCCCTAATCCTAACCCATACGCTAACACTAACCAGTGCCCTCACATGTACGCTCACCCTAAACCGTTGTCGTATCCTAACCTGTCCCCTGAACCGTCCCCGTCCCCTAACCCTAACCCTAACCCATCCCCTAATCCTAACCCTTATGCTAACACTAACCCGTGCCCTCACACGTATGCTTACCCGAAACCATTGTCGTACCTTAACCTGTACCCAAAACCGTCCCTGTCCACCTAACCCTAACAGTAACCCTAACCCTTACCTAACCATAACCCCTACCCGAAGCCTTACCCTAACCCGTCCCCTAATCCTAACCCGTACGATAACACTAACCCGTGCCCTCACACTTATGCGCACCCTAAACTGTTGTCGTACACTTACCTGTCCCCTAAACTGTCCCTGTCCCCTAACCCTAACCCTAACCCTTACCTGAAGCCTTACCCTAACCCGTCCCCTAATCCTAACCAGTACGCTAACACTAACCCATACCCTAACACGTACGCCTCACCCTAAACCTTTGTCGTACCCTAACCTGTACCATAAACCGTCCCCGTCCCCTAACCGTAACCCTAACCCTTACCCGAAGCCTTACCCTAATCCGTCCCCTAATCCTAACCTGTACGCTAACACTAACCCATACCCTAACACTTATGCTCACCCTAAACCGTTGTTGTACCCTAACCTGTGCCCTAAACCATCTCCATTGCCTAACCCTAACCGTACCCCTTACTGGAAGCCGTACCCTAAACTTTCCCCTAATCCTTACCCGTACACTGACAATATCCTGTACCCTAACATGTACGCTCACCCTTAACCATTGTCGTACCCTAAACTGTACCCTAATCCGACCCTGTCCCCTAACCCTAACACTTACCCGAGGCCTTACCCTAACTCGTCCCCTAATCCTAAGCCATACCCTAACACTAACTTGTACTCTAATACCTATGCTCACCCTAAACCGTTGTTGTACCCTAACATGTACCCTAAACCGTCCCTGTCCCATAAGCCTAACCCTAACACTTACCCAAAGCCTTATCCCATCCTGTCCCCTCATCCTAACCCGTACGCTAACACTAACTCTTATCCTAACACGTACACTCACCGTAAACCGTTGTAGTACCCTAATCTGTACCCTAAACCGTCCCCGTCCCTTAACCCTAACCCTAACCCTTACCTGAAACCTTACCCTAACCCGTCATCTAATCCTAACCCGTACGCTAACACTAACCCATACCCTAACACGTACGGTCACCCTAAACCGCTGTCACACCCTAACCTGTACCCTAAACTGTCCCCCTCTCCTAACCCTAACCCTTACCTGAAGCCTTACCCTAACCCGTCCCCTAATCCTAACCTGTACGCTAAACTAACCCGTACCCTAACACGTACACTCACCCTAAACCATTGTCGTACCCTAAACTGTACCCTAAACATTCCCCGTCCCCTAACCCTAACCCTAACCTTTACCCGAAGCCTTACCTTAACCTGTCCCCTAATCCTAACCCGTATGCTAACACTAACCCATGCCCTAACATGTACACTCACCCTAAACCATCGTCGTTCCCTAACCTGTACCCTAAACCTTCCCAGTCCCCTAATCCTAAACTTAAACTTTACCTGAAGCCTTACCCTAACCCGTCCCCTAATTCTAACCCGTATTCTAACACTAACCCATACCCTCACACGTACGCTCACCCTAAACTCTTGTCGTACCCTAACTTGTACCCTAAACTTTCCCCGTCCCCTAACCCTATCCCTAACCCTTACCCGAAGTCTTACCCTATCCGGTCCCCTAATCCTAACCCATGCGCTAACTCTAACTCATACCCTAACACGAATGCTGACTCTCAACCATTGTCATACCCTAACCTGTTCCCTAAACGGTCACCGTCCCCTATCCCTAACGCTAACCCTAACCCTTACCCGAAGCCTTACCTTAACCCGTCCCCTAATCCTAACCCGTACGCTAACACTAACCCTTACCCTTACATGTACACTATCCCTAAACTGTTGTCGTACCCTAACCTCTACCCTAAACCGTCCCCATTCCCTAACCATAACCCTAACCTGAAGCATTTCCCTAACACTTACCCTAATCCTAAACAGTACACTAACACTGACCTGTACCCTAACGCTTTCGCTCACCCTAAACCATTGTCGCATCCTAAACCATACCCGTTCCCTAACCCTAACCTTAACCCTAACCCTAAACCTACTTATAGCACTATAACTCAGGAAAATTAAAATAACAAGAAACAACCACCCCAAAGTTTAGGGCTGCTCTGTTTACAAGAGTCTCGACTACAGTACAAATTAAATATCCTTGAAAGAGAGAAATGGATAAAGAAGTTTTCATACTTACGTACAACGGAACATCACTCAGCAATGAAATCAATGTCGTCCGGCCCGTACAAGCATAATGAATGGATTTAGGTACAATAATTCAAAGGAAATAAGTCACACAGAAAAAGAAACTTATCATAAGATATCACTTATAGAGGGAATGTAAACTTGGCTACACATGAACTGAATTACAAAACAGAACAGAGTCTCACATTTAGAAAACAAACTTATGCTTTCTTAAGGGGAATGATGAGTTGGGGTGCTACGTAAAACCAGAGATTGAAATTAGCACAGATACTATTCCATAAGCCAAATATGTAATAGACGAGATATACTCCTTGCTCAACGAATTAGACTCAACACCACCTATTCACTGCAGAGGAATATATCTGACAATAAGAATATTAAAACATATGTATTTATATGTCTCCGTAAGAGAATCAAGTGTGTGTAGAGCAGTATACACAGCCATGAAAATCAACTAAACCCCATTATTAAAATAAATTTCAAAAACAAAGACAGTGAAGGAGAGAAAGTTCTTAAATAATTCGTTCAGGGCTTGTGATGAAACTTGGATTTACCACATCTACACCCACAGCTGGGTGAGACATAAGGCAGGACATTTGGGGCTGAGAGGATTCGTGAGGTTCGGTGAGCAAATGGAGACCCTTTGAAGTAATACTGTATGCTACCCATTCCATGGGTCCCAACTCTCCTGGTTTAAGGGATTCTTCCTACAGCTAAAACATGCATGGGAAACCCAGAGGATTGTACACCATGTGATCGGGCAACGTTTCTAAAACGCATCTCATTTTTTGTCCCTTGGTACACGGGTTCGCCATTCCAGATGCTTTACTAAAAATCTCCCCACGTGGAGAGTCTGTGCCTTAAAACTCCTGTTTAGCACAGTTAGCAGGTTCTGCAGAGGTTGAACGGGAATAGGGAGAACCAATGAGAGACTAGCTGTAGGTGTTTGGACGGTCACATTTCACTCTAATTTCCCACCAGGAAGAGGAATTAACAAAAGGCTCAGCGTGCCGTGCCGGAACCAGATTAGGGCCTGAAGCAATCCTGCGGTGTTGCGGCCAGCTCACAAGAAAGCGAGTTGAAGAAAGGACCTTAGGGGCACTGTAATTCATAAACCTGCAGAGTTATAAATGACAGCTATCGTCCAAAAATATATTGAGGTAAGGCTGCAAAGAGGACTTGAAAGCACGGCACAATTGCAGGAAATATATTTCAGGAGGTAGATGGAAACTGCATTTAAAGCATATGAAAAGTGGCAGAACTTCGACAATGATGCACTTGGCCAAAAAATGCATATGCGTTTTTTCCTGAATATATCCAGGAAAAAACGCATACGGCCTTTTTTGCCAACCAAGGAAGCGTGCAATGGAAATCCGCACTACAATGAAGTCTCACTTCCCACCGGTCAAATGGGCCATCTGAAAAAAGTGTAAAAACCAGAAAGGCAGGACAGGCCATGGAGAACAGGGAGCCTTGTTATGCTGATGGGCGGGATGTAAATGGCCAACAGCCACTCTGGAGAAGTGTATGGTGTTTCCTGAAACCTCTAAAAAACAAAGCTACAGAGACTCGGGCACTTCCACCTATGGCCCTATAGCTTAGGAAAATTAAAATCAACAAGACTCAGCCACCCCAAAGTTTAGGGCTGCTGTGTTTACAAGAACCTCGACAACGGAACAACTTAAGTATCCCAGAAAGAGAAAAATGGATAAAGAAGTTGTGGTACTTACATAGAATGGAATATCACTCTGCAATGAAATCAATGTCATCAGGCCCGTAGCAGCATAATGAGTGGATTTAGGTAAGATGATTCTGAGTGAAATAAGTCACACAGAAAAAGAAACTAGTCATAAGATATCACTTATAGAGGGAATGTAAACTTGGCTACACATGAACTGAATTACAAAACAGAACAGAGTCTCACATGTAGAAAACAAACTTTTGCTTGCTTAAGGGGAAAGGTGAGTTGGGGTGCTGCATAAAACCAGAGATTGAAATTAGCACAGATACAGTTCCATAAGCCAGTAATAGACAAGATATACTCCTTGTTCAACGAAGTGGACTCAACACCCCCTATTCACTGCAGAGGAATATATCTGACTAGTAAGAATCTTAAAACCTATGTGTTTATATGTCTCCATAAGAGGATCAAGTGTGCATCGAGCGGCATAAACACAGCAGTGAAAATCAGCTAAACCCCATTATAAAAATAAATTTCAAAATCAAAACACAAAGACAGTGAAAGAGAGATAAATTCTTAAATAATTCGTTCAGGGCTTGTGACGAAACCTGGATTTACCACATCTACACCCACAGCTGGGAGATACATAAGGCTGGACACTTGGGGCTGCGAGGATTGGTGAGGTTCGGTGAGCAAATGCAAACCCTTTGAAGTAGTACTGCGTGCTACCCATTCCATGGGTCCCAACTCTCCAGGTTTAAGGGATTCTTCCTACAGCTAAAACATGCGTGGGAAACCCAGAGGATGGTCCACTGTGTGATCGGGCAAGGTTTCTAAAACGCATCTCATTATTCGTCCGCTGGTACTCGGGTTCGCCATTCCAGACGCTTTACTAACAATCTCCCCACTTGGAGAGTCAGTGCTTGTAACCTCCTGTTTGGCACACTCTGCAATTTCTGCGGAGGATGAACGGGAATAGGGAGAACCAATGAGAGACTAGCTGTAGGTGTTTGGACAGGCACATTTCACTCTAATTTCCCACCAGGATGTAGAATTAACCAAAGACTCAGTGTGCCGTGCCGGAACCAGAATAGGGCCTGAAGCAATCCTGTTGATTTGTGGCCAGCTCACAGAAAGCGAGTTGAAAAAAGGAGCTCAGGGACACTGCAATTCACAAACCTGCAGAGTTATAAAGGACAACTATCATCCAAAAATATATTGAGGTATGGCTGTGAAGAGGACTTGAAACAAGGCACAATTGCAGGAAACAGATTTCAGGAGGTAGATTGGAATTGCATTTAAAGCATATGAAAAGCGGCCGATCTTAGGCAACGATGCACTTGGCCAAAAAGTGCGTATGCGTTTTTTCCTGAATATATTCAGGAAAAAACGCATACGCACTTTTTGGCCAACCAAGCAAGCGGGAAATTCAAATCTGCACTACAAAGAAGTCTCATCCTAACACGTACCCTAACCCTATCCCGCTACCGTACCCTAACCTGTACCTGAGACCGTACCAATTCCCTAACCCTAACCCTTACCGTAAGCTGTACACAAACACTAACCCGTACGCTAACATGTACCCTAACAGTAACACATAGCCATACACTAAACTTTATCCTTACCCTACCCCATATCCTAACCCTTTCCCTAAACCGTACCATAACCCATACCTTAATCCTAACCCATCCCCTAACATTAACCCATAACCTAACCCGTACCCTAATCCTAACCCATACACTAACATGTACCCTAACCCTAACCCGTTGTCATACCCTAACCTGTAACCTAATCTGTACCCATTCCCTAACCCTAACCCTAACCCTTACACTATCCCGTACCATAATCCTAACCTGTACACTAACACTAAACCGTACCCTAACACTTACCCTACTCCTAACACGTGGTCATACCCTAAACTGTACCCCAAACCATACCCATTCCCTAACCCTAACCCTAAATCTTACCCTAAACCATACCTTAATCCTAACCCGTACACTAACACTAAACTGTACCCTAACACGTACCCTAACCCTAACCCTTTGTTGTTCCCTATACTGTACCCTAAACTGTACCCCTTCCTTAACACTAAACCTAACCCTAACCCTTACCCTAACCCGTATGTAACACTAACCCATACACTAAACCTAACCATAACCCTGAATGTAAACCATACCCTAATCCTAACCCATACCCTAACACTAACCCATACCTTAACCCATACCCTAACACCATAGCCATACCCTAAACTGTACCCTAACACTAACCCATACCATAACCATAACCCTAAACCATACTCTAAGCCGTACAATAATCCTAACCCGTATCCTAACCCTAAACCTTACCCTAAACCCTAATCCTTACCCCTAGCTTAATTTTGTTTTTTTGTATTTAAAAAAATATTTTCTTGGGTTAAAACAAACTAGCAGAACAACAAAATAGGGGGCTTCGCCGGTGGTGTGGTGGTTAGAATCTGCCTGCTAATGCAGGGGACACAGGTTCGAGCCCTGGTCTGGGAGGATCCCACATGCCATGGAGCAACTAGGCCCATAAGCCACAACCAGTGAGCCCTCGCATCTGGAGCCTGTGCTCTGCAACAAGAGAGGCTGCAATAGTGAGAGGCCCGTGCACCGAGATCAAGAGTGGCCCCCCACTTGCCACAACTAGAGAAAGCCCTCACACGGAAACTCAGACCCAACACAACAAAAATAAATAAATAAATAATAAGCTCCTACCCCCCCCCCAGAAAAAGAACAACAAAATAAAACAGAAAGTAACCTGAGTGTCCCTCAAAAAGCTAAGTCTGAAATAGTTGGTACTTCTGTTCTATGGACTGTTATGTAGCCTATAAAAAGTGTGAGAGCTAAATCTGTTTTTCTACAGTGAGAAGCATGATATTCCAGATGTATAGAACACCTGGATAAAATGAGAACTCTACATATTATGCTGGTCGTTTCAGTAAATGGGAAAGGATGGCAAGTGGTAAAATATTATCTTTTCCTTTAATTTTTTAAATTTCACTTGTTACAAAGAACTTCAATTATAATTGTACTTTAAAAAAGTAACAATGGAAATTTAAAAGAAAAAATATATATTGTGTGTTCAGTTACGTTTCATAGAATTATGAAATGCTCCACCCTCTGGCCATTACCTGCAAAAGCAGCTTTAAAACCTATGCTAATTTTCACTTCATATGAACAAGTCCTGCAGGGCTGTAAAGGAAACCTGCCTTCATCATGTTTTGTGGGAGGTAAAGGCCAAAGTATTTCAAAATGTGGCACATATTTCAAGAAAACCATTTGAAGAACTAAGCTGTAATAACCATTTGAAAAATAAAAGGACATGCCTGAAAGCTCAATTTCAAAGGATTATGAGACACATGCAAATCCAACCACACAGAGGTATCAGCTCACACCATTCAGAATAACCATCAGGAAAGAAACTACAAATGATCAATGCTGAAGAGGTTGTGGAGAAATGCATACCCTTAATTTGAAGTGGGACGTAACCTGGTAAGAGTCACTAATGGGAACAGGGTGGAGGTGCCTTTAAAAGCTCAACATTGAGCTACTATATGATCCAGCAGGCCCACTCCTGGGCCTATAACATAAGAAGACATAATTGGAAAGACACAGGCAGGCAAATCTGCACTGCAGCAGTATTACAATAGCCAAGACATGGAAGCAACCAAAAGTCCATCAACAGATGAGTGGACAAAGAGGAACTGTTACATGTAGAGATGGAATATTAGCTCAGGAAAAAAATGAAACAATGCCATTTGCAGCACCATAGATGAGTCTAGAGGTAACCATGCAACTTGTAGTAAGTGAGAAAGCGAAAGACACCTAACGTATATCACTTATAGGTGTTACCTGAAAATTGATAACAGTGAAGATATTTCCACAGAGAAAGGCAATCACAGATTCATTGAACAAACTTATGGTTCCCCAAATCGAAAGGTGTGAGGATTGGATACATTACGATATTGGGGTTAACATAGATATAGAAACACATGTGAAATATATAATCACCAAAGACCTACGGAATACCAAGAGAAGACTACTCAACATTGTGTCATAACCTACCTGGGAAAAGGTTCCAAAGAAGAATAGATATATGTATGTGTGTGAAAGAACCACATCTTGCACACCTAGAACAAAAAAAAAAAAAACCATTGTAATCAAATTTGCTGCGATAAAAAATAAAAATTAAATTAAAAATATGAACAAGAAATAATGAGACATAAACTGAAAGGAATTTTTCCTGGCACATCCCATTCTAATTTTCAACCTAGAACAGGACTTCCATTAAGGCTCTGTTGCCCTGGTAACCAGATTTGGTAAAGGAGAAATGCTGCCGCCTTGTGGCTGTTTCACACAACAGCAGCTTTAAACCAAGAGGTAACGTTCACTTAATATTCAAAATATGTGCAGCACCGTAAAGGACACCGGGCCTCAAAAAATGTCCTGGGGTTGTAATCGACCAGAAAATTCAAAAGACGTCAACATTTCAAGAAGACAATGTCAAGAGGCATATTTTACGCACATTTTGTCTTTTCTTTCTCTTTAAAATAAAAGGAAATTGAAAAATGCGCAACATCAGCAATGAATAAAGCCATGCAAATCCAATTACAGAAATGTTCACCTCACAGCCTTCAGAATGTTCTTCAGCAAAAAGTCTACAAAGAATAAATGCTGAAGGGGTTTCAGAGAACTGTGTACCCTCCAGCTGCTGGGGGGATGTAAACTGGTAACAGCCAGTAGTGAGAACATAATGGAGGTGCGTTTAAGGGTAAAAATTGAGCTACCATGTGATCTGGTAGGTCCTTTGATGTGCCTATCACCTGAGCAGAGCAGAATGGAAAAGACACAGGCTGGCAATCCTGTACTGCAGGAATATTTAACATAGCCAAGACTTGGAAGAAACCAAAATGTCCATCAACAGAAAAATGCACAAAGAGGAAGTGGTCCATGTAAACAATGGAATATTAGCCATGGAAAACAATGAAACAGTGCCGTTTGCACCACCATATAAGGACCTAGAGATAATAACTCAAATTAAAGAAAGAAAGTGAAAGACAGATATCCTATGACATCACTTCTAGGTGTTACCTAAAAGTTGATACTCATGAACTTATTTCCAAGAGAAGGAAAAGCATGGATTAAGAAAAAAAAATTATGTTTAACCAAATGGAAAAGTGTAAGGAATGTGTGAATTAGGATATGAGGGTTAACAGACATGTACTAATACATACGAAATATATAATCACAAAATACCTATGGAATACCAAGAGAGGTCTAGGCAACACTCTGTAATAACCTACACGGTAAAGAATGCAAAGATAAATGACAGATACATTGATATAATGAACCAGATTCTGTACACCTAGGAGAAACAAAATATTTTTATCAAGTTTGCTCTGATAATTAATAAAAATTAAATTTATAAAACAAACAAGAAGTAAGGAGATATAAGCTCTTGGGGATGTGCTCTGGCACATTCCACTCTAATTTGCAGCCTACTAACACGATTTCCAGGAAGGCTCTGCTGCCCAAAAACCCAGAGTTGGAAATGTAGAAATTCTGCTGCCTTGTGGCCGTTTTCCGCAAGAGCGGCGTTAAGCCCACAGCTAATGTTCTCTTAACATTCACAAGGACTCAGGGCTACAAAGGACACCTGCCCTAAACAACTGTGCTGAGGTAGGGAATGGACAATAAAATTCAAAACTGACAAATTTTTCAAGATGATAGTATGAAGAGGTAAGTTTGACTCACTCTCTTGTTTAAAAAAAGGAAAATGAGTGAAAGCTCAACCTCAGGAATTATTAGACACATGCAAATCTAATGTACAAAAAGGTTTCAACTCACACCAGTCGACTGACCATCAGCAAAAGGTCTACAAACAATAAATTCTGAAGGTGTTTTAGAGAACTGTGTACCCTCTAGCTGCTGGTGAGATGTAACGTGGTAAGAGCCAATAATGAGAACAGAAAGGAGCTACGATTAAAAGTAAAAGTTGAGATACCATTCGATGCAGCAGTCACACCACTGGGCCTCTCACCTGAGAAGACCAGAATCAAGAAGACGCGGGCTGCAAAAGCTGCACTGCAGCCTTATTCACAATAGCCAAGACAGTGAAGCCACCAAAATGTCCATCAACAGATGTATGGATGAAGAAGAAGTGGTCCACGTTCACAATAGAATATTAGCCATGGAAAACAATGAAACACTGCTATTTGAGGTGCCATAGATGAGCTTGGAGATAATCACAGAATATGAGGTAAGTCAGAAAGCAAAAGACCTATATCCTATGATATCACTTATAAGTGTTATCTAATAACTAACACAAATGAACATATTTCCACAGAGAAAGACACTCACAGACTTAGAAATTAAGTATGCTTATCTAAAAGGAAAGGTGGGCAGAATGGATAAATTAAGATTAACGTTACCATACGTATACAAATACATATAATAAACATATATCAAAAAGACGGACCATATAGCAAGGGAGGTCTACGGAACACTGTAATATTTTACATGGGAAGAGGATCTGAACATGAATAGACATATATATTGTACAAATGAACCAGATTGTGTACATCTGGACAAACAATATCTAATCATTACCCCGATTAAATAAATTTTAAAAACCAAGATGTAATGAGACATAAACTTATGGGCGTTCCTCCTGGCACATTCCATTCTAACTTAAAACCTAGGACCACGACTTCCAGAAAGGCTCTGCTGCCCTAGTACTCAGATTTGGGAAAGGACAAATGCTGCCTCCTTGTGGCTGTTTCCCACAACAGCAGCTTTAAACCCAGTGCTAATGGTCACTAAATATTCACCAAACTTGCAGTTCTGTAATGACATCTGCCCTCCAAAAAAATCCTGGGGTCGAATATCCACCAAAAATTCAAAAGAGGGCAACCTTCCAAGAAGAGAGCTTCAAGAGATATATTGTACTCACACTTGATTTTTAACAGAAAGGAAAAAGGCGTGGAAAATGATGAATTTTAGGAAATTTTAAAGTCATGCAAACCCAAATTACAAAAACTTATCAGGTCACAGCAGTCAGATTGGCCATTAGCAAAAATGCTGCAAACTATAAATGCTGAAGGGATTGTGGAGAAGTTCGTACCCTTGGTTCTAAGGGAGACATGGTAAGAGCCACTAATGAAAACACAATGGAGGTGCTTTGAAAAGGTAAACATTGAGCTACTAGTCAATCAGTCACACCCACTGCTGGGCCTATCACCTGAGAAAATGAGAATCAAAAAGTCACAGGCTGGCAATCTTGCACTCCAGCAATATTTAATATAGCCAACACTTGGAAGCAACGAAAATGTCCCTCAACAGAGCTATGCACCAAGAAGTGGTCCATATACACAATGGAATATTACTCCGATAAAAATATAAATTAAATTTAAAAAACAAACAAAAATAAGGAGACATCAGCCTTTGGGGGTTTATCCGGGCACATTCCACTCTAATTTATAACCGAGGAAGACCACTGGCCGGAAGCTCTGTTTCCCTAGTACCAGCATGGGGAACAAAGAAAGGCTGCCGCAATCTGGCCGTTACCTGCAAAAGCAGCTTTAAAGCCTGTGCTAATGGTCACTTCATGTGAACAAGTACTGCAGGGCTGTAAATGAAACCTGCCCTCAAAATGTTTTGAGGGAGGTAATGGCCAATAAATTTCAAAATGTAACACATACTTTAGAAAACACTTTGAAGAGCTAAGCTGTAATCACAGTTTGAAAAATAAAAAGGACATGCCTTAAAGCTCAATTTCAAAGGATTATGAGTCATATGCAAATTCAACCACAAAGAGGTATCAGCTCACACCAGTCAGAATATCCATCAGCAAGAAAACTACAAACAATAAATGCTGAAGCCATAAAAAGAAACGAAATTGAGCTATTTGTAATGAGGTGGATAGACCTAGAGTCTGTCATACACAGTGAAGTAAGTCAGAAAGAGAGAGACAAATACCGTATGCTAACACATATACCTGGAATTTAAGAAAAAAAAATGTCATGAAGAACCTAGGGGTAAAACAGGAATAAAGACAGAGACCTACTAGAGAATGGACTTGAGGATATGGAGAGGGGGAAGGGTAAGCTGTGACAAAGGGAGAGAGAGGCACGGACATATATACACTACCAAACGTAAGGTAGATAGCTAGTGGGAAGCAGCAGCATGGCACAGGGAGATCAGCTCGGTGCTTTGTGACCGCCTGGAGGGGAGGGGAGAGGAGGGGAGGGAGGGTGGGAGGGAGGGAGACACAAGAGGGAAGTGATATGGGAACATATGTATATGTATAACTGATTCATTTTGTTGTAAAGCACAAGCTAACACACCATTGTAAAGCAATTATACTTCAATAAAGATGTTAAAAATAAATAAATAAATAAATGCTGAAGATGTTGTAGAGAAATGCATACCCTCAACTTTAAGTGAGATGTAACCTGGAAAGAGCCACTAATGAGCACAGAATCGTGGTGCATTTAAACGGTAAACCCTGAGATACTATATGATACAGGAGGCCCACTCTTGGGCCTATAACATAAGAAGACAGAATTGGAAAGACACAGGCAGGCAAATGTGCAGTGCAGCAGTATTACAATAGCCAAGACATGGAGGCAACCAAAAAGTCCATCAAAAGGTGAGTGGACAAAGAAGAACTGGTACATGTACAGATGGAATATTATCTAGGGAAAAAAAATGAAACAATGCCATTTGCAGCACCGTAGATGATTCTAGAGGTAATCAGGCAAATTGTACTAAGTCAGACAGCAAAAGACACATATCCTATAATATCACTTATAGGTGTTAGCTAAAAATTGATACCAATGAAGATATTTCCACAGAGAAAGGCAATCACAGATTCATTAAACAAAGTTAAGGTTCACCAAATGGAAAGGTGTGAGGACTGGATATATTAGGATATTGGGGTTAACATAGATATAGAAACACATGTGAAATATATAATCACCAAAGACCTACAGAATACCAAGAGAAGACTACTCAACATTGTGTCACAAGCTACATGAGAAAACGATCTGAAGAAGTATAGATACATGTATATGTGTAAAAGAACCACATCTTACACACCTAGAACAAACAAAACATTTTAATCAAATTTGCTCTGATAAAAAATAAAAATTAAAAAAAGAACAAGAAAAAAAAGAGAGAAAAAAGGAAAAAAAAAGAACAAGAAGTAATGAGACATACACTTAAGGGACTTTTTGCTGGCACATTGCATTCTAGTTTACAACCAGAACACGACTTCCATTAAAGCTCTGTCATCACTAATAAAGCAGCTTTATAAACAATGTTGAAGGTAGCTTAAAAGAATTCTCACTAATTATTGACAGTAACAAGAAAACAAACAAAAGTAAAAATCTCACGGCAAAAAGTATACATAGAGTAAGGGTAGTAGATCAAACACTTATTAAACTTCTGTAAGGAATAAAAGACAACAGTAGTACTTTTTTTAAAAGAGAGGGCCCAAATAAATCAGAACTGAAAGAGATGATGTTACAAGAGCCACCACAGAAATACAAAGTATCCTAAGATACACACAGGGTAACTCAGGGCTCAGACTGGACAGAGCCCACTCTCCATTCCCCTGTACATGACTTACAGGAGCCTCAGGAACTGAGGAGGGGGTCCTTGAGGAGAGGCACAAGATAGAAGATGTTAGGCATTAACATGACTGCATTCATTTTAAACATGCCTGAACTACATTCACATGAGATGATTTTGTCCTGTTTGTACATCAGCACCTCTAGTCGGAACTGCAGATCTTTGGTTTCACCACCTCTATGACAGCATTAGCTTCACCTGCTGTGGACCGTCTCCTATAGGATTTCTAGAACCACAAAACATCAAAGCTTCACAGGACCCAGAGTCTGTGCGACTCCACTCAGAGTCTCAACTGCACTCAGAGACTCAGAGTCTCAACAGAGACTCCCCTCTTGGAGGACACACACAAAGTAGTGTGCACATCAGGACCCAGGGGAAGGAGCAGTCACCCCATAGGTGAATGATCATACCTAGCTGCTAGTTTTAGAGGGTCTCCTGCAGAGGTGGGGTGTGGCTGCGGCTCACTATGGGGACAACGACACTGACAGCAGAAGTTCTGGGAAATACTCCTTGGCGTGAACTCTCCCAGAGTCCACCATTAGCCTCACCAAGAGCAAGGTAGGCTCCAGTGCTGGGTCGCCTCAGTCCAAACAACAAACAGGGAGGGAACCCAGCCCCATGCATCAGCAGACAAGTGGATTAAACTTTTTATTAAACTTTTATTTAATCCACAGACAAGCAGATTAAAGGTCTGCCCACCAGAGCAACACCCAGCTCTACCCACCACCAGTCCCTCGCATAAGGAAGCTTGCACAAGCCTCTCAGATAGACTCAATCACTGGAGAGCAGACAGCAGAAGCAAGAAGAACTACAATTCTGCAGCCTGTGGAAGGAAAACCACATTCACAGAAAGACAGAGAAAATGAAAAGGCAGAGGACTTTATACCAGATCAAGAAACAAGATAAATCCTCAGAAAAACAACGAAATGAAGTGGGGATAGGTAACCTTCCAGTAAAAGAATTAAGAATAATGATAGTGAAGATGATCCAAGACCTTAGAAAAATAATGGAGGCAAAGATCGAGAAGATGCAAGAAATGCTTAACAAAGACCTAGAAGAATTAAGGAACAAACACCTAGAAGAATTAAAGAACAAACAAACAGAGATGAACAATACAATAACTGAAATGAAAAATACACTAGAAGGAATCAGTAGCAGAATAACTGTGACAGAAGAACGGATAAGTGACCTGGAAGACAGAAAGGTGGAAATCACTGCCATGGAACAGAATAAAGAAAAAGAATGAAAATAAATGAAGACAACCTAAGAGACTTCTGGGACAACATTAAATGCAACAACATTCGCATTATAGGGGTCCCAGATGGAGAACAGAGAGAGAAAGGACTCGAGAAAATATCTGAAGAGATTATAGTTGAAAACTTCCCTAGCATGGGAAAAGAAATAGCCACCGAAGTCCACAAAGCGCAGAGAGTCCCAGGCAGGATAAACCAAAGGAGAAAAATGCCGAGACACACAGTAATCAAATTGAAAAAATTAAAGACAAAGAAAAATTATTGAAAGCAACAAGGGAAAAATGACAACATACAACGGAACTCCCATAAGGTTAACAGCTGATTTCTCAGCAGAAAATCTACAAGCCAGAAGGGAGTGGCATGATAATTTAACGTGATGAAAGGGAAGAACCTACCACCAAGAGTACTCCACCCAGCAAGTATCTCATTCAGATTTGATGGAGAAATCAAAAGCTTTACAGACAAGCAAAAGCTAAGAGAATTCAGCACCATGAAACCAGCTCTACAACAAATGCTAAAGGAACTTCTCTAAGTGGGAAACACAAGAGAAGAAAAGGACCCACTAAGACAAACCCATAACAATTAAGAAAATAATAATAGGAACATACATATTGATAATTACCTTAAACATGAATGGATTAAATGCTCCAACCAAATGACACAGGCTCACTGAATGGATACAAAAACAAGATCCATATATATGCTGTCTACAAGAGACCCATTTCAGACCTAGGGACACATACAGACTGAAAGTGAGGGGATGGAAAAATATATTCCATGCAAATGAAAGTCAAAAGAAAGCTGAAGTAGCAATACTCATATCAGATAAAATAGATTTTAAAATAAAGAATGTTACAAGAGACAAGGAAGGACACTACATAATGATCAAGGGATCAATCCAAGATATAACAATTATAAATATATATGTACCCAACACAGGAACACCTCAATATATAAGGCAACTGCTAACAGCTATAAAAGAGGAAATCAACAGTAACACAATAATAGCAAGGGACTTTAACACCTCACTTACACCAATGGAGATCATCCAGACAGAAAATTAATAAGGAAACACAAGCTTTAAATGACACAATAGACCAGATAGATTTAATGGATATTTATAGGACATTCCATCCAAAAACAGCAGACTACAAGTTCTTCTCAATGGTACACGAAACATTCTCCGGGATAGATCACATCTTGGGTCACAAATAAAGCCTCAGTAAATTTAAGAAAACTGAAATCATATCAAGCAGCTGTTCCGACCACAATGCTATGAGATTAGAACTCAATTACAGGGAAAATAACGTAAAAAACAAACACATGGAGGCTAAACAATACGTTTCTAAATAACCAAGAGATCACTGAAGAAATAAAAGAGGAAATCAAAAACTACCTAGAGACAAATGACAACAAAAACACGATGATTGAAAACCTATGGGATGCAGCAAAAACAGTTCTAAGAGGGAAGTTTATAGCAATAAAAGACTACCTCAAGAAACCAGAAAAATCTCAAATAAACAATCTAACCCTACACCTAAAGGAACTAGAGAACGAAGAACAAAACCCAAAGTTAATAGAAGGAAAGAAATCATAAAGATCAGAGCAGAAATAAATGAAATAAAAACAATAGCAAAGATCAATAGAACTAAAAGCTGGTTCTTTGAGAAGATAAACAAAAATGATAAACCTGTAGCCAGACTCAAGTAAAAGAGGGAGAGGACTCAAATCAATAAAATTAGAAATGAAAAAGGAGAAGTTGTAACAGACACCACAGAAATACAAAGCATCCTAAGAGACCTCTACAAGCAACTCTATGCCAATAAAATGGACAACCTGGAAGAAATGGACAAATTCTTAGAAAGGTATAACCTTCCAAGACTGAACCGGGAAGAAATAGAAAATATGAACAGACCTATCACAAGTAATGAAATTGAAAGTGTGATTAAAAATCTTCCAACAAACAAAAGTCCAGAACTAGATGGCATCAGAGGTGAATTCTATCAAACATTTAGACAAGAGCTAACACCCAATCTTCTCAAACTCTTCAGAACTTTTCAGGGGAAAGAACACTCCCAAACTCATTATATGAGGCCACCATCACCCTGATACCAAAACCAGACAAAGATACTACAGAAAAAGAAAATTAGAGACCAATATCACTGATTAATATAGATGTAAAAATCCTCAACAAAATACTAGGAAACAGAATTGAACAACACATTAAAAGGATCATGCACCATGATCAGGTGGGGTTTATCCCAGGGATGCAAGAATTCTTCAATATACACAAATCAATCAATGTGATACACCATATTAACAAATTGTAGAATAAAAATATGATCATCCCAATAGATGCAGGAAAAGCTTTCGACAAAATTCAACACCAATTTATGATTAAAAGTCTCCAAAAAGTGGGCATAGAGGGAATCTACCTCAACATAATAAAGGCAGTATATGACAAACCCACAGCAAACATCATTCTCAATAGTGAAAAACTAAAAGCATTTCCTCTAAGATCAGGAACAAGACAAGGATGTCCACTCTCACCACTATTACTCAACATAGTTTTGGAAGTCCTAGACACAGTAATCAGAGAAGAAAAAGAAATAAAAGGAATACAAATTGGAAAAGAAGAAGTAAAATTGTCACTGTTTGCAAATGACACGATACTACACATAGTGAATCCTAAAGATGCCACCAGAAAACTACTAGAGCTAATCAATGAATTTGGTAAAGTTGCAGGATACAAAATTAATGCACAGAAATCTCTTGCATTCCTATACACTAACAATGAAAGATCAGAAAGAGAAATTAAGGAAACAATCTCATTCACCATTGCAACAAAAAGAATAAAATACGGAGGAATGAACCTACATAAGGAGGTAAAAGACCTGTACTCAGAAAACTATAAGACACTGCTGAAAGAAATCAAAGATGATATAAACATATGGAGGTATAAACCATGTTCTTGGATTAGAAGAATCAATATTGTGAAAATGACTATAGTACCCAAAGCAAGCTACAGATTCAATGCAATCCCTATCAAATACCACTGGCATTTTCTACAGAACTAGAACAAAAAAATCTTAAAATTTGTATGGAGACACAAAAGACCCCGAATAGCCAAAGCAGTCTTGAGGGAAATTAAAAGAGCTGGAGGAATCAGACTTCCTAACTTCAGACTATACTACAAAGCTACATTAATCAAGATTATATCATACTGGCACAAAAACAGAAATATAGATCAATTGAACAAGATAGAAAGCCCAGAGATAAACCTACGTACCTATGGCTAACTCATCTATGACAAAGGAGGCAAAGATATACAATGAAGAAAAGACAGTCTCTTCAGTAAGTGGTGCTGGGAAAACTGGACAACTACACGTGAAAGAATGAAATTAGAACACTCCATAACACCATACACAAAAATAAACTCAAAATGAATTAGAGATCTAAATGTTAGACCAGACACTATAAAATTATTAGAGGAAAACATAGGCAGAACACTCTATGACATAAATCACAGCAAGATCCTTTTTGACCCACCTCCTAGAGAAGTGGAAATAAAAACAAAAATAAACAAATGGGACCTAATGAAACTTCAAAGCTTTTGCACAGCAAAGGAAAACATAAACAAGACGAAAATACAACCCTCAGAATGGGAGAAAATGTTTTCAAATGAAGCAAATGACAAAAGATTAATCTCCAAAATTTACAAGCAGCTCGTGTAGCTCAATATCACAAAAACAAACAACACAATCCAAAAATGGGCAGAAGACCTAAATAGACATTTCTCCAAAGGAGACATACAGATTGCCAATAAACACATGAAAGGATGCTGAACATCACTAATCATTAGAGAAATGCAAATCAAAACTACAGTGAGGTATCACCTCCCAGCAGTCAGAATGGCAATCATCAAAAAATCTACAAACAATAAATGCTGGAGAGACATTTACTGGAGAAAAGGGAACGTTCTTGCACTGTTGCTGGGAATGTAAATTGCTATACCCGCTAGGGATAACAGTATAGAGGTTCCTTAAAAAACTAAAAATAGAAGTACCATACGACCCAGCAATCCAACTACTGGGCATTTGCCCTGAGAAAACCATAATTCAAAAAGAGTTATATACAACAATGTTCATTGCAGTTCTACTTACAATAGCCAGGACATGGAAGCAACCTAAGTGTCCATCGACAGATGAATGGATAAAGAATATCTGGCACATATATAAATGGAATATTACTCAGCCATAAAAAGAAACAAAACTGAGTTATTTGTAGTGAGGGGGATGGACTTAGAGTCTGTCCTACACAGTGAAGTAAGTCAGAAAGAGAAAAATAAATACCGTGTGCTAACAGAGATATATGGAATCTAAAGAAAAAAGTTTATGAAGAACCTAGGGGCAGGACAGGATTAAGGACACAGACATAGAGAAAGGACTTGAGGACACGGGGAGGGGGAAGGGTAAGCTGGGACGAAGTGAGAGAGTGCCATGGACATATATACATTACCAAATGTAACATCGATAGCTACTGGGAAGCAGCCACATAGCACAGGGAGATCAGCTCGGTGCTTTGTGACCACCTAAAGGGGTGGGATGTGGAGGGTGGGAGGGAGATGTAAGAGGGAGGGGATATGGTGATATATGTATATGTATAATTGATTCACTTTGTTATACAGCAGAAACTAACACTCCATTGTAAAGCAATTATACTCCAATAAAGGTGTAAAAGGAAAATAAAAAAGAAAGAAGCCCAGAGATAAACCTACACACCTATTGTCAACTAATCTATGACAAAGTAGGCAAGAATATACAATGGAGAAAAGACAGTGTCTTCAATCAGTGGTGCTGGGAAAAATGGACAGCTACATGTAAAAGAATGAAATTAGAACACCCCCTAACACCATACACAAAAATAAATTCAAAATGGATTAGAGACCTTAATGTAAGACCGGACAGTATAAAACTCTTAGAGGAAAACATAGGAAGAATACTCTAACATAAATCACAGCAAGATCTTTTTTGATCCACCTCCTAGAGTAATGACATAAAAAAGAAAACTAAACAAATGGGACCTAATGAAACGTAAAAGCTTTTGCAAAGCAATGGAAACTACAAACACAAAAAGACAACCCTCAGAATGGGAGAATATATTTGCAACTGAATCAATGGACAAAGGATTAATCTCCAATATATATAAACAGCTCATGCAGCTCAATATTAAAAAAACAAACAACCCAATACAAAAATGGGCAGGAGATCTAAATAGACATTTCTTCCAAGAAGACGTAGAGATGGCCAAGGAGCACATGAAAAGCTGCTTTACATCACTAATTATTAGAGAAATGCAAATCAAAACTACAATGAGGTATCACCTCACACCTGTTAGAATGGGCATCATCAGAAAATCTACAAACAACAAATGCTGGAGAGGGTGTGGAGAAAAGGAACCCTCTTCCACGATTGGTGGGAATGTAAATTGATAGTCACTATGGAGAACAGTATGGAGGTTCCTTAAAAAACTAAAAATAGAATTACCATATGATCCAGCAACCCACTACTGGGCATATACCCAGAGAAAACCATAAATCAAAAAGACACATTCACCACAATGTTCATTGCAGCACTATTTACAATAGCCAGGTAATGGAAGCAACCTAAATGCCCACAGACAGACGAATGGATAAAGATGTGATACATATATAAAATGGACTATTAGCCATAAAAAGGAATGAAATTGGGTCATTTGTAGAGACGTCGATGGATCTAGAGACTGTCATACAGAGTGAAGTAAGTCAGAAAGAGAAAAACAAATATTGTATATTAACGCATATATGTGGAACCTAGAAAAATGGTACAGATGAACCGGTTTGAAGGGAAGAAATAGAGACACAGATGTAGAGAACAAATGTATGGACACAAAGAGGGGAAAGCCATGGGGGGGGTGGCGGTGGGAGGAGTTGGGAGATTGGGATTGACATGTATACATTTATATGTATAAAATAGATAACCAATAAGAACCTACTGTATAAAAAATAAATAAAATAAAATGAAAAATAAAATTTTTTAAAAAACGGAAAAAAGTTATTCCCTTCACATACATGTATTTATATGAATGAATTATTTCCATGCTTACATCCATAAGTACAAAAAAGAGGAATAAAATCTACCTTGAAACAAAAAAGAAAAAAACAAAACAGAACCCACCAGTTATACAGATGAAAACCCTATCAGGGCACTTGCTCCAGTGGTAGACAATTCTGAAGTTGGTCAGAGGTGGGGAATCGTCTCGCATGCAACCAGCAGCCCCCCCACAAGGAGTGTCCTCATTACAAGCCTGGGGGAACGTGCCGAAGCATCTGTGAGTAAACGTGAGATGAGCCCCAGGCCAGCTGCTGCTGAACTGTTCCCAACCTTCCCAGGTAAAACACCTGAATATGTACAAGGACTTGAAAGCCTAGAGGAAGGGCCATGGAGCCACACGAGTGACACCATGCCAGCCGACTTGGTGCCTGCAGGCCAGCCAGGATGGTCCTGGCACTGGGTGCTCTTCTGGAAGATTTCCATTTCCCTGCCTGAGATACCCATCCTGTCCCTGCCCCCACTGCTTTTTTCCTTCCTCACCTCTGCCCAGGGAGAAATTCCAGCAGCAGGTATGGGTGACACATCCTCTTCTTTAGCAGGTGGCAGCCTGGCAACTGCTGCAGAAAGTCCAGCAGAGCCCCACTCACACTGGGCCACCCACAAAGCTGTGGCCTCTCACTCCCTCCCACCAGCCCAGCCCCGAGACTGCTGACAGGGCAGAGAAAATGGCGTCAGGCATGGCTGCAGGGGCTCTTGCTGCCTGGAGTGGTATTTATATTGATCTCAACCCAGGCACACCTGGGGAGGGCTGGCCGGCACGGTAAGGCTGCCCAGCTCAGCCAATCATCACCCCTCAGGGGCTCACAGTTGCAGAAAATGGAACTTGCTGAACCGACCAGGTCCAAGGAACAGGTGTGGGCTCCTGAGAGTCAGGATAGACAAGGGGCTGCAGCTTTGGCTTGTTTTCTAATCATTTTATCTGTCCCATGAGTGGGAGACAACTTCAAGAAAACCCTCTCCTAATGAGAGGAACCCAGGAGTCAGGGAGAGGAGGGGTGGGTGGTGGTTGGAGACAGAGGCCTGGTGCCCCGGGTGCAGTGGAAGTCTCTGGAAGACCAGGTGGAGGGAGGCCGCACAGAGTGATGCCCAGGGTCACAGAACTGTTGCAGCTGCTGTTTGTTAGTTCAAGTCCTGCTCTGAGGTGCTCTGTGTCAGCTCTGAGTGACAGGTGAGCTGGGGGTGCTCTGCAATGAGGGCTATGTGCATGGTTCCTCTGTGCCCAGCCCTGCCACGGTACCTGCAAGGGTAGCTCTGTATCCTGGGATTGGTCTGACCACGAGAGCCCCATGGGCTGCTGGGGACCTGGTAAAGGATGTCAGGACAGTCAGTGAAGCCACCGAGGATATACCTCCAGTTGCTCCTAATTCCTACACCCTGCTGGTCATTCTACCAACCACCAGGACATGGTATTCTGTATTAGTCTTCAATGATGCCTTCTTTTGTATTCCATTAGTCCCAGAGTCACAAGAAATTTTGGCTTGTGAGTGGCAGGACTCAATATACAACTAAAACAATACTTCCGGGCCGTCTTGCCCCAAGGGTGCAAAAATTCCCACACCGTCTTTGGGGAAAGCTTAGCTAAAGACCTAAAAGTTCTACCTCTGGAAAAGGAAACCCTCCTTCAATACACAGACGACATTCTGATCGCCAGCCCTACTAAGGAGGCCTCTGAACTACCAAGCCAATAAAGGATAGAAGTTGTCCAAGAAAAAGCTCAAATATCACAGACTGTGGTGACCTGCCTGGGCTTCATTCTCACAGAAGGTCGGAGAAGCCCATCCCAGGAAAGGGAAGAAACCATTTGCAGCCTTACCCCTTTCTAAAACTAGAAGACAGCTTAGGGGTTCCTGGGGAGGCCAGGGTTTGCTGCTTCTGGATCCCTAACTACAGTCTACTAGCTGGGCCTCTATATGAAACACTGAAAGGAAAAGATGATGATCCTTTTGAATAGAATCCAGAAGTGGCCTTTCAAGAATGGAAAGAGCAGTCAATTCAGACCCTTGCCCTGGAACTCCCTAATTTAGCTAAACCCTTTGACCTTTACATTCCCGGTGAAAGGTGAATCGCCATTGGAGAATTAGTGCAAAAACTGGGACCACTTGAAATGGAACAATGCAAGAATGCCATCCAGGTAGGATAAACTATGGGCACCAAGGGGCTTGGCCCACTGCCACATCTGGCCAAGATACTGGCGGTACCTAAAAACCTGTAAATCAGCAGCCCAAAAGGCCACCTCCCTCCTAAGGGAAAATGACCCCACGTGGTGATCCTAACCACCAACCATGCCCTGAAGTTGCAGGGTTCGTTCCGTGGGCACACTGACCTCGAGTGAGGAGGCCTTCCAACTCCAACATCCAGAGAGATAACCGGGGGCAACAGGGCACCATAATGACTCGTGTGAACATCACTTGACCTGGAGTTTCTCTCATAAAACAACAAGAGTGTATTCCAAAAGAGTAGACTACTGCTTGCAGGACTTACTGCACCCAGAGGGGAGATAATAATCTTGGCATGGGAACCGTATATCACACTGTCACCATAGAAAAGCCTACAGACACCGTGATGATGGTGGCCAATAAGACCGGCTGGACTCCTGTTTACTTCAAAAGGCTGTTGACTCAGTGGCCATCATGGTCCTTGATCACTACTGACCCTGGACTGTCTGGGAGTTGAGTGGGCAGGGCTCGGACACCTGGTGCTGTTTGTACGTTAATTCAGGGGCCTAATTGAAGAAAGCACAGACTACTGTTCAGAGCATCTAGGCTGGCAGAAACGGTCAGCCTAAGGTGGCCGAACAAATGTGCGGTGCGGTGAAACCGACCCCCACAGCGTCTCTGCACATCTCTTTCCTGGACCCTTAAAGGTCATTAGAATCTATAACACTTCCAATGCTGGTGCTCAGGTGGACGAGCAAGGAGGCAGGGGGCCTGGGGACAATCAACGTCACCTGGAGGCTGCTGGGGAGAAGTTCTGACACTTGCCCCTGGGTATGAGGGCTCCCAACTCAGCACTCAGCAGTTACAGAAGAAGGGTCTGCACCCTCAGAACTCCAAGAATGAGGAACGGGACAAAAGGCAGAGGAGGGGTTTGTCCCCAGCAAAGCCCATTAAAAATCCCTGGGAGATAAAAATAGAATCTGGGCAATAAAGTCAAGTCTAACCTATTTTATCCTTTGTGCTTTGTCTAATTTCACGTGCTCCTAGGGTCCCGCATGCAGAGGTTCCACACCCGGCACTTCAGACCAGATTTCCTAGTGCAGAATGGCTGGGTCGACACCTCAGCTCCTGGGGCCCAGTGCAGACTCCGTGATATAGAGCCTGAGCTGCAGCCAACCCGGCCCTCGAGAGCTCCGCCCCCTCCCTCCCACTGACTCTGACAGGATCTCTACACAGCAGCCCAGCCCACAGCCCACGGGGTAGTGCATTCTCTCACCTCTCCATTCTCTGATCAAAATATAAAGTTTCCTTTGCTTGTGAACCAAACTCAGTCTCGATCTGTTGGCCCCAATGACACTGGGCAGGGGGACACTTGTTGGGGTCCACTCTGGAGGATCAGTAACAGAAATTGAGATTATTGTAACCTCAATGAACAGATGTGTGAGCCAAACTGTAGTTAACATAGAACAGTGTATAAGGCTCGGGTAAAATAAGATGTTTCTAACACTTCCATTTGATATTTCCATCACTTTATTATAAGCAAGTTCAGTGAAAGGGTTTGTCTTATTTGTCAGGTCAATATTAGAGAAACGAAGTGATTTCTTTCCAAGGATGTACATCTAATAATCTTGGTTAAAGCTTCAATCTTGTTTTAAATGCTTTTCCATTGAAAATGATACCTCTCTTTCAGCTCCCCCATTTCTGAGAAGTATAAAATCGTATAATTTATTATTACCAAAGGGGAAAGGTGGGAGGAGGGATAAATTAACAGTTTGGGATTAACACATACACACTGCTATGTATAAAACAGATCATCAACATGGAACTACTGTATAGCACAGGGAACTACACTCAACATTTTGCAATAACCTATAAGGGGAAATAATCTGAAAAAGAATAGATATTTTTATTGACATCATCTATCAATGACAGTTAAAGTGTAACCTAAGGGAAGCTGGTGGTGAGTGCTTCTGACCCTGAAGACTTCAATCATCTAAAGTTTGGACTCTGCCTACTTCCCAAGGCCCTTAATGAACATATGTGTAGCCGTAGCTTAAAAAATTCCCCAGTTTGGGTTTCGGGGAGACACTGATTTTGAAAAAGCCCTGGTGTTCTCCTTACATGAATGGGACACTTCCTACTGCTAAAACATGTCTGTCACACCCAGAGGATAGTATACCGTCTGATCAGGAAGAGTTTAGAAAAGGCATCTCATCTCCTCATCTCCTGGTGCTCGGGTTCACCCCTCTAGCCTCTTTACTAAAGTCTACCCACTTGGAGATGTCAGCACTGTCAACATCCTGTTGCGTACAGTTTGGAATTTGTCCAGAGGATGAAGCGGAAGGATGAGGAACAATGAGAGACAAGTCCTAGGTGTTCAGACAGGCACATGTCACTCTAATTTCCAATCAGGAAGACGAATTGACCAAAGGCTAGGTTTGCCCATGGAAACAGTATAGGGCTTGAGGAAATCCCGCTGCTTTGTGGCCAGTTCCCATAAACACAAGTTGAACAATGGAACTCAGGGGCAGTAAAATTCACGAAACTGCAGAGTTGAAAATATCCATCACTGAAAAATGTCTTGAGGAAAGTCAGAGAAAAGGACTTGTAAGCAAGGGAGAATGGCAGGAAAGGGATTTGAGGAGGTAGAAAGGACTCGCCATTAAGCACAAGAAAAGGGGCTGAACATTGCCAACATTGCAGTTGGCCAAAAAGGGTGTATGCGTTTTTTTCTGTATATATTCAAGTAAAGGGCATACACTTTTTTAGCCAACCAAACAGGTGGGCACTGGAAATCAATACTACAAAAGATATCACTTCACATCAGTCAGAAGAGCCATCCTCATAAAGCGTAAACAACAGAAATGCAGGACAGGGCAAGGAGAAGAGGGAGCCCTGTGAGACTTATAGTGGAAATGTATATTGCCAACGGCCATTCTGGAGAAGTGTATTGTGTTTACTAAAGCATCTAAAAAATGAACTACAGAGCATAGGGCACTTGCACTCATGGGCGTATATCTTGGGAAAAACAAAAATCGAGAGGACACAGGCACCCCAATGTTTACTGCCTCTCTGTTTAAAAGATCCTCGACTAGGATATAACTTTAATGTCTCTGGAGGGAAAAAATGGATAGAGATGTGGTACTTATGTAGAGTGCAATATTACTCACCCGGAAATCAATGAAATATGGCCAGTTGTAACAACTCCAGAGGAGTTACGTATGATCATTCTAAGTGACATAATTCAAAAAGAAAAAGACACATATCATAAGATATCACTTAAAGGTGGAATCCAAAATAGCTACACAAGAAATAAATTACAAAACAAAAACATAGTCAAATATGTAGAAAACACTCATAAGGCTGCTAAACGGGAAAGGTGGGGAGGGGTGAGGCATCATCCAGGAGGTTGAAATTAGCAAAGATACCATTCCAAATACCAAACTGATAATCAACAAGGCCTACACGGTAGCTAAAAGAACTGCACTCAGCACACTCAAGTCACCGGAAAAGAATATATACGACTGGTAGGAATCTGAAAAAGAATTTATTGATGTCTCTCTGTACGTGAATCAAGTGGATGTACAGCAGCAAGAAACAGAGCTTTGAAAATCAGCTGTAACCAATATAGTAATAAATTGAAAAACATAAACGACAGAGAGACAGAGAAAACCTCTTACAACTTTTCCTCAGGGACGGTGATGCAACATGGATTGAACACGTCTAGACCCACAGCAGGATGAGACATAAGGCTGGAAACTGTTTGCACTAAGAGAAATGTGAGGTTGGGTGAGGAAATGCACACCCTTTAAAGTAATACTACCTGGTACCCATTCAATGGGTCCCAAATCTGCAGGTTCAAGGGATCTTCCTACAGCTAAAACATGCATGGAAAACCCAGAGGACTGTACACCATGTGATCGGGAGATGTGTCTAAAATGCAGCTCATTTATCCTCTCCTGGTGCTCCTGTTCACCATTCCAGCCACGTTACTTAGAATCTCCCCACTTGGAGAATCAGCACATTTCAACTTCTGTTTCACACATTTTGCAAATTGTGAGGAGGATGAACGGGAAGAGGGGGAACCAATGAGAGAATAGTTGTAGGGGTTTGGACGGGCACATATCACTCTAATTTCCCATTAAGAATAAGAATTGAAAAAAGGCTCAGCCCGCCTCGCCGGAGCCAAAATAGGGCCTGAAGCAATCCTGCGGGTTTGAGGCCAGCTCACAAAAGAGCAACTTAAAAAATGGAGCTCAGGGTCACTGCAATTCACAAACCTGCAGAGTTATAAATGAAAACTAACGTCCAAAAATATGTTGAGGTAAGGCAAAGAAGAGGATCTGAATGCAAGACAGAATTGCAAGAAACAGATTTCAAGAGATAGATTGGACTCGTCTTTAAAGCACAAGAAAAGCGGCAGAATTTCGACAATGATGCAGTTGGCCCAAAAGGGCGTATGCGTTTTTTCCTGATTATATCCAGGAAAAAACGCATACGCACTTTATGGGCAAGGAAGCAAGCAAGCAATGCAAATGTGCACAACAAAGAAGTCTCATTTCCCACCGGTCAAAAGGGCCATCCTAAAAAATTGTAAAAACCAGAAATGCAGGACAGGCCATGGAGAACAGGGAACCTTTATACACTGATGGGCAGTGTGTGAACTGCCGAGAGCCACTCTGGAGAAGTGTATGGTGGTTCCTAAATCATCTAAAAAACAGAGCTACAGAGCATAGGACACATCCAATCATGGGAGTATATCTAGGGAAGTCTAAAAATCAACAAGACACAAGCACACCACAGTTTAGGGCTACTCTGTTTACAAGAACCTCAACTTCAGTACACCTTAAATATCCCAGGAAAGAGAACAATGGATAAAGAAGATGTGGTACTTATGTACAATGGAATATCTCTTCACCATGAAATCAATGTAATAAGGCTAGTAGAAGGATAAAGAGTGGATTTAGGTCCGATAATACTACTTGAAATAAGTCAAACAGAAAAAGAAACATATCATAAGATATCACGTATAGAAGGAGGGTAAATATGGCTGCACAAAAAATGAATTACAAAACAGAACAGTGTCTCACATTTAGAAAACACACTTATGTCAGCTTAAGGGGAAAGGAGAGGTGGGGTGATACATAAAACAAGAGTTTGAAATTAGCACAGATACCGTTCAATAAACCAAATAGATATTAGACAAGATCTACACCTTGCTCAATGAACTGGCCTCAACACACCCTATATACTACACAGAAATATATCTGAGTAATAAGAATCTTAAAACTCATGTATTGATATATCTTCATAAGGGAATCAAGTGTGTGCAGAGCAGCACAAACACAGCAGTGAAAATGAGCTAAACCCCATTATAGAAATAAATTTTAAAAACACAACGCAGAAACAATCAAAGAGAGAAAAATTCTTACAATATTCGCTCAGGGGCTGTGATGCAACCTGGGTTGACCACATATAAACCCACAGCTGGATAAGACATAAGGCTGGGCACTTGGGGCTGAGAGGATTGGTGAGCTTTGGTGAGCAACTGCCAAAAGTTTAATGCAATACTTCATGCTACTCATTCCAAGGGTCCCAACACTCCAGGTTGAAGGGAATCTTCCTACAGCTAAACCATGCTTGGGAAACCCAGCGACTGGTATACCATATGATCGGGAAAGGTTTCTAAAACGCACCTCATTGTTCCTCTCCTGGGGCTCCGGATCGACATTCCAGCCACTTTACTAACAACAACCCCACATGGAGAGTCAATGCCTTTAAGTTCCGGTATCGCACAGTCTGCAGTTAGTACGGAGGATGAATGGGAATAGGGGGAACCAGTGAGAAACTAGCTGTAGCAGTTTCAATGGGCACATGTCACTCTAATTTCACATCAGTAAGAAGAATTAACCAAAGGCACAGCAAGGCGTCCCAGAAGAAAAATAGGGCCTGAAGGAATCCTGTGGTTATGAGGCAAGATCACAAAAATAAGAGCTGAAAAATGGAGATAAGGGCCACTGCAATTCAAAAACGTGCAGAGTTATAAAGGCCAACTATTATCAAAAAGTATATTGAGGAAAGGCTATGAAGAGGCATTGAAAGCAAGGCAGAATTGCAGGAAACCGATTTCAGGAGGTAGACTGGAATTGCATTTAAAGCATAGGAAAAGAGGCAGAACGTCCACAATGATGCACTTGGCCAAAATGGGTATATGCGTTTTTTCCTGAATATATTCAGGAAAAAACGCATATGCCCTATTTGGCCAACCAAGCAAGCTTGCAAAGGAAATCTGCACTATAATGAAGTCTCACTTCCCCCCGGTCAAAAGGGCCATCTGATAAAAGTGTAAAATCCAGAAAGTCAGGACAGGCCATGGAGAACTGGGAGCCTTGTTATGCTGATGGGCGGGATGTAAATTGCCAACAGCCACTCGGGAGAAGTGTATGGTGTTTCCTGAAACATCTAAAAAACAAAGCAACAGAGCCTAGGGCACTTCCACTTATGGTCCTATAGCTTAGGGAAATTAAAATCTAAAAGACACAGCCACCCCAAAGTTTGGGACGGCTCTGTTTACAAGAACCTCGTTTACGGGACAAGTTCAATATCGCAGAAAGTGAAAAATGGATAAAGAAGTTGTGGTACTTACGTACAATGCAATATCACTCAGCAATGAAATCTATCTCATCAGGCCCGTAGCAGCATAATGAGTGGATTCAGGTATGATGACTCTAACGGAAATAAGTCACACAGAAAAAGAAACATCATAAGATATCACTAATACACGGAATGTAAACTTGGCTACACAGCAACTGGATTACAAAACAGAACAGGGTCTCAAATTTAGAAAACCAACTTATGCTTGCTTAAGGGGAAAGGTGAGTTGGGGTGCTGCATAAAAACAGAGATTGAAATGAGCACAGATAAAGTTCCTTAAGCCAAATATGTAATAGACAAGAGCTACTCCTTGCTCAACGAAATGGACTCAACACCCCATATTAAACGCCTAAGAATGTACCTGACTAGTAAGTATCTTAAAACCTATGGATTGCTATGTCTCCGAAAGAGAATCAAGCGTGTGTACAGGGGCATAAACGCAGCAGTGATAGGATTGGAGAGGTTCGGTGAGCAAATGAAGACCCCTTGAAGTCATATTGCATGGTACCCATTCCACGGGTCTCAACTCTCCAGGTTTAAGGGATTCTTCCTTCAGCTAAAACATGCATGTGGAACCCAGAGTATGATCAACCATGTGATCGGGAGACGTGTTCCAATATGTCTCAGTTTTCGTCCCCTGGTACTCGGGTGCAACATTCCAGACGCTTTACTAACACTGTCCCGACTTGGAGAGTCAGTGCCTTTAAACTCCTGTTTGGCCCAGGTTGCAATTACTGCAGAAGATGAACAGGAATAGGGAGAACCAATGAGAGACTAGCTGGAGGTGTCTGGACGGGCAAATTTAACTCTCATTTCCCACCAGGAAGAGGAATTAACCAAAGGCTCAGCGTGCTGTGCCGGAACCAGATTAGGGCCTGAAGCAATCCTGCGGTGTTGCGGCCAGCTCACAAGAAAGCGAATTGAAGAAAGGAGCTCAGGGGCACTGTAATTCACAAAACTGCAGAGTGATAAATGCCAGCTATCGTCCAAAAATATACTGAAGTAAGGCTGCCAAGAGGACTTGAAAGCGGGGCAGAATTGCAGGAAACCGATTTCAGGAGGTAGACTGGAATTGCATTTAAAGCATAGGAAAAGAGGCAGAACGTCGACAATGATGCACTTGGCCAAAAAGGGCGTATGCGTTTTTTCCTGAATATATTCAGGAAAAAACGCATATGCCCTATTTGGCCAACCAAGCAAGCTTGCAAAGGAAATCTGCACTACAATGAAGTCTCACTTCCCCCCGGTCAAAAGGGCCATCTGATAAAATTGTAAAATCCAGAAAGGCAGGACAGGCCATGGAGAACTGGGAGCCTTGTTATGCTGATGGGCGGGATGTAAATTGCCAACAGCCACTCGGGAGAAGTGTATGGTGTTTCCTGAAACATCTAAAAAACAAAGCAACAGAGCCTAGGGCACTTCCACTTATGGTCCTATAGCTTAGGGAAATTAAAATCTAAAAGACACAGCCACCCCAAAGTTTGGGACGGCTCTGTTTACAAGAACCTCGTTTACGGGACAAGTTCAATATCGCAGAAAGTGAAAAATGGATAAAGAAGTTGTGGTACTTACGTACAATGCAATATCACTCAGCAATGAAATCTATGTCATCAGGCCCGTAGCAGCATAATGAGTGGTTTCAGGTATGATGCTTCTAACTGAAATAAGTCACACAGAAAAAGAAACATCATAAGACATCACTAATACACGGAATGTAAACTTGGCTACACAGGAACTGAATTACAAAACAGAAGAGGGTCTCAAATTTAGAAAACCAACTTATGCTTGCTTAAGGGGAAAGGTGAGTTGGGGTGCTGCATAAAACCAGAGATTAAAATGAGCACAGATAAAGTTCCTTAAGCCAAATATGTAATAGACAAGAGCTACTCCTTGCTCAACGAAATGGACTCAACACCCCATATTAAACGCCTAAGAATGTACCTGACTAGTAAGTATCTTAAAACCTATGGATTGCTATGTCTCCGAAAGAGAATCAAGCGTGTGTACAGGGGCATAAACGCAGCAGTGATAGGATTGGAGAGGTTCGGTGAGCAAATGAAGACCCCTTGAAGTCATATTGCATGGTACCCATTCCACGGGTCTCAACTCTCCAGGTTTAAGGGATTCTTCCTTCAGCTAAAACATGCATGTGGAACCCAGAGTATGATCAACCATGTGATCGGGAGACGTGTTCAAATATGTCTCAGTTCTCGTCCCCTTGTACTCGGGTGCAACATTCCAGACGCTTTACTAACACTGTCCCGACTTGGAGAGTCAGTGCCTTTAAACTCCTGTTTGGCCCAGGTTGCAATTACTGCAGAAGATGAACAGGAATAGGGAGAACCAATGAGAGACTAGCTGGAGGTGTCTGGACGGGCAAATTTAACTCTCATTTCCCACCAGGAAGAGGAATTAACCAAAGGCTCAGCGTGCTGTGCCGGAGCCAGATTAGGGCCTGAAGCAATCCTGCGGTGTTGCGGCCAGCTCACAAGAAAGCGAATTGAAGAAAGGAGCTCAGGGGCACTGTAATTCACAAAACTGCAGAGTTATAAATGACAGCTATCGTCAAAAAATATACTGAAGTAAGGCTGCCAAGAGGACTTGAAAGCGGGGCAGAATTGCAGGAACCCGATTTCAGGAGGTAGACTGGAATTGCATGTAAAGCATAGGAAAAGAGGCAGAACGTCCACAATGATGCACTTGCCCAAAAAGGGCATATGCGTTTTTTCCTGAATATATTCAAGAAAAAACGCATACGCACTTTTTGGCCAACCAAGCAAGCTTGCAAAGGAAATCTGCACTACAATGAAGTCTCACTTCCCCGGGGTCAAAAGGGCCATCTGAAAAAAGTGTAAAATCCAGAAAGGCAGGACAGGCCATGGAGAACTGGGAGCCTTGTTATGCTGATGGGCGGGATGAAAATTGCCAACAGCCACTTGGGAGAAGTGTATGGTGTTTCCTGAAACATCTAAAAAACAAAGCAACAGAGCCTAGGGCACTTCCACTTATGGTCCTATAGCTTAGGGAAATTACAATCAAAAAGACACAGCCACCCCAAAGTTTGGGACAGCTCTGTTTACAAGAACCTCGTTTACGGGACAAGTTCAATATCGCAGAAAGTGAAAAATGGATAAAGAAGTTGTGGTACTTACGTACAATGCAATATCACTCAGCAATGAAATCTATCTCATCAGGCCCGTAGCAGCATAATGAGTGGATTCAGGTATGATGATTCTAACTGAAATAAGTCACACAGAAAAAGAAACATCATAAGATATCACTAATACACGGAATGTAAACTTGGCTACACAGCAACTGGATTACAAAACAGAACAGGGTCTCAAATTTAGAAAACCAACTTATGCTTGCTTAAGGGGAAAGGTGAGTTGGGGTGCTGCATAAAAACAGAGATTGAAATGAGCACAGATAAAGTTCCTTAAGCCAAATATGTAATAGACAAGAGCTACTCCTTGCTCAACGAGAGGGACTCAACACCCCATATTAAATGCCTAAGAATGTACCTGACTAGTAAGTATCTGAAAACCTATAGATTGCTATGTCTCCGAAAGAGAATCAAGCGTGTGTACAGGGGCACAAACGCAGCAGTGATAGGATTGGAGAGGTTCGGTGAGCAAATGAAGACCCTTTGAAGTCATATTGCATGGTACCCATTCCACGGGTCTCAACTCTCCAGGTTTAAGGGATTCTTCCTTCAGCTAAAACATGCATGTGGAGCCCAGAGTATGATCAACCGTGTGATCGGGAGACGTGTTCCAATATGTCTCAGTTTTCGTCCCCTGGTACTCGGGTGAAACATTCCAGACGCTTTACTAACACTCTCCCGACTTGGAGAGTCAGTGCCTTTAAACTCCTGTTTGTCCCAGGTTGCAATTTCTGCGGAAGTTGAACAGGAATAGGGAGAACCAATGAGAGACTAGCTGGAGGTGTCTGGACGGGCAAATTTAATTCTCATTTCCCACCAGGAAGAGGAATTAACCAAAGGCTCAGCGTGCCGTGCCGGAACCAGATTAGGGCCTGAAGCAATCCTGCGGTGTTGCGGCCAGCTCACAAGAAAGCGAGTTGAAGAAAGGAGCTCAGGGGCACTGTAATTCACAATCCTGCAGAGTGATAAATGACAGCTATCGTCCAAAAATATACTGAAGTAAGGCTGCCAAGAGGACTTGAAAGCGGGGCAGAATTGCAGGAAACCGATTTCAGGAGGTAGACTGGAATTGCATTTAAAGCATAGGAAAAGAGGCAGAACGTCGACAATGATGCACTTGGCCAAAAAGGGCGTATGCGTTTTTTTCTGAATATATTCAGGAAAAAACGCATATGCCCTTTTTGGCCAACCAAGCAAGCTTGCAAAGGAAATCTGCACTACAATGAAGTCTCACTTCCCCCCGGTCAAAAGGGCCATCTGATAAAAGTGTAAAATCCAGAAAGGCAGGACAGGCCATGGAGAACTGGGAGCCTTGTTATGCTGATGGGTGGGATGTAAATTGCCAACAGCCACTCGGGAGAAGTGTATGGTGTTTCCTGAAACATCTAACAAACAAAGCAACAGAGCCTAGGGCACTTCCACTTATGGTCCTATAGCTTAGGGAAATTAAAATCTAAAAGACACAGCCACCCCAAAGTTTGGGACGGCTCTGTTTACAAGAACCTCGTTTACGGGACAAGTTCAATATCGCAGAAAGTGAAAAATGGATAAAGAAGTTGTGGTACTTACGTACAATGCAATATCACTCAGCAATGAAATCTATGTCATCAGGCCCGTAGCAGCATAATGAGTGGTTTCAGGTATGATGCTTCTAACTGAAATAAGTCACACAGAAAAAGAAACATCATAAGACATCACTAATACACCGAATGTAAACTTGGCTACACAGGAACTGAATTACAAAACAGAAGAGGGTTTCAAATTTAGAAAACCAACTTATGCTTGCTTAAGGGGAAAGGTGAGTTGGGGTGCTGCATAAAACCAGAGATTAAAATGAGCACAGATAAAGTTCCTTAAGCCAAATATGGAATAGACAAGAGCTACTCCTTGCTCAACGAAATGGACTCAACACCCCATATTAAACGCCTAAGAATGTACCTTACTAGTAAGTATCTTAAAACCTATGGATTGCTATGTCTCCGAAAGAGAATCAAGCGTGTGTACAGGGGCATAAACGCAGCAGTGATAGGATTGGAGAGGTTCGGTGAGCAAATGAAGACCCCTTGAAGTCATATTGCATGGTACCAATTCCACGGGTCTCAACTCTCCAGGTTTAAGGGATTCTTCCTTCAGCTAAAACATGCATGTGGAACCCAGAGTATGATCAACCGTGTGATCGGGAGACGTGTTCAAATATGTCTCAGTTCTCGTCCCCTTGTACTCGGGTGCAACATTCCAGACACTTTACTAACACTCTCCCGACTTGGAGAGTCAGTGCCTTTAAACTCCTGTTTGGCCCAGGTTGCAATTACTGCAGAAGATGAACAGGAATAGGGAGAACCAATGAGAGACTAGCTGGAGGTGTCTGGACGGGCAAATTTAACTCTCATTTCCCACCAGGAAGAGGAATTAACCAAAGGCTCAGCGTGCTGTGCCGGAACCAGATTAGGGCCTGAAGCAATCCTGCGGTGTTGCGGCCAGCTCACAAGAAAGCGAATTGAAGAAAGGAGCTCAGGGGCACTGTAATTCACAAACCTGCAGAGTTATAAATGACAGCTATCGTCAAAAAATATACTGAAGTAAGGCTGCCAAGAGGACTTGAAAGCGGGGCAGAATTGCAGGAACCCGATTTCAGGAGGTAGACTGGAATTGCATGTAAAGCATAGGAAAAGAGGCAGAACGTCCACAATGATGCACTTGGCCAAAAAGGGCATATGCGTTTTTTCCTGAATATATTCAAGAAAAAACGCATACGCCCTTTTTGGCCAACCAAGCAAGCTTGCAAAGGAAATCTGCACTACAATGAAGTCTCACTTCCCCGGGGTCAAAAGGGCCATCTGATAAAAGTGTAAAATCCAGAAAGGCAGGACAGGCCATGGAGAACTGGGAGCCTTGTTATGCTGATGGGCGGGATGTAAATTGCCAACAGCCACTCGGGAGAAGTGTATGGTGTTTCCTGAAACATCTAAAAAACAAAGCAACAGAGCCTAGGACATTCCACTTATGGTCCTATAGCTTAGGGAAATTAAAATCTAAAAGACACAGCCACCCCAAAGTTTGGGACGGCTCTGTTTACAAGAACCTCGTTTACGGGACAAGTTCAATATCGCAGAAAGTGAAAAATGGATAAAGAAGTTGTGGTACTTACGTACAATGCAATATCACTCAGCAATGAAATCTATCTCATCAGGCCCGTAGCAGCATAATGAGTGGATTCAGGTATGATGATTCTAACTGAAATAAGTCACACAGAAAAAGAAACATCATAAGATATCACTAATACACCGAATGTAAACTTGGCTACACAGCAACTGGATTACAAAACAGAACAGGGTCTCAAATTTAGAAAACCAACTTATGCTTGCTTAAGGGGAAAGGTGAGTTGGGGTGCTGCATAAAAACAGAGATTGAAATGAGCACAGATAAAGTTCCTTAAGCCAAATATATAATAGACAAGAGCTACTCCTTGCTCAACGAGAGGGACTCAACACCCCATATTAAATGCCTAAGAATGTACCTGACTAGTAAGTATCTGAAAACCTATGGATTGCTATGTCTCCGAAAGAGAATCAAGCGTGTGTACAGGGGCACAAACGCAGCAGTGATAGGATTGGAGAGGTTCGGTGAGCAAATGAAGACCCTTTGAAATCATATTGCATGGTACCCATTCCACGGGTCTCAACTCTCCAGGTTTAAGGGATTCTTCCTTCAGCTAAAACATGCATGTGGAGCCCAGAGTATGATCAACCGTGTGATCGGGAGACGTGTTCCAATATGTCTCAGTTTTCGTCCCCTGGTACTCGGGTGAAACATTCCAGACGCTTTACTAACACTCTCCCGACTTGGAGAGTCAGTGCCTTTAAACTCCTGTTTGTCCCAGGTTGCAATTTCTGCGGAAGTTGAACAGGAATAGGGAGAACCAATGAGAGACTAGCTGGAGGTGTCTGGACGGGCAAATTTAATTCTCATTTCCCACCAGGAAGAGGAATTAACCAAAGGCTCAGCGTGCCGTGCCGGAACCAGATTAGGGCCTGAAGCAATCCTGCGGTGTTGCGGCCAGCTCACAAGAAAGCGAGTTGAAGAAAGGAGCTCAGGGGCACTGTAATTCACAATCCTGCAGAGTGATAAATGACAGCTATCGTCCAAAAATATACTGAAGTAAGGCTGCCAAGAGGACTTGAAAGCGGGGCAGAATTGCATGAAACCGATTTCAGGAGGTAGACTGGAATTGCATTTAAAGCATAGGAAAAGAGGCAGAACGTCGACAATGATGCACTTGGCCAAAAAGGGTGTATGCGTTTTTTTCTGAATATATTCAGGAAAAAACGCATATGCCCTTTTTGGCCAACCAAGCAAGCTTGCAAAGGAAATCTGCACTACAATGAAGTCTCACTTCCCCTGGGTCAAAAGGGCCATCTGATAAAAGTGTAAAATCCAGAAAGGCAGGACAGGCCATGGAGAACTGGGATCCTTGTTATGCTGATGGGCGGGATGTAAATTGCCAACAGCCACTTGGGAGAAGTGTATGGTGTTTCCTGAAACATCTAAAAAACAAAGCAACAGAGCCTAGGGCACTTCCACTTATGGTCCTATAGCTTAGGGAAATTAAAATCTAAAAGACACAGCCACCCCAAAGTTTGGGACGGCTCTGTTTACAAGAACCTCGTTTACGGGACAAGTTCAATATCGCAGAAAGTGAAAAATGGATAAAGAAGTTGTGGTACTTACGTACAATGCAATATCACTCAGCAATGAAATCTATGTCATCAGGCCCGTAGCAGCATAATGAGTGGTTTCAGGTATGATGCTTCTAACTGAAATAAGTCACACAGAAAAAGAAACATCATAAGACATCACTAATACACCGAATGTAAACTTGGCTACACAGGAACTGAATTACAAAACAGAAGAGGGTCTCAAATTTAGAAAACCAACTTATGCTTGCTTAAGGGGAAAGGTGAGTTGGGGTGCTGCATAAAACCAGAGATTAAAATGAGCACAGATAAAGTTCCTTAAGCCAAATATGGAATAGACAAGAGCTACCCCTTGCTCAACGAAATGGACTCAACACCCCATATTAAACGCCTAAGAATGTACCTTACTAGTAAGTATCTTAAAACCTATGGATTGCTATGTCTCCGAAAGAGAATCAAGCGTGTGTACAGGGGCATAAACGCAGCAGTGATAGGATTGGAGAAGTTCGGTGAGCAAATGAAGACCCCTTGAAGTCATATTGCATGGTACCCATTCCACGGGTCTCAACTCTCCAGGTTTAAGGGATTCTTCCTTCAGCTAAAACATGCATGTGGAACCCAGAGTATGATCAACCGTGTGATCGGGAGACGTGTTCAAATATGTCTCAGTTCTCGTCCCCTTGTACTCGGGTGCAACATTCCAGAAGCTTTACTAACACTCTCCCGACTTGGAGAGTCAGTGCCTTTAAACTCCTGTTTGGCCCAGGTTGCAATTACTGCAGAAGATGAACAGGAATAGGGAGAACCAATGAGAGACTAGCTGGAGGTGTCTGGACGGGCAAATTTAACTCTCATTTCCCACCAGGAAGAGGAATTAACCAAAGGCTCAGCGTGCTGTGCCGGAACCAGATTAGGGCCTGAAGCAATCCTGCGGTGTTGCGGCCAGCTCACAAGAAAGCGAATTGAAGAAAGGAGCTCAGGGGCACTGTAATTCACAAACCTGCAGAGTTATAAATGACAGCTATCGTCCAAAAGTATACTGAAGTAAGGATGCCAAGAGGACTTGAAAGCGGGGCAGAATTGCAGGAACCCGATTTCAGGAGGTAGACTGGAATTGCATGTAAAGCATAGGAAAAGCGGCAGAACGTCCACAATGATGCACTTGGCCAAAAAGGGCATATGCGTTTTTTCCTGAATATATTCAGGAAAAAACGCATACGCACTTTTTGGCCAACCAAGCAAGCTTGCAAAGGAAATCTGCACTACAATGAAGTCTCACTTCCCCGGGGTCAAAAGGGCCATCTGAAAAAAGTGTAAAATCCAGAAAGGCAGGACAGGCCATGGAGAACTGGGAGCCTTGTTATGCTGATGGGCGGGATGAAAATTGCCAACAGCCACTTGGGAGAAGTGTATGGTGTTTCCTGAAACATCTAAAAAACAAAGCAACAGAGCCTAGGGCACTTCCACTTATGGTCCTATAGCTTAGGGAAATTACAATCAAAAAGACACAGCCACCCCAAAGTTTGGGACAGCTCTGTTTACAAGAACCTCGTTTACGGGACAAGTTCAATATCGCAGAAAGTGAAAAATGGATAAAGAAGTTGTGGTACTTACGTACAATGCAATATCACTCAGCAATGAAATCTTTGTCATCAGGCCCATAGCAGCATAATGAGTGGATTCAGGTATGATGATTCTAACTGAAATAAGTCACACAGAAAAAGAAACATCATAAGATATCACTAATACACGGAATGTAAACTTGGCTACACAGGAACTGGATTACAAAACACAACAGGGTCTCAAATTTAGAAAACCAACTTATGCTTGCTTAAGGGGAAAGGTGAGTTGGGGTGCTGCATAAAAACAGAGATTGAAATGAGCACAGATAAAGTTCCTTAAGCCAAATATGTAATACACAAGAGCTACTCCTTGCTCAACGAAATGGACTCAACACCCCATATTAAACACCTAAGAATGTAGCTGACTAGTAAGTATCTTAAAACCTATGGATTGCTATGTCTCCAAAAGAGAATCAAGCGTGTGTACAGGGGCATAAACGCAGCAGTGATAGGATTGGAGAGGTTTGGTGAGCAAATGAAGACCCTTTGAAATCATATTGCATGGTACCCATTCCACGGGTTTCAACTCTCCAGGTTTAAGGGATTCTTCCTTCAGCTAAAGCGTGCATGTGGAACACAGAGTATGATCAACCGTGTGATTGGGAGACGTGTTCCAATATGTCTCAGTTCTCGTCCCCTGGTACTCGGGTGCAACATTCCAGACGCTTTACTAACACTCTCCCGACTTGGAGAGTCAGTGCCTTTAACCTCCTGTTTGGCCCAGTTTGCAATTTCTGCGGAAGATGAACAGGAATAGTGAGAAACAATGAGAGACTAGCTGGAGGTGTCTGGACGGGCAAATTTAACTCTCATTTCCCACCAGGAAGAGGAATTAACCAAAGGCTCAGCATGCCGTGCCGGAACCAGATTAAGGCCTGAAGCAATCTTGCGGTGTTGCGGCCAGCTCACAAGAAAGCGAGTTGAAGAAAGGAGCTCAGGGGCACTGTAATTCACAATCCTGCAGAGTGATAAATGACAGCTATCGTCCAAAAATATACTGAAGTAAGGCTGCCAAGAGGACTTGAAAGCGGGGCAGAATTGCAGGAAACCGATTTCAGGAGGTAGACTGGAATTGCATTTAAAGCATAGGAAAAGAGGCAGAACGTCGACAATGATGCACTTGGCCAAAAAGGGCGTATGCGTTTTTTTCTGAATATATTCAGGAAAAAACGCATATGCCCTTTTTGGCCAACCAAGCAAGCTTGCAAAGGAAATCTGCACTACAATGAAGTCTCACTTCCCCCCGGTCAAAAGGGCCATCTGATAAAAGTGTAAAATCCAGAAAGGCAGGACAGGCCATGGATAACTGGGATCCTTGTTATGCTGATGGGCGGGATGTAAATTGCCAACAGCCACTCGGGAGAAGTGTATGGTGTTTCCTGAAACATCTAAAAAACAAAGCAACAGAGCCTAGGGCACTTCCACTTATGGTCCTATAGCTTAGGGAAATTAAAATCTAAAAGACACAGCCACCCCAAAGTTTGGGACGGCTCTGTTTACAAGAACCTCGTTTACGGGACAAGTTCAATATCGCAGAAAGTGAAAAATGGATAAAGAAGTTGTGGTACTTACGTACAATGCAATATCACTCAGCAATGAAATCTATGTCATCAGGCCCGTAGCAGCATAATGAGTGGTTTCAGGTATGATGCTTCTAACTGAAATAAGTCACACAGAAAAAGAAACATCATAAGACATCACTAATACACCGAATGTAAACTTGGCTACACAGGAACTGAATTACAAAACAGAAGAGGGTCTCAAATTTAGAAAACCAACTTATGCTTGCTTAAGGGGAAAGGTGAGTTGGGGTGCTGCATAAAACCAGAGATTAAAATGAGCACAGATAAAGTTCCTTAAGCCAAATATGTAATAGACAAGAGCTACTCCTTGCTCAACGAAATGGACTCAACACCCCATATTAAACGCCTAAGAATGTACCTTACTAGTAAGTATCTTAAAACCTATGGATTGCTATGTCTCCGAAAGAGAATCAAGCGTGTGTACAGGGGCATAAACGCAGCAGTGATAGGATTGGAGAGGTTCGGTGAGCAAATGAAGACCCCTTGAAGTCATATTGCATGGTACCCATTCCACGGGTCTCAACTCTCCAGGTTTAAGGGATTCTTCCTTCAGCTAAAACATGCATGTGAAACCCAGAGTATGATCAACCGTGTGATCGGGAGACGTGTTCAAATATGTCTCAGTTCTCGTCCACTTGTACTCGGGTGCAACATTCCAGACGCTTTACTAACAGTCTCCCGACTTGGAGAGTCAGTGCCTTTAAACTCCTGTTTGGCCCAGGTGACAATTACTGCAGAAGATGAACAGGAATAGGGAGAACCAATGAGAGACTAGCTGGAGGTGTCTGGACGGGCAAATTTAACTCTCATTTCCCACCAGGAAGAGGAATTAACCAAAGGCTCAGCGTGCTGTGCCGGAACAAGATTAAGGCCTGAAGCAATCCTGCGGTGTTGCGGCCAGCTCACAAGAAAGCGAATTGAAGAAAGGAGCTCAGGGGCACTGTAATTCACAAACCTGCAGAGTTATAAATGACAGCTATCGTCAAAAAATATACTGAAGTAAGGCTGCCAAGAGGACTTGAAAGCGGGGCAGAATTGCAGGAACCCAATTTCAGGAGGTAGACTGGAATTGCATGTAAAGCATAGGAAAAGAGGCAGAACGTCCGCAATGATGCACTTGGCCAAAAAGGGCATATGCGTTTTTTCCTGAATATATTCAAGAAAAAACGCATACGCCCTTTTAGGCCAACCAAGCAAGCTTGCAAAGGAAATCTGCACTACAATGAAGTCTCACTTCCCCTGGGTCAAAAGGGCCATCTGAAAAAAGTGTAAAATCCAGAAAGGCAGGACAGGCCATGGAGAACTGGGAGCCTTGTTATGCTGATGGGCGGGATGAAAATTGCCAACAGCCACTTGGGAGAAGTGTATGGTGTTTCCTGAAACATCTAAAAAACAAAGCAACAGAGCCTAGGGCACTTCCACTTATGGTCCTATAGCTTAGGGAAATTACAATCAAAAAGACACAGCCACCCCAAAGTTTGGGACAGCTCTGTTTACAAGAACCTCGTTTACGGGACAAGTTCAATATCGCAGAAAGTGAAAAATGGATAAAGAAGTTGTGGTACTTACGTACAATGCAATATCACTCAGCAATGAAATCTTTGTCATCAGGCCCATAGCAGCATAATGAGTGGATTCAGGTATGATGATTCTAACTGAAATAAGTCACACAGAAAAAGAAACATCATAAGATATCACTAATACACGGAATGTAAACTTGGCTACACAGGAACTGGATTACAAAACACAACAGGGTCTCAAATTTAGAAAACCAACTTATGCTTGCTTAAGGGGAAAGGTGAGTTGGGGTGCTGCATAAAACCAGAGATTGAAATGAGCACAGATAAAGTTCCTTAAGCCAAATATGTAATACACAAGAGCTACTCCTTGCTCAACGAAATGGACTCAACACCCCATATTAAACACCTAAGAATGTAGCTGACTAGTAAGTATCTTAAAACCTATGGATTGCTATGTCTCCAAAAGAGAATCAAGCGTGTGTACAGGGGCATAAACGCAGCAGTGATAGGATTGGAGAGGTTTGGTGAGCAAATGAAGACCCTTTGAAATCATATTGCATGGTACCCATTCCACGGGTTTCAACTCTCCAGGTTTAAGGGATTCTTCCTTCAGCTAAAGCGTGCATGTGGAACACAGAGTATGATCAACCGTGTGATTGGGAGACGTGTTCCAATATGTCTCAGTTCTCGTCCCCTGGTACTCGGGTGCAACATTCCAGACGCTTTACTAACACTCTCCCGACTTGGAGAGTCAGTGCCTTTAACCTCCTGTTTGGCCCAGTTTGCAATTTCTGCGGAAGATGAACAGGAATAGTGAGAAACAATGAGAGACTAGCTGGAGGTGTCTGGACGGGCAAATTTAACTCTCATTTCCCACCAGGAAGAGGAATTAACCAAAGGCTCAGCGTGCCGTGCCGGAACCAGATTAAGGCCTGAAGCAATCTTGCGGTGTTGCGGCCAGCTCACAAGAAAGCGAGTTGAAGAAAGGAGCTCAGGGGCACTGTAATTCACAATCCTGCAGAGTGATAAATGACAGCTATCGTCCAAAAATATACTGAAGTAAGGCTGCCAAGAGGACTTGAAAGCGGGGCAGAATTGCAGGAAACCGATTTCAGGAGGTAGACTGGAATTGCATTTAAAGCATAGGAAAAGAGGCAGAACGTCGACAATGATGCACTTGGCCAAAAAGGGCGTATGCGTTTTTTCCTGAATATATTCAGGAAAAAACGCATATGCCCTTTTTGGCCAACCAAGCAAGCTTGCAAAGGAAATCTGCACTACAATGAAGTCTCACTTCCCCCCGGTCAAAAGGGCCATCTGATAAAAGTGTAAAATCCAGAAAGGCAGGACAGGCCATGGATAACTGGGATCCTTGTTATGCTGATGGGCGGGATGTAAATTGCCAACAGCCACTCGGGAGAAGTGTATGGTGTTTCCTGAAACATCTAAAAAACAAAGCAACAGAGCCTAGGGCACTTCCACTTATGGTCCTATAGCTTAGGGAAATTAAAATCTAAAAGACACAGCCACCCCAAAGTTTGGGACGGCTCTGTTTACAAGAACCTCGTTTACGGGACAAGTTCAATATCGCAGAAAGTGAAAAATGGATAAAGAAGTTGTGGTACTTACGTACAATGCAATATCACTCAGCAATGAAATCTATGTCATCAGGCCCGTAGCAGCATAATGAGTGGTTTCAGGTATGATGCTTCTAACTGAAATAAGTCACACAGAAAAAGAAACATCATAAGACATCACTAATACACCGAATGTAAACTTGGCTACACAGGAACTGAATTACAAAACAGAAGAGGGTCTCAAATTTAGAAAACCAACTTATGCTTGCTTAAGGGGAAAGGTGAGTTGGGGTGCTGCATAAAACCAGAGATTAAAATGAGCACAGATAAAGTTCCTTAAGCCAAATATGTAATAGACAAGAGCTACTCCTTGCTCAACGAAATGGACTCAACACCCCATATTAAACGCCTAAGAATGTACCTTACTAGTAAGTATCTTAAAACCTATGGATTGCTATGTCTCCGAAAGAGAATCAAGCGTGTGTACAGGGGCATAAACGCAGCAGTGATAGGATTGGAGAGGTTCGGTGAGCAAATGAAGACCCCTTGAAGTCATATTGCATGGTACCCATTCCACGGGTCTCAACTCTCCAGGTTTAAGGGATTCTTCCTTCAGCTAAAACATGCATGTGGAACCCAGAGTATGATCAACCGTGTGATCGGGAGACGTGTTCAAATATGTCTCAGTTCTCGTCCACTTGTACTCGGGTGCAACATTCCAGATGCTTTACTAACACTCTCCCGACTTGGAGAGTCAGTGCCTTTAAACTCCTGTTTGGCCCAGGTGACAATTACTGCAGAAGATGAACAGGAATAGGGAGAACCAATGAGAGACTAGCTGGAGGTGTCTGGACGGGCAAATTTAACTCTCATTTCCCACCAGGAAGAGGAATTAACCAAAGGCTCAGCGTGCTGTGCCGGAACAAGATTAAGGCCTGAAGCAATCCTGCGGTGTTGCGGCCAGCTCACAAGAAAGCGAATTGAAGAAAGGAGCTCAGGGGCACTGTAATTCACAAACCTGCAGAGTTATAAATGACAGCTATCGTCAAAAAATATACTGAAGTAAGGCTGCCAAGAGGACTTGAAAGCGGGGCAGAATTGCAGGAACCCGATTTCAGGAGGTAGACTGGAATTGCATGTAAAGCATAGGAAAAGAGGCAGAACGTCCGCAATGATGCACTTGGCCAAAAAGGGCATATGCGTTTTTTCCTGAATATATTCAAGAAAAAACGCATACGCCCTTTTTGGCCAACCAAGCAAGCTTGCAAAGGAAATCTGCACTACAATGAAGTCTCACTTCCCCTGGGTCAAAAGGGCCATCTGAAAAAAGTGTAAAATCCAGAAAGGCAGGACAGGCCATGGAGAACTGGGAGCCTTGTTATGCTGATGGGCGGGATGAAAATTGCCAACAGCCACTTGGGAGAAGTGTATGGTGTTTCCTGAAACATCTAAAAAACAAAGCAACAGAGCCTAGGGCACTTCCACTTATGGTCCTATAGCTTAGGGAAATTACAATCAAAAAGACACAGCCACCCCAAAGTTTGGGACAGCTCTGTTTACAAGAACCTCGTTTACGGGACAAGTTCAATATCGCAGAAAGTGAAAAATGGATAAAGAAGTTGTGGTACTTACGTACCATGCAATATCACTCAGCAATGAAATCTATGTCATCAGGCCCGTAGCAGCATAATGACTGGATTCAGGTATGATGATTCTAACTGAAATAAGTCACACAGAGAAAGAAACATCATAAGATATCACTAATACACGGAATGTAAACTTGGCTACACAGGAACTGAATTACAAAACAGAACAGGGTCTCAAATTTAGAAAACCAACTTGTGCTTGCTTAAGGGGAAAGGTGAGTTGGGGTGCTGCATAAAAACAGAGATTGAAATGAGCACAGATAAAGTTCCTTAAGCCAAATATGTAATAGACAAGAGCTACTCCTTGCTCAACGAGAGGGACTCAACACCCCATATTAAATGCCTAAGAATGTACCTGACTAGTAAGTATCTGAAAACCTATGGATTGCTATGTCTCCGAAAGAGAATCAAGCGTGTGTACAGGGGCCCAAACGCAGCAGTGATAGGATTGGAGAGGTTCGGTGAGCAAATGAAGACCCTTTGAAGTCATATTGCATGGTACCCATTCCACGGGTCTCAACTCTCCAGGTTTAAGGGATTCTTCCTTCAGCTAAAACATGCATGTGGAGCCCAGAGTATGATCAACCGTGTGATCGGGAGACGTGTTCCAATATGTCTCAGTTTTCGTCCCCTGGTACTCGGGTGTAACATTCCAGACGCTTTACTAACACTCTCCCGACTTGGAGAGTCAGTGCCTTTAAACTCCTGTTTGTCCCAGTTTGCAATTTCTGCGGAAGTTGAACAGGAATAGGGAGAACCAATGAGAGACTAGCTGGAGGTGTCTGGACGGGCAAATTTAATTCTCATTTCCCACCAGGAAGAGGAATTAACCAAAGGCTCAGCCTGCCGTGCCGGAACCAGATTAGGGCCTGAAGCAATCCTGCGGTGTTGCGGCCAGCTCACAAGAAAGCGAGTTGAAGAAAGGAGCTCAGGGGCACTGTAATTCACAATCCTGCAGAGTGATAAATGACAGCTATCGTCCAAAAATATACTGAAGTAAGGCTGCCAAGAGGACTTGAAAGCGGGGCAGAATTGCAGGAAACCGATTTCAGGAGGTAGACTGGAATTGCATTTAAAGCATAGGAAAAGAGGCAGAACGTCGACAATGATGCACTTGGCCAAAAAGGGCATATGCGTTTTTTCCTGAATATATTCAGGAAAAAACGCATATGCCCTTTTTGGCCAACCAAGCAAGCTTGCAAAGGAAATCTGCACTACAATGAAGTCTCACTTCCCCCCGGTCAAAAGGGCCATCTGATAAAAGTTTAAATCCAGAAAGGCAGGACAGGCCATGGAGAACTGGGAGCCTTGTTATGCTGATGGGCGGGATGTAAATTGCCAACAGCCACTCGGGAGAAGTGTATGGTGTTTCCTGAAACATCTAAAAAACAAAGCAACAGAGCCTAGGGCACTTCCACTTATGGTCCTATAGCTTAGGGAAATTAAAATCTAAAAGACACAGCCACCCCAAAGTTTGGGACGGCTCTGTTTACAAGAACCTCGTTTACGGGACAAGTTCAATATCGCAGAAAGTGAAAAATGGATAAAGAAGTTGTGGTACTTACGTACAATGCAATATCACTCAGCAATGAAATCTATGTCATCAGGCCTGTAGCAGCATAATGAGTGGTTTCAGGTATGATGCTTCTAACTGAAATAAGTCACACAGAAAAAGAAACATCATAAGACATCACTAATACACCGAATGTAAACTTGGCTACACAGGAACTGAATTACAAAACAGAAGAGGGTCTCAAATTTAGAAAACCAACTTATGCTTGCTTAAGGGGAAAGGTGAGTTGGGGTGCTGCATAAAACCAGAGATTAAAATGAGCACAGATAAAGTTCCTTAAGCCAAATATGGAATAGACAAGAGCTACCCCTTGATCAACGAAATGGACTCAACACCCCATATTAAATGCCTAAGAATGTACCTTACTAGTAAGTATCTTAAAACCTATGGATTGCTATGTCTCCGAAAGAGAATCAAGCGTGTGTACAGGGGCATAAACGCAGCAGTGATAGGATTGGAGAGGTTCGGTGAGCAAATGAAGACCCCTTGAAGTCATATTGCATGGTACCCATTCCACGGGTCTCAACTCTCCAGGTTTAAGGGATTCTTCCTTCAGCTAAAACATGCATGTGGAGCCCAGAGTATGATCAACCGTGTGATCGGGAGACGTGTTCCAATATGTCTCAGTTTTCGTCCCCTGGTACTCGGGTGAAACATTCCAGACGCTTTACTAACACTCTCCCGACTTGGAGAGTCAGTGCCTTTAAACTCCTGTTTGTCCCAGTTTGCAATTTCTGCGGAAGTTGAACAGGAATAGGGAGAACCAATGAGAGACTAGCTGGAGGTGTCTGGACGGGCAAATTTAATTCTCATTTCCCACCAGGAAGAGGAATTAACCAAAGGCTCAGCCTGCCGTGCCGGAACCAGATTAGGGCCTGAAGCAATCCTGCGGTGTTGCGGCCAGCTCACAAGAAAGCGAGTTGAAGAAAGGAGCTCAGGGGCACTGTAATTCACAATCCTGCAGAGTGATAAATGACAGCTATCGTCCAAAAATATACTGAAGTAAGGCTGCCAAGAGGACTTGAAAGCGGGGCAGAATTGCAGGAAACCGATTTCAGGAGGTAGACTGGAATTGCATTTAAAGCATAGGAAAAGAGGCAGAACGTCGACAATGATGCACTTGGCCAAAAAGGGCATATGCGTTTTTTCCTGAATATATTCAGGAAAAAACGCATATGCCCTTTTTGGCCAACCAAGCAAGCTTGCAAAGGAAATCTGCACTACAATGAAGTCTCACTTCCCCCCGGTCAAAAGGGCCATCTGATAAAAGTTTAAATCCAGAAAGGCAGGACAGGCCATGGAGAACTGGGAGCCTTGTTATGCTGATGGGCGGGATGTAAATTGCCAACAGCCACTCGGGAGAAGTGTATGGTGTTTCCTGAAACATCTAAAAAACAAAGCAACAGAGCCTAGGGCACTTCCACTTATGGTCCTATAGCTTAGGGAAATTAAAATCTAAAAGACACAGCCACCCCAAAGTTTGGGACGGCTCTGTTTACAAGAACCTCGTTTACGGGACAAGTTCAATATCGCAGAAAGTGAAAAATGGATAAAGAAGTTGTGGTACTTACGTACAATGCAATATCACTCAGCAATGAAATCTATGTCATCAGGCCCGTAGCAGCATAATGAGTGGTTTCAGGTATGATGCTTCTAACTGAAATAAGTCACACAGAAAAAGAAACATCATAAGACATCACTAATACACCGAATGTAAACTTGGCTACACAGGAACTGAATTACAAAACAGAAGAGGGTCTCAAATTTAGAAAACCAACTTATGCTTGCTTAAGGGGAAAGGTGAGGTGGGGTGCTGCATAAAACCAGAGATTAAAATGAGCACAGATAAAGTTCCTTAAGCCAAATATGGAATAGACAAGAGCTACCCCTTGCTCAACGAAATGGACTCAACACCCCATATTAAATGCCTAAGAATGTACCTTACTAGTAAGTATCTTAAAACCTATGGATTGCTATGTCTCCGAAAGAGAATCAAGCGTGTGTACAGGGGCATAAACGCAGCAGTGATAGGATTGGAGAGGTTCGGTGAGCAAATGAAGACCCCTTGAAGTCATATTGCATGGTACCCATTCCACGGGTCTCAACTCTCCAGGTTTAAGGGATTCTTCCTTCAGCTAAAACATGCATGTGGAACCCAGAGTATGATCAACCGTGTGATCGGGAGACGTGTTCAAATATGTCTCAGTTCTCGTCCCCTTGTACTCGGGGGCAACATTCCAGACGCTTTACTAACACTCTCCCGACTTGGAGAGTCAGTGCCTTTAAACTCCTGTATGGCCCAGGTTGCAATTACTGCAGAAGATGAACAGGAATAGGGAGAACCAATGAGAGACTAGCTGGAGGTGTCTGGACGGGCAAATTTAACTCTCATTTCCCACCAGGAAGAGGAATTAACCAAAGGCTCAGCGTGCTGTGCCGGAACCAGATTAGGGCCTGAAGCAATCCTGCGGTGTTGCGGCCAGCTCACAAGAAAGCGAATTGAAGAAAGGAGCTCAGGGGCACTGTAATTCACAAACCTGCAGAGTTATAAATGACAGCTATCGTCAAAAAATATACTGAAGTAAGGCTGCCAAGAGGACTTGAAAGCGGGGCAGAATTGCAGGAACCCGATTTCAGGAGGTAGACTGGAATTGCATGTAAAGCATAGGAAAAGAGGCAGAACGTCCACAATGATGCACTTGGCCAAAAAGGGCATATGCGTTTTTTCCTGAATATATTCAAGAAAAAACGCATACGCCCTTTTTGGCCAACCAAGCAAGCTTGCAAAGGAAATCTGCACTACAATGAAGTCTCACTTCCCCGGGGTCAAAAGGGCCATCTGATAAAAGTGTAAAATCCAGAAAGGCAGGACAGGCCATGGAGAACTGGGAGCCTTGTTATGCTGATGGGCGGGATGTAAATTGCCAACAGCCACTTGGGAGAAGTGTATGGTGTTTCCTGAAACATCTAAAAAACAAAGCAACAGAGCCTAGGGCACTTCCACTTATGGTCCTATAGCTTAGGGAAATTACAATCAAAAAGACACAGCCACCCCAAAGTTTGGGACAGCTCTGTTTACAAGAACCTCGTTTACGGGACAAGTTCAATATCGCAGAAAGTGAAAAATGGATAAAGAAGTTGTGGTACTTACGTACAATGCAATATCACTCAGCAATGAAATCTTTGTCATCAGGCCCATAGCAGCATAATGAGTGGATTCAGGTATGATGATTCTAACTGAAATAAGTCACACAGAAAAAGAAACATCATAAGATATCACTAATACACGGAATGTAAACTTGGCTACACAGGAACTGGATTACAAAACACAACAGGGTCTCAAATTTAGAAAACCAACTTATGCTTGCTTAAGGGGAAAGGTGAGTTGGGGTGCTGCATGAAACCAGAGACTGAAATGAGCACAGATAAAGTTCCTTAAGCCAAATATGGAATAGACAACAGCTACTACTTGCTCAATGAAATGGACTCAACACCCCATATTAAACACCTAAGAATGTAGCTGACTAGTAAGTATCTTAAAACCTATGGATTGCTATGTCTCCAAAAGAGAATCAAGCGTGTGTACAGGGGCATAAACGCAGCAGTGATAGGATTGGAGAGGTTTGGTGAGCAAATGAAGACCCTTTGAAATCATATTGCATGGTACCCATTCCACGGGTTTCAACTCTCCAGGTTTAAGGGTTTCTTCCTTCAGCTAAAGCGTGCATGTGGAACACAGAGTATGATCAACCGTGTGATTGGGAGACGTGTTCCAATATGTCTCAGTTCTCGTCCCCTGGTACTCGGGTGCAACATTCCAGACGCTTTACTAACACTCTCCCGACTTGGAGAGTCAGTGCCTTTAACCTCCTGTTTGGCCCAGTTTGCAATTTCTGCGGAAGATGAACAGGAATAGTGAGAAACAATGAGAGACTAGCTGGAGGTGTCTGGACGGGCAAATTTAACTCTCATTTCCCACCAGGAAGAGGAATTAACCAAAGGCTCAGCGTGCCGTGCCGGAACCAGATTAAGGCCTGAAGCAATCTTGCGGTGTTGCGGCCAGCTCACAAGAAAGCGAGTTGAAGAAAGGAGCTCAGGGGCACTGTAATTCACAATCCTGCAGAGTGATAAATGACAGCTATCGTCCAAAAATATACTGAAGTAAGGCTGCCAAGAGGACTTGAAAGCGGGGCAGAATTGCAGGAAACCGATTTCAGGAGGTAGACTGGAATTGCATTTAAAGCATAGGAAAAGAGGCAGAACGTCGACAATGATGCACTTGGCCAAAAAGGGCGTATGCGTTTTTTTCTGAATATATTCAGGAAAAAACGCATATGCCCTTTTTGGCCAACCAAGCAAGCTTGCAAAGGAAATCTGCACTACAATGAAGTCTCACTTCCCCCCGGTCAAAAGGGCCATCTGATAAAAGTGTAAAATCCAGAAAGGCAGGACAGGCCATGGATAACTGGGATCCTTGTTATGCTGATGGGCGGGATGTAAATTGCCAACAGCCACTCGGGAGAAGTGTATGGTGTTTCCTGAAACATCTAAAAAACAAAGCAACAGAGCCTAGGGCACTTCCACTTATGGTCCTATAGCTTAGGGAAATTAAAATCTAAAAGACACAGCCACCCCAAAGTTTGGGACGGCTCTGTTTACAAGAACCTCGTTTACGGGACAAGTTCAATATCGCAGAAAGTGAAAAATGGATAAAGAAGTTGTGGTACTTACGTACAATGCAATATCACTCAGCAATGAAATCTATGTCATCAGGCCCGTAGCAGCATAATGAGTGGTTTCAGGTATGATGCTTCTAACTGAAATAAGTCACACAGAAAAAGAAACATCATAAGACATCACTAATACACCGAATGTAAACTTGGCTACACAGGAACTGAATTACAAAACAGAAGAGGGTCTCAAATTTAGAAAACCAACTTATGCTTGCTTAAGGGGAAAGGTGAGTTGGGGTGCTGCATAAAACCAGAGATTAAAATGAGCACAGATAAAGTTCCTTAAGCCAAATATGTAATAGACAAGAGCTACTCCTTGCTCAACGAAATGGACTCAACACCCCATATTAAACGCCTAAGAATGTACCTTACTAGTAAGTATCTTAAAACCTATGGATTGCTATGTCTCCGAAAGAGAATCAAGCGTGTGTACAGGGGCATAAACGCAGCAGTGATAGGATTGGAGAGGTTCGGTGAGCAAATGAAGACCCCTTGAAGTCATATTGCATGGTACCCATTCCACGGGTCTCAACTCTCCAGGTTTAAGGGATTCTTCCTTCAGCTAAAACATGCATGTGAAACCCAGAGTATGATCAACCGTGTGATCGGGAGACGTGTTCAAATATGTCTCAGTTCTCGTCCACTTGTACTCGGGTGCAACATTCCAGACGCTTTACTAACAGTCTCCCGACTTGGAGAGTCAGTGCCTTTAAACTCCTGTTTGGCCCAGGTGACAATTACTGCAGAAGATGAACAGGAATAGGGAGAACCAATGAGAGACTAGCTGGAGGTGTCTGGACGGGCAAATTTAACTCTCATTTCCCACCAGGAAGAGGAATTAACCAAAGGCTCAGCGTGCTGTGCCGGAACAAGATTAAGGCCTGAAGCAATCCTGCGGTGTTGCGGCCAGCTCACAAGAAAGCGAATTGAAGAAAGGAGCTCAGGGGCACTGTAATTCACAAACCTGCAGAGTTATAAATGACAGCTATCGTCAAAAAATATACTGAAGTAAGGCTGCCAAGAGGACTTGAAAGCGGGGCAGAATTGCAGGAACCCAATTTCAGGAGGTAGACTGGAATTGCATGTAAAGCATAGGAAAAGAGGCAGAACGTCCGCAATGATGCACTTGGCCAAAAAGGGCATATGCGTTTTTTCCTGAATATATTCAAGAAAAAACGCATACGCCCTTTTTGGCCAACCAAGCAAGCTTGCAAAGGAAATCTGCACTACAATGAAGTCTCACTTCCCCTGGGTCAAAAGGGCCATCTGAAAAAAGTGTAAAATCCAGAAAGGCAGGACAGGCCATGGAGAACTGGGAGCCTTGTTATGCTGATGGGCGGGATGAAAATTGCCAACAGCCACTTGGGAGAAGTGTATGGTGTTTCCTGAAACATCTAAAAAACAAAGCAACAGAGCCTAGGGCACTTCCACTTATGGTCCTATAGCTTAGGGAAATTACAATCAAAAAGACACAGCCACCCCAAAGTTTGGGACAGCTCTGTTTACAAGAACCTCGTTTACGGGACAAGTTCAATATCGCAGAAAGTGAAAAATGGATAAAGAAGTTGTGGTACTTACGTACAATGCAATATCACTCAGCAATGAAATCTTTGTCATCAGGCCCATAGCAGCATAATGAGTGGATTCAGGTATGATGATTCTAACTGAAATAAGTCACACAGAAAAAGAAACATCATAAGATATCACTAATACACGGAATGTAAACTTGGCTACACAGGAACTGGATTACAAAACACAACAGGGTCTCAAATTTAGAAAACCAACTTATGCTTGCTTAAGGGGAAAGGTGAGTTGGGGTGCTGCATAAAACCAGAGATTGAAATGAGCACAGATAAAGTTCCTTAAGCCAAATATGTAATACACAAGAGCTACTCCTTGCTCAACGAAATGGACTCAACACCCCATATTAAACACCTAAGAATGTAGCTGACTAGTAAGTATCTTAAAACCTATGGATTGCTATGTCTCCAAAAGAGAATCAAGCGTGTGTACAGGGGCATAAACGCAGCAGTGATAGGATTGGAGAGGTTTGGTGAGCAAATGAAGACCCTTTGAAATCATATTGCATGGTACCCATTCCACGGGTTTCAACTCTCCAGGTTTAAGGGATTCTTCCTTCAGCTAAAGCGTGCATGTGGAACACAGAGTATGATCAACCGTGTGATTGGGAGACGTGTTCCAATATGTCTCAGTTCTCGTCCCCTGGTACTCGGGTGCAACATTCCAGACGCTTTACTAACACTCTCCCGACTTGGAGAGTCAGTGCCTTTAACCTCCTGTTTGGCCCAGTTTGCAATTTCTGCGGAAGATGAACAGGAATAGTGAGAAACAATGAGAGACTAGCTGGAGGTGTCTGGACGGGCAAATTTAACTCTCATTTCCCACCAGGAAGAGGAATTAACCAAAGGCTCAGCGTGCCGTGCCGGAACCAGATTAAGGCCTGAAGCAATCTTGCGGTGTTGCGGCCAGCTCACAAGAAAGCGAGTTGAAGAAAGGAGCTCAGGGGCACTGTAATTCACAATCCTGCAGAGTGATAAATGACAGCTATCGTCCAAAAATATACTGAAGTAAGGCTGCCAAGAGGACTTGAAAGCGGGGCAGAATTGCAGGAAACCGATTTCAGGAGGTAGACTGGAATTGCATTTAAAGCATAGGAAAAGAGGCAGAACGTCGACAATGATGCACTTGGCCAAAAAGGGCATATGCGTTTTTTCCTGAATATATTCAGGAAAAAACGCATATGCCCTTTTTGGCCAACCAAGCAAGCTTGCAAAGGAAATCTGCACTACAATGAAGTCTCACTTCCCCCCGGTCAAAAGGGCCATCTGATAAAAGTGTAAAATCCAGAAAGGCAGGACAGGCCATGGATAACTGGGATCCTTGTTATGCTGATGGGCGGGATGTAAATTGCCAACAGCCACTCGGGAGAAGTGTATGGTGTTTCCTGAAACATCTAAAAAACAAAGCAACAGAGCCTAGGGCACTTCCACTTATGGTCCTATAGCTTAGGGAAATTAAAATCTAAAAGACACAGCCACCCCAAAGTTTGGGACGGCTCTGTTTACAAGAACCTCGTTTACGGGACAAGTTCAATATCGCAGAAAGTGAAAAATGGATAAAGAAGTTGTGGTACTTACGTACAATGCAATATCACTCAGCAATGAAATCTATGTCATCAGGCCCGTAGCAGCATAATGAGTGGTTTCAGGTATGATGCTTCTAACTGAAATAAGTCACACAGAAAAAGAAACATCATAAGACATCACTAATACACCGAATGTAAACTTGGCTACACAGGAACTGAATTACAAAACAGAAGAGGGTCTCAAATTTAGAAAACCAACTTATGCTTGCTTAAGGGGAAAGGTGAGTTGGGGTGCTGCATAAAACCAGAGATTAAAATGAGCACAGATAAAGTTCCTTAAGCCAAATATGTAATAGACAAGAGCTACTCCTTGCTCAACGAAATGGACTCAACACCCCATATTAAACGCCTAAGAATGTACCTTACTAGTAAGTATCTTAAAACCTATGGATTGCTATGTCTCCGAAAGAGAATCAAGCGTGTGTACAGGGGCATAAACGCAGCAGTGATAGGATTGGAGAGGTTCGGTGAGCAAATGAAGACCCCTTGAAGTCATATTGCATGGTACCCATTCCACGGGTCTCAACTCTCCAGGTTTAAGGGATTCTTCCTTCAGCTAAAACATGCATGTGGAACCCAGAGTATGATCAACCGTGTGATCGGGAGACGTGTTCAAATATGTCTCAGTTCTCGTCCACTTGTACTCGGGTGCAACATTCCAGATGCTTTACTAACACTCTCCCGACTTGGAGAGTCAGTGCCTTTAAACTCCTGTTTGGCCCAGGTGACAATTACTGCAGAAGATGAACAGGAATAGGGAGAACCAATGAGAGACTAGCTGGAGGTGTCTGGACGGGCAAATTTAACTCTCATTTCCCACCAGGAAGAGGAATTAACCAAAGGCTCAGCGTGCTGTGCCGGAACAAGATTAAGGCCTGAAGCAATCCTGCGGTGTTGCGGCCAGCTCACAAGAAAGCGAATTGAAGAAAGGAGCTCAGGGGCACTGTAATTCACAAACCTGCAGAGTTATAAATGACAGCTATCGTCAAAAAATATACTGAAGTAAGGCTGCCAAGAGGACTTGAAAGCGGGGCAGAATTGCAGGAACCCGATTTCAGGAGGTAGACTGGAATTGCATGTAAAGCATAGGAAAAGAGGCAGAACGTCCGCAATGATGCACTTGGCCAAAAAGGGCATATGCGTTTTTTCCTGAATATATTCAAGAAAAAACGCATACGCCCTTTTTGGCCAACCAAGCAAGCTTGCAAAGGAAATCTGCACTACAATGAAGTCTCACTTCCCCTGGGTCAAAAGGGCCATCTGAAAAAAGTGTAAAATCCAGAAAGGCAGGACAGGCCATGGAGAACTGGGAGCCTTGTTATGCTGATGGGCGGGATGAAAATTGCCAACAGCCACTTGGGAGAAGTGTATGGTGTTTCCTGAAACATCTAAAAAACAAAGCAACAGAGCCTAGGGCACTTCCACTTATGGTCCTATAGCTTAGGGAAATTACAATCAAAAAGACACAGCCACCCCAAAGTTTGGGACAGCTCTGTTTACAAGAACCTCGTTTACGGGACAAGTTCAATATCGCAGAAAGTGAAAAATGGATAAAGAAGTTGTGGTACTTACGTACCATGCAATATCACTCAGCAATGAAATCTATGTCATCAGGCCCGTAGCAGCATAATGACTGGATTCAGGTATGATGATTCTAACTGAAATAAGTCACACAGAGAAAGAAACATCATAAGATATCACTAATACACGGAATGTAAACTTGGCTACACAGGAACTGAATTACAAAACAGAACAGGGTCTCAAATTTAGAAAACCAACTTGTGCTTGCTTAAGGGGAAAGGTGAGTTGGGGTGCTGCATAAAAACAGAGATTGAAATGAGCACAGATAAAGTTCCTTAAGCCAAATATGTAATAGACAAGAGCTACTCCTTGCTCAACGAGAGGGACTCAACACCCCATATTAAATGCCTAAGAATGTACCTGACTAGTAAGTATCTGAAAACCTATGGATTGCTATGTCTCCGAAAGAGAATCAAGCGTGTGTACAGGGGCCCAAACGCAGCAGTGATAGGATTGGAGAGGTTCGGTGAGCAAATGAAGACCCTTTGAAGTCATATTGCATGGTACCCATTCCACGGGTCTCAACTCTCCAGGTTTAAGGGATTCTTCCTTCAGCTAAAACATGCATGTGGAGCCCAGAGTATGATCAACCGTGTGATCGGGAGACGTGTTCCAATATGTCTCAGTTTTCGTCCCCTGGTACTCGGGTGTAACATTCCAGACGCTTTACTAACACTCTCCCGACTTGGAGAGTCAGTGCCTTTAAACTCCTGTTTGTCCCAGTTTGCAATTTCTGCGGAAGTTGAACAGGAATAGGGAGAACCAATGAGAGACTAGCTGGAGGTGTCTGGACGGGCAAATTTAATTCTCATTTCCCACCAGGAAGAGGAATTAACCAAAGGCTCAGCCTGCCGTGCCGGAACCAGATTAGGGCCTGAAGCAATCCTGCGGTGTTGCGGCCAGCTCACAAGAAAGCGAGTTGAAGAAAGGAGCTCAGGGGCACTGTAATTCACAATCCTGCAGAGTGATAAATGACAGCTATCGTCCAAAAATATACTGAAGTAAGGCTGCCAAGAGGACTTGAAAGCGGGGCAGAATTGCAGGAAACCGATTTCAGGAGGTAGACTGGAATTGCATTTAAAGCATAGGAAAAGAGGCAGAACGTCGACAATGATGCACTTGGCCAAAAAGGGCATATGCGTTTTTTCCTGAATATATTCAGGAAAAAACGCATATGCCCTTTTTGGCCAACCAAGCAAGCTTGCAAAGGAAATCTGCACTACAATGAAGTCTCACTTCCCCCCGGTCAAAAGGGCCATCTGATAAAAGTTTAAATCCAGAAAGGCAGGACAGGCCATGGAGAACTGGGAGCCTTGTTATGCTGATGGGCGGGATGTAAATTGCCAACAGCCACTCGGGAGAAGTGTATGGTGTTTCCTGAAACATCTAAAAAACAAAGCAACAGAGCCTAGGGCACTTCCACTTATGGTCCTATAGCTTAGGGAAATTAAAATCTAAAAGACACAGCCACCCCAAAGTTTGGGACGGCTCTGTTTACAAGAACCTCGTTTACGGGACAAGTTCAATATCGCAGAAAGTGAAAAATGGATAAAGAAGTTGTGGTACTTACGTACAATGCAATATCACTCAGCAATGAAATCTATGTCATCAGGCCTGTAGCAGCATAATGAGTGGTTTCAGGTATGATGCTTCTAACTGAAATAAGTCACACAGAAAAAGAAACATCATAAGACATCACTAATACACCGAATGTAAACTTGGCTACACAGGAACTGAATTACAAAACAGAAGAGGGTCTCAAATTTAGAAAACCAACTTATGCTTGCTTAAGGGGAAAGGTGAGTTGGGGTGCTGCATAAAACCAGAGATTAAAATGAGCACAGATAAAGTTCCTTAAGCCAAATATGGAATAGACAAGAGCTACCCCTTGATCAACGAAATGGACTCAACACCCCATATTAAATGCCTAAGAATGTACCTTACTAGTAAGTATCTTAAAACCTATGGATTGCTATGTCTCCGAAAGAGAATCAAGCGTGTGTACAGGGGCATAAACGCAGCAGTGATAGGATTGGAGAGGTTCGGTGAGCAAATGAAGACCCCTTGAAGTCATATTGCATGGTACCCATTCCACGGGTCTCAACTCTCCAGGTTTAAGGGATTCTTCCTTCAGCTAAAACATGCATGTGGAGCCCAGAGTATGATCAACCGTGTGATCGGGAGACGTGTTCCAATATGTCTCAGTTTTCGTCCCCTGGTACTCGGGTGAAACATTCCAGACGCTTTACTAACACTCTCCCGACTTGGAGAGTCAGTGCCTTTAAACTCCTGTTTGTCCCAGTTTGCAATTTCTGCGGAAGTTGAACAGGAATAGGGAGAACCAATGAGAGACTAGCTGGAGGTGTCTGGACGGGCAAATTTAATTCTCATTTCCCACCAGGAAGAGGAATTAACCAAAGGCTCAGCCTGCCGTGCCGGAACCAGATTAGGGCCTGAAGCAATCCTGCGGTGTTGCGGCCAGCTCACAAGAAAGCGAGTTGAAGAAAGGAGCTCAGGGGCACTGTAATTCACAATCCTGCAGAGTGATAAATGACAGCTATCGTCCAAAAATATACTGAAGTAAGGCTGCCAAGAGGACTTGAAAGCGGGGCAGAATTGCAGGAAACCGATTTCAGGAGGTAGACTGGAATTGCATTTAAAGCATAGGAAAAGAGGCAGAACGTCGACAATGATGCACTTGGCCAAAAAGGGCATATGCGTTTTTTCCTGAATATATTCAGGAAAAAACGCATATGCCCTTTTTGGCCAACCAAGCAAGCTTGCAAAGGAAATCTGCACTACAATGAAGTCTCACTTCCCCCCGGTCAAAAGGGCCATCTGATAAAAGTTTAAATCCAGAAAGGCAGGACAGGCCATGGAGAACTGGGAGCCTTGTTATGCTGATGGGCGGGATGTAAATTGCCAACAGCCACTCGGGAGAAGTGTATGGTGTTTCCTGAAACATCTAAAAAACAAAGCAACAGAGCCTAGGGCACTTCCACTTATGGTCCTATAGCTTAGGGAAATTAAAATCTAAAAGACACAGCCACCCCAAAGTTTGGGACGGCTCTGTTTACAAGAACCTCGTTTACGGGACAAGTTCAATATCGCAGAAAGTGAAAAATGGATAAAGAAGTTGTGGTACTTACGTACAATGCAATATCACTCAGCAATGAAATCTATGTCATCAGGCCCGTAGCAGCATAATGAGTGGTTTCAGGTATGATGCTTCTAACTGAAATAAGTCACACAGAAAAAGAAACATCATAAGACATCACTAATACACCGAATGTAAACTTGGCTACACAGGAACTGAATTACAAAACAGAAGAGGGTCTCAAATTTAGAAAACCAACTTATGCTTGCTTAAGGGGAAAGGTGAGGTGGGGTGCTGCATAAAACCAGAGATTAAAATGAGCACAGATAAAGTTCCTTAAGCCAAATATGGAATAGACAAGAGCTACCCCTTGCTCAACGAAATGGACTCAACACCCCATATTAAATGCCTAAGAATGTACCTTACTAGTAAGTATCTTAAAACCTATGGATTGCTATGTCTCCGAAAGAGAATCAAGCGTGTGTACAGGGGCATAAACGCAGCAGTGATAGGATTGGAGAGGTTCGGTGAGCAAATGAAGACCCCTTGAAGTCATATTGCATGGTACCCATTCCACGGGTCTCAACTCTCCAGGTTTAAGGGATTCTTCCTTCAGCTAAAACATGCATGTGGAACCCAGAGTATGATCAACCGTGTGATCGGGAGACGTGTTCAAATATGTCTCAGTTCTCGTCCCCTTGTACTCGGGGGCAACATTCCAGACGCTTTACTAACACTCTCCCGACTTGGAGAGTCAGTGCCTTTAAACTCCTGTATGGCCCAGGTTGCAATTACTGCAGAAGATGAACAGGAATAGGGAGAACCAATGAGAGACTAGCTGGAGGTGTCTGGACGGGCAAATTTAACTCTCATTTCCCACCAGGAAGAGGAATTAACCAAAGGCTCAGCGTGCTGTGCCGGAACCAGATTAGGGCCTGAAGCAATCCTGCGGTGTTGCGGCCAGCTCACAAGAAAGCGAATTGAAGAAAGGAGCTCAGGGGCACTGTAATTCACAAACCTGCAGAGTTATAAATGACAGCTATCGTCCAAAAGTATACTGAAGTAAGGCTGCCAAGAGGACTTGAAAGCGGGGCAGAATTGCAGGAACCCGATTTCAGGAGGTAGACTGGAATTGCATGTAAATCATAGGAAAAGAGGCAGAACGTCCACAATGATGCACTTGGCCAAAAAGGGCATATGCGTTTTTTCCTGAATATATTCAGGAAAAAACGCATATGCCCTTTTTGGCCAACCAAGCAAGCTTGCAAAGGAAATCTGCACTACAATGAAGTCTCACTTCCCCTGGGTCAAAAGGGCCATCTGAAAAAAGTGTAAAATCCAGAAAGGCAGGACAGGCCATGGAGAACTGGGAGCCTTGTTATGCTGATGGGCGGGATGAAAATTGCCAACAGCCACTTGGGAGAAGTGTATGGTGTTTCCTGAAACATCTAAAAAACAAAGCAACAGAGCCTAGGGCACTTCCACTTATGGTCCTATAGCTTAGGGAAATTACAATCAAAAAGACACAGCCACCCCAAAGTTTGGGACAGCTCTGTTTACAAGAACCTCGTTTACGGGACAAGTTCAATATCGCAGAAAGTGAAAAATGGATAAAGAAGTTGTGGTACTTACGTACCATGCAATATCACTCAGCAATGAAATCTATGTCATCAGGCCCGTAGCAGCATAATGACTGGATTCAGGTATGATGATTCTAACTGAAATAAGTCACACAGAGAAAGAAACATCATAAGATATCACTAATACACGGAATGTAAACTTGGCTACACAGGAACTGAATTACAAAACAGAACAGGGTCTCAAATTTAGAAAACCAACTTATGCTTGCTTAAGGGGAAAGGTGAGTTGGGGTGCTTCATAAAAACAGAGATTGAAATGAGCACAGATAAAGTTCCTTAAGCCAAATATATAATAGACAAGAGCTACTCCTTGCTCAACGAGAGGGACTCAACACCCCATATTAAATACCTAAGAATGTACCTGACTAGTAAGTATCTGAAAACCTATGGATTGCTATGTCTCCGAAAGAGAATCAAGCGTGTGTACAGGGGCACAAACGCAGCAGTGATAGGATTGGAGAGGTTCGGTGAGCAAATGAAGACCCTTTGAAGTCATATTGCATGGTACCCATTCCAAGGGTCTCAACTCTCCAGGTTTAAGGGATTCTTCCTTCAGCTAAAACATGCATGTGGAGCCCAGAGTATGATCAACCGTGTGATCGGGAGACGTGTTCCAATATGTCTCAGTTTTCGTCCCCTGGTACTCGGGTGAAACATTCCAGACGCTTTACTAACACTCTCCCGACTTGGAGAGTCAGTGCCTTTAAACTCCTGTTTGTCCCAGTTTGCAATTTCTGCGGAAGTTGAACAGGAATAGGGAGAACCAATGAGAGACTAGCTGGAGGTGTCTGGACGGGCAAATTTAATTCTCATTTCCCACCAGGAAGAGGAATTAACCAAAGGCTCAGCGTGCCATGCCGGAACCAGATTAGGGCCTGAAGCAATCCTGCGGTGTTGCGGCCAGCTCACAAGAAAGCGAGTTGAAGAAAGGAGCTCAGGGGCACTGTAATTCACAATCCTGCAGAGTGATAAATGACAGCTATCGTCCAAAAATATACTGAAGTAAGGCTGCCAAGAGGACTTGAAAGCGGGGCAGAATTGCAGGAAACCGATTTCAGGAGGTAGACTGGAATTGCATTTAAAGCATAGGAAAAGAGGCAGAACGTCGACAATGATGCACTTTGCCAAAAAGGGCGTATGCGTTTTTTCCTGAATATATTCAAGAAAAAACGCATATGCCCTTTTTGGCCAACCAAGCAAGCTTGCAAAGGAAATCTGCACTACAATGAAGTCTCACTTCCCCGGGGTCAAAAGGGCCATCTGATAAAAGTGTAAAATCCAGAAAGTCAGGACAGGCCATGGAGAACTGGGAGCCTTGTTATGCTGATGGGCGGGATGTAAATTGCCAACAGCCACTTGGGAGAAGTGTATGGTGTTTCCTGAAACATCTAAAAAACAAAGCAACAGAGCCTAGGGCACTTCCACTTATGGTCCTATAGCTTAGGGAAATTAAAATCTAAAAGACACAGCCACCCCAAAGTTTGGGACGGCTCTGTTTACAAGAACCTCGTTTACGGGACAAGTTCAATATCGCAGAAAGTGAAAAATGGATAAAGAAGTTGTGGTACTTACGTACAATGCAATATCACTCAGCAATGAAATCTATCTCATCAGGCCCGTAGCAGCATAATGAGTGGATTCAGGTATGATGCTTCTAACTGAAATAAGTCACACAGAAAGAGAAACATCATAAGATATCACTAATACACGGAATGTAAACTTGGCTACACAGCAACTGGATTACAAAACAGAAGAGGGTCTCAAATTTAGAAAACCAACTTATGCTTGCTTAAGGGGAAAGGTGAGTTGGGGTGCTGCATAAAAACAGAGATTAAAATGAGCACAGATAAAGTTCCTTAAGCCAAATATATAATAGACAAGAGCTACTCCTTGCTCAACGAGAGGGACTCAACACCCCATATTAAATGCCTAAGAATGTACCTGACTAGTAAGTATCTGAAAACCTATGGATTGCTATGTCTCCGAAAGAGAATCAAGCGTGTGTACAGGGGCACAAACGCAGCAGTGATAGGATTGGAGAGGTTCGGTGAGCAAATGAAGACCCTTTGAAGTCATATTGCATGGTACCCATTCCACGGGTCTCAACTCTCCAGGTTTAAGGGATTCTTCCTTCAGCTAAAACATGCATGTGGAGCCCAGAGTATGATCAACCGTGTGATCGGGAGACGTGTTCCAATATGTCTCAGTTTTCGTCCCCTGGTACTCGGGTGAAACATTCCAGACGCTTTACTAACACTCTCCCGACTTGGAGAGTCAGTGCCTTTAAACTCCTGTTTGTCCCAGTTTGCAATTTCTGTGGAAGTTGAACAGGAATAGGGAGAACCAATGAGAGACTAGCTGGAGGTGTCTGGACGGGCAAATTTAATTCTCATTTCCCACCAGGAAGAGGAATTAACCAAAGGCTCAGCGTGCCGTGCCGGAACCAGATTAGGGCCTGAAGCAATCCTGCGGTGTTGCGGCCAGCTCACAAGAAAGCGAGTTGAAGAAAGGAGCTCAGGGGCACTGTAATTCACAATCCTGCAGAGTGATAAATGACAGCTATCGTCCAAAAATATACTGAAGTAAGGCTGCCAAGAGGACTTGAAAGCGGGGCAGAATTGCAGGAAACCGATTTCAGGAGGTAGACTGGAATTGCATTTAAAGCATAGGAAAAGAGGCAGAACGTCGACAATGATGCACTTGGCCAAAAAGGGCGTATGCGTTTTTTCCTGAATATATTCAGGAAAAAACGCATACGCCCTTTTTGGCCAACCAAGCAAGCTTGAAAAGGAAATCTGCACTACAATGAAGTCTCACTTCCCCTGGGTCAAAAGGGCCATCTGAAAAAAGTGTAAAATCCAGAAAGGCAGGACAGGCCATGGAGAACTGGGAGCCTTGTTATGCTGATGGGCGGGATGAAAATTGCCAACAGCCACTTGGGAGAAGTGTATGGTGTTTCCTGAAACATCTAAAAAACAAAGCAACAGAGCCTAGGGCACTTCCACTTATGGTCCTATAGCTTAGGGAAATTACAATCAAAAAGACACAGCCACCCCAAAGTTTCGGACAGCTCTGTTTACAAGAACCTCGTTTACGGGACAAGTTCAATATCGCAGAAAGTGAAAAATGGATAAAGAAGTTGTCGTACTTACGTACCATGCAATATCACTCAGCAATGAAATCTATGTCATCAGGCCCGTAGCAGCATAATGACTGGATTCAGGTATGATGATTCTAACTGAAATAAGTCACACAGAGAAAGAAACATCATAAGATATCACTAATACATGGAATGTAAACTTGGCTACACAGGAACTGAATTACAAAACAGAACAGGGTCTCAAATTTAGAAAACCAACTTATGCTTGCTTAAGGGGAAAGGTGAGTTGGGGTGCTGCATAAAAACAGAGATTGAAATGAGCACAGATAAAGTTCCTTAAGCCAAATATATAATAGACAAGAGCTACTCCTTGCTCAACGAGAGGGACTCAACAACCCATATTAAATGCCTAAGAATGTACCTGACTAGTAAGTATCTGAAAACCTATGGATTGCTATGTCTCCGAAAGAGAATCAAGCGTGTGTACAGGGGCACAAACGCAGCAGTGATAGGATTGGAGAGGTTCGGTGAGCAAATGAAGACCCTTTGAAGTCATATTGCATGGTACCCATTCCACGGGTCTCAACTCTCCAGGTTTAAGGGATTCTTCCTTCAGCTAAAACATGCATGTGGAGCCCAGAGTATGATCAACCGTGTGATCGGGAGACGTGTTCCAATATGTCTCAGTTTTCGTCCCCTGGTACTCGGGTGAAACATTCCAGACGCTTTACTAACACTCTCCCGACTTGGAGAGTCAGTGCCTTTAAACTCCTGTTTGTCCCAGTTTGCAATTTCTGCGGAAGTTGAACAGGAATAGGGAGAACCAATGAGAGACTAGCTGGAGGTGTCTGGACGGGCAAATTTAATTCTCATTTCCCACCAGGAAGAGGAATTAACCAAAGGCTCAGCGTGCCGTGCCGGAACCAGATTAGGACCTGAAGCAATCCTGCGGTGTTGCGGCCAGCTCACAAGAAAGCGAGTTGAAGAAAGGAGCTCAGGGGCACTGTAATTCACAATCCTGCAGAGTGATAAATGACAGCTATCGTCCAAAAATATACTGAAGTAAGGCTGCCAAGAGGACTTGAAAGCGGGGCAGAATTGCAGGAAACCGATTTCAGGAGGTAGACTGGAATTGCATTTAAAGCATAGGAAAAGAGGCAGAACGTCGACAATGATGCACTTGGCCAAAAAGGGCGTATGCGTTTTTTCCTGAATATATTCAGGAAAAAACGCATACGCCCTTTTTGGCCAACCAAGCAAGCTTGCAAAGGAAATCTGCACTACAATGAAGTCTCACTTCCCCGGGGTCAAAAGGGCCATCTGATAAAAGTGTAAAATCCAGAAAAGCAGGACAGGCCATGGAGAACTGGGAGCCTTGTTATGCTGATGGGCGGGATGTAAATTGCCAACAGCCACTCGGGAGAAGTGTATGGTGTTTCCTGAAACATCTAAAAAACAAAGCAACAGAGCCTAGGGCACTTCCACTTATGGTCCTATAGCTTAGGGAAATTAAAATCTAAAAGACACAGCCAGCCCAAAGTTTGGGACAGCTCTGTTTACAAGAACCTCGTTTACAGTACAAGTTCAATATCGCAGAAAGTGAAACATGGATAAAGAAGTTGTGGTACTTACGTACAATGCAATATCACTCAGCAATGAAATCTATGTCATCAGGCCCGTAGCAGCATAATGAGTGGATTCAGGTATGATGCTTCTAACTGAAATAAGTCACACAGAAAAAGAAACATCATAAGACATCACTAATACACGGAATGTAAACTTGGCTACACAGCAACTGGATTACAAAACAGAACAGGGTCTCAAATTTAGAAAACCAACTTATGCTTGCTTAAGGGGAAAGGTGAGTTGTGGTGCTTCATAAAACCAGAGATTGAAATGAGCACAGATAAAGTTCCTTAAGCCAAATATGTAATAGACAAGAGCTACTCCTTGCTCAACGAAATGGACTCAACACCCCATATTAAACGCCTAAGAATGTACCTGACTTGTAAGTATCTCAAAGCCTATGGATTGCTATGTCTCCGAAAGAGAATCAAGCGTGCGTACAGGGGCATAAACGCAGCAGTGATAGGATTGGAGAGGTTCGGTGAGCAAATGAAGACCCTTTGAAGTCATATTGCATGGTACCCATTCCAAGGGTCTCAACTCTCCAGGTTTAAGGGATTCTTCCTTCAGCTAAAACATGCATGTGGAACCCAGAGTATGATCAACCGTGTGATCGGGAGACGTGTTCAAATATGTCTCAGTTCTCGTCCCCTTGTACTCGGGTGCAACATTCCAGACGCTTTACTAACACTCTCACGACTTGGAGAGTCAGTGCCTTTAAACTCCTGTTTGGCCCAGGTTGCAATTACTGCAGAAGATGAACAGGAATAGGGAGAACCAATGAGAGACTAGCTGGAGGTGTCTGGACGGGCAAATTTAACTCTCATTTCCCACCAGGAAGAGGAATTAACCAAAGGCTCAGCGTGCTGTGCCGGAACCAGATTAGGGCCTGAAGCAATCCTGCGGTGTTGCGGCCAGCTCACAAGAAAGCGAATTGAAGAAAGGAGCTCAGGGGCACTGTAATTCACAAACCTGCAGAGTTATAAATGACAGCTATCGTCCAAAAGTATACTGAAGTAAGGCTGCCAAGAGGACTTGAAAGCGGGGCAGAATTGCAGGAACCCGATTTCAGAAGGTAGACTGAAATTGCATGTAAAGCATAGGAAAAGAGGCAGAACGTCCACAATGATGCACTTGGCCAAAAAGGGCATATGCGTTTTTTCCTGAATATATTCAGGAAAATACACATATGCACTTTTTGGCCAACCAAGCAAGCTTGCAAAGGAAATCTGCACTACAATGAAGTCTCACTTCCCCCCGGTCAAAAGGGCCATCTGAAAAAAGTGTAAAATACACAAAGGCAGGACAGGCCATGGAGACCTGGGAGCCTTGTTATGCTGATGGGTGGGATGTAAATTGCCAACAGCCACTCAGGAGAAGTGTATGGTGTTTCCTGAAACATCTAAAAAACAAAGCAACACAGCCTAGGGCACATCCACTTATGGTCCTATAGCTTAGGGAAATTAAAATCAAAAAGACACAGCCACCCCAAAGTTTGGGACGGCTCTGTTTACAAGAACTTCGTCTACGGTACAAGTTTAATATCGCAGAAAGTGAAAAATGGATAAAGAAGTTGTGGTACATACGTACAATGCAATATCACTCAGCAAGGAAATCTATGTCATCAGGCCCGTAGTTGCATAATGAGTGAATTCAGGTATGATGATTCTAACTGAAATAAGTCACACAGAAAAAGAAACATCATAAGATATCACTAATACACGGAATGCAAACTTGGCTACACAGGAACTGAATTACAAAACAGAACAGGGTCTCAAATTTAGAAAACCAACTTATGCTTGCTTAAGGGGAAAGGTGAGTTGGGGTGCTGCATAAAACCAGAGATTGAAATGAGCCCAGATAAAGTTCCTTAAGCCAAACATGTAATAGACAAGAGCTACTCCTGGCTAAACGAGATGGACTCAACACCCCACATATTAAACGCCTAAGAATGTACCTGACTAGTAAGTATCTTAAAACCTATGGATTTCTATGTCTCCGAAAGAGAATCAAGCGTGTGTACAGGGTCATAAACGCAGCAGTGATAGGATTGGGGAGGTTCGGTGAGCAAATGAAAACCCTTTGAAATCATATTGCATGGTACCCATTCCACGGCTCTCAACTCTCCAGGTTTAAGGGATTCTTCCTTCAGCTAAAACATGCATGTGGAACCCAGAGTATGATCAACCATGTCATCGGGAGACGTATTCCAGTATGTCTCAGTTCTCATCCCCTGGTAATCGGGTGCAACATTCCAGACGCTTTACTAACACTCTCCCGACTTGGAGAGTCAGTGCCTTTAACCTCCTGTTTGGCCCAGTTTGCAATTTCTGTGGAAATGAACAGGAATAGGGAGGACCAATGAGAGACTAGCTGGAGGTGTCTGGACGGGCAAATGTAACGCTCATTTCCCAGCAGGAGGAGGAATTAACCAAAGGCTCAGCGTGCTGTACCGGAACCAGATTAGGGCCTGAAGCAATCCTGCGGTGTTGCGGCCAGCTCACAAGAAAGCGAGTTGAAGAAAGGAGATCAGGGGCACTGTAATTCACAAACCTGCAGAGTTATAAATGACAGCTATCGTCCAAAAATATACTGAAGTAAGGCTCCCAAGAGAATTTGAAAGCGGGGCAGAATTGCAGGAAACCGATTTCAGAAGGTGACTGGAATTGCATTTAAAGCATAGGAAAAGAGGCAGAACGTCCACAATGATGCACTTGGCCAAAAAGTGGGTATGCGTTTTTTCCTGAATATATTCAGGAAAATACACATATGCACTTTTTGGCCAACCAAGCAAGCTTGCAAAGGAAATCTGCACTACAATGAAGTCTCACTTCCCCTGGGTCAAAAGGGCCATCTGAAAAAAGTGCAAAATACACAAAGGCAGGACAGGCCATGGAGACCTGGGAGCCTTGTTATGCTGATGGGCGGGATGTAAATTGCCAACAGCCACTTGGGAGAAGTGTATGGTGTTTCCTGAAACATCTAAAAAACAAAGCAACAGAGCCTAGGGCACTTCCACTTATGGTCCTATAGCTTAGGGAAATTAAAATCAAAAAGACACAGCCACCCCAAAGTTTGCGACGGCTCTGTTTACAAGAACCTCGTTTACGGTACAAGTTCAATATCGCAGAAAGTGAAAAATGGATAAAGAAGTTGTGGTACTTACGTACAATGCAATAAAACTCAGCAATGACATCTACGTCATCAGGCCCGTAGCAGCATAATGAGTGGATTCAGGTATGATGATTCTAACTGAAATAAGTCACACAGAAATAGAAATATCATAAGATATCACTAATACATGGAATGTAAACTTGGCTACACAGGAACTGGATTACAAAACAGAACAGGGTCTCAAATGTAGAACACCAACTTATGCTTGCTTAAGGGGAAAGGTGAGTTGGGGTGCTGCATAAAAGCAGAGATTGAAATGAGCACAGATAAAGTTCCTTAAGCCAAATATGGAATAAACAAGAGCTACTCCTTGCTCAACGAAATGGACTCAAAACCCCATATTAAATGCCTAAGAATGTACCTGACTAGTAAGTATCTGAAAACCTATGGATTGCTATGTCTCCGAAAGAGATCAAGCGTGTGTACAGGGGCATAAAGGCAGCAGTGATAGGACTGGAGAGGTTCGGTGAGCAAATGAAGACCCTTTGAAGTCATATTGCATGGTACCCATTCCACAGGTCTCAACTCTCCAGGTTTAAGGGATTCTTCTTTCAGCTAAAACATGCATGTGGAACCCAGAGTATGATCAACCGTGTGATCGGGAGATGTGTTCCAATATGTCTCAGTTCTCGTCCCCTGGTACTCGGGTGCAACATTCCAGACGCTTTACTAACACTCTCCCGACTTGAGGAGTCAGGGCCTTTAACCTCCTGTTTGGCCCAGTTTGCAGTTTCTGCGGAAGATGATCAGGAATAGGGAGAACCAATGAGAGACTAGCTGGAGGTGTCTGGACGGGCAAATTTAACTCTCATTTCCCACCAGGAAGAGGAATTAACCAAAGGCTCAGCGTGCTGTGCCGGAACCAGATTAGGGCCTGAAGCAATCCTGCGGTGTTGCGGCCAGCTCACAAGAAAGCGAGTTGAAGAAAGGAGCTCAGGGGCACTGTAATTCACAAACCTGCAGAGTTATAAATGACAGCTATCGTCCAAAAATATACTGAAGTAAGGCCGCCAAGAGGACTTGAAAGCGGGGCAGAATTGCAGGAAACCGATTTCAGGAGGTAGACTGGAATTGCATTTAAAGCATAGGAAAAGAGGCAGAACGTCGACAATGATCCACTTGGACAAAAAGGGCGTATGCGTTTTTTCCTGAATATATTCAGGAAAAAATGCATACGCACTTTTTGGCCAACCAAGCAAGCTTGCAAAGGGAATCTTCACTACAATGAAGTCTCACTTCCCCCTGGTGAAAAGGACCATCTGTAAAAAGTGTAAAATCCAGAAAGGCAGGACAGGCCATGGAGAACTGGGAGCCTTGTTATGCTGATGGGCGGGATGTAAATTGCCAACAGCCACTCGGGAGAAGTGTATGGTGTCTCCTGAAACATCTAAAAAACAAAGCAACAGAGCCTAGGGCACTTCCACTTATGGTCCTATAGCTTAGGGAAATTAAAATCAAAAAGACACAGCCACCCCAAAGTTTGCGACGGCTCTGTTTACAAGAACCTCGTTTACGGTACAAGTTTAATATCGCAGAAAGTGAAAACTGGATAAAGAAGTTGTGGTACTTACGTACAATGCAATATCACTCAGCAATGAAATCTATGTCATCAGGCCCATAGCAGCATAATGAGTGGATTCAGGTATGATGATTCTAACTGAAATAAGTCACACAGAAAAAGAAACATCATAAGATATCACTAATACACGGAATGTAATCTTGGCTACACAGGAACTGAATTAAAAAACAGAACAGGGTCTCAAATGTAGAAAACCAACTTATGCTTGCTTAAGGGGAAAGGTGAGTTGGGGTGCTGCATAAAACCAGAGATTGAAATGAGCCCAGATAAAGTTCCTTAAGCCAAACATGTAATAGACAAGAGCTACTCCTTGCTAAACGAGATGGACTCAACACCCCACATATTAAACGCCTAAGAATGTACCTGACTAGTAAGTATCTTAAAACCTATGGATTTCTATGTCTCCGAAAGAGAATCAAGCGTGTGTACAGGGTCATAAATGCAGCAGTGATAGGATTGGGGAGGTTCGGTGAGCAAATGAAAACCCTTTGAAATCATATTGCATGGTACCCATTCCACGGGTCTCAACTCTCCAGGTTTAAGGGATTCTTCCTTCAGCTAAATCATGCATGTGGAAACCAGAGTATGATCAACCGTGTCATCGGGAGACGTATTCCAGTATGTCTCAGTTCTCATCCCCTGGTAATCGGGTGCAACATTCCAGACGCTTTACTAACACTCTCCCGACTTGGAGAGTCAGTGCCTTTAACCTCCTGTTTGGCCCAGTTTGAAATTTCTGTGGAAATGAACAGGAATAGGGAGGACCAATGAGAGACTAGCTGGAGGTGTCTGGACGGGCAAATGTAACGCTCATTTCCCACCAGGAGGAGGAATTAACCAAAGGCTCAGCGTGCCGTACCGGAACCAGATTAGGGCCTGAAGCAATCCTGCGGTGTTGCGGCCAGCTCACAAGAAAGTGAGTTGAAGAAAGGAGATCAGGGGCACTGTAATTCACAAAGCTGCAGAGTTATAAATGACAGCTATCGTCCAAAAATATACTGAAGTAAGGCTGCCAAGAGGACTTGAAAGCGGGGCAGAATTGCAGGAAACCGATTTCAGGAGGTAGACTGGAATTGCATTTAAAGCATAGGAAAAGAGGCAGAACGTCGTCAATGATGCACTTGGCCAAAAAGTGCGTATTCGTTTTTTCATGAATATATTCAAGAAAAACGCATACGCACTTTTTGGCCAACCAACCACGCTTGCAAAGGAAATCTGCACTACAATGAAGTCTCACTTCCCCCCAGTCAAAAGGGCCATCTGAAAAAAGTGTAAAATCCAGAAAGGCAGGACAGGCCATGGAGAACTGGGAGCCTTGTTATGCTGATGGGCAGGATGTAAATTGCCAACAGCCACTCTGGAGAAGTGTATGATGTTTCCTGAAACATCTAAAAAACAAAGCAACAGAGCCTAGGGCACTTCCACTTATGGTCCTATAGCTTAGGGAAATTAAAATCAAAAAGACACAGCCAGCCCAAAGTTTGGGACAGCTCTGTTTACAAGAACCTCGTTTACAGTACAAGTTCAATATCGCAGAAAGTGAAACATGGATAAAGAAGTTGTGGTACTTACGTACAATGCAATATCACTCAGCAATGAAATCTATGTCATCAGGCCCGTAGCAGCATAATGAGTGGATTCAGGTATGATGATTCTAACTGAAATAAGTGACACAGAAAAAGAAACATCATAAGATATCACTAATACACGGAATGTAAACTTGGCTACACAGGAACTGGATTACAAAACAGAACAGGGTCTCAAATTTAGAAAACCAACTTATGCTTGCTTAAGGGGAAAGGTGACTTGGGGTGCTTCATAAAACCAGAGATTGAAATGAGCACAGATAAACTTCCTTAAGCCAAACATGTAATAGACAAGAGCTACTCCTTGCTCAACAAAATGGACTCAACACCCCATATTAAACGCCTAAGAATTTACCTGACTAGTAAGTATCTTAAAACCTAAGGATTGCTGTCTCTGAAAGACAATCAAGCGTGTGTACAGGGGCATAAACGCAGCAGTGATAGGATTGGAGAGGTACGGTGAGCAAATGAAGACCCTTTGAAGTCATATTGCATGGTACCCATTACACGGTTCTCAACTCTCCAGGTTTAAAGGATTCTTCCTTCAGCTAAAACATGCATGTGGAACCCAGAGTATGATCAACCGTGTGATCGGGAGATGTGTTCTAATATCTCTCAGTTTTCAACCCCTGGTACTCGGGTGCAACATTCCAGACGCTTTACTAACACTCTCCCGACATGGAGAGTCAGTGCCTTTAACCTACTGTTTGGCCCAGTTTTCAATTTCTGCGGAAGATGAACAGGAAGAGGGAGAACCAATGAGAGACTCGCTGGAGGTGACTATACGGGCAAATTTAACTCTCATTTCCCACCGGGAAGTGGAATTAACCAAAGGCTCAGCGTGCCATGCCGGAAACAGAATAGGGCCTGAAGCAATCGTGCGGTGTTGCGGCCAGCTCACAAGAAAGCGAGTTGAAGAAAGGAGCTCAGGGGCAGTGTAATTCACAAACCTGCAGAGTTATAAATGACAGCTATCGTCCAAAAATATACTGAAGTAAGGCTGCCAAGAGGACTTGAAAGCGGGGCAGAATTGAAGGAAACCGATTTCAGGAGGTAGACTGGAATTGCCTTTAAAGCATAGGAAAAGAGGCAGAACGTCCACAATGATACATTTGGCCAAAAAGGGCGTATGCGTTTTTTCCTGAATATATTCAGGAACAAACGCATACGCACTTTTTGCCCAACCAAGCAAGGTTGCAAATGAAATCTGCACTACAATGAAGTCTCACTTCCCCCCGGTCAAAAGGGCCATCTGAAAAAAGTGTAAAATCCAGAAAGGCAGGACAGGCCATGGAGAACTGGGAGCCTTGTTATGCTGATGGGCGGGATGTAAATTGCCAACAGCCACTCGGGAGAAGTGTATGGTGTTTCCTGAAACATCTAAAAAACAAAGCAACAGAGCCTAGGACACTTCCACTTATGGTCCTATAGCTTAGGGAAATTAAAATCAAAAAGACACAGCCACCCCAAAGTTTGGGACGGCTCTGTTTACAAGTACCTCATTCACGGTACAAGTTCAATATCGCAGAAAGTGAAAAATGGATAAAGAAATTGTGGTACTTACGTACAATGCAATATCACTCAGCAATGAAATCTATGTCATCAGGCCCGTAGCAGCATAATGAGTGGATTCAGGTATGATGATTCTAACTGAAATAAGTCACACAGAAAAAGAAACATCATAAGATATCACTAACACATGTAATGTAAACTTGGCTACAAAGCAACTGGATTATAAAAGAGAACAGGTTCTCAAATTTAGAAAACCAACATGCTTGCTTAAGGGGAAAGGTGAGTTGGGGTGCTGCATAAAACCAGAGATTGAAATGAGCACAGATAAAGTTCCTTAAGCCAAATATGTAATAAACAAGAGCTACTCCTTGCTCAAGCACATGGACTCAACACCCCATATTAAATGGCTAAGAATGTACCTGACGAGTAAGTATCTTAAAACCTATGGATTGCTATGTCTCCGAAAGAGAATCAAGCGTGTGTACAGGGGCATAAACGCAGCAGTGATAGGATTGGAGAGGTTCAGTGAGCAAATGAAGACCCTTTGAAGTCATATTGCATGGTACCCATTCCACGGGTCTCAACTCTCCAGATTTAAGGGATTCTTCCTTCAGCTAAAACATGCATGTGGAACCCAGAGTATGATCAACCATGTGATCGGGAGACGTGTTCAAATATGTCTCAGTTTTCGACCCCTGGTACTCGGGTGCAACATTCCAGATGCTTTACTAACACTCTCCCGACTTGGAGAGTCAGTGCCTTTAACCTCCTGTTTGGCCCAGTTTGCAATTTCTGTGGAAGATGAACAGGAATAGGGAGAACAAATGAGAGACTAGCTGGAGGTGACTATACGGGCATTTAACTCTCATTTCCCACCAGGAAGTGGAATTAACCAAAGGCTCAGCGTGCCGTGCCGGAACAAGATTAGGGCCTGAAGCAATCCTGCGATGTTGCGGCCAGCTCACAAGAAAGCAAGTTGAAGAAAGGAGCTCAGGGGCACAGTAATTCACAAACCTGCAGAGTTATAAATGACAGCTATCGTCCAAAAATATACTGAAGTAAGGCTGCCAAGAGGACTTGAAAGCAGGGCAGAATTGCAGGAAACCGATTTCAGGAGGTACACTGGAATTGCATTTAAAGCATAGGAAAAGAGGCAGAACGTCGACAATGATGCACTTGTCCAAAAAGGGCGTATGCGTTTTTTCCTGAATATATTCAGGAAAAAACGCATATGCACTTTTTGGCCAACCAAGCAAGCTTGCAAAGGAAATCTGCACTACAATGAAGTCTCACTTCTCCCCGGTCAAAAGGGCCATCTGGAAAAAGTGTAAAATCCAGAAAGCTAAGACAGGCCATGGAGAACTGGGAGCCTTGTTACGCTGATGGGCGGGATGTAAATTGTCAACAGCCACTCGGGAGAAGTGTATGGTGTTTCCTGAAACATCTAAAAAACAAAGCAACAGAGCCTAGGGCACTTCCACTTATGGTCCTATAGCATAGGGAAATTAAAATCAAAAAGACACAGCCACCCCAAAGTTTGGGACGGCTCTTTTACAAGAACCTCGTTTACGGTACAAGTTCAATATCGCAGAAAGTGAAAAATGGATAAAGAAGTTGTGGTACTTTCGTACAATGCAATATCACTCAGCAATGATATCTATGTCACCAGGCCTCTAGCAGAAAATGAGTGGATTCAGGTATGATGATTCTAACTGAAATAAGTCACACAGAAAAAGAAACATCATAAGATATCACTAATACACGGAATGTAAACTTGGCTACACAGGAACTGAATTACAAAACAGAACAGGGTCTCAAATGTAGAAAACCAACTTATGCTTGCTTAAGGGGAAAGGTGAGTTGGGGTGCTGCATAAAACCAGAGATTGAAATGGGCACAGATAAAGTTCCTTAAGCCAAATATGGAATAGACAAGAGCTACTCCTTGATCAACGAAATGGACTCAACACCCCATATTAAACGCCTAAGAATGTACCTGACTAGTAAGTATCTTAAAACCTATCGATTGCTATGTCTCCGAAAGAGAATCAAGCGTGTGTACAGGGGCATAAACGCAGCAGTGATAGGATTGGAGAGGTTCGGTGAGCAAATGAAGACCCTTTGAAGTCATATTGCATGGCACCCATTCCACGGGTCTCAACTCTCCAGGTTTAAGGGATTCTTCCTTCAGCTAAAACATGCATGTGGAACCCAGAGTATGATCAACCGTGTGATCGGGAGACGTGTTCAAATATGTCTCAGTTCTCGTCCCCTGTTACTCGGGTGCAACATTCCAGATGCTTTATTAACACTCTCCCGACTTGGAGAGTCAGTGCCTTTAACCTCCTGTTTGGCCCAGTTTGCAATTTCTGAGGAAGATGAACAGGAATAGGGAGAACCAATGAGAGACTAGCTGGAGGTGTCTGGACGGGCAAATTTAACTCTCATTTCCCACCAGGAAGAGGAATTAACCAAAGGCTCAGCGTGCCGTGCCGGAACCAGATTAGGGCCTGAAGCAATCCTGCGGTGTTGCGGCCAGCTCACAAGAAAGCGAGTTGAAGAAAGGAGCTCAGGGGCACTGTAATTCACAAACCTGCAGAGTTATAAATGACAGCTATTGTCCAGAAATATACTGAAGTAAGGCTGCCAAGAGGACTTGAAAGCGGGGCAGAATTGCAGGAAACCGATTTCAGGAGGTAGACTGGAATTGCATTTAAAGCATAGGAAAAGAGGCAGAACGTTGACAATGATGCACTTGGCCAAAAAGGGCGTATGCGTTTTTTCCTGAATATATTCAGGAAAAAACACATACGCCCTTTTTGGCCAACCAAGCAAGCTTGCAAAGGAAATCTGCAGTACAATGAAGTCTCACTTCCCCCCGGTCAAAAGGGCCATCTGAAAAATGTGTAAAATCCAGAAAGGCAGGACAGGCCATGAAGAACTGGGAGCCTTGTTATGCTGATGGGCAGGATGAAAATTGCCAACAGCCACTCAGGAGAAGTGTATGGTGTCTCCTGAAACATCTAAAAAACAAAGCAACAGAGCCTAGGGCACTTCCACTTATGGTACTATAGCTTAGGGAAATTAAAATCAAAAACACACAGCCACCCCAAAGTTTGGGACGGCTCTGTTTACAAGAACCTCGTTTACGGTACAAGTTCAATATCGCAGAAAGTGAGAAATGGATAAAGAAGTTGTGGTACTTACGTACAATGCAATATCACTCACCAATGAAATCTATGTCATCACACCCTTAGCAGCATAATGAGTGGATTCAGGTATGATAATTCTAACTGAAATAAGTCACACAGAAATAGAAATATCATAAGATATCACTAATACACGGAATGTAAACTTGGCTACACAGGAACTGGATTACAAAACAGAACAGGTTCTCAAATTTAGAAAACCAACATGCTTGCTTAAGGGGAAAGGTGAGTTGGGGTGCTGCATAAAACCAGAGATTGAAATGAGCACAGATAAAGTTCCTTAAGCCAAATATGGAATAGACAAGAGCTACTCCTTGCTCAACGAAATGGACTCAACACCCCATATGAAACGCCTAAGAATGTACCTGACTAGTAAGTATCTTAAAACCTATGGATTGCTATGTCTCCGAAAGAGAATCAAGCGTGTGTACAGGGGCATAAACGCAGCAGTGATACGAGTGGAGAGGTTCGGTGAGCAAATGAAGACCCTTTGAAGTCATATTGCATGGTAGCCATTCCACGGGTCTCAACTCTCCAGGTTTAAGGGATTCTTCCTTCAGCTAAAACATGCATGTGGAACCCAGAGTATGATCAACCGTGTGATCGGGAGACGTGTTCAAATATGTCTCAGTTCTCGTCCACTGTTACTCATGTGCAACATTCCAGATGCTTTATTAACACTCTCCCAACTTGGAGAGTCAGTGCCTTTAACCTCCTGTTTGGCCCAGTTTGCAATTTCTGTGGAAGATGAACAGGAATAGGGAGAACCAATGAGAGACTAGCTGGAGGTGTTTGGACGGGCAAATTTAACTCTCATTTCCCACCAGGAAGAGGAATTAACCAAAGGCTCAGCGTGCCGTGCCGGAACCAGATTAGGGCCTGAAGCAATCCTGCGGTGTTGCGGCCAGCTCACAAGAAAGCGAGTTGAAGAAAGGAGCTCAGGGGCACTGTAATTCACAAACCTGCAGAGTTATAAATGACAGCTATCGTCCAAAAAATACTGAAGTAAGGCTGCCAAGGGGACTTGAAAGCGGGGCAGAATTGCAGGAAACCGATTTCAGGAGGTAGACTGGAATTGCATTTAGAGCATAGGAAAAGAGGCAGAACGTCCACAATGATGCACTTGGCTAAAAAGGGCGTATGCGTTTTTTCCTGAATATATTCAGGGAAAAACGCATACGCACTTTTTGGCCAACCAAGCAAGCTTGCAAAGGAAATCTGCACTACAATGAAGTCTCACTTCCCCCCGGTCAAAAGGGCCATCTGAAAAAAGTGTAAAATCCAGAAAGGCAAGACAGTCCATGGAGAACTGGGAGCCTTGTTATGCTGATTGGCGGGATGTAAATTGCCAACAGCCACTCGGGAGAAGTGTATGGTGTTTCCTGAAACATCTAAAAAACAAAGCAACAGAGCCTAGGGCACTTCCACTTATGGTCCTATAGCTTAGGGACATTAAAATCAAAAAGACACAGCCACCCCAAAGTTTGGGACGGCTCTGTTTACAAGAACTTCCTTTACGGTACAAGTTCAATATCGCAGAAAGTGAAAATTGGATAAAGAAGTTGTGGTACTTACGTACAATGCAATATCACTCAGCAATGAAATCTATGTCATCAGGCCCCTAGCAGCATAATGAGTGGATTCAGGTATGATGATTCTAAATGAAATAAGTCACACAGAAAAAGAAACATCATAAGATATCACTAATACACGGAATGTAAACTTGGCTACACAGGAACTGGATTACAAAACAGAACAGTTTCTCAAATTTAGAAAACCAATATGCTTGCTTAAGGGGAAAGGTGAGTTGGGGTGCTGCATAAAACCAGAGATTGAAATGAGCACAGATAAAGTTCCTTAAGCCAAATATGGAATAGACAAGAGCTACTCCTTGCTCAACGAAATGCACTCAACACCTCATATCAAACGCCTAAGAATGTACCTGACTAGTAAGTATCTTAAAACCTATGGATTGCTATGTCTCCGAAAGAGAATCAAGCGTGTATACAGGGGCATAAACGCAGCAGTGATAGGACTGGAGAGGTTCGGTGAGCAAATGAAGACCCTTTGAAGTCATATTGCATGGTACCCATTCCACGGGCTCAACTCTCCAGGTTTAAGGGATTATTCCTTCACCTAAAACATGCATGTTGAAACCAGAGTATGATCAACCGCGTGATCGGGAGACGTGTTCAAATATGTCTCAGTTTTCGAACCCTGGTACTCGGCTGCCACATTCCAGACGCTTTACTAACACTCTCCCGACTTGGAGAGTCAGTGCCTTTAAACTCCTGTTTGGCCCAGTTTGCAATTTCTGAGGAAGATGAACAGGAATAGGGAGAACCAATGAGAGACTAGCTGGAGGTGTGTGGATGGGCAAATTTAACTCACATTTCCCACCAGGAAGAGGAATTAACCAAAGGCTCAGCGTGCCGTGCAGGAACCATATTAGGGCCTGAAGCAATCCTGTGGTGTTGCGGCCAGCTCACAAGAAAGCGAGTTGAAGAAAGGAGCTCAGGGGCACTGTAATTCACAAACCTGCAGAGTTATAAATGACAGCTATCGTCCAAAAATATACTGAAGTAAGGCTGCCAAGAGGACTTGAAAGCGGGGCAGAATTGCAGGAAACCGATTTCAGGAGGTAGACTGGAATTGCATTGAAAGCATAGGAAAAGAGGCAGAACGTCGACAATGATGCACTTGGTCAAAAAGGGCGTATGCGTTTTTTCCTGAATATATGCAGGAAAAAACGCAAACGCACTTTTTGGCCAACCAAGCAAGCTTGCAAAGGAAATCTGCACTACAATGAAGTCTCACTTCCCCCCGGTCAAAAGGGCCATCTGAAAAAAGTGTAAAATCCAGAAAGGCAGGACAGGCCATGGAGAACTGGGAGCCTTGTTATGCTGATGGGCGGGATGTAAATTGCCAACAGCCACTCGGGAGAAGTGTATGGTGTTTCCTGAAACATCTAAAAAACAAAGCAACAGAGCCTAGGACACTTCCACTTATGGTCCTATAGCTTAGGGAAATTAAAATCAAAAAGACACAGCCACCCCAATGTTTGGGACGTCTCTGTTTACAAGAACCTCATTCACGGTACAAGTTCAATATCGCAGAAAGTGAAAAATGGATAAAGAAGTTGTGGTACTTACGTACAATGCAATATCACTCAGCAATGAAATCTATGTCATCAGGCCCGTAACAGCATAATGAGTGGATTCAGGTATGATGATTCTAACTGAAATAAGTCACACAGAAAAAGAAACATCATAAGATATCACTAATACACGGAATGTAACCTTCGCTACACAGGAACTGCATTACAAAAGAGAAGAGGGTCTCAAATGTAGAAAACTTACTTATGCTTGCTTAAAGGGAAAGGTGAGTTGGGGTGCTGCATAAAACCAGAGACTGAAATGAGCACAGATAAAGTTCCTTAAGCCAAATATGGAATAGACAAGAGCTACTCCTTGCTCAACGAAATGGACTCAACACCCCATATTAAACGCCTAAGAATGTACCTGACTAGTAAGTATGTTAAAACCTATGGATTGCTGTGTCTCTGAAAGAGAATCAAGCGTGTGTACAGGGGCATAAATGCAGCAGTGATAGGATTGGAGAGGTTCGGTGAGCAAATGAAGACCCTTTGAACTCATATTGCATGGTACCCATTCCACGGGTCTCAACTCTCCAGGATTAAGGGATTCTTCCTTCAGCTAAAACATGCATGTGGAACCCAGAGTATGATCAACCGTGTGATCAGGAGACGTGTTCAAATATGTCTCATTTTTCGTCCCCTGGTACTCGGGTGCAAAATTCCAGATGCTTTACTAACACTCTCCCGACTTGGAGAGTCAGTGCCTTTAACCTCCTGTTTGGCCCAGTTTGCAATTTCTGCGGAAGATGAACAGGAATAGGGAGAACCAATGAGAGACTAGCTGGAGGTGTCTGGACGGGCAAATTTAACTCTCATTTCCCACCAGGAAGAGGAATTAACCAAAGGCTCAGCGTGCCGTGCCGGAACCATATTAGGGCCTGAAGCAATCCTGCGGTGTTGCGGCCAGCTCACAAGAAAGCGAGTTGAAGAAAGGAGCTCAGGGGCACTGTAATTCACAAACGTGCAGAGTTATAAATGACAGCTATCATCCAAAAATATACTGAAGTAAGGCTGCCAAGAGGACTTGCAAGCGGGGCAGAATTGCAGGAAACCGATTTCAGGAGGTAGACTGGAATTGCATTGAAAGCATAGGAAAAGAGGCAGAATGTCCACAATGATGCCCTTGGCCATAAAGGGCGTATGCGTTTTTTCCTGAATATATTCAGGAAAAAACGCATACGCCCTTTTTGGCCAACCAGGCAAGCTTGCAAAGGAAATCTGAACTACAATGAAGTCTCACTTCCCCCTGGTCAAAAGGGCCATCTGAAAAAAGTGTAAAATCCAGAAAGGCAGGAGAGGCCATGGAGAACTGGGAGCCTTGTTATGCTGATGGGCGGGATGTAAATTGCAAACAGCCACTGGGGAGAAGTGTATGGTGTTTCCTGAAACATCTAAAAAACAAAGGAACAGAGCCTAGGGCACTTCCACTTATGGTCCTATAACTTAGGGAAATTAAAATCAAAAAGACACAGCCACCCCAAAGTTTGGGACGGCTCTGTTTACAAGAACCTCGTTTACGGTACAAGTTCAATATGGCAGAAAGTGAAAAATGGATAAAGAAGTTGTGGTACTTACGTACAATGCAATATCACTCAGCAATGAAATCTATGTCATCAGGCCCATAACAGCATAATGAGGGGATTCAGGTATGATGATTCTAACTGAAATAAGTCACACAGAAAAAGAAACATCATAAGATATCACTAATACAGGGAATGTAAACTTGGCTACACAGGAACTGGATTACAAAACAGAACAGGGTCTCAAATGTAGAAAACCAACTTATGCTTGCTTAAGGGGAAAGGTGAGTTGGGGTGCTGCATGAAACCAGAGACTGAAATGAGCACAGATAAAGTTCCTTAAGCCAAATATGGAATAGACAACAGCTACTACTTGCTCAATGAAATGGACTCAACACCCCATATTACACGCCTAAGAATGTACCTGACTAGAAAGTATCTGAAAACCTATGGATTGCTATGTCTCCTAAAGAGAATCAAGCGTGTGTACAGGGGCATAAACGCAGCAGTGATAGGATTGGAGAGGTTCGGTGAGCAAATGAAGACCCTTTGAAGTCATATTGCATGGTACCCATTCCACGGGTCTCAACTCTCCAGGTTTAAGGGATTCTTCCTTCAGCTAAAACATGCACGTGGAACCCAGAGTATGATCAACCGTGTGATCGGGAGACGTGTTCAAATATGTCTCAGTTTTCGTCCCCTGGTACTCGGGTGCAACATTCCAGACGCTTTATTAACACTCTCCCGACTTGGAGAGTCAGTGCCTTTAACCTCCTGTTTGGCCCAGTTTGCAATTTATGCGGAAGATGAACAGGAATAGGGAGAACAAATGAGAGACTAGCTGGAGGTGTCTGGACGGGCAAATTTAACTCTCATTTCCCACCAGGAAGAGGAATTAACCAAAGGCTCAGCGTGCCGTGCCTGAACCAGATTAGGGCCTGAAGCAATCCTGTGGTGTTGCGGCCAGCTCACAAGAAAGCGAGTTGAAGAAAGGAGCTCAGGGGCACTGTAATTCACAAACCTGCAGAGTTATAAATGACAGCTATCCTCCAAAAATATACTGAAGTAAGGATGCCAACAGAACTTGAAAGCGGGGCAGAATTGCAGGAAACCGATTTCAGGAGGTAGACTGGAATTGCATTTAAAGCATAGGAAAAGAGGCAGAACGTCCACAATGATGCACTTGGCCAAAAAGGGCGTATGCGTTTTTTCCTGAATATATTCAGGAAAAAACGCATATGCCCTTTTTGGCCAACAAGGCAAGCTTGCAAACGAAATCTGCACTACAATGAAGTCTCACTTCCCCCCGGTCAAAAGGGCCATCTGAAAAAAGTGTAAAATCCAGAAAGGCAGGACAGGCCATGGAGAACTGGGAGCCTTGTTATGCTGATGGGCGGGATGTAAATTGCCAACAGCCACTTGGGAGAAGCGTATGGTGTTTCCTGAAACATCTAAAAAACAAAGCAACAGAGCCTAGGGCACTTCCACTTATGGTCCTATAGCTTAGGGAAATTAAAATCAAAAAGACACAGCCACCCCAAAGTTTGGGACGGCTCTGTTTACACGAAACTCGTTTACGGTACAAGTTCAATATCGCAGAAAGTGAAAAATGGATAAAGAAGTTGTGGTACTTACGTACAATGCAATATCACTCAGCAATGAAATCTATGTCATCAGGCCCGTAACAGCATAATGAGTGGATTCAGGTATGATGATTCTAACTGAAATAAGTCACACAGAAAAAGAAACATCATAAGATATCACTAATACACGGAATGTAACCTTCGCTACACAGGAACTGCATTACAAAACAGAAGAGGGTCTCAAATGTAGAAAACTTACTTATGCTTGCTTAAAGGGAAAGGTGAGTTGGGGTGCTGCATAAAACCAGAGACTGAAATGAGCACAGATAAAGTTCCTTAAGCCAAATATGGAATAGACAAGAGCTACTCCTTGCTCAACGAAATGGACTCAACACCCCATATTAAACGCCTAAGAATGTACCTGACTAGTAAGTATGTTAAAACCTATGGATTGCTGTGTCTCTGAAAGAGAATCAAGCGTGTGTACAGGGGCATAAATGCAGCAGTGATAGGATTGGAGAGGTTCGGTGAGCAAATGAAGACCCTTTGAACTCATATTGCATGGTACCCATTCCACGGGTCTCAACTCTCCAGGATTAAGGGATTCTTCCTTCAGCTAAAACATGCATGTGGAACCCAGAGTATGATCAACCGTGTGATCAGGAGACGTGTTCAAATATGTCTCATTTTTCGTCCCCTGGTACTCGGGTGCAAAATTCCAGATGCTTTACTAACACTCTCCCGACTTGGAGAGTCAGTGCCTTTAACCTCCTGTTTGGCCCAGTTTGCAATTTCTGCGGAAGATGAACAGGAATAGGGAGAACCAATGAGAGACTAGCTGGAGGTGTCTGGATGGGCAAATTTAACTCTCATTTCCCACCAGGAAGAGGAATTAACCAAAGGCTCAGCGTGCCGTGCCGGAACCATATTAGGGCCTGAAGCAATCCTGCGGTGTTGCGGCCAGCTCACAAGAAAGCGAGTTGAAGAAAGGAGCTCAGGGGCACTGTAATTCACAAACGTGCAGAGTTATAAATGACAGCTATCATCCAAAAATATACTGAAGTAAGGCTGCCAAGAGGACTTGCAAGCGGGGCAGAATTGCAGGAAACCGATTTCAGGAGGTAGACTGGAATTGCATTGAAAGCATAGGAAAAGAGGCAGAATGTCCACAATGATGCCCTTGGCCATAAAGGGCGTATGCGTTTTTTCCTGAATATATTCAGGAAAAAACGCATACGCCCTTTTTGGCCAACCAGGCAAGCTTGCAAAGGAAATCTGAACTACAATGAAGTCTCACTTCCCCCTGGTCAAAAGGGCCATCTGAAAAAAGTGTAAAATCCAGAAAGGCAGGAGAGGCCATGGAGAACTGGGAGCCTTGTTATGCTGATGGGCGGGATGTAAATTGCAAACAGCCACTGGGGAGAAGTGTATGGTGTTTCCTGAAACATCTAAAAAACAAAGGAACAGAGCCTAGGGCACTTCCACTTATGGTCCTATAACTTAGGGAAATTAAAATCAAAAAGACACAGCCACCCCAAAGTTTGGGACGGCTCTGTTTACAAGAACCTCGTTTACGGTACAAGTTCAATATGGCAGAAAGTGAAAAATGGATAAAGAAGTTGTGGTACTTACGTACAATGCAATATCACTCAGCAATGAAATCTATGTCATCAGGCCCATAACAGCATAATGAGGGGATTCAGGTATGATGATTCTAACTGAAATAAGTCACACAGAAAAAGAAACATCATAAGATATCACTAATACAGGGAATGTAATCTTGGCTACACAGGAACTGGATTACAAAACAGAACAGGGTCTCAAATGTAGAAAACCAACTTATGCTTGCTTAAGGGGAAAGGTGAGTTGGGGTGCTGCATGAAACCAGAGACTGAAATGAGCACAGATAAAGTTCCTTAAGCCAAATATGGAATAGACAACAGCTACTACTTGCTCAATGAAATGGACTCAACACCCCATATTACACGCCTAAGAATGTACCTGACTAGAAAGTATCTGAAAACCTATGGATTGCTATGTCTCCTAAAGAGAATCAAGCGTGTGTACAGGGGCATAAACGCAGCAGTGATAGGATTGGAGAGGTTCGGTGAGCAAATGAAGACCCTTTGAAGTCATATTGCATGGTACCCATTCCACGGGTCTCAACTCTCCAGGTTTAAGGGATTCTTCCTTCAGCTAAAACATGCACGTGGAACCCAGAGTATGATCAACCGTGTGATCGGGAGACGTGTTCAAATATGTCTCAGTTTTCGTCCCCTGGTACTCGGGTGCAACATTCCAGACGCTTTATTAACACTCTCCCGACTTGGAGAGTCAGTGCCTTTAACCTCCTGTTTGGCCCAGTTTGCAATTTATGCGGAAGATGAACAGGAATAGGGAGAACAAATGAGAGACTAGCTGGAGGTGTCTGGACGGGCAAATTTAACTCTCATTTCCCACCAGGAAGAGGAATTAACCAAAGGCTCAGCGTGCCGTGCCTGAACCAGATTAGGGCCTGAAGCAATCCTGTGGTGTTGCGGCCAGCTCACAAGAAAGCGAGTTGAAGAAAGGAGCTCAGGGGCACTGTAATTCACAAACCTGCAGAGTTATAAATGACAGCTATCCTCCAAAAATATACTGAAGTAAGGATGCCAACAGAACTTGAAAGCGGGGCAGAATTGCAGGAAACCGATTTCAGGAGGTAGACTGGAATTGCATTTAAAGCATAGGAAAAGAGGCAGAACGTCCACAATGATGCACTTGGCCAAAAAGGGCGTATGCGTTTTTTCCTGAATATATTCAGGAAAAAACGCATATGCCCTTTTTGGCCAACAAGGCAAGCTTGCAAACGAAATCTGCACTACAATGAAGTCTCACTTCCCCCCGGTCAAAAGGGCCATCTGAAAAAAGTGTAAAATCCAGAAAGGCAGGACAGGCCATGGAGAACTGGGAGCCTTGTTATGCTGATGGGCGGGATGTAAATTGCCAACAGCCACTTGGGAGAAGCGTATGGTGTTTCCTGAAACATCTAAAAAACAAAGCAACAGAGCCTAGGGCACTTCCACTTATGGTCCTATAGCTTAGGGAAATTAAAATCAAAAAGACACAGCCACCCCAAAGTTTGGGACGGCTCTGTTTACACGAAACTCGTTTACGGTACAAGTTCAATATCGCAGAAAGTGAAAAATGGATAAAGAAGTTGTGGTACTTACGTACAATGCAATATCACTCAGCAATGAAATCTATGTCATCAGGCCCGTAACAGCATAATGAGTGGATTCAGGTATGATGATTCTAACTGAAATAAGTCACACAGAAAAAGAAACATCATAAGATATCACTAATACACGGAATGTAACCTTCGCTACACAGGAACTGCATTACAAAACAGAAGAGGGTCTCAAATGTAGAAAACTTACTTATGCTTGCTTAAAGGGAAAGGTGAGTTGGGGTGCTGCATAAAACCAGAGACTGAAATGAGCACAGATAAAGTTCCTTAAGCCAAATATGGAATAGACAAGAGCTACTCCTTGCTCAACGAAATGGACTCAACACCCCATATTAAACGCCTAAGAATGTACCTGACTAGTAAGTATGTTAAAACCTATGGATTGCTGTGTCTCTGAAAGAGAATCAAGCGTGTGTACAGGGGCATAAATGCAGCAGTGATAGGATTGGAGAGGTTCGGTGAGCAAATGAAGACCCTTTGAACTCATATTGCATGGTACCCATTCCACGGGTCTCAACTCTCCAGGATTAAGGGATTCTTCCTTCAGCTAAAACATGCATGTGGAACCCAGAGTATGATCAACCGTGTGATCAGGAGACGTGTTCAAATATGTCTCATTTTTCGTCCCCTGGTACTCGGGTGCAAAATTCCAGATGCTTTACTAACACTCTCCCGACTTGGAGAGTCAGTGCCTTTAACCTCCTGTTTGGCCCAGTTTGCAATTTCTGCGGAAGATGAACAGGAATAGGGAGAACCAATGAGAGACTAGCTGGAGGTGTCTGGACGGGCAAATTTAACTCTCATTTCCCACCAGGAAGAGGAATTAACCAAAGGCTCAGTGTGCCGTGCCGGAACCATATTAGGGCCTGAAGCAATCCTGCGGTGTTGCGGCCAGCTCACAAGAAAGCGAGTTGAAGAAAGGAGCTCAGGGGCACTGTAATTCACAAACGTGCAGAGTTATAAATGACAGCTATCATCCAAAAATATACTGAAGTAAGGCTGCCAAGAGGACTTGCAAGCGGGGCAGAATTGCAGGAAACCGATTTCAGGAGGTAGACTGGAATTGCATTGAAAGCATAGGAAAAGAGGCAGAATGTCCACAATGATGCCCTTGGCCATAAAGGGCGTATGCGTTTTTTCCTGAATATATTCAGGAAAAAACGCATACGCCCTTTTTGGCCAACCAGGCAAGCTTGCAAAGGAAATCTGAACTACAATGAAGTCTCACTTCCCCCTGGTCAAAAGGGCCATCTGAAAAAAGTGTAAAATCCAGAAAGGCAGGAGAGGCCATGGAGAACTGGGAGCCTTGTTATGCTGATGGGCGGGATGTAAATTGCAAACAGCCACTGGGGAGAAGTGTATGGTGTTTCCTGAAACATCTAAAAAACAAAGGAACAGAGCCTAGGGCACTTCCACTTATGGTCCTATAACTTAGGGAAATTAAAATCAAAAAGACACAGCCACCCCAAAGTTTGGGACGGCTCTGTTTACAAGAACCTCGTTTACGGTACAAGTTCAATATGGCAGAAAGTGAAAAATGGATAAAGAAGTTGTGGTACTTACGTACAATGCAATATCACTCAGCAATGAAATCTATGTCATCAGGCCCATAACAGCATAATGAGGGGATTCAGGTATGATGATTCTAACTGAAATAAGTCACACAGAAAAAGAAACATCATAAGATATCACTAATACAGGGAATGTAAACTTGGCTACACAGGAACTGGATTACAAAACAGAACAGGGTCTCAAATGTAGAAAACCAACTTATGCTTGCTTAAGGGGAAAGGTGAGTTGGGGTGCTGCATGAAACCAGAGACTGAAATGAGCACAGATAAAGTTCCTTAAGCCAAATATGGAATAGACAACAGCTACTACTTGCTCAATGAAATGGACTCAACACCCCATATTACACGCCTAAGAATGTACCTGACTAGAAAGTATCTGAAAACCTATGGATTGCTATGTCTCCTAAAGAGAATCAAGCGTGTGTACAGGGGCATAAACGCAGCAGTGATAGGATTGGAGAGGTTCGGTGAGCAAATGAAGACCCTTTGAAGTCATATTGCATGGTACCCATTCCACGGGTCTCAACTCTCCAGGTTTAAGGGATTCTTCCTTCAGCTAAAACATGCACGTGGAACCCAGAGTATGATCAACCGTGTGATCGGGAGACGTGTTCAAATATGTCTCAGTTTTCGTCCCCTGGTACTCGGGTGCAACATTCCAGACGCTTTATTAACACTCTCCCGACTTGGAGAGTCAGTGCCTTTAACCTCCTGTTTGGCCCAGTTTGCAATTTATGCGGAAGATGAACAGGAATAGGGAGAACAAATGAGAGACTAGCTGGAGGTGTCTGGACGGGCAAATTTAACTCTCATTTCCCACCAGGAAGAGGAATTAACCAAAGGCTCAGCGTGCCGTGCCTGAACCAGATTAGGGCCTGAAGCAATCCTGTGGTGTTGCGGCCAGCTCACAAGAAAGCGAGTTGAAGAAAGGAGCTCAGGGGCACTGTAATTCACAAACCTGCAGAGTTATAAATGACAGCTATCCTCCAAAAATATACTGAAGTAAGGATGCCAACAGAACTTGAAAGCGGGGCAGAATTGCAGGAAACCGATTTCAGGAGGTAGACTGGAATTGCATTTAAAGCATAGGAAAAGAGGCAGAACGTCCACAATGATGCACTTGGCCAAAAAGGGCGTATGCGTTTTTTCCTGAATATATTCAGGAAAAAACGCATATGCCCTTTTTGGCCAACAAGGCAAGCTTGCAAACGAAATCTGCACTACAATGAAGTCTCACTTCCCCCCGGTCAAAAGGGCCATCTGAAAAAAGTGTAAAATCCAGAAAGGCAGGACAGGCCATGGAGAACTGGGAGCCTTGTTATGCTGATGGGCGGGATGTAAATTGCCAACAGCCACTTGGGAGAAGCGTATGGTGTTTCCTGAAACATCTAAAAAACAAAGCAACAGAGCCTAGGGCACTTCCACTTATGGTCCTATAGCTTAGGGAAATTAAAATCAAAAAGACACAGCCACCCCAAAGTTTGGGACGGCTCTGTTTACACGAAACTCGTTTACGGTACAAGTTCAATATCGCAGAAAGTGAAAAATGGATAAAGAAGTTGTGGTACTTACGTACAATGCAATATCACTCAGCAATGAAATCTATGTCATCAGGCCCGTAACAGCATAATGAGTGGATTCAGGTATGATGATTCTAACTGAAATAAGTCACACAGAAAAAGAAACATCATAAGATATCACTAATACACGGAATGTAACCTTCGCTACACAGGAACTGCATTACAAAACAGAAGAGGGTCTCAAATGTAGAAAACTTACTTATGCTTGCTTAAAGGGAAAGGTGAGTTGGGGTGCTGCATAAAACCAGAGACTGAAATGAGCACAGATAAAGTTCCTTAAGCCAAATATGGAATAGACAAGAGCTACTCCTTGCTCAACGAAATGGACTCAACACCCCATATTAAACGCCTAAGAATGTACCTGACTAGTAAGTATGTTAAAACCTATGGATTGCTGTGTCTCTGAAAGAGAATCAAGCGTGTGTACAGGGGCATAAATGCAGCAGTGATAGGATTGGAGAGGTTCGGTGAGCAAATGAAGACCCTTTGAACTCATATTGCATGGTACCCATTCCACGGGTCTCAACTCTCCAGGATTAAGGGATTCTTCCTTCAGCTAAAACATGCATGTGGAACCCAGAGTATGATCAACCGTGTGATCAGGAGACGTGTTCAAATATGTCTCATTTTTCGTCCCCTGGTACTCGGGTGCAAAATTCCAGATGCTTTACTAACACTCTCCCGACTTGGAGAGTCAGTGCCTTTAACCTCCTGTTTGGCCCAGTTTGCAATTTCTGCGGAAGATGAACAGGAATAGGGAGAACCAATGAGAGACTAGCTGGAGGTGTCTGGACGGGCAAATTTAACTCTCATTTCCCACCAGGAAGAGGAATTAACCAAAGGCTCAGCGTGCCGTGCCGGAACCATATTAGGGCCTGAAGCAATCCTGCGGTGTTGCGGCCAGCTCACAAGAAAGCGAGTTGAAGAAAGGAGCTCAGGGGCACTGTAATTCACAAACGTGCAGAGTTATAAATGACAGCTATCATCCAAAAATATACTGAAGTAAGGCTGCCAAGAGGACTTGCAAGCGGGGCAGAATTGCAGGAAACCGATTTCAGGAGGTAGACTGGAATTGCATTGAAAGCATAGGAAAAGAGGCAGAATGTCCACAATGATGCCCTTGGCCATAAAGGGCGTATGCGTTTTTTCCTGAATATATTCAGGAAAAAACGCATACGCCCTTTTTGGCCAACCAGGCAAGCTTGCAAAGGAAATCTGAACTACAATGAAGTCTCACTTCCCCCTGGTCAAAAGGGCCATCTGAAAAAAGTGTAAAATCCAGAAAGGCAGGAGAGGCCATGGAGAACTGGGAGCCTTGTTATGCTGATGGGCGGGATGTAAATTGCAAACAGCCACTGGGGAGAAGTGTATGGTGTTTCCTGAAACATCTAAAAAACAAAGGAACAGAGCCTAGGGCACTTCCACTTATGGTCCTATAACTTAGGGAAATTAAAATCAAAAAGACACAGCCACCCCAAAGTTTGGGACGGCTCTGTTTACAAGAACCTCGTTTACGGTACAAGTTCAATATGGCAGAAAGTGAAAAATGGATAAAGAAGTTGTGGTACTTACGTACAATGCAATATCACTCAGCAATGAAATCTATGTCATCAGGCCCATAACAGCATAATGAGGGGATTCAGGTATGATGATTCTAACTGAAATAAGTCACACAGAAAAAGAAACATCATAAGATATCACTAATACAGGGAATGTAAACTTGGCTACACAGGAACTGGATTACAAAACAGAACAGGGTCTCAAATGTAGAAAACCAACTTATGCTTGCTTAAGGGGAAAGGTGAGTTGGGGTGCTGCATGAAACCAGAGACTGAAATGAGCACAGATAAAGTTCCTTAAGCCAAATATGGAATAGACAACAGCTACTACTTGCTCAATGAAATGGACTCAACACCCCATATTACACGCCTAAGAATGTACCTGACTAGAAAGTATCTGAAAACCTATGGATTGCTATGTCTCCTAAAGAGAATCAAGCGTGTGTACAGGGGCATAAACGCAGCAGTGATAGGATTGGAGAGGTTCGGTGAGCAAATGAAGACCCTTTGAAGTCATATTGCATGGTACCCATTCCACGGGTCTCAACTCTCCAGGTTTAAGGGATTCTTCCTTCAGCTAAAACATGCACGTGGAACCCAGAGTATGATCAACCGTGTGATCGGGAGACGTGTTCAAATATGTCTCAGTTTTCGTCCCCTGGTACTCGGGTGCAACATTCCAGACGCTTTATTAACACTCTCCCGACTTGGAGAGTCAGTGCCTTTAACCTCCTGTTTGGCCCAGTTTGCAATTTATGCGGAAGATGAACAGGAATAGGGAGAACAAATGAGAGACTAGCTGGAGGTGTCTGGACGGGCAAATTTAACTCTCATTTCCCACCAGGAAGAGGAATTAACCAAAGGCTCAGCGTGCCGTGCCTGAACCAGATTAGGGCCTGAAGCAATCCTGTGGTGTTGCGGCCAGCTCACAAGAAAGCGAGTTGAAGAAAGGAGCTCAGGGGCACTGTAATTCACAAACCTGCAGAGTTATAAATGACAGCTATCCTCCAAAAATATACTGAAGTAAGGATGCCAACAGAACTTGAAAGCGGGGCAGAATTGCAGGAAACCGATTTCAGGAGGTAGACTGGAATTGCATTTAAAGCATAGGAAAAGAGGCAGAACGTCCACAATGATGCACTTGGCCAAAAAGGGCGTATGCGTTTTTTCCTGAATATATTCAGGAAAAAACGCATATGCCCTTTTTGGCCAACAAGGCAAGCTTGCAAACGAAATCTGCACTACAATGAAGTCTCACTTCCCCCCGGTCAAAAGGGCCATCTGAAAAAAGTGTAAAATCCAGAAAGGCAGGACAGGCCATGGAGAACTGGGAGCCTTGTTATGCTGATGTGCGGGATGTAAATTGCCAACAGCCACTTGGGAGAAGCGTATGGTGTTTCCTGAAACATCTAAAAAACAAAGCAACAGAGCCTAGGGCACTTCCACTTATGGTCCTATAGCTTAGGGAAATTAAAATCAAAAAGACACAGCCACCCCAAAGTTTGGGACGGCTCTGTTTACACGAAACTCGTTTACGGTACAAGTTCAATATCGCAGAAAGTGAAAAATGGATAAAGAAGTTGTGGTACTTACGTACAATGCAATATCACTCAGCAATGAAATCTATGTCATCAGGCCCGTAACAGCATAATGAGTGGATTCAGGTATGATGATTCTAACTGAAATAAGTCACACAGAAAAAGAAACATCATAAGATATCACTAATACACGGAATGTAACCTTCGCTACACAGGAACTGCATTACAAAACAGAAGAGGGTCTCAAATGTAGAAAACTTACTTATGCTTGCTTAAAGGGAAAGGTGAGTTGGGGTGCTGCATAAAACCAGAGACTGAAATGAGCACAGATAAAGTTCCTTAAGCCAAATATGGAATAGACAAGAGCTACTCCTTGCTCAACGAAATGGACTCAACACCCCATATTAAACGCCTAAGAATGTACCTGACTAGTAAGTATCTTAAAACCTATGGATTGCTATGTCTCCAAAAGGGAATCAAGCATGTGTACAGGGGCATAAACGCAGCAGTGATAGGATTGGAAAGGTTTGGTGAGCAAATGAAGACCCTTTAAGTCATATTGCATGGTACCCATTCCATGGGTCTCAACTCTCCAGGTTTAAGGGATTCATCCTTCAGCTAAAACATGCACGTGGAACCCAGAGTATGATCAACCGTGTGATCGGGAGACGTGTTCAAATGTCTCAGTTTTCGTCCCCTGGTACTCGGGTGCAACACTCCAGATGCTTTACTAACACTCTCCCGACTTGGAGAGTCAGTGCCTTTAACCTCCTGTTTGGCCCAGTTTGCAATTTCTGCGGAAGATGAACAGGAATAGGGAGAACCAATGAGAGACTAGCTGGAGGCGTCTGGACGGGCAAATTTAACTCTCATTTCCCACCAGGAAGAGGAATTAACTAAAGGCTCAGCGTGCCATGCCGGAACCAGATTAGGGCCTGAAGCAATCGTGCGGTGTTGCGGCCAGCTCACAAGAAAGCGAGTTGAAGAAAGGAGCTCAGGGACACTGTAATTGACAAACCTGCAGAGTTATAAATGACAGCTATCGTCCAAAAATATACTGAAGTAAGGCTGCCAAGAGAACTTGAAAGCGGGGCAGAATTGCAGGAAACCGATTTCAGGAGGTAGACTAGAATTGCATTTAAAGCATAGGAAAAGAGGCAGAACGTCCACAATGATGCACTTGGCCAAAAAGGGTGTATGCGTTTTTTCCTGAATATATTCAGGAAAAAACGCATACGCACTTTTTGGCCAACCAAGCAAGCTTGCAAACGAAATCTGCACTACAATGAAGTCTCACTTCCCCCCGGCCAAAAGGGCCATCTGAAAAAAGTGTAAAATCCAGAAAGGCAGGACAGGCCATGGAGAACTGGGAGCCTTGTTATGCTGATGGGCGGGAGGTAAATTGCCAACAGCCACTCGGGAGAAGTGTATGGTGTTTCCTGAAACATCTAAAAAACAAAGTAACAGAGCCTAGGGCACTTCCACTTATGGTCCTATAGCTTAGGGAAATTAAAATAAAAAAGACACAGCCACCCCAAAGTTTGGGACGGCTCTGTTTACAAGAACCTCGTTTACGGTACAAGTTCAATATCGCAGAAAGTGAAAACTGGATAAAGAAGTTGTGGTACTTACGTACAATGCAATATCACTCAGCAATGAAATCTATGTCATCAGGTCCGTAGCAGCATAATGAGTGGATTCAGGTATGATGATTCTAACTGAAATAAGTCACACACAAAAAGAAACATCATAAGGTATCACTAATACACGGAATGTAAACTTGGCTACACAGGAACTGGATTACAAAACAGAACAGGGTCTCAAATGTAGAAAACCAACTTATGCTTGCTTAAGGGGAAAGGTGAGTTGGGGTGCTGCATAAAACCAGAGACTGAAATGAGCACAGATAAAGTTCCTTAAGCCAAATATGGAATAGACAAGAGCTACTCCTTGCTCAACGAAATGGACTCAACACCCCATATGAAACGCCTAAGAATGTACCTGACTAGTAAGTATCTTAAAACCTATGGATTGCTATGTCTCCGAAAGAGAATCAAGCGTGTGTACAGGGGCATAAACGCAGCAGTGATAGGATTGGAGAGGTTCGGTGAGCAAATGAAGACCCTTTGAAGTCATATTGCATGGTACCCATTCCACGGGTCTCAACTCTCCAGGATTAAGGGATTCTTCCTTCAGCTAAAACATGCATGTGGAACCCAGAGTATGATCAACCGTGTGATCGGGAGACGTGTTCAAATATGTCTCAGTTTTCGTCCCCTGGTACTCGGGTGCACCATTCCAGATGCTTTACTAACACTCTCCCGACTTGGAGAGTCAGTGCCTTTAACCTCCTGTTTGGCCCAGTTTGCAATTTCTGCGGAATATTTCCAGGAATAGGGAGAACCAATGAGAGACCAGCTGGAGGTGTCTGGACGGGCAAATTTAACTCTCATTTCCCACCAGGAAGAGGAATTAACCAAAGGCTCAGCGTGCCGTGCCGGAACCAGATTAGGGCCTGAAGCAATCCTGCGGTGTTGCGGCCAGCTCACAAGAAAGTGAGTTGAAGAAAGGAGCTCAGGGGCACTGTAATTCACAAACCTGCAGAGTTATAAATGACAGCTATCCTCCAAAAACATACTGAAGTAAGGCTGCCAAGAGGACTTGAAAGCGGGGCAGAATTGCAGAAAACCGATTTCAGGAGGTAGACTGGAATTGCATTGAAAACATAGGAAAAGAGGCAGAACTTCCACAATGATGCACTTGGCCAAAAAGGGCGTATGCGTTTTTTCCTGAATATATCCAGGAAAAAACGCATACGCCCTTTTTGGCCAACCAAGCAAGCTTGCAAAGGAAATCTGCACTACAATGAAGTCTCACTTCGCCCGGTCAAAAGGGCCATCTGAAAAAAGTGTAAAATCCAGAAAGGCAGGACAGGCCATGGAGAACTGGGAGCCTTGTTATGCTGATGGGTGGGATGTAAATTGCCAACAGCCACTGGGGAGAAGTGTATAGTGTTTCCTGAAACATCTAAAAAACAAAGTAACAGAGCCTAGGGCACTTCCACTTATGGTCCTATAGCTTAGGGAAATTAAAATCCAAAAGACACAGCCACCCCAAAGTTTGGGACGGCTCTGTTTACAAGAACCTCGTTTACGGTACAAGTTCAATATCGCAGAAAGCGAAAAATGGATAAAGAAGTTGTGGTACTTACGTACAATGCAATATCACTCAGCAATGAAATCTATGTCATCAGGCCCGTAGCAGCATAATGAGTGGATTCAGGTATGAAGATTCTAACTGAAATAAGTCACACAGAAAAAGAAACATCATAAGATACCACTAATACACGGAATGTAAACTTGGCTACACAGGAACTGGATTACAAAACAGAACAGGGTCTCAAATGTAGAAAACCAACTTATGCTTGCTTAAGGGGAAAGGTGAGTTGGGGTGCTGCATAAAACCAGAGACTGAAATAAGCACAGATAAAGTTCCTTAAGCCAAATATGGAAAAGACAAGAGCTACTCCTTGCTCAACGAAATGGACTCAACACCCCATATTAAACGCCTAAGAATGTACCTGACTAGTAGGTATCTTAAAAACTATGGATTGCTATGTCTCCGAAAGAGAATCAAGCGTGTGTACAGGGGCATAAACGCAGCAGTGATAGGATTGGAGAGGTTCAGTGAGCAAGTGAAGACCCTTTGAAGTCATATTGCATGGTACCCATTCCACGGGTCTCAACTCTCCAGGTTTAAGGGATTCTTCCTTCAGCTAAAACATTCATGTGGAACCCAGAGTATGATCAACCGTGTGATCGGGAGACGTGTTCAAATATGTCTCTGTTTTCGTCCCCTGGTACTCGGGTGCAACATTCCAGACGCTTTACTAACACTCTCCTGACTTGGAGAGTCAGTGCCTTTAACCTCCTGTTTGGCCCAGTTTGCAATTTCTGCGGAAGATGAACAGGAATAGGGAGAATCAATGAGAGACTAGCTGGAGGTGTCTGGATGGGCAAATTTAACTCTCATTTCCCACCAGGAAGAGGAATTAACCAAAGGCTCAGCGTGCCGTGCCGGAACCAGATAAGGGCCTGAAGCAAACCTGCGGTGTTGCGGCCAGCTCACAAGAAAGCGAGTTGAAGAAAGGAGCTCAGGGGCACTGTAATTCACAAACCTGCAGAGTTATAAATGACAGCTATCGTCCAAAAATATACTGAAGTAAGGCTGCCAAGAGGACTTGAAAGCGGGGCAGAATTGCAAGAAACCGATTTCAGGAGGTACTCTGGAATTGCATTTAAAGCATAGGAAAAGAGGCAGAACGTCCACAATGGTGCACTTGGCCATAAAGGGCATATGCGTTTTTTCCTGAATATATTCAGGAAAAAACGCATATGCCCTTTTTGGCCAACCAAGCTAGCTTGCAAAGGAAATCTGCACTACAATGAAGTCTCACTTCCCCCCGGTCAAAAGGGCCATCTGAAAAAAGTGTAAAATCCAGAAAGGCAGGACAGGCCATGGAGAACTGGGAGCCTTGTTATGCTGATGTGCGGGATGTAAATTGCCAACAGCCACTTGGGAGAAGCGTATGGTGTTTCCTGAAACATCTAAAAAACAAAGCAACAGAGCCTAGGGCACTTCCACTTATGGTCCTATAGCTTAGGGAAATTAAAATCAAAAAGACACAGCCACCCCAAAGTTTGGGACGGCTCTGTTTACACGAAACTCGTTTACGGTACAAGTTCAATATCGCAGAAAGTGAAAAATGGATAAAGAAGTTGTGGTACTTACGTACAATGCAATATCACTCAGCAATGAAATCTATGTCATCAGGCCCGTAACAGCATAATGAGTGGATTCAGGTATGATGATTCTAACTGAAATAAGTCACACAGAAAAAGAAACATCATAAGATATCACTAATACACGGAATGTAACCTTCGCTACACAGGAACTGCATTACAAAACAGAAGAGGGTCTCAAATGTAGAAAACTTACTTATGATTGCTTAAAGGGAAAGGTGAGTTGGGGTGCTGCATAAAACCAGAGACTGAAATGAGCACAGATAAAGTTCCTTAAGCCAAATATGGAATAGACAAGAGCTACTCCTTGCTCAACGAAATGGACTCAACACCCCATATTAAACGCCTAAGAATGTACCTGACTAGTAAGTATCTTAAAACCTATGGATTGCTATGTCTCCAAAAGGGAATCAAGCATGTGTACAGGGGCATAAACGCAGCAGTGATAGGATTGGAAAGGTTTGGTGAGCAAATGAAGACCCTTTAAGTCATATTGCATGGTACCCATTCCATGGGTCTCAACTCTCCAGGTTTAAGGGATTCTTCCTTCAGCTAAAACATGCACGTGGAACCCAGAGTATGATCAACCGTGTGATCGGGAGACGTGTTCAAATGTCTCAGTTTTCGTCCCCTGGTACTCGGGTGCAACACTCCAGATGCTTTACTAACACTCTCCCGACTTGGAGAGTCAGTGCCTTTAACCTCCTGTTTGGCCCAGTTTGCAATTTCTGCGGAAGATGAACAGGAATAGGGAGAACCAATGAGAGACTAGCTGGAGGCGTCTGGACGGGCAAATTTAACTCTCATTTCCCACCAGGAAGAGGAATTAACTAAAGGCTCAGCGTGCCATGCCGGAACCAGATTAGGGCCTGAAGCAATCGTGCGGTGTTGCGGCCAGCTCACAAGAAAGCGAGTTGAAGAAAGGAGCTCAGGGACACTGTAATTGACAAACCTGCAGAGTTATAAATGACAGCTATCGTCCAAAAATATACTGAAGTAAGGCTGCCAAGAGAACTTGAAAGCGGGGCAGAATTGCAGGAAACCGATTTCAGGAGGTAGACTAGAATTGCATTTAAAGCATAGGAAAAGAGGCAGAACGTCCACAATGATGCACTTGGCCAAAAAGGGTGTATGCATTTTTTCCTGAATATATTCAGGAAAAAACGCATACGCACTTTTTGGCCAACCAAGCAAGCTTGCAAACGAAATCTGCACTACAATGAAGTCTCACTTCCCCCCGGCCAAAAGGGCCATCTGAAAAAAGTGTAAAATCCAGAAAGGCAGGACAGGCCATGGAGAACTGGGAGCCTTGTTATGCTGATGGGCGGGAGGTAAATTGCCAACAGCCACTCGGGAGAAGTGTATGGTGTTTCCTGAAACATCTAAAAAACAAAGTAACAGAGCCTAGGGCACTTCCACTTATGGTCCTATAGCTTAGGGAAATTAAAATAAAAAAGACACAGCCACCCCAAAGTTTGGGACGGCTCTGTTTACAAGAACCTCGTTTACGGTACAAGTTCAATATCGCAGAAAGTGAAAACTGGATAAAGAAGTTGTGGTACTTACGTACAATGCAATATCACTCAGCAATGAAATCTATGTCATCAGGTCCGTAGCAGCATAATGAGTGGATTCAGGTATGATGATTCTAACTGAAATAAGTCACACACAAAAAGAAACATCATAAGGTATCACTAATACACGGAATGTAAACTTGGCTACACAGGAACTGGATTACAAAACAGAACAGGGTCTCAAATGTAGAAAACCAACTTATGCTTGCTTAAGGGGAAAGGTGAGTTGGGGTGCTGCATAAAACCAGAGACTGAAATGAGCACAGATAAAGTTCCTTAAGCCAAATATGGAATAGACAAGAGCTACTCCTTGCTCAACGAAATGGACTCAACACCCCATATGAAACGCCTAAGAATGTACCTGACTAGTAAGTATCTTAAAACCTATGGATTGCTATGTCTCCGAAAGAGAATCAAGCGTGTGTACAGGGGCATAAACGCAGCAGTGATAGGATTGGAGAGGTTCGGTGAGCAAATGAAGACCCTTTGAAGTCATATTGCATGGTACCCATTCCACGGGTCTCAACTCTCCAGGATTAAGGGATTCTTCCTTCAGCTAAAACATGCATGTGGAACCCAGAGTATGATCAACCGTGTGATCGGGAGACGTGTTCAAATATGTCTCAGTTTTCGTCCCCTGGTACTCGGGTGCACCATTCCAGATGCTTTACTAACACTCTCCCGACTTGGAGAGTCAGTGCCTTTAACCTCCTGTTTGGCCCAGTTTGCAATTTCTGCGGAATATTTCCAGGAATAGGGAGAACCAATGAGAGACCAGCTGGAGGTGTCTGGACGGGCAAATTTAACTCTCATTTCCCACCAGGAAGAGGAATTAACCAAAGGCTCAGCGTGCCGTGCCGGAACCATATTAGGGCCTGAAGCAATCCTGCGGTGTTGCGGCCAGCTCACAAGAAAGTGAGTTGAAGAAAGGAGCTCAGGGGCACTGTAATTCACAAACCTGCAGAGTTATAAATGACAGCTATCCTCCAAAAACATACTGAAGTAAGGCTGCCAAGAGGACTTGAAAGCGGGGCAGAATTGCAGAAAACCGATTTCAGGAGGTAGACTGGAATTGCATTGAAAACTTAGGAAAAGAGGCAGAACTTCCACAATGATGCACTTGGCCAAAAAGGGCGTATGCGTTTTTTCCTGAATATATCCAGGAAAAAACGCATACGCCCTTTTTGGCCAACCAAGCAAGCTTGCAAAGGAAATCTGCACTACAATGAAGTCTCACTTCGCCCGGTCAAAAGGGCCATCTGAAAAAAGTGTAAAATCCAGAAAGGCAGGACAGGCCATGGAGAACTGGGAGCCTTGTTATGCTGATGGGTGGGATGTAAATTGCCAACAGCCACTGGGGAGAAGTGTATAGTGTTTCCTGAAACATCTAAGAAACAAAGTAACAGAGCCTAGGCCACTTCCACTTATGGTCCTATAGCTTAGGGAAATTAAAATCCAAAAGACACAGCCACCCCAAAGTTTGGGACGGCTCTGTTTACAAGAACCTCGTTTACGGTACAAGTTCAATATCGCAGAAAGCGAAAAATGGATAAAGAAGTTGTGGTACTTACGTACAATGCAATATCACTCAGCAATGAAATCTATGTCATCAGGCCCGTAGCAGCATAATGAGTGGATTCAGGTATGAAGATTCTAACTGAAATAAGTCACACAGAAAAAGAAACATCATAAGATACCACTAATACACGGAATGTAAACTTGGCTACACAGGAACTGGATTACAAAACAGAACAGGGTCTCAAATGTAGAAAATCAACTTATGCTTGCTTAAGGGGAAAGGTGAGTTGGGGTGCTGCATAAAACCAGAGACTGAAATAAGCACAGATAAAGTTCCTTAAGCCAAATATGGAAAAGACAAGAGCTACTCCTTGCTCAACGAAATGGACTCAACACCCCATATTAAACGCCTAAGAATGTACCTGACTAGTAGGTATCTTAAAAACTATGGATTGCTATGTCTCCGAAAGAGAATCAAGCGTGTGTACAGGGGCATAAACGCAGCAGTGATAGGATTGGAGAGGTTCAGTGAGCAAGTGAAGACCCTTTGAAGTCATATTGCATGGTACCCATTCCACGGGTCTCAACTCTCCAGGTTTAAGGGATTCTTCCTTCAGCTAAAACATTCATGTGGAACCCAGAGTATGATCAACCGTGTGATCGGGAGACGTGTTCAAATATGTCTCTGTTTTCGTCCCCTGGTACTCGGGTGCAACATTCCAGACGCTTTACTAACACTCTCCTGACTTGGAGAGTCAGTGCCTTTAACCTCCTGTTTGGCCCAGTTTGCAATTTCTGCGGAAGATGAACAGGAATAGGGAGAATCAATGAGAGACTAGCTGGAGGTGTCTGGATGGGCAAATTTAACTCTCATTTCCCACCAGGAAGAGGAATTAACCAAAGGCTCAGCGTGCCGTGCCGGAACCAGATAAGGGCCTGAAGCAAACCTGCGGTGTTGCGGCCAGCTCACAAGAAAGCGAGTTGAAGAAAGGAGCTCAGGGGCACTGTAATTCACAAACCTGCAGAGTTATAAATGACAGCTATCGTCCAAAAATATACTGAAGTAAGGCTGCCAAGAGGACTTGAAAGCGGGGCAGAATTGCAAGAAACCGATTTCAGGAGGTACTCTGGAATTGCATTTAAAGCATACGAAAAGAGGCAGAACGTCCACAATGGTGCACTTGGCCATAAAGGGCATATGCGTTTTTTCCTGAATATATTCAGGAAAAAACGCATATGCCCTTTTTGGCCAACCAAGCAAGCTTGCAAAGGAAATCAGCACTACAATGAAGTCTCACTTCCCCCCGGTCAAAAGGGCCATCTGAAAAAAGTGTAAAATCCAGAAAGGCAGGACAGGCCATGGAGAACTGGGAGCCTTGTTATGCTGATGTGCGGGATGTAAATTGCCAACAGCCACTAGGGAGAAGTGTATGGTGTCTCCTGAAACATCTGAAAAACAAAGCAACAGAGCCTAGGGCACTTCCACTTATGGTCCTATAGCTTAGGGAAATTAAAATCAAAAAGACACAGCCACCCCAAAGTTTGGGACGGCTCTGTTTACAAGAACCTCGTTTACGGTACAAGTTCAATATCGCAGAAAGTGAAAAATGGATAAAGAAGTTGTGGTACTTACGTACAATGCAATATCACTCAGCAATGAAATCTATGTCATCAGGCCCGTAGCAGCATAATGAGTGGATTCAGGTATGATGATTCTAACTGAAATAAGTCACACAGAAAAAGAAACATCATAAGATGTCACTAATACACGGAATGTAAACTTGGCTACACAGGAACTGAATTACAAAACAGAACAGGGTCTCAAATGTAGAAAAGCAACTTATGCTTGCTTAAGGGGAAAGGTGAGTTGGGGTGCTGCATAAAACCAGAGATTGAAATGAGCACAGATAAAGTTCCTTGAGCCAAATATGGAATAGACAAGAGCTACTCCTTGCTGAACGAAATGGACTCAACACCCCATATTAAACGCCTAAGAATGTACCTGACTAGTAAGTATCTTAAAACCTATGGATTGCTATGTCTCCGAAAGAGAATCAAGCGTGTGTACAGGGGCATAAACGCAGCAGTGATAGGATTGGAGAGGTTCAGTGAGCAAATGAAGACCCTTTGAAGTCATATTGCATGGTACCCATTCCACGGGTCTCAACTCTCCAGGTTTAAGGGATTCTTCCTTCAGCTAAAACATGCATGTGGAACCCAGAGTATGATCAACCGTGTGATCGGGAGACGTGTTCAAATATGTCTCAGTTTTCGTCCCCTGGTACTCGGGTGCAACATTCCAGATGCTTTACTAACACTCTCCCGACTTGGAGAGTCAGTGCCTTTAACCTCCTGTTTTGGCCCAGTTTGCAATTTCTGCGGAAGATGAACAGGAATAGGGAGAACCAATGAGAGACTAGCTGGAGGTATCTGGACGGGCAAATTTAACTCTCATTTCCCACCAGGAAGAGGAATTAACCAGAAGCTCAGCGTGCCGTGCCGGAACAAGATTAGGGCCTGAAGCAATCCTGCGGTGTTGCGGCCAGCTCACAAGAAAGCAAGTTGAAGAAAGGAGCTCAGGGGCACTGTAATTCACAAACCTGCAGAGTTATAAATGACAGCTATCGTCCAAAAATATACTGAAGTAAGGCTGCCAAGAGGACTTGAAAGCGGGGCAGAATTGCACGAAACCGATTTCAGGAGGTAGACTGGAATTCCATTGAAAGCATAGGAAAAGAGGCAGAACGTCCACAATGATGCACTTGGTCAAAAAGGGCGTATGCGTTTTTTCCTGAATATATTCAGGAAAAAACGCATACGCCCTTTTTGGCCAACCAAGCAAGCTTGCAAAGGAAATCTGCACTACAATGAAGTCTCACTTCCCCCCGGTCAAAAGGGCCATCTGAAAAAAGTGTAAAATCCAGAAAGGCAGGACAGGCCATGGAGAACTTGGAGCCTTGTTATGCTGATGTGCGGGATGTAAATTGCCAACAGCCACTAGGGAGAAGTGTATGGTGTCTCCTGAAACATCTAAAAAACAAAGCAACAGAGCCTAGGGCACTTCCACTTATGGTCCTATAACTTAGGGAAATTAAAATCAAAAAGACACAGCCACCCCAAAGTTTGGGACGGCTCTGTTTACAAGAACCTCGTTTACGGTACAAGTTCAATATCGCAGAAAGTGAAAAATGGATAAAGAAGTTGTGGTACTTACGTACAATGCAATATCACTCAGCAATGAAATCTATGTCATCAGGCCCGTAGCAGCATAATGAGTGGATTCAGGTATGATGATTCTAACTGAAATAAGTCACACAGAAAAAGAAACATCATAAGATGTCACTAATACACGGAATGTAAACTTGGCTACACAGGAACTGAATTACAAAACAGAACAGGGTCTCAAATGTAGAAAAGCAACTTATGCTTGCTTAAGGGGAAAGGTGAGTTGGGGTGCTGCATAAAACCAGAGATTGAAATGAGCACAGATAAAGTTCCTTGAGCCAAATATGGAATAGACAAGAGCTATTCCTTGCTGAACGAAATGGACTCAACACCCCATATGAAACGCCTAAGAATGTACCTGACTAGTAAGTATCTTAAAACCTATGGATTGCTATGTCTCCGAAAGAGAATCAAGCGTGTGTACAGGGGCATAAACGCAGCAGTGATAGGATTGGAGAGGTTCGGTGAGCAAATGAAGACCCTTTGAAGTCATATTGCATGGTACCCATTCCACGGGTCTCAACTCTCCAGGTTTAAGGGATTCTTCCTTCAGCTAAAACATGCATGTGGAACCCAGAGTATGATCAACTGTGTGATCGGGAGACGTGTTCAAATATGTCTCAGTTTTCGTCCCCTGGTACTCAGGTGCAACATTCCAGATGCTTTACTAACACTCTCCCGACTTGGAGAGTCAGTGCCTTTAACCTCCTGTTTGGCCCAGTTTGCAATTTCTGCGGAAGATGAACAGGAATAGGGAGAACCAATGAGAGACTAGCTGGAGGTGTCTGGACGGGCAAATTTAACTCTCATTTCCCACCAGGAAGAGGAATTAACCAGAAGCTCAGCGTGCCGTGCTGGAACCAGATTAGGGCCTGAATCAATCCTGCGGTGTTGCGGCCAGCTCACAAGAAAGCGAGTTGAAGAAAGGAGCTCAGGGGCACTGTAATTCACAAACCTGCAGAGTTATAAATGACAGCTATCGTCCAAAAATATACTGAAGTAAGGCTGCCAAGAGGACTTGAAAGCGGGGCAGAATTGCACGAAACCGATTTCAGGAGGTAGACTGGAATTGCATTGAAAGCATAGAAAAAGAGGCAGAACGTCCACAATGATGCACTTGGTCAAAAAGGGCGTATGCGTTTTTTCCTGAATATATTCAGGAAAAAACGCATACGCCCTTTTTGGCCAACCAAGCAAGCTTGCAAAGGAAATCTGCACTACAATGAAGTCTCACTTCCCCCCGGTCAAAAGGGCCATCTGAAAAAAGTGTAAAATCCAGAAAGGCAGGACAGGCCATGGAGAACTGGGAGCTTTGTTATGCTGATGGGCGGGATGTAAATTGCCAACAGCCACTAGGGAGAAGTGTATGGTGTCTCCTGAAACATCTAAGAAACAAAGCAACAGAGCCTAGGGCACTTCCACTTATGGTCCTATACCTTAGGGAAATTAAAATCAAAAAGACACAGCCACCCCAAAGTTTGGGACGGCTCTGTTTACAAGAACCTCGTTTACGGTACAAGTTCAATATCGCAGAAAGTGAAAAATGGATAAAGAAGTTGTGGTACTTACGTACAATGCAATATCACTCAGCAATGAAATCTGTGTCATCAGGCCCATAGCAGCATAATGAGTGGATTCAGGTATGATGATTCTAACTGAAATAAGTCACACAGAAAAAGAAACATCATAAGATACCACTAATACACGGAATGTAAACTTGGCTACACAGGAAGTGGATTACAAAACAGAACAGTGTCTCAAATGTAGAAAACCAACTTATGCTTGCTTAAGGGGAAAGGTGAGTTAGGGTGCTGCATAAAACCAGAGACTGAAATGAGCACAGATAAAGTTCCTTAAGCCAAATATGGAAAAGACAAGAACTACTCCTTGCTCAACGAAATGGACTCAACACCCCATATTAAACGCCTAAGAATGTACCTGACTAGTAAGTATCTTAAAAACTATGGATTGCTATGTCTCCGAAAGAGAATCAAGCGTGTGTACAGGGGCATAAACGCAGCAGTGATAGGATTGGAGAGGTTCAGTGAGCAAATGAAGACCCTTTGAAGTCATATTGCATGGTACCCATTCCACGGGTCTCAACTCTCCAGGTTTAAGGGATTCTTCCTTCAGCTAAATCATGCATGTGGAACCCAGAGTATGATCAACCGTGTGATCGGGAGACGTGTTCAAATATGTCTCAGTTTACGTCCCCTGGTACTCGGGTGCAACATTCAAGACGCTTTACTAACACTCTCCCGACTTGGAGAGTCAGTGCCTTTAACCTCCTGTTTGGCCCACTTTGCAATTTCTGCGGAAGATGAACAGGAATAGGGAGAATCAATGAGAGACTAGCTGGAGGTGTCTGGATGGGCAAATTTAACTCTCATTTCCCACCAGGAAGAGGAATTAACCAAAGGCCCAGCGTGCCGTGCCGGAACCAGATAATTGCCTGAAGCAATCCTGCGGTGTTGCGGCCAGCTCACAAGAAAGCGAGTTGAAGAAAGGAGCTCAGGGGCACTGTAATTCACAAACCTGCAGAGTTATAAATGACAGCTATCGTCCAAAAATATACTGAAGTAAGGCTGCCAAGAGGACTTGAAAGCGGGGCAGAATTGCAGGAAACCGATTTCAGGAGGTAGACTGGAATTGCATTGAAAGCATAGGAAAAGAGGCAGAACGTCCACAATGGTGCACTTGGTCAAAAAGTGCGTATGCGTTTTTTCCTGAATATATTCAGGAAAAAACGCATACGCCCTTTTTGGCCAACCAAGCAAGCTTGCAAAGGAAATCTGCACTACAATGAAGTCTCACTTCCCCCCGGTCAAAAGGGCCATCTGAAAAAAGTGTAAAATCCAGAAAGGCAGGACAGGCCATGGAGAACTGGGAGCCTTGTTATGCTGATGGGCGGGATGTAAATTGCCAACAGCCACTAGGGAGAAGTGTATGGTGTTTCCTGAAACATCTAAAAAACAAAGCAACAGAGCCTAGGGCACTTCCACTTATGGTCCTATAGCTTAGGGAAATTAAAATCAAAAACACACAGCCACCCCAAAGTTTGGGACAGCTCTGTTTACAAGAACCTCGTTTACGGTACAAGTTCAATATCGCAGAAAGTGAAAAATGGATAAAGAAGTTGTGGTACTTACGTACAATGCAATATCACTCAGCAATGAAATCTATGTCATCAGGCCCATAGCAGCATAATGAGTGGATTCAGGTATGATGATTCTAACTGAAATAAGTCACACAGAAAAAGAAACATCATAAGATGTCACTAATACACGGAATGTAAACTTGGCTACACAGGAACTGGATTACAAAACAGAACAGGGTCTCAAATGTAGAAAAGCAACTTATGCTTGCTTAAGGGGAAAGGTGAGTTGGGGTGCTGCATAAAACCAGAGATTGAAATGAGCACAGATAAAGTTCCTTGAGCCAAATATGGAATAGACAAGAGCTACTCCTTGCTGAACGAAATGGACTCAACACCGCATATGAAACGCCTAAGAATGTACCTGACTAGTAAGTATCTTAAAACTTATGGATTGCTATGTCTCCGAAAGAGAATCAAGCATGTGTACAGGGGCATAAACGCAGCAGTGACAGGATTGGAGAGGTTCGGTGAGCAAATGAAGACCCTTTGAAGTCATATTGCATGGTACCCATTCCACGGGTCTCAACTCTCCAGGTTTAAGGGATTCTTCCTTCAGCTAAAACATGCATGTGGAACCCAGAGTATGATCAACCGTGTGATCGGGAGACGTGTTCAAATATGTCTCAGTTTTCGTCCCCTGGTACTCGGGTGCAACATTCAAGACGCTTTACTAACACTCTCCCGACTTGGAGAGTCAGTGCCTTTAACCTCCTGTTTGGCCCAGTTTGCAACTTCTGCGGAAGATGAACAGGAATAGGGAGAACCAATGAGAGACTAGCTGGAGGTGTCTGGATGGGCAAATTTAACTCTCATTTCCCACCAGGAAGAGGAATTAACCAAAGGCTCAGCGGGCCGTGCCGGAACCAGATTAGGGCCTGAAGCAATCCTGCAGTGTTGCGGCCAGCTCACAAGAAAGCGAGTTGAAGAAAGGAGCTCAGGGGCACTGTAATTCACAAACCTGCAGAGTTATAAATGACAGCTATCGTCCAAAAATGTACTGAATTAAGGCTGCCAAGAGGACTTGAAAGCAGGGCAGAATTGCAAGAAACCGATTTCAGGAGGTACTCTGGAATTGCATTTAAAGCATAGGAAAAGAGGCAGAACGTCCACAATGGTGCACTTGGCCATAAAGGGCATATGCGTTTTTTCCTGAATATATTCAGGAAAAAACGCATAGGCTCTTTTTGGCCAACCAAGTAAGCTTGCAAAGGAAATCTCCACTACAATGAAGTCTCACTTCCCCCCAGTCAAAAGGGCCATCTGAAAAAAGTATAAAATCCAGAAAGGCAGGACAGGCCATGGAGAACTGGGAGCCTTGTTATGCTGATGGGCGGGATGTAAATTGCCAACAGCCACTCGGGAGAAGTGTATGGTGTTTCCTGAAACATCTAAAAAACAAAGTAACAGAGCCTAGGGCACTTCCACTTATGGTCCTATAGTTTAGGGAAATTAAAATCAAAAAGACACAGCCACCCCAAAGTTTGGGACGGCTCTGTTTACAAGAACCTCGTTTAAGGTACAAGTTCAATATCGCAGAATGCGAAAAATGGATAAACAAGTTGTGGTACTTACGTACAATGCAATATCACTCAGCAATGAAATCTATGTCATCAGGCCCGTAGCAGCATAATGAGTGGATTCAGGTATGATGATTCTAACTGAAATAAGTCACACAGAAAAAGAAACATCATATGACATCACTAATACACGGAATGTAAACTTGGCTACACAGGAACTGGATTACAAAACAGAACAGGGTCTCAAATGTAGAAAACCAACTTATGCTTGCTTAAGGGGAAAGGTGAGTTGGGTTGCTGCATAAAACCAGAGACCGAAATGAGCACAGATAAAGTTCCTTAAGCCAAATATGGAATAGACAAGAGCTACTCCTTGCTGAACGAAATGGACTCAACACCCCATATTAAACGCCTAAGAATGTACCTGACTAGTAAGTATCTGAAAACCTATGGATTGCTATGTCTCCGAAAGAGAATCAAGCGTGTGTACAGGGGCATAAACGCAGCAGTGATAGGATTGGAGAGGTTCGGTGAGCAAATGAAGACCCTTGGAATTCATATTGCATGGTACCCATTCCACGGGTCTCAACTCTCCAGGTTTAAGGGATTCTTCCTTCAGCTAAAACATGCATGTGGAACCCAAAGTATGATCAACCGTGTGATCGGGAGACGTGTTCAAATATGTCTCAGTTTTCATCCCCTGGTACTCGGTTGCAACATTCCAGACGCTTTACTAACACTCTCCCGACTTGGAGAGTCAGTGCCTTTAACCTCCTGTTTGGCCCAGTTTGCAATTTCTGCGGAAGATGAACAGGAATAGGGAGAACGAATGAGAGACTAGCTGGAGGTGTCTGGACGGGCAAATTTAACTCTCATTTCCCACCAGGAAGAGGAATTAACCAGAAGCTCAGCGTGCCGTGCCGGAACAAGATTAGGGCCTGAAGCAATCTTGCGGTGTTGCGGCCAGCTCACAAGAAAGCGAGTTGAAGAAAGGAGCTCAGGGGCACTGTAATTCACAAACCTGCAGAGTTATAAATGACAGCTATCGTCCAAAAATATACTGAAGTAAGGCTGCCAAGAGGACTTGAAAGCGGGGCAGAATTGCAGGAAACCAATTTCAGGAGGTAGACTGGAATTGCATTTATAGCATAGGAAAAGAGGCAGAACGTCGACAATGATGCACTTGGCCAAAAAGGGCGTATGCGTTTTTTCCTGAATATATTCAGGAAAAAACGCATATGCCCTTTTTGGCCAACCAAGCAAGATTGCAAAGGAAATCTGCACTACAATGAAGTCTCACTTCCCCCAGGTCAAAAGGGCCATCTGAAAAAAGTGTAAAATCCAGAAAGGCAGGACAGGCCATGGAGAACTGGGAGCCTTGTTATGCTGATGGGCAGGATGTAAATTGCCAACAGCCACTCGGGAGAAGTGTATCGTGTTTCCTGAAACATCTAAAAAACAAAGCAACAGAGCCTAGGGCACTTCCACTTATGGTCCTATAGCTTAGGGAAATTAAAATCAAAAAGAAACAGCCTCCCCAAAATTTGGGACGTCTCTGTTTACAGGAACCTCTTCTGTAGCACAAGTTAAATATGCCAGAGAGCAAATAATGGATAAAGAAGTTGCGGTACTTACGTACAACAGAATACCTCTCAGCAATGAAAACTATGTCACCAGGCCCATACCAGCATAATGAGTGGATTGAGGCACGGTGATTCTACGTGAAAAAAGTCACACAGAAAAAGAAACATCATAATGTATCACTAATACATGGAATGTGAACTTGGCTACACATGAACTGAATTACAAAACAGAACAGGGTCTCATGTTTAGAAAACCAACTTATGCTTGCTTAAGGGGGAAGGTGAGTTGGGGTGCTGCATAAAACCAGAGTTTGAAATTAGCACAGATAGCGTTCCATAAGCTAAATATATAATAGACAAGACCTACCCCTTGCTCAACAAAATGGACTCCACAATGAGGTATCACCTCACACCTGGTAGAATGGGCATCATCAGAAAATCTACAAACAAAAAATGCTGGAAAGGGTGTGGAGAAAAGGAACCCTCTTCCACTATTTTTGGGAATATAAATTGATACAGTCACTATGGAGAACAATATGGAGTTTCTTAAGAAACTAACAGTAGAATTACCATAGGATACAGCAATCCCAGTTCTGGACATATACCCATACAAAACCATAAATCAAAAAGAGACATTCACCGCAATGTTCATTGCCTCACTCTTTACAATATCGAGGTAATGGAAGCAACCTTAATGCCCACAGACAGACGAATGCATAAAGCTGTGGTACATATATAAAATGGAATATTACTAAGCCATGAAAAGGAATGAAATTGGGTTTTGTAGAGACGTCGATGGATCTAGAGACTGTCATACAGAGTGAAGTAAGTCAGAAAGAGAAAAACAAATCTTGTATATTCATGCATATATGTGGAACCTAGAAAAACTGTACAGATTAACCATTTTGCAAGGCATAAATAGAGCAACAGATGTAGACAACAAACGTATGGACAACAAGGGGGGAAAGCTGTTGGGGGGGTGGTGGTGTGAGGAGTTGAGAGACTGGGATTGGCATGTATACATTTATATGTATAAAATAGATAACCAATAAGAACCTGCTGTATAAAAATATAAAATAAAATTCAAAATTAAAAAGAAATAAAATTTAAAAAATAAAACAATTATTCCCTTCACATACATGTATTTATATGAATAAATTATTTCCATGCTTATATCTGTAAATACAAAAAAGAGGAATAAAATCTACCTTGAACCAAAAACGAAAAAGAGAAAAAAAACACAGAACCCACCAGTTCCACAGAGGAAAACCGTATCAGGGCACTTGCTCCAGTTGTAAACAATTCTGAAGTTGGTCAGTGGTGGGGAATCGTCTCCCATTCAGCCAGCAGCCCCCACGCAACAAGCGTCCTCATTGCAAAGCTGGGGCACCGTGCCGAGGCATCTGTGAGTAAACGTGAGCTGAGCCCCAGGCCAGTTGCTGCTGAACTATTCCCACCCGTCCCAGGTAAAACACCTGAATATATACAAGGACTTGAAAGCCTAGAGGAAGGGCCATAGAGCCACACGAGTGACAGCATGCCGGCCGACTTGGTGCCTGCAGGCCAGCCAGGATGGTCCTGGCCCTGGGTGCTCTTCTGGAAGATTTCCATTTCCCTGCCTGAGATACCCGTCCTGTCCCTGCCCCCACTGCATTTTTCCTTCCCCACCTCTGCCCAGGGAGAAATTCCAGCAGCATGTATGGGTAACACATCCTCTTCTTTAGCAGGTGGCAGCCTGGCAACTGCTGCAGAAAGTCCAGCAGAGCCCCACTCACACTGGGCCACCCACAAAGCCGTGGCCTCTCACTCCCTCCCACCAGCCCAGCCCCGAGACTGCTGACAGGGCAGAGAAAATGGTGTCAGGCACGGCTGCAGGGGCTCTTGCTGCCTGGAGTGGTATTTATATTGATCTCAACCCAGGCACACCTGGGGAGGGCTGGCCGGCACGGTAAGGCTGCCCAGGTCAGCCAATCATCACCCCTCAGGGGCTCACAGTTGCAGAAAATGGAACTTGCTGAACCGGCCAGGTCCAAGGAGCAGGTGTGGGTTCCTGAGAGTCAGGATAGACAAGGGGCTGCAGCTTTGGTTTGTTTTCTAATCATTTTATCTGGCCCATGAGTGGGAGACAACTTCAAGAAAACCCTCTCCTAATGAGAGGAACCCAGGAGTCAGGGAGAGGAGGGGTGGGTGGTGGTTGGAGACAGAGGCCTGGTGCCCCGGGTGCAGTGGAAGTCTCTGGAAGACCAGGTGGAGGGAGGCCGCACAGAGTGATGCCCAGGGTCACAGACCTGTCGCAGCTGCTGTTTGTTAGTTCAAGTCCTGCTCTGAGGTGCTCTGTGTCAGCTCTGAGTGACAGGTGAGCTGGGGGTGCTCTGCAATTAGGGCTATGTGCACAGTTCCTGTGTGCCCAGCCCTGCCACGGTACATGCAAGGGTAGCTCTGTATCCTGGGAGGGGCCTGACCATGAGAGCCCTGTGGGCTGGGGTGGGGGTTGGGGTACCTGCCCAGGTGAGCTCCATATTCTGGGATTGGTCTGACCACGAGAGCCCCATGGGCTGCTGGGGACCTGGTGAAGGATATCAGGACAGTCAGTGAAGCCACCGAGGATATACCTCCAGCTGCTCCTAATTCCTACACCCTGCTGGTCATTCTACCAACCACCAGGACATGGTATTCCGTATTAGTCTTCAATGATGCCTTCTTTTGCATTCCATTAGTCCCAGAGTCACAAGAAATTTTGGCTTGTGAGTGGCAGGACTCAACATACAACTAAAACAATACTTCCGGGCCGTCTTGCCCCAAGGGTGCAAAAATTCCCACACCATCTTTGGGGAAAGCTTAGCTAAAGACCTAAAAGTTCTACCTCTGGAAAAGGAAACCCTCCTTCAGTACGCAGACGACATTCTGATCGCCAGCCCTACTAAGGAGGCCTCTGAACTACCAAGCCAATAAAGGATAGAAGTTGTCCAAGAAAAAGCTCAAATATCACAGACTGTGGTGACCTGCCTGGGCTTCATTCTCACAGAAGGACGGAGAAGCCCATCCCAGGAAAGGGAAGAAACCATTTTCAGCCTTACCCCTTTCTAAAACTAGAAGACAGCTTAGGGGTTCCTGGGGAGGCCAGGGTTTGCTGCTTCTGGATCCCTAACTACAGTCTACTAGCTGGGCCTCTATATGAAACACTGAAAGGAAAAGATGATGATCCTTTTGAATAGAATCCAGAAGTGGCCTTTCAAGAATGGAAAGAGCAGTCAATTCAGACCCTTGCCCTGGAACTCCCTAATTTAGCTAAACCCTTTGACCTTTACATTCCCGGTGAAAGGTGAATCGCCATTGGAGAATTAGTGCAAAAACTGGGACCACTTGAAATGGAACAATGCAAGAATGCCATCCAGGTAGGATAAACTACGGTCACCAAGGGGCTTGGCCCACTGCCACATCTGGCCAAGATACTGGCAGTATCTAAAAACCTGGAAATCAGCAGCCCAAAAGGCCACCTCCCTCCTAAGGGAAAAGGACCCCACGTGGTGATCCTAACCACCAACCATGCCCTGAAGTTGCAGGGTTCGCTCCGTGGGCACACCAACCTCGAGTGAGGAGGCCCTCCAACTCCAACATCCAGAGAGATAACCGGGGGCAACAGGGCACCATGACGACTCGTGTGAACATCACTTGACCTGGAGTTTCTCTCATAAAACAACAAGAGTGTGTCCCAAAAGAGTAGACTACTGCTTGCAGGACTTACTGCACCCAGAGGGGAGCTAATAATCTTGGCGGGGGAACCGTATACCACACTGTCACCATAGAAAAGCCTACAGACACCGTGATGATGGTGGCCAATAAGACCGGCTGGACTCCTGTTTACTTCAAAAGGCTGTTGACTCAGTGGCCATCATGGTCCTTGATCACCACTGACCCTGGACTGTCTGGGAGTTGAGCGGGCAGGGCTCTGACACCTGGTGCTGTTTGTACGTTAATTCAGGGGCCTAATTGAAGAAAGCGCAGACTACTGGTCAGAGCATCTAGGCTGGCAGAAACGGTCAGCCTAAGGTGGCCGAACAAATGTGGGGCGGGGTGAAACCGGCCCCCACAGCGTCTCTGCACATCTCTTTCCTGGACCCTTAAAGGTCATTAGAATCTATAACACTTCCAATGCTGGTGCTCAGGTGGACGAGCAGGGAGGCAGGGGGCCTGGGGACAATCAACATCACCCGGAGGCTGCTGGGTAGAAGCTCTGACCCTCGCCCCCGGGTATGAGGGCTCCCAACTCAGCACTCAGCAGTTACAGAAGAAGGGTCTGCACCCTCAGCACTCCAAGAATGAGGAATGGGACAAAAGGCAGAGGAGGGGTTTGTCCCCAGCAAAGCCCATTAAAAATCCCTGGGAGATAAAAGTAGAATCTGGGCAATAAAGTCAAGTCTAACCTTTTTTATCCTTTGTGCTTTGTCTAATTTCATGTGCTCCTAGGGTCCCGCATGCAGAGGTTCCACACCCGGCACTTCAGACCAGATTTCCTAGTGCAGAATGGCTGGGACGACACCTCAGCTCCTGGGGCCCAGTGCAGACTCCGCAATATAGAGCCTGAGCTGCAGCCAACCCGGCCCTCGAGAGCTCCGCCCCCTCCCTCCCACTGACTCTGACAGGATCTTTACACAGCAGCCCAGCCCACAGCCCACGGGGTAGTGCATGCTCTCACCTCTCCATTCTCTGATCAAAATATAAAGTTTCCTTTGCTTGTGAACCAAACTCAGTCTCGATCTGTTGGCCCCAATGACACTGGGCAGGGGGACACTTGTTGGGGTCCACTCTGGAGGATCAGTAACAGAAATTGAGACTATTGTAACCTCAATGAACAGATGTGTGAGCCAAACTGTAGTTAACATAGAACAGTGTATAAGGCTCGGGTAAAATAAGATGTTTCTAACACTTCCATTTGATATTTCCATCACTTTATTATAAGCAAGTTCAGTGAAAAGGTTTGTCTTATTTGTCAGGTCAATATTAGAGAAACGAAGTGATTTCTTTCCAAGGATGTACATCTAATAATCTTGGTTAAAGCTTCAATCTTGTTTTAAATGCTTTTCCATTGAAAATGATACCTCTCTTTCAGCTCCCCCATTTCTGAGAAGTATAAAATCTTATAATTTATTATTACCAAAGGGGAAAGGTGGGAGGAGGGATAAATTAACAGTTTGGGATTAACACATACACACTGCTATGTATAAAATAGATCATCAACAAGGAACTACTGTATAGCACAGGGAACTACACTCAAGGGGAAATAATCTGAAAAAGAATAGAAATTTTTATTGACATCATCTATCAATGACAGTTAAAGTGTAACCTAAGGGAAGCTGGTGGTGAGTGCTTCTGACCCTGAAGACTTCAATCATCTAAAGTTTGGACTCTGCCTACTTCCCAAGGCCCTTAATGAACATATGTGTAGCCGTAGCTTAAAAAATTTCCCAGTTTGGGTTTCGGGGAGACACTGATTTTGAAAAAGCCCTGGTGTTCTCCTTACATGAATGGGACTCTTCCTACTGCTAAAACATGTCTGTCACACCCAGAGGATGGTATACCGTCTGATCGGGAAGAGTTTGGAAAAGGCATCTCATCTCATCTCCTGGTGCTCGGGTTCACCCCTCCGGCGTCTTTACTAACAGTCTCCCCACTTGGAGAGGTCAGCACTGTCAACATCCTGTTGCGTACAGTTTGGAATTTGTCCAGAAGATGAAGCGGAAGGATGAGGAACAATGAGAGACAAGTCCTAGGTGTTCAGACAGGCACATGTCACTCTAATTTCCAATCAGGAAGACGAATTGACCAAAGGCTAGGGTTGCCCATGGAAACAGTATAGGGCTTGAGGAAATCCCGCTGCTTTGTGGCCAGTTCCCATAAACACAAGTTGAACAATGGAACTCAGGGGCAGTAAAATTCACGAAACTGCAGAGTTGAAAATATCCATCACTGAAAAATGTCTTGAGGAAAGTCAGAGAAAAGGACTTGTAAGCAAGGGAGAATGGCAGGAAAGGGATTTGAGGAGGTAGAAAGGACTCGCCATTAAGCACAAGAAAAGGAGCTGAACATTGCCAACATTGCAGTTGGCCAAAAAGGGTGTATGCGTTTTTTTGTGTATATATTCAAGAAAAGGGCATACACTTTTTTAGCCAACCAAACAGGTGGGCACTGGAAGTCAATACTACAAAAGATATCACTTCGCATCAGTCAGAAGAGCCATCCTCATAAAGCGTAAATAACAGAAATGCAGGACAGGGCAAGGAGAAGAGGGAGCCCTGTGAGACTTATAGTGGAAATGTATATTGCCAACGGCCATTCTGGAGAAGTGTATTGTGTTTACTAAAGCATCTAAAAAATGAGCTACAGAGCATAGGGCACTTGCACTCATGGGCGTATATCTTGGGAAAAACAAAAATCGAGAGGTCACAGGCACCCCAATGTTTACCCCCTCTCTGTTTAAAAGATCCTCGACTAGGATATAACTTAAATGTCTCTGGAGAGAAAAAATGGATAGAGATGTGGTACTTAGGTAGAGTGGAATATTATTCAGCCTGGAAATCAATGAAATATGGCCAGTTGTAACAACTCCGGAGGAGTTACGTATGATCATTCTAAGTGACATAATTCAGAAAGAAAAAGACACATATCATAAGATATCACTTAAAGGTGGAATCCAAAATGGCTACACATGAAATAAATTACAAAACAAAAACATAGTCAAATATGTAGAAAACACGCATAAGGCTGCTAAACGGGAAAGGTGGGGAGGGGTGAGGCATCATCCAGGAGGTTGAAATTAGCAAAGATACCATTCCAAATACCAAACTGATAATCAACAAGGCCTACACGGTAGCTAAAAGAACTGCACTCAGCACACTCAAGTCACCGGAAAAGAATATATACGACTGGTAAGAATCTGAAAAAGAATTTACTGATGTCTCTCTGTACGTGAATCAAGTGGATGTACAGCAGCAAGAAACAGAGCTTTGAAAATCAGCTGTAACCAATATAGTAATAAATTGAAAAAAATAAATGACAGAGAGACAGAGAAAACCTCTTACAACTTTTCCTCAGGGACGGTGATGCAACATGGATTGAACACATCTAGACCCACAGCAGGATGAGACATAAGGCTGGAAACTGTTTGCACTAAGAGAAATGTGAGGTTGGGTGAGGAAATGCACACCCTTTAAAGTAATACTACCTGGTACCCATTCAATGGGTCCCAAATCTGCAGGTTCAAGGGATCTTCCTACAGCTAAAACATGCATGGAAAACCCAGAGGACTGTACACCATGTGATCGGGAGATGTGTCTAAAATGCAGCTCATTTATCCTCTCCTGGTGCTCCTGTTCACCATTCCAGCCACGTTACTTAGAATCTCCCCACTTGGAGAATCAGCACATTTCAACTTCTGTTTCACACATTTTGCAAATTGTGAGGAGGATGAACGGGAAGAGGGGGAACCAATGAGAGAATAGTTGTAGGGGTTTGGACGGGCACATATCAGTCTAATTTCCCATTAAGAATAAGAATTGAAAAAAGGCTCAGCCCGCCTCGCCGGAGCCAAAATAGGGCCTGAAGCAATCCTGCGGGTTTGAGGCCAGCTCACAAAAGAGCAACTTAAAAAATGGAGCTCAGGGTCACTGCAATTCACAAACCTGCAGAGTTATAAATGAAAACTAACGTCCAAAAATATGTTGAGGTAAGGCAAAGAAGAGGATCTGAATGCAAGACAGAATTGCAAGAAACAGATTTCAAGAGATAGATTGGACTCGTCTTTAAAGCACATGAAAAGCGGCAGAATTTCGACAATGATGCAGTTGGCCCAAAAGGGCGTATGCGTTTTTTCCTGATTATATCCAGGAAAAAACGCATACGCACTTTATGGGCAAGGAAGCAAGCAAGCAATGCAAATGTGCACAACAAAGAAGTCTCATTTCCCACCGGTCAAAAGGGCCATCCTAAAAAATTGTAAAAACCAGAAATGCAGGACAGGCCATGGAGAACAGGGAGCCTTTATACGCTGATGGGCAGTGTGTGAACTGCCGAGAGCCACTCTGGAGAAGTGTATGGTGGTTCCTAAATCATCTAAAAAACAGAGCTACAGAGCATAGGACACTTCCAATCATGGGAGTATATCTAGGGAAGTCTAAAAATCAACAAGACACAAGCACACCACAGTTTAGGGCTACTCTGTTTACAAGAACCTCAACTTCAGTACACTTTAAATATCCCAGGAAAGAGAACAATGGATAAAGAAGATGTGGTACTTATGTACAATGGAATATCTCTTCACCATGAAATCAATGTAATAAGGTTAGTAGAAGGATAAAGAGTGGATTTAGGTCCGATAATACTACTTGAAATAAGTCAAACAGAAAAAGAAACATATCATAAGATATCACTTATAGAGGGAGGGTAAATATGGCTGCACAAGAAATGAATTACAGAACAGAACAGTGTCTCACATTTAGAAAACACACTTATGTCAGCTTAAGGGGAAAGGAGAGGTGGGGTGATGCATAAAACCAGAGTTTGAAATTAGCACAGATACCGTTCAATAAACCAAATAGATATTAGACAAGATCTACACCTTGCTCAATGAACTGGCCTCAACACACCCTATACACCGCAGAGAAATATATCTGAGTAATAAGAATCTTAAAACCCATGTATTGATATATCTCCATAAGGGAATCAAATGTGTGCAGAGCGGCACAAACACAGCAGTGAAAATGAGCTAAACCCCATTATAGAAATAAATTTTAAAAACAAAACGCAGAAACAATGAAAGAGAGAAAAATTCTTACAAAATTCGCTCAGGGGCTGTGATGCAACCTGGATTGACCACATGTAAACCCACAGCTGGATAAGACATAAGGCTGGACACTTGGGGATGAGAGGATTGGTGAGCTTTGGTGAGCAACTGCCAAAAGTTTAATGCAATACTTCATGCTACTCATTCCAAGGGTCCCAACACTCCAGGTTGAAGGGAATCTTCCTACAGCTAAACCATGCTTGGGAAATCCAGCAACTGGTATACCATATGATCAGGAAAGGTTTCTAAAATGCACCTCATTTTTCCTCTCCTGGGACTCTGGATCAACATTCCAGCTGCTTTACTAAAAACATCCCCACATGGAGAGTCAATGCCTTTAAGTTCTGGTATCGCACAGTCTGCAGTTAGTGCGGAGGATGAATGGGAATAGGGGGAACCAGTGAGAAACTAGCTGTAGCGGTTTCAATGGGCACATGTCTCTCTAATTTCACATCAGTAAGAAGAATAAACCAAAGGCACAGCAAGGTGCCCCAGAAGAAAAATAGGGCCTGAAGGAATCCTGTGGTTATGAGGCAAGATCAAAAAAATAAGAGCTGAAAAATGGAGCTAAGGGCCACTGCAATTCAAAAAGCTGCAGAGTTATAAAGGCCCAATATATTCAAAAAATATATTGAGGTAAGGCTATGAAGAGGCATTGAAAGCAAGGCAGAATTGCAGGAAACTGATTTCAGGAGGTAGACTGGAATTGCATGTAAAGCATACGAAAAGAGGCAGAACGTCGACAATGATGCACTTGGCCAAAAAGGGCGTATGCGTTTTTTCCTGAATATATTCAGGAAAAAACGCATACGCCCTTTTTGGCCAACCAAGCAAGATTGCAAAGGAAATCTGCACTACAATGAAGTCTCACTTCCCCCAGGTCAAAAGGGCCATCTGAAAAAAGTGTAAAATCCAGAAAGGCAGGACAGGCCATGGAGAACTGGGAGCCTTGTTATGCTGATGGGTGGGATGTAAATTGCCAACAGCCACTCGGGAGAAGTGTATGGTGTTTCCTGAAACATCTAAAAAACAAAGCAACAGAGCCTAGGGCACTTCCACTTATGGTCCTATAGCTTAGGGAAATTAAAATCAAAAAGACACAGCCACCCCAACGTTTGGGACGGCTGTTTACAAGAACCTCGTTTATGGTACAAGTTCAATATCGCAGAAAGTGAAAAATGGATAAAGAAGTTGTGGTACTTACGTACAATGTAATATCACTCAGCAATGAAATCTATGTCATCAGGCCCGTAGCAGCATAATGAGTGGATTCAGGTATGATGATTCTAACTGAAATAAGTCACACAGAAAAAGAAACATTATAACATATCACTAATACACGGAATGTAATCTTGGCTACACAGGAACTGAATTACAAAACAGAACAGGGTCTCAAATTTAGAAAACCAACTTATGCTTGCTTAAGGGGAAAGGTGAGTTGGGGTGCTGCATAAAACCAGAGACTGAAATGAGCACAGATAAAGTTCCTTAAGCCAAACATGGAATAGACAAGAGCTACTCCTTGCTCAACGAAATGGACTCAACACCCCATATTAAACGCCTAAGAATGTACCTGACTAGTAAGTATCTTAAAACCTATGGATTACTATGGCTCTGAAAGAGAATCAAGCGTGTGTACAGGGGCATAACGGTAGCAGTGATAGGATTGGAGAGGTTCGGTGAGCAAATGAAGACCCTTTGAAGTCATATTGCATGGTACCCATTCCACGGGTCTCAACTCTCCAGGTTTAAGGGATTCTTCCTTCAGTTAAACATGCATGTGGAACCCAGAGTATGATCAACCGTCTGATTGGGAGACGTGTTCAAATATGTCTCAGTTCTTGTCCCCTGGTACTCGGGTGCAACATTCCAGATGCTTTACTAACACTCTCCCGACTTGGAGAGTCAGTGCCTTTAACCTCCTGTTTGGCCCAGTTTGCAATTTCTGCGGAAGATGAACAGGAATAGGGAGAACCAATGAGAGACTAGCTGGAGGTGTCTGGACGGGCAAATTTAACTCTCATTTCCCACCAGGAAGAGGAATTAACCAAAGGCTCAGCGTGCCATGCCGGAACCAGATTAGGGCCTGAAGCAAACCTGCGGTGTTGCGGCCAGCTCACAAAAAAGCGAGTTGAAGAAAGGAGCTCAGGGGCACTGTAATTCACAAACCTGCAGATTTATAAATGACAGCTATCGTCCAAAAATATACTGAAGTAAGGCTGCCAAGAGGACTTGAAAGTGGGGCAGAATTGCAGGCAACCGATTTCAGGAGGTAGACTGGAATTGCATTTAAAGCATAGGAAAAGAGGCAGAACGTCCACAATGATGCACTTGGCCAAAAAGGGCGTATGCGTTTTTTCCTGAATATATTCAGGAAAAAACGCATACGCCCTTTTTGGCCAACCAAGCAAGATTGCAAAGGAATTCTGCACTACAATGAAGTCTCACTTCCCCCAGGTCAAAAGGGCCATCTGAAAAAAGTGTAAAATCCAGAAAGGCAGGACAGGCCATGGAGAACTGGGAGCCTTGTTATGCTGATGGGCGGGATGTAAATTGCCAACAGCCACTCGGGAGAAGTGTATGGTGTTTCCTGAAACATCTAAAAAACAAAGCAACAGAGCCTAGGGAACTTCCACTTATGGTCCTATAGCTTAGGGAAATTAAAATCAAAAAGACAAAGCCACCCCAAAGTTTGGGACGGCTCTCTTTACAAGAACCTCGTTTACGGTACAAGTTCAATATCGCAGAAAGTGAAAAATGGATAAAGAAGTTGTGGTACTTACGTACAATGCAATATCACTCAGCCATGAAATCTATGTCATCAGGCCCGTAGCAGCATAATGAGTGGATTCAGGTATGATGATTCTAACTGAAATAAGTCACACAGAAAAAGAAACATCATAAGATATCACTAATACACGGAATGTAAACTTGGCTACACAGGAACTGGATTACAAAACAGAACAGGTTCTCAAATTTAGAAAACCAATATGCTTGCTTAAGGGGAAAGGTCAGTTGGGGAGCTGCATAAAACCAGGGATTGAAATGAGCACAGATAAAGTTCCTTAAGCCAAATATGGAATAGACAAGAGCTACTCCTTGCTCAACGAAATGGACTCAACACCCCATATTAAACGCCTAAGAATGTACCTGACTAGTAAGTATCTTAAAACCTATAGATTGCTATGTCTCTCAAAGAGAGTCAAGCGTGTGTACAGGGGCATAAAAGCAGCAGTGATAGGACTGGAGAGGTTCGGTGAGCAAATGAAGACCCTTTGAAGTCATATTGCATGGTACCCATTCCACGGGTCTCAACTCTCCAGGTTTAAGGGATTCATCCTTCAGCTAAAACATGCATGTGGAACACAGAGTATGATCAACCGTGTGATCGGGAGACGTGTTCCAATATGTCTCAGTTCTCGTCCCCTGGTACTCGGGTGCAACATTCCAGACGCTTTACTAACACTCTCCCGACTTGGATACTCAGTGTCTTTAACCTTCTGTTTGGCCCACTTTGCAATTTCTGCGGAAGATGAACAGGAATAGGGAGAACCAATGAGAGACTACCTGGAGGTGTCTGGACGGGCAAATTTAACTCTCATTTCCCACCAGGAAGAGGAATTAACCAAAGGCTCAGCGTGCCGTGCCGGAACCAGATTAGGGCCTGAAGCAATCCTGCGGTGTTGCGGCCAGCTCACAAGAAAGCGAGTTGAAGAAAGGAGCTCAGGGGCACTGTAATTCACAAACCTGCAGAGTTATAAATGACAGCTATCGTCCAAAAATATACTGAAGTAAGGCTGCCAAGAGGACTTGAAAGCGGGGCAGAATTGCAGGCAACCGATTTCAGGAGGTAGACTGGAATTGCATTTAAAGCATAGGAAAAGAGGCAGAACGTAGACAATGATGCACTTGGCCAAAAAGGGCGTATGCGTTTTTTCCTGAATATATTCAGGAAAAAACGCATACGCCCTTTTTGGCCAACCAAGCAAGCTTGCAAAGGCAAACTGCACTACAATGAAGTCTCACTTCTCCCCAGTCAAAAGGGTCATCTGAAAATAGTGTAAAATCCAGAAAGGCAGGACAGGCCATGGAGAACTGGGAGCCTTGTTATGCTGATGGGCGGGATGTAAATTGCCAACAGCCACTCGGGAGAAATGTATGGTGTTTCCTGAAACATCTAAAAAACAAAGCAACAGAGCCTAGGGGACTTGAACTTATGGTCCTAAAGCTTAGGGAAATTAAAATCAAAAAGACACAGCCACCCCAAAGTTTGGGACGGGTCTGTTTACAAGAACCTCGTTTACAGTACAAGTTCAATATCGCAGAAAGTGAAAAATGGATAAAGAAGTTGTGGTACTTACGTACAATGCAATATCACTCAGCAATGAAATCTATGTCATCAGGCCCATAGCAGCATAATGAGTGGATTCAGGTATGATGATTCTAACTGAAATAAGTCACACAGAAAAAGAAACATCATAAGATATCACTAATACACGGAATGTGAACTTGGCTACACATGAACTGAGTTACAAAAGAGAACAGGGTCTCAAGTTTAGAAAACCAACTTATGCTTGCTTAAGGGGGAAGGTGAGTTGGGGTGCTGCATAAAACCAGAGTTTGAATTTAGCACAGATACCGTTCCATAAGCCAAATATGAAATAGACAAGACCTACCCCTTGCTCAACACAATGGACTCCACAATGAGGTATCACCTCACACCTGATAGAATGGGCATCATCAGAAAATCTACAAACAAAAAATGCTGGAAAGGGTGTGGAGAAAAGGAACCCTCTTCCACTATTGTTGGGAATATAAATTGATACAGTCACTATGGAGAACAATATGGAGTTTCTTAAGAAACTAACAATAGAATTACCATATGATACAGCAATCCCAGTACTGGACATATACCCAGACAAAACCATAAATCAAAAAGAGACATTCACCGCAATGTTCATTGCCTCACTCTTTACAATATCGAGGTAATGGAAGCAACCTAAATGCCCACAGACAGACGAATGCATAAAGCTGTGGTACATATATAAAATGGAATATTACTAAGCCATGAAAAGGAATGAAATTGGGTCATTTGTAGAGATGTAGATGGATCTAGAGACTGTCATACAGAGTGAAGTAAGTCAGAAAGAGAAAAACAAATCTTGTATATTCATGCATATATGTGGAACCTAGAAAAACTGTACAGATTAACCATTTTGCAAGGTATAAATAGAGCAACAGATGTAGACAACAAATGTATGGACAACAAGGGGGGAAAGCTGTTGGGGGGGTGGTGGTGGGAGGAGTTGAGAGACTGGGATTGGCCTGTATACATTTATATGTATAAAATAGATAACCAATAAGAACCTGCTCTATAAAAATATAAAATAAAATTCAAAATTAGAAAGAAATAAAATTTAAAAAATAAAACAGAAAAAACAATTATTCCCTTCACATACATGTATTTATATGAATAAATTATTTCCATGCTTATATCTGTAAATACAAAAAAGAGGAATAAAATCTACCTTGAACCAAAAACGAAAAAGAGAAAAAAAACACAGAACCCACCAGTTCCACAGAGGAAAACCGTATCAGGGCACTTGCTCCAGTTGTAAACAATTCTGAAGTTGGTCAGTGGTGGGGAATCATCTCCCATTCAGCCAGCAGCCCCCACGCAACAAGCGTCCTCATTGCAAAGCTGGGGCACCGTGCCGAGGCATCTGTGAGTAAACGTGAGCTGAGCCCCAGGCCAGTTGCTGCTGAACTATTCCCACCCGTCCCAGGTAAAACACCTGAATATATACAAGGACTTGAAAGCCTAGAGGAAGGGCCATAGAGCCACACGAGTGACAGCATGCCGGCCGACTTGGTGCCTGCAGGCCAGCCAGGATGGTCCTGGCCCTGGGTGCTCTTCTGGAAGATTTCCATTTCCCTGCCTGAGATACCCGTCCTGTCCCTGCCCCCACTGCTTTTTTCCTTCCCCACCTCTGCCCAGGGAGAAATTCCAGCAGCATGTATGGGTAACACATCATCTTCTTTAGCAGGTGGCAGCCTGGCAACTGCTGCAGAAAGTCCAGCAGAGCCCCACTCACACTGGGCCACCCACAAAGCCGTGGCCTCTCACTCCCTCCCACCAGCCCAGCCCCGAGACTGCTGACAGGGCAGAGAAAATGGTGTCAGGCACGGCTGCAGGGGCTCTTGCTGCCTGGAGTGGTATTTATATTGATCTCAACCCAGGCACACCTGGGGAGGGCTGGCCGGCACGGTAAGGCTGCCCAGGTCAGCCAATCATCACCCCTCAGGGGCTCACAGTTGCAGAAAATGGAACTTGCTGAACCGGCCAGGTCCAAGGAGCAGGTGTGGGTTCCTGAGAGTCAGGATAGACAAGGGGCTGCAGCTTTGGTTTGTTTTCTAATCATTTTATCTGGCCCATGAGTGGGAGACAACTTCAAGAAAACCCTCTCCTAATGAGAGGAACCCAGGAGTCAGGGAGAGGAGGGGTGGGTGGTGGTTGGAGACAGAGGCCTGGTGCCCCGGGTGCAGTGGAAGTCTCTGGAAGACCAGGTGGAGGGAGGCCGCACAGAGTGATGCCCAGGGTCACAGACCTGTCGCAGCTGCTGTTTGTTAGTTCAAGTCCTGCTCTGAGGTGCTCTGTGTCAGCTCTGAGTGACAGGTGAGCTGGGGGTGCTCTGCAATTAGGGCTATGTGCACAGTTCCTGTGTGCCCAGCCCTGCCACGGTACATGCAAGGGTAGCTCTGTATCCTGGGAGGGGCCTGACCATGAGAGCCCTGTGGGCTGGGGTGGGGGTTGGGGTACCTGCCCAGGTGAGCTCCATATTCTGGGATTGGTCTGACCACGAGAGCCCCATGGGCTGCTGGGGACCTGGTGAAGGATATCAGGACAGTCAGTGAAGCCACCGAGGATATACCTCCAGCTGCTCCTAATTCCTACACCCTGCTGGTCATTCTACCAACCACCAGGACATGGTATTCCGTATTAGTCTTCAATGATGCCTTCTTTTGCATTCCATTAGTCCCAGAGTCACAAGAAATTTTGGCTTGTGAGTGGCAGGACTCAACATACAACTAAAACAATACTTCCGGGCCGTCTTGCCCCAAGGGTGCAAAAATTCCCACACCATCTTTGGGGAAAGCTTAGCTAAAGACCTAAAAGTTCTACCTCTGGAAAAGGAAACCCTCCTTCAGTACGCAGACGACATTCTGATCGCCAGCCCTACTAAGGAGGCCTCTGAACTACCAAGCCAATAAAGGATAGAAGTTGTCCAAGAAAAAGCTCAAATATCACAGACTGTGGTGACCTGCCTGGGCTTCATTCTCACAGAAGGACGGAGAAGCCCATCCCAGGAAAGGGAAGAAACCATTTTCAGCCTTACCCCTTTCTAAAACTAGAAGACAGCTTAGGGGTTCCTGGGGAGGCCAGGGTTTGCTGCTTCTGGATCCCTAACTACAGTCTACTAGCTGGGCCTCTATATGAAACACTGAAAGGAAAAGATGATGATCCTTTTGAATAGAATCCAGAAGTGGCCTTTCAAGAATGGAAAGAGCAGTCAATTCAGACCCTTGCCCTGGAACTCCCTAATTTAGCTAAACCCTTTGACCTTTACATTCCCGGTGAAAGGTGAATCGCCATTGGAGAATTAGTGCAAAAACTGGGACCACTTGAAATGGAACAATGCAAGAATGCCATCCAGGTAGGATAAACTATGGTCACCAAGGGGCTTGGCCCACTGCCACATCTGGCCAAGATACTGGCAGTATCTAAAAACCTGGAAATCAGCAGCCCAAAAGGCCACCTCCCTCCTAAGGGAAAAGGACCCCACGTGGTGATCCTAACCACCAACCATGCCCTGAAGTTGCAGGGTTCGCTCCGTGGGCACACCAACCTCGAGTGAGGAGGCCCTCCAACTCCAACATCCAGAGAGATAACCGGGGGCAACAGGGCACCATGACGACTCGTGTGAACATCACTTGACCTGGAGTTTCTCTCATAAAACAACAAGAGTGTGTCCCAAAAGAGTAGACTACTGCTTGCAGGACTTACTGCACCCAGAGGGGAGCTAATAATCTTGGCGGGGGAACCGTATATCACACTGTCACCATAGAAAAGCCTACAGACACCGTGATGATGGTGGCCAATAAGACCGGCTGGACTCCTGTTTACTTCAAAAGGCTGTTGACTCAGTGGCCATCATGGTCCTTGATCACCACTGACCCTGGACTGTCTGGGAGTTGAGCGGGCAGGGCTCTGACACCTGGTGCTGTTTGTACGTTAATTCAGGGGCCTAATTGAAGAAAGCGCAGACTACTGGTCAGAGCATCTAGGCTGGCAGAAACGGTCAGCCTAAGGTGGCCGAACAAATGTGGGGCGGGGTGAAACCGGCCCCCACAGCGTCTCTGCACATCTCTTTCCTGGACCCTTAAAGGTCATTAGAATCTATAACACTTCCAATGCTGGTGCTCAGGTGGACGAGCAGGGAGGCAGGGGGCCTGGGGACAATCAACGTCACCTGGAGGCTGCTGGGGAGAAGCTCTGACCCTCGCCCCCGGGTATGAGGGCTCCCAACTCAGCACTCAGCAGTTACAGAAGAAGGGTCTGCACCCTCAGCACTCCAAGAATGAGGAACGGGACAAAAGGCAGAGGAGGGGTTTGTCCCCAGCAAAGCCCATTAAAAATCCCTGGGAGATAAAAGTAGAATCTGGGCAATAAAGTCAAGTCTAACCTTTTTTATCCTTTGTGCTTTGTCTAATTTCATGTGCTCCTAGGGTCCCGCATGCAGAGGTTCCACACCCGGCACTTCAGACCAGATTTCCTAGTGCAGAATGGCTGGGTCGACACCTCAGCTCCTGGGGCCCAGTGCAGACTCCGCAATATAGAGCCTGAGCTGCAGCCAACCCGGCCCTCGAGAGCTCCGCCCCCTCCCTCCCACTGACTCTGACAGGATCTTTACACAGCAGCCCAGCCCACAGCCCACGGGGTAGTGCATGCTCTCACCTCTCCATTCTCTGATCAAAATATAAAGTTTCCTTTGCTTGTGAACCAAACTCAGTCTCGATCTGTTGGCCCCAATGACACTGGGCAGGGGGACACTTGTTGGGGTCCACTCTGGAGGATCAGTAACAGAAATTGAGACTATTGTAACCTCAATGAACAGATGTGTGAGCCAAACTGTAGTTAACATAGAACAGTGTATAAGGCTCGGGTAAAATAAGATGTTTCTAACACTTCCATTTGATATTTCCATCACTTTATTATAAGCAAGTTCAGTGAAAAGGTTTGTCTTATTTGTCAGGTCAATATTAGAGAAACGAAGTGATTTCTTTCCAAGGATGTACATCTAATAATCTTGGTTAAAGCTTCAATCTTGTTTTAAATGCTTTTCCATTGAAAATGATACCTCTCTTTCAGCTCCCCCATTTCTGAGAAGTATAAAATCTTATAATTTATTATTACCAAAGGGGAAAGGTGGGAGGAGGGATAAATTAACAGTTTGGGATTAACACATACACACTGCTATGTATAAAATAGATCATCAACAAGGAACTACTGTATAGCACAGGGAACTACACTCAAGGGGAAATAATCTGAAAAAGAATAGAAATTTTTATTGACATCATCTATCAATGACAGTTAAAGTGTAACCTAAGGGAAGCTGGTGGTGAGTGCTTCTGACCCTGAAGACTTCAATCATCTAAAGTTTGGACTCTGCCTACTTCCCAAGGCCCTTAATGAACATATGTGTAGCCGTAGCTTAAAAAATTCCCCAGTTTGGGTTTCGGGGAGACACTGATTTTGAAAAAGCCCTGGTGTTCTCCTTACATGAATGGGACTCTTCCTACTGCTAAAACATGTCTGTCACACCCAGAGGATGGTATACCATCTGATCGGGAAGAGTTTGGAAAAGGCATCTCATCTCCTCATCTCCTGGTGCTCGGGTTCACCCCTCCGGCGTCTTTACTAACAGTCTCCCCACTTGGAGAGGTCAGCACTGTACCTGTTGCGTACAGTTTGGAATTTGTCCAGAGGATGAAGCGGAAGGATGAGGAACAATGAGAGACAAGTCCTAGGTGTTCAGACAGGCACATGTCACTCTAATTTCCAATCAGGAAGACGAATTGACCAAAGGCTAGGGTTGCCCATGGAAACAGTATAGGGCTTGAGGAAATCCCGCTGCTTTGTGGCCAGTTCCCATAAACACAAGTTGAACAATGGAACTCAGGGGCAGTAAAATTCACGAAACTGCAGAGTTGAAAATATCCATCACTGAAAAATGTCTTGAGGAAAGTCAGAGAAAAGGACTTGTAAGCAAGGGAGAATGGCAGGAAAGGGATTTGAGGAGGTAGAAAGGACTCGCCATTAAGCACAAGAAAAGGAGCTGAACATTGCCAACATTGCAGTTGGCCAAAAAGGGTGTATGCGTTTTTTTGTGTATATATTCAAGAAAAGGGCATACACTTTTTTAGCCAACCAAACAGGTGGGCACTGGAAGTCAATACTACAAAAGATATCACTTCGCATCAGTCAGAAGAGCCATCCTCATAAAGCGTAAACAACAGAAATGCAGGACAGGGCAAGGAGAAGAGGGAGCCCTGTGAGACTTATAGTGGAAATGTATATTGCCAACGGCCATTCTGGAGAAGTGTATTGTGTTTACTAAAGCATCTAAAAAATGAGCTACAGAGCATAGGGCACTTGCACTCATGGGCGTATATCTTGGGAAAAACAAAAATCGAGAGGACACAGGCACCCCAATGTTTACCCCCTCTCTGTTTAAAAGATCCTCGACTAGGATATAACTTAAATGTCTCTGGAGAGAAAAAATGGATAGAGATGTGGTACTTAGGTAGAGTGGAATATTATTCAGCCTGGAAATCAATGAAATATGGCCAGTTGTAACAACTCCGGAGGAGTTACGTATGATCATTCTAAGTGACATAATTCAGAAAGAAAAAGACACATATCATAAGATATCACTTAAAGGTGGAATCCAAAATGGCTACACATGAAATAAATTACAAAACAAAAACATAGTCAAATATGTAGAAAACACGCATAAGGCTGCTAACGGGAAAGGTGGGGAGGGGTGAGGCATCATCCAGGAGGTTGAAATTAGCAAAGATACCATTCCAAATACCAAACTGATAATCAACAAGGCCTACACGGTAGCTAAAAGAACTGCACTCAGCACACTCAAGTCACCGGAAAAGAATATATACGACTGGTAAGAATCTGAAAAAGAATTTACTGATGTCTCTCTGTACGTGAATCAAGTGGATGTACAGCAGCAAGAAACAGAGCTTTGAAAATCAGCTGTAACCAATATAGTAATAAATTGAAAAAATAAATGACAGAGAGACAGAGAAAACCTCTTACAACTTTTCCTCAGGGACGGTGATGCAACATGGATTGAACACATCTAGACCCACAGCAGGATGAGACATAAGGCTGGAAACTGTTTGCACTAAGAGAAATGTGAGGTTGGGTGAGGAAATGCACACCCTTTAAAGTAATACTACCTGGTACCCATTCAATGGGTCCCAAATCTGCAGGTTCAAGGGATCTTCCTACAGCTAAAACATGCATGGAAAACCCAGAGGACTGTACACCATGTGATCGGGAGATGTGTCTAAAATGCAGCTCATTTATCCTCTCCTGGTGCTCCTGTTCACCATTCCAGCCACGTTACTTAGAATCTCCCCACTTGGAGAATCAGCACATTTCAACTTCTGTTTCACACATTTTGCAAATTGTGAGGAGGATGAACGGGAAGAGGGGGAACCAATGAGAGAATAGTTGTAGGGGTTTGGACGGGCACATATCAGTCTAATTTCCCATTAAGAATAAGAATTGAAAAAAGGCTCAGCCCGCCTCGCCGGAGCCAAAATAGGGCCTGAAGCAATCCTGCGGGTTTGAGGCCAGCTCACAAAAGAGCAACTTAAAAAATGGAGCTCAGGGTCACTGCAATTCACAAACCTGCAGAGTTATAAATGAAAACTAACGTCCAAAAATATGTTGAGGTAAGGCAAAGAAGAGGATCTGAATGCAAGACAGAATTGCAAGAAACAGATTTCAAGAGATAGATTGGACTCGTCTTTAAAGCACATGAAAAGCGGCAGAATTTCGACAATGATGCAGTTGGCCCAAAAGGGCGTATGCGTTTTTTCCTGATTATATCCAGGAAAAAACGCATACGCACTTTATGGGCAAGGAAGCAAGCAAGCAATGCAAATGTGCACAACAAAGAAGTCTCATTTCCCACCGGTCAAAAGGGCCATCCTAAAAAAATTGTAAAAACCAGAAATGCAGGACAGGCCATGGAGAACAGGGAGCCTTTATACGCTGATGGGCAGTGTGTGAACTGCCGAGAGCCACTCTGGAGAAGTGTATGGTGGTTCCTAAATCATCTAAAAAACAGAGCTACAGAGCATAGGACACTTCCAATCATGGGAGTATATCTAGGGAAGTCTAAAAATCAACAAGACACAAGCACACCACAGTTTAGGGCTACTCTGTTTACAAGAACCTCAACTTCAGTACACCTTAAATATCCCAGGAAAGAGAACAATGGATAAAGAAGATGTGGTACTTATGTACAATGGAATATCTCTTCACCATGAAATCAATGTAATAAGGTTAGTAGAAGGATAAAGAGTGGATTTAGGTCCGATAATACTACTTGAAATAAGTCAAACAGAAAAAGAAACATATCATAAGATATCACTTATAGAGGGAGGGTAAATATGGCTGCACAAGAAATGAATTACAGAACAGAACAGTGTCTCACATTTAGAAAACACACTTATGTCAGCTTAAGGGGAAAGGAGAGGTGGGGTGATGCATAAAACCAGAGTTTGAAATTAGCACAGATACCGTTCAATAAACCAAATAGATATTAGACAAGATCTACACCTTGCTCAATGAACTGGCCTCAACACACCCTATACACCGCAGAGAAATATATCTGAGTAATAAGAATCTTAAAACCCATGTATTGATATATCTCCATAAGGGAATCAAATGTGTGCAGAGCGGCACAAACACAGCAGTGAAAATGAGCTAAACCCCATTATAGAAATAAATTTTAAAAACAAAACGCAGAAACAATGAAAGAGAGAAAAATTCTTACAAAATTCGCTCAGGGGCTGTGATGCAACCTGGATTGACCACATGTAAACCCACAGCTGGATAAGACATAAGGCTGGACACTTGGGGATGAGAGGATTGGTGAGCTTTGGTGAGCAACTGCCAAAAGTTTAATGCAATACTTCATGCTACTCATTCCAAGGGTCCCAACACTCCAGGTTGAAGGGAATCTTCCTACAGCTAAACCATGCTTGGGAAATCCAGCAACTGGTATACCATATGATCAGGAAAGGTTTCTAAAATGCACCTCATTTTTCCTCTCCTGGGACTCTGGATCAACATTCCAGCTGCTTTACTAAAAACATCCCCACATGGAGAGTCAATGCCTTTAAGTTCTGATATCGCACAGTCTGCAGTTAGTGCGGAGGATGAATGGGAATAGGGGGAACCAGTGAGAAACTAGCTGTAGCGGTTTCAATGGGCACATGTCTCTCTAATTTCACATCAGTAAGAAGAATAAACCAAAGGCACAGCAAGGTGCCCCAGAAGAAAAATAGGGCCTGAAGGAATCCTGTGGTTTTGAGGCAAGATCAAAAAAATAAGAGCTGAAAAATGGAGCTAAGGGCCACTGCAATTCAAAAAGCTGCAGAGTTATAAAGGCCCAATATATTCAAAAAATATATTGAGGTAAGGCTATGAAGAGGCATTGAAAGCAAGGCAGAATTGCAGGAAACTGATTTCAGGAGGTAGACTGGAATTGCATTTAAAGCATACGAAAAGAGGCAGAACGTCGACAATGATGCACTTGGCCAAAAAGGGCGTATGCGTTTTTTCCTGAATATATTCAGGAAAAAACGCATACGCCCTTTTTGGCCAACCAAGCAAGATTGCAAAGGAAATCTGCACTACAATGAAGTCTCACTTCCCCCCGGTCAAAAGGGCCATCTGAAAAAAGTGTAAAATCCAGAAAGGCAGGACAGGCCATGGAGAACTGGGAGCCTTGTTATGCTGATGGGCGGGATGTAAATTGCCAACAGCCACTCGGGAGAAGTGTATGGTGTTTCCTGAAACATCTAAAAAACAAAGCAACAGAGCCTAGGGCACTTCCACTTATGGTCCTATAGCTTAGGGAAATTAAAATCAAAAAGACACAGCCACCCCAACGTTTGGGACGGCTCTGTTTACAAGAACCTCGTTTATGGTACAAGTTCAATATCGCAGAAAGTGAAAAATGGATAAAGAAGTTGTGGTACTTACGTACAATGTAATATCACTCAGCAATGAAATCTATGTCATCAGGCCCGTAGCAGCATAATGAGTGGATTCAGGTATGATGATTCTAACTGAAATAAGTCACACAGAAAAAGAAACATTATAACATATCACTAATACACGGAATGTAATCTTGGCTACACAGGAACTGAATTACAAAAGAGAACAGTGTCTCAAATTTAGAAAACCAACTTATGCTTGCTTAAGGGGAAAGGTGAGTTGGGGTGCTGCATAAAACCAGAGACTGAAATGAGCACAGATAAAGTTCCTTAAGCCAAATATGGAATAGACAAGAGCTACTCCTTGCTCAACGAAATGGACTCAACACCCCATATTAAACGCCTAAGAATGTACCTGACTAGTAAGTATCTTAAAACCTATGGATTACTATGGCTCTGAAAGAGAATCAAGCGTGTGTACAGGGGCATAACGGTAGCAGTGATAGGATTGGAGAGGTTCGGTGAGCAAATGAAGACCCTTTGAAGTCATATTGCATGGTACCCATTCCACGGGTCTCAACTCTCCAGGTTTAAGGGATTCTTCCTTCAGTTAAACATGCATGTGGAACCCAGAGTATGATCAACCGTCTGATTGGGAGACGTGTTCAAATATGTCTCAGTTCTCGTCCCCTGGTACTCGGGTGCAACATTCCAGATGCTTTACTAACACTCTCCCGACTTGGAGACTCAGTGCCTTTAACCTCCTGTTTGGCCCAGTTTGCAATTTCTGCGGAAGATGAACAGGAATAGGGAGAACCAATGAGAGACTAGCTGGAGGTGTCTGGACGGGCAAATTTAACTCTCATTTCCCACCAGGAAGAGGAATTAACCAAAGGCTCAGCGTGCCATGCCGGAACCAGATTAGGGCCTGAAGCAAACTTGCGGTGTTGCGGCCAGCTCACAAGAAAGCGAGTTGAAGAAAGGAGCTCAGGGGCACTGTAATTCACAAACCTGCAGATTTATAAATGACAGCTATCGTCCAAAAATATACTGAAGTAAGGCTGCCAAGAGGACTTGAAAGTGGGGCAGAATTGCAGGCAACCGATTTCAGGAGGTAGACTGGAATTGCATTTAAAGCATAGGAAAAGAGGCAGAACGTCCACAATGATGCACTTGGCCAAAAAGGGCGTATGCATTTTTTCCTGAATATATTCAGGAAAAAACGCATACGCCCTTTTTGGCCAACCAAGCAAGCTTGCAAAGGAAATCTGCACTACAATGAAGTCTCACTTCCCCCAGGTCAAAAGGGCCATCTGAAAAATGTGTAAAATCCAGAAAGGCAGGACAGGCCATGGAGAACTGGGAGCCTTGTTATGATGATGGGCGGGATGTAAATTGCCAACAGCCACTCGGGAGAAGTGTATGGTGTTTCCTGAAACATCTAAAAAACAAAGCAACAGAGCCTAGGGAACTTCCACTTATGGTCCTATAGCTTAGGGAAATTAAAATCAAAAAGACAAAGCCACCCCAAAGTTTGGGACGGCTCTCTTTACAAGAACCTCGTTTACGGTACAAGTTCAATATCGCAGAAAGTGAAAAATGGATAAAGAAGTTGTGGTACTTACGTACAATGCAATATCACTCAGCAATGAAATCTATGTCATCAGGCCCATAGCAGCATAATGAGTGGATTCAGGTATGATGATTCTAACTGAAATAAGTCACACAGAAAAAGAAACATCATAAGATATCACTAATACACGGAATGTAAACTTGGCTACAAAGGAACTCGATTACAAAACAGAACAGGTTCTCAAATTTAGAAAACCAATATGCTTGCTTAAGGGGAAAGGTCAGTTGGGGAGCTGCATAAAACCAGGGATTGAAATGAGCACAGATAAAGTTCCTTAAGCCAAATATGGAATAGACAAGAGCTACTCCTTGCTCAACGAAATGGACTCAACACCCCATATTAAACGCCTAAGAATGTACCTGACTAGTAAGTATCTTAAAACCTATAGATTGCTATGTCTCTCAAAGAGAATCAAGCGTGTGTACAGGGGCATAAAAGCAGCAGTGATAGGATTGGAGAGGTTCGGTGAGCAAATGAAGACCCTTTGAAGTCATATTGCATGGTACCCATTCCACGGGTCTCAACTCTCCAGGTTTAAGGGATTCATCCTTCAGCTAAAACATGCATGTGGAACCCAGAGTATGATCAACCGTGTGATCGGGAGACGTGTTCAAATATGTCTCAGTTCTCGTCCCCTGGTACTCGGGTGCAACATTCCAGACGCTTTACTAACACTCTCCCGACTTGGAGACTCAGTGTCTTTAACCTTCTGTTTGGCCCACTTTGCAATTTCTGCGGAAGATGAACAGGAATAGGGAGAACCAATGAGAGACTACCTGGAGGTGTCTGGACGGGCAAATTTAACTCTCATTTCCCACCAGGAAGAGGAATTAACCAAAGGCTCAGCGTGCCGTGCCGGAACCAGATTAGGGCCTGAAGCAATCCTGCGGTGTTGCGGCCAGCTCACAAGAAAGCGAGCTGAAGAAAGGAGCTCAGGGGCACTGTAATTCACAAACCTGCAGAGTTATAAATGACAGCTATCGTCCAAAAATATACTGAAGTAAGGCTGCCAAGAGGACTTGAAAGTGGGGCAGAATTGCAGGCAACCGATTTCAGGAGGTAGACTGGAATTGCATTTAAAGCATAGGAAAAGAGGCAGAACTTAGACAATGATGCACTTGGCCAAAAAGGGCGTATGCGTTTTTTCCTGAATATATTCAGGAAAAAACGCATACGCCCTTTTTGGACAACCAAGCAAACTTGCAAAGGAAATCTGCACTACAATGAAGTTTCACTTCCCCCGGTCAAAAGAGCCATCTGAAAAAAGTGTAAAATCCAGAAAGGCAGGACAGGCCATGGAGAACTGGGAGCCTTGTTATGCTGATGGGCGGGATGTAAATTGCCAACAGCCACTCGGGAGAAGTGTATGGTGTTTCCTGAAACATCTAAAAAACAAAGCAACAGAGCCTAGGGCACTTCCACTTATGGTCCTATAGCTTAGGGAAATTAAAATCAAAAAGACACAGCCACCCCAAAGTTTGGGGCTGCTCTGTTTACAAGAACCTCCTTTACGGTACAAGTTCAATATCGCAGAAAGTGAAAAATGGATAAAGAAGTTGTGGTACTTACGTACAATGCAATATCACTCAGCCATGAAATCTATGTCATCAGGCCCGTAGCAGCATAATGAGTGGATTCAGGTATGATGATTCTAACTGAAATAAGTCACACAGAAAAAGAAACATCATAAGATATCACTAATACACGGAATGTAAACTTGGCTACAAAGGAACTCGATTACAAAACAGAACAGGTTCTCAAATTTAGAAAACCAATATGCTTGCTTAAGGGGAAAGGTCAGTTGGGGAGCTGCATAAAACCAGGGAATGAAATGAGCACAGATAAAGTTCCTTAAGCCAAATATGGAATAGACAAGAGCTACTCCTTGCTCAACGAAATGGACTCAACACCCCATATTAAACGCCTAAGAATGTACCTGACTAGTAAGTATCTTAAAACCTATAGATTGCTATGTCTCTCAAAGAGAATCAAGCGTGTGTACAGGGGCATAAAAGCAGCAGTGATAGGATTGGAGAGGTTCGGTGAGCAAATGAAGACCCTTTGAAGTCATATTGCATGGTACCCATTCCACGGGTCTCAACTCTCCAGGTTTAAGGGATTCATCCTTCAGCTAAAACATGCATGTGGAACCCAGAGTATGATCAACCGTGTGATCGGGAGACGTGTTCAAATATGTCTCAGTTCTCGTCCCCTGGTACTCGGGTGCAACATTCCAGACGCTTTACTAACACTCTCCCGACTTGGAGACTCAGTGTCTTTAACCTTCTGTTTGGCCCACTTTGCAATTTCTGCGGAAGATGAACAGGAATAGGGAGAACCAATGAGAGACTACCTGGAGGTGTCTGGACGGGCAAATTTAACTCTCATTTCCCACCAGGAAGAGGAATTAACCAAAGGCTCAGCGTGCCGTGCCGGAACCAGATTAGGGCCTGAAGCAATCCTGCGGTGTTGCGGCCAGCTCACAAGAAAGCGAGTTGAAGAAAGGAGCTCAGGGGCACTGTAATTCACAAACCTGCAGAGTTATAAATGACAGCTATCGTCCAAAAATATACTGAAGTAAGGCTGCCAAGAGGACTTGAAAGTGGGGCAGAATTGCAGGCAACCGATTTCAGGAGGTAGACTGGAATTGCATTTAAAGCATAGGAAAAGAGGCAGAACTTAGACAATGATGCACTTGGCCAAAAAGGGCGTATGCGTTTTTTCCTGAATATATTCAGGAAAAAACGCATACGCCCTTTTTGGACAACCAAGCAAACTTGCAAAGGAAATCTGCACTACAATGAAGTTTCACTTCCCCCGGTCAAAAGAGCCATCTGAAAAAAGTGTAAAATCCAGAAAGGCAGGACAGGCCATGGAGAACTGGGAGCCTTGTTATGCTGATGGGCGGGATGTAAATTGCCAACAGCCACTCAGGAGAAGTGTATGGTGTTTCCTGAAACATCTAAAAAACAAAGCAACAGAGCCTAGGGCACTTCCACTTATGGTCCTATAGCTTAGGGAAATTAAAATCAAAAAGACACAGCCACCCCAAAGTTTGGGGCTGCTCTGTTTACAAGAACCTCCTTTACGGTACAAGTTCAATATCGCAGAAAGTGAAAAATGGATAAAGAAGTTGTGGTACTTACGTACAATGCAATATCACTCAGCCATGAAATCTATGTCATCAGGCCCGTAGCAGCATAATGAGTGGATTCAGGTATGATGATTCTAACTGAAATAAGTCACACAGAAAAAGAAACATCATAAGATATCACTAATACACGGAATGTAAACTTGGCTACACAGGAACTGGATTACAAAACAGAACACGGTCTCAAATGTAGAAAACCAACTTATGCTTGCTTAAGGGGAAAGGTGAGTTGGGGTGCTGCATAAAACCAGAGACTGAAATGAGCACAGATAAAGTTCCTTAAGCCAAATATGGAATAGACAAGAGCTACTCCTTGCTCAACGAAATGGACTCAACACCCCATATTAAACGCCTAAGAATGTACCTGCCTACTAAGAATCTTAAAACCTATAGATTGCTATGTCTCTGAAAGAGAATCAAGTGTGTGTACAGGGGCATAAAAGCAGCAGTGATAGGATTGGAGAGGTTTGGTGACCAAATGAAGACCATTTGAAGTCGTATTGCATGATACCCATTCCACGGGTCTCAACTCTCCAGGTTTAAGGGATTCTTCCTTCAGCTAAAACATGCATGTGGAACCCAGAGTATGATCAACCATGTGATCGGGAGACGTGTTCAAATATGTCTCAGTTTTCGTCCCCTGATACTCGGGTGCAACATTCCAGATGCTTAACTAACACTCTCCCGACTTGGAGAGTCAGTGCCTTTAACCTCCTGTTTGGCCCAGTTTGCAATTTCTGCGGAAGATGAACAGGAATAGGGAGAACCAATGAGAGACTAGCTGGAGATGTCTGGACGGGCAAATTTAACTCTCATTTCCCACCAGGAAGAGGAATTAACCAAAGGCTCAGCGTGCTGTGCCGGAGCCAGATTAGGGCCTGAAGCAATCCTGCGGTGTTGCGGCCAGCTCACAAGAAAGCGAATTGAAGAAAGGAGCTCAGGGGCACTGTAATTCACAAAACTGCAGAGTTATAAATGACAGCTATCGTCAAAAAATATACTGAAGTAAGGCTGCCAAGAGGACTTGAAAGCGGGGCAGAATTGCAGGAAACCGATTTCAGGAGGTAGACTGGAATTGCATTGAAAGCATAGGAAAAGAGGCAGAACGTCCACAATGATGCACTTGGCCAAAAAGGGCGTATGCGTTTTTTCCTGAATATATTCAGGAAAAAACGCATACGCACTTTTTGGCCACCCAAGCAAGCTTGCAAAGGAAATCTGCACTACAATGAAGTCTCACTTCCCCCCGGTGAAAATGTCCATCTGAAAAAAGTGTAAAATCCAGAAAGGCAGGACAGGCCATGGAGAACTGGGAGCCTTGTTATGCTGATGGGCGGGATGTAAATTGCCAACAGCCACTCGGGAGAAGTGTATGGTGTTTCCTGAAACATCTAAAAAACAAAGCAACAGAGCCTAGGGCACTTCCACTTATGGTCCTATAGCTTAGGGAAATTAAAATCAAAAAGACACAGCCACCCCAAAGTTTGGGACGGCTCTGTTTACAAGAACCTCCTTTACAGTACAAGTTCAATATCGCAGAAAGTGAAAAATGGATAAAGAAGTTGTGGTACTTACGTACAATGCAATATCACTCAGCAATGAAATCTATGTCATCAGGCCCGTAGCAGCATAATGAGTGGATTCAGGTATGATGATTCTAACTGAAATAAGTCACACAGAAAAAGAAACATCATAAGATATCACTAATACACGGAAAGTAAACTTGGCTACACAGGAACTGGATTACAAAACAGAACAGGGTCTCAAATTTAGAAAACCAACTTATGCTTGCTTAAGGGGAAAGGTGAGTTGGGGTGCTGCATAAAACCAGAGACTACAATGAGCACAGATAAAGTTCCTTAAGCCAAATATGGAATAGACAAGAGCTACTCCTTGCTCAACGAAATGGACTCAACACCCCATATTAAACGCCTAAGAATGTACCTGACTAGTAAGTATGTTAAAACCTATGGATTGCTGTGTCTCTGAAAGAGAATCAAGTGTGTGTACAGGGGCATAAATGCAGCAGTGATAGGATTGGAGAGGTTCGGTGAGCAAATGAAGACCCTTTGAAGTCATATTGCATGGTACCCATTCCACGGGTCTCAACTCTCCAGGATTAAGGGATTCTTCCTTCAGCTAAAACATGCATGTGGAACCCAGAGTATGATCAACCGTGTGATCGGGAGACGTGTTCAAATATGTCTCAGTTTTCGTCCCCTGGTACTCGGGTGCAAAATTCCAGATGCTTTACTAACACTCTCCCGACTTGGAGAGTCAGTGCCTTTAACCTCCTGTTTGGCCCAGTTTGCAATTTCTGCGGAAGATGAACAGGAATAGGGAGAACCAATGAGAGACTAGCTGGAGGTGTCTGGACGGGCAAATTTAACTCTCATTTCCCACCAGGAAGAGGAATTAACCAAAGGCTCAGCGTGCCGTGCCGGAACCAGATTAGGGCCTGAAGCAATCCTGCGGTGTTGCGGCCAGCTCACAAGAAAGTGAGTTGAAGAAAGGAGCTCAGGGGCACTGTTATTCACAAACCTGCAGAGTTATAAATGACAGCTATCGTCCAAAAATATACTGAAGTAAGGCTGCCAAGAGGACTTGAAAGCGGGGCAGAATTGCAGGAAACTGATTTCAGGAGGTAGACTGGTATTGCATTTAAAGCATAGGAAAAGAGGCAGAACGTCCACAATGATGCACTTGCCCAAAAAGGGCGTATGCGTTTTTTCCTGAATATATTCAGGAAAAAACGCATACGCCCTTTTTGGCCAACCAAGCAAGCTTGCAAAGGAAATCTGCACTACAATGAAGTCTCACTTCCCCCCGGTCAAAAGGGCCATCTGAAAAAAGTGTAAAATCCAGAAAGGCAGGACAGGCCATGGAGAACTGGGAGCCTTGTTATGCTGATGGGCGGGATGTAAATTGCCAACAGCCACTTGGGAGAAGTGTATGGTGTTTCCAGAAACATCTAAAAAACAAAGCAACAGAGCCTAGGGAACTTCCACTTATGGTCCTATAGCTTAGGGAAATTAAAATCAAAAAGACACAGCCACCCCAAAGTTTGGGACGGCTCTGTTTACAAGAACCTCGTTTACGGTACAAGTTCAATATCGCAGAAAGTGAAAACTGGATAAAGAAGTTGTGGAACTTACGTACAATGCAATATCACTCAGCAATGAAATCTATGTCATCAGGCCCGTAGCAGCATAATGAGTGGATTCAGGTATGATGATTCTAACTGAAATAAGTCACACAGAAATAGAAACATCATAAGACATCACTAATACACGGAATGTAAACTTGGCTACACAGGAACTGGGTTACAAAACAGAACAGGGTCTCAAATTTAGAAAACGAACTTATGCTGGCTTAAGGGGAAAGGTGAGTTGGGGTGCTGCATAAAACGAGATATTGAAATGAGCACAGATAAAGTTCCTTAAGCCAAATATGGAATAGACAAGAGCTAGTCCTTGGTCAACGAAATGGACTCAACACCCCATATTAAACGCCTAAGAATGTACCTGACTAGTAAGTATCTTAAAACCTACGGATTGCTATGTCTCTGAAAGAGAATCAAGCATGTGTACAGGGGCATAAACGCAGCAGTGATAGGATTGGAGAGGTTCGGTGAGCAAATGAAGACCCTTTGAAGTCATATTGCATGGTACCCATTCCACGGGTCTCAACTCTCCAGGTTTAAGGGATTCTTCCTTCAGCTAAAACATGCATGTGGAACCAGGAGTATGATCAGCCGTGTGATGGGAGACGTGTTCAAATATGCCTCAGTTTTCGTCCCCTGGTACTCGGGTGCAACATTCCAGATGCTTTACTAACACTCTCCCGACTTGGAGAGTCAGTGCCTTTAACCTCCTGTTTGGCCCAGTTTGCAATTTCTGCGGAAGATGAACATTAATAGGGAGAACTAATGAGAGACTAGCTGAAGGTGTGTGGACGGGCAAATTTAACTCTCATTTCCCACCAGGAAGAGGAATTAACCAAAGGCTCAGCATGCCGTGCCGGAACCAGATTAGGGCCTGAAGCAATCCTGCAGTGTTGCGGCCAGCTCACAAGAAAGCGAGTTGAAGAAAGGAGCTCGGGGCACTGTAATTCACAAACCTGCAGAGTTATAAATGACAGCTCTCGTCCAAAAATATACTGAAGTAAGGCTGCCAAGAGGACTTGAAAGTGGGGTAGAATTGCAGGAAACCGATTTCAGGAGGTAGACTGGAATTGCATTTAAAGTATAGGAAAAGAGGCAGAACGTCCACAATGATGCACTTGGCCAAACAGTGCGTATGCTTTTTTTCCTGAATATATTCAGGAAAAAACGCATACGCCCTTTTTTGCCAACCAAGCAAGCTTGCAAAGGAAATCTGCACTACAATGAAGTCTCACTTCCCCCCAGTCAAATGGGCCATCTGAAAAAAGTGTAAAATCCAGAAAGGCAGGACAGGCCATGGAGAACTGGGAGCCTTGTTATGCTGATGGGCGGGATGTAAATTGCCAACAGCCACTCGGGAGAAGTGTATGGTGTTTCCTGAAACATCTAAAAAACAAAGCAACAGAGCCTAGGGCACTTCCACTTATGGTCCTATAGCTTAGGGAAATTAAAATCAAAAAGACACAGCCACCACAAAGTTTGGGACAGTTCTGTTTACAAGAACCTCGTTTACAGTACAAGTTCAATATCGCAGAAAGTGAAAACTGGATAAAGAATTTGTGGAACTTACGTACAATGCAATATCACTCAGCAATAAAATCTATGTCATCAGGCCCGTAACAGCATAATGAGTGGATTCAGGTATGATGATTCTAACTGAAATAAGTCACACAGAAAAAGAAACATCATAAGATACCACTAATACACGGAATGTAAACTTGGCTACACAGGAACTGGATTACAAAACAGAACAGGGTCTCAAATGTAGAAAACCAACTTATGCTTGCTTAAGGGGAAAGGTGAGTTGTGGTGCTGCATAAAACCAGAGATTGAAATGAGCACAGATAAAGTTTCTTAAGCCAAATATAATAGACAAGAGCTACTCCTTGTTCAACGAAATGGACTCAACACCCCATATTAAACGCCTAAGAATGTACCTGACTACTAAGTATCTTAAAACCTATGGATTGCTATGTCTCTGAAAGAGAATCAAGCGTGTGTACAGGGGCATAAACGCAGCAGTGATAGGATTGGAGAGGATCGGTGAGCAAATGAAGACCCTTTGAAGTCATATTGCATGGTACCCATTCCACGGGTCTCAACTCTCCAGGTTTAAGGGATTCTTCCTTCAGCTAAAACATGCATGTGGAACCCAGAGTATGATCAACTGTGTGATCGGGAGACGTGTTCAAATATGTCTGTTTTCGTCCCCTGGTACTCGGGTGCAACATTCCAGATGCTTTACTAACACTCTCCCGACTTGGAGAGTCAGTGCCTTTAACCTCCTGTTTGGCCCAGTTTGCAATTTCTGCAGAAGATGAACAGGAATAGGGAGAACCAATGAGAGACTAGCTGGAGGTGTCTGGACGGGCAAATTTAACTCTCATTTCCCACCAGGAAGAGGAATTAACCAAAGGCTCAGCGTGCCGTGCCAGAACCAGATTAGGGCCTGAAGCAATCCTGCGGTGTTGCGGCCAGCTCACAAGAAAGCGAGTTGAAGAAAGGAGCTCAGGGGCACTGTAATTCACAAACCTGCAGAGTTATAAATGACAGCTCTCGTCCAAAAATATACTGAAGTAAGGCTGCCAAGAGGACTTGAAAGCGGGAGAGAATTGCAGGAAACCGATTTCAGGAGGTAGACTGGAATTGCTTTGAAAACATAGGAAAAGAGGCAGAACGTCCACAATGATGCACTTGGCCAAAAAGGGTGTATGCGTTTTTTCCTGAATATATTCAGGAAAAAACGCATACACCCTTTTTGGCCAACCAAGCAAGCTTGCAAAGGAAATCTGCACTACAATGAAGTCTCACATCCCCCCGGTCAAAAGGGCCATCTGAAAAAAGTGTAAAATCCAGAAAGGCAGGACAGGCCATGGAGAACTGGGAGCCTTGTTATGCTGATGGGCGGGATGTAAATTGCCAACAGCCACTCGGGAGAAGTGTATGGTGTTTCCTGAAACTTCTAAATAACAAAGCAACAGAGCCTAGGACACTTCCACTTATGGTCCTATAGCATAGGGAAATTAAAATCAAAAAGACACAGCCACCCAAATTTTGGGACAGCTCAGATTACAAGATCCTCCTTTACAATACAAGTTCAATATAGCACAAAGTGAAAAATGGATAAAGAAGTTGTGGTACTTACGTACAATGCAATATCACTCAACAATGAAATCTATGTCATCAAGCCCGTAGCAGCATAATGAGTGGATTCAGGTATGATGATTCTAACTGAAATAAGTCACACAGAAAAAGAAACATCATAAGATATCACTAATACACGGAATGTAAACTTGGCTACACAGGAACCGGATTACAAAACAGAACAGGTTCTCAAATTTAGAAAAGCAACATGCTTGCTTAAGGGGAAAGGAGAGTTGGGGTGCTGCATAAAACCTGAGATTGAAACGAGCACAGATTAAGTTCCTTAAGCCAAAGATGTAATAGACAAGAGCTACTCCTTGCTCAACGAAATGGACTCAACACCCCATATTAAACGCCTAAGAATGTACCTGACTAGTAAGAATCTTAAAACCTATGGATTGCTATGTGTCTGAAAGAGAATCAAGCGTGTGTACAGGGGCATAAAAGCAGCAGTGATAGGATTGGAGAGGTTCGGTGAGCAAATGAAGACCCTTTGAAGTCATATTGCATGGTACCCATTCCACGGGTCTCAACTCTCCAGGATTAAGGGATTCTTCCTTCAGCTAAAACATGCATGTGGAACCCAGAGTATGATCAACCACGTGATCGGGAGACGTGTTCAAATATGTCTCAGTTCTCGTCCCCTGGTACTCGGGTGCAACATTCCAGACACTTTACTAACACTCTCCCGACTTGGAGAGTCAGTGCCTTTAACCTCCTGTTTGGCCCAGTTTACAATTTCTGCTGAAGATGAACAGGAATAGGGAGAAACAATGAGAGACTAGCTGGAGGTGTCTGGACGGGCAAATTTAACTCTCATTTCCCACCAGGAAGAGGAATTAACCAAAGGCTCAGCGTGCCGTGCCAGAACCAGATTAGGGCCTGAAGCAATCCTGCGGTGTTGCGGTCAGCTCACAAGAAAGCGAGTACAAGAAAGGAGCTCAGGGGCACTGTAATTCACAAACCTGCAGAGTTATAAATGACAGCTATCGTCCAAAAATATACTGAAGTAAGGCTGCCAAGAGGACTTGAAAGCGGGGCAGAATTGCAGGCAACCGAATTCAGGAGGTAGACTGGAATTGCATTGAAAGCATAGGAAAAGAGGCAGAACGTCCACAATGATGCACTTGGCCAAAAAGGGTGTATGCGTTTTTTCCTGAATATATTCAGGAAAAAACGCATACGCACTTTTTGGTCAACCAAGCAAGGTTGCAAAGAAATCTGCACTACAATGAAGTCTCACTTCCCCCTGGTCAAAAGGGCCATCTGAAAAAAGTGTAAAATCCAGAAAGGCAGGACAGGCCATGGAGAACTCGGAGCCTTGTTATGCTGATGGTCGGGATGTAAATTGCCAACAGCCACTCGGGAGAAGTGTATGGTGTTTCCTGAAACATCTAAAAAACAAAGCAACACAGCCTAGGGCATTTCCACTTATGGTCCTATAGCTTAGGGAAATTAAAATCAAAAAGACACAGCCACCCCAAAGTTTTGGACGGCTCTGTATACAAAAACCTCGTTTACTGTACAAGTTCAATATCACAGAAAGTGAAAAATGGATAAAGAAGTTGTGGTACTTACGTACAATGTAATATCACTCAGCAATGAAATCTATGTCATCAGGCCCGTAGCAGCATAATGAGTGGATTCAGCTATGATGATTCTAACTGAAATAAGTCACACAGAAATAGAAACATCATAAGATATCACTAATACATGGAATGTAAACTTGGCTACACAGGAACTGAATTACAAAAGAGAACAGTGTCTCAAATTCAGAAAACCAAGTTATGCTTGCTTAAGGGGAAAGGTGAGTTGGGGTGCTGCATTAAAACCAGAGAATGAAATGAGCACAGATAATGTTCCTTAAGCCAAATATGGAATAGACAAGAGCTACTCCTTGCTAAACGAAATGGACTCAACACCCCATATTAAACGCCTAACAATGTACCTGACTAGTAAGTATCTTAAAACCTATGGATTACTATGTCTCTGAAAGAGAATCAAGTGAGTGTACAGGGGCATAACGGCAGCAGTGATAGGACTGGAGAGGTTCGGTGAGCAAATGAAGACCCTTTGAAATCATATTGCATGGTACCCATTCCACGGGTCTCAACTCTCCAGGTTTAAGGGATTCTTCCTTCAGCTAAAACATGCATGTGGAACCCAGAGTATGATCAACCGTGTGATCGGGAGACGTGTTCAAATATGTATCAGTTTTCGTCCCGTGGTACTCGGGTGCAACATTCCAGATGCTTTACTAACACTCTCCCGACTTGGAGAGTCAGTGCCTTTAACCTCCTGTTTGGCCCAGTTTACAATTTCTGCTGAACATGAACAGTAATAGGGAGAACCAATGAGAGACTAGCTGGAGGTGTCTGGACGGACAAATTTAACTCTCATTTCCCACCAGGAAGAGGAATTAACCAAAGGCTCAGTGTGCCATGCCAGAACCAGATTAGGGCCTGAAGCAAACCTGCGGTGTTGCGGCCAGCTCACAAGAAAGCAAGTTGAAGAAAGGAGCTCAGGGGCACTGTAATTCACAAACCTGCAGAGTTATAAATGACAGCTATCGTCCAAAAATATACTGAAGTAAGGCTGCCAAGAGGACTTGAAAGCGGGGCAGAATTGCAGGCAACCGAATTCAGGAGGTAGACTGGAATTGCATTTAAAGCATAGGAAAAGAGGCAGAACGTCCACAATGTTGCACTTGGCCAAAAAGGGCGTATGCGTTTTTTCCTGAATATATTCAGGAAAAAACGAATACACCCTTTTTGGCCAACCAAGCAAGCTTGCAAAGGAAATCTGCACTACAATGAAGTCTCACTTCCCCCCGGTCAAAAGGGCCATCTGAAAAAAGTGTAAAATCCAGAAAGGCAGGACAGGCCCTGGAGAACTGGGAGCCTTGTTATGCTGATGGGCGGGATGTAAATTGCCAACAGCCACTCGGGAGAAGTGTATGGTGTTTCCTGAAACATCTAAAAAACAAAGCAACAGAGCCTAGGGCACTTCCACTTATGGTCCTATAGCTTAGGGAAATTAAAATCAAAAAGACACAGCCACCCCAAAGTTTCGGACGGCTCTGTATACAAAAACCTCGTTTACGGTACAAGTTCAATATCGCAGAAAGTGAAAAATGGATAAAGAAGTTGTGGTACTTACGTACAATGCAATATCACTCAGCAATGAAATCTATGTCATCAGGCCCGTAGCAGCATAATGAGTGGATTCAGGTATGATGATTCTAACTGAAATAAGTCACACAGAAAAAGAAACATCATAAGATATTACTAATACACGGAATGTAAACTTGGCTACACAGGAACTGAATTACAAAAGAGAAGAGGGTCTCAAATTTCGAAAACCAACTTACTCTTGCTTAAGGGGAAAGGTGAGTTGGGGTGCTGCATGAAAACCAGAGATTGAAATGAGCACAGATAAAGTTCCTTAAGCCAAATATGGAATAGACAACAGCTACTCCTTGCTCAACGAAATGGACTCAACACCCCATATTAAACGCCTAAGAATGTACATGACTAGTAAGTATCTTAAAACCTATGGATTACTATGTCTCTGAAAGAGAATCAAGCGAGTGTACAGGGGCATAACGGCATCAGTGATAGGATTGGAGAGGTTCGGTGAGCAAATGAAGACCCTTTGAAATCATATTGCATGGTACCCATTCCACGGGTCTCAACTCTCCAGGATTAAGGGATTCTTCCTTCAGCTAAAATATGCATGTGGAACCCAGAGTATGATCAACCGTGTGATCGGGAGACGTGTTCAAATATGTCTCAGTTTTCGTCCCCTGGTACTCGGGTGCAACATTCCAGATGCTTTACTAACACTCTCCCAACTTGGAGAGTCAGTGCCTTTAAACTCCTGTTTGGCCCAGTTTGCAATTTCTACGGAAGATGAACAGGAATAGGGAGAACCAATGAGAGACTAGCTGGAGGTGTCTGGACGGGCAAATTTAACTCTCATTTCCCACCAGGAAGAGGAATTAACCAAAGGCTCAGCATACCGTGCCGGAACCAGATTAGGGCCTGAAGCAATCCTGCGGTGTTGCGGCCAGCTCACAAGAAAGCGAGTTGAAGAAAGGAGCTCAGGGGCACTGTAATTCACAAACCTGCAGAGTTATAAATGACAGCTATCGTCCAAAAATATACTGAAGTAAGGCTGCCAAGAGGACTTGAAAGCGGGGCAGAATTGCAGGAAACCGATTTCAGGAGGTAGACTGGAATTGCATTGAAAGCATAGGAAAAGAGACAGAAAGTCGACAATGATGCACTTGGCCAAAAAGGGCGTATGTGTTTTTTCCTGAATATATTCAGGAAAAAACACATACGCCCTTTTTGGCCAACCAAGCAACCTTGCAAAGGAAATCTGCACTACAATGAAGTCTCACTTCCCCCGGTCAAAAGGGCCATGTGAATAAAGTGTAAAATCCAGAAAGGCAGAACAGGCCATGGAGAACTGGGAGCCTTGTTATGCTGATGGGCGGGATGTAAATTGATAACAGCCACTCGGGAGAAGTGTATGGTGTTTCCTGAAACATCTAAAAAACAAAGCAACAGAGCCTAGGGCACTTCCACTTATGGTCCTATAGCTTAGGGAAATTAAAATCAAAAAGACACAGCCACGCCAAAGTTTGGGATGGCTCTGTTTACAAGAACCTCATTTACGGTACAAGTTCAATATCGCAGAAAGTGAAAAATGGATAAAGAAATTGTGGTACTTACGTACAATGCAATATCACTCAGCAATGAAATCTATGTCATCATGCCCATAGCAGCATAATGAGTGGATTCAGGTATGATGATTCTAACTGAAATAAGTCACACAGAAAAAGAAACATCATAAGATATCACTAATACACGGAATATAAACTGGGCTACACAGGAACTGGATTACAAAACAGAAGAGGGTCTCAAATTTAGAAAACAAACATGCTTGCTTAAGGGGAAAGGTGAGTTGGGGTGCTGCATAAAACCTGAGATTGAAATGAGCACAGATAAAGTTCCTTGAGCCAAATATGTAACAGACAAGAGCTACTCCTTGCTCAACGAAATGGACTCAACACCCCATATTAAACGCCTAAGAATGTACCTGACTAGTAAGTATCTTAAAACCTATGGATTGCTATGTCTCTGAAAGAGAATCAAGCGTGTGTACAGGGGCATAAACGCAGCAGTGATAGGATTGGAGAGGTTCGGTGAGCAAATGAAGACCCTTTGAAGTCATATTGCATGGTACCCATTCCACGGGTCTCAACTCTCCAGGTTTAAGGGATTCTTCCTTCAGCTAAAACATGCATGTGGAACCCAGAGTATGATCAACCGTGTGATTGGGAGACGTGTTCAAATATGTCTCAGTTTTTGTCCCCTGGTACTCGGGTGCAACATTCCAGATGCTTTACTAACACTCTCCCGACTTGGAGAGTCAGTGCCTTTAACCTCCTGTTTGGCCCAGTTTGCAAATTCTGCAGAAGATGAACAGGAATAGGGAGAACCAATGAGAGACTAGCTGGAGGTTTCTGGACGGGCAAATTTAACTCTCATTTCCCACCAGGAAGAGGAATTAACCAAAGGCTCAGCATGCCGTGCCGGAACCAGATTAGGGCCTGAAGCAATCATGCGGTGTTGCGGCCAGCTCACAAGAAAGCGAGTTGAAGAAAGGAGCTCAGGGGCACTGTTATTCACAAACCTGCAGAGTTATAAATGACAGCTATCGTCCAAAAATATACTGAAGTAAGGCTGCCAAGAGGACTTGAAAGCGGGGCAGAATTGCAGGAAACTGATTTCAGGAGGTAGACTGGAATTGCATTGAAAGCATAGGAAAAGAGACAGAACGTCCACAATGATGCACTTGGCCAAAAAGGGCGTATGCGTTTTTTCCTGAATATATTCAGGAAAAAACGCATACGCCCTTTTTGGCCAACCAAGCAAGCTTTCAAAGGAAATCTGCACTACAATGAAGTCTCACTTCCCCCCGGTCAAAAGGGCCATGTGAATAAAGTGTAAAATCCAGACACGCAGGACAGGCCATGGAGAACTGGGAGCCTTGTTATGCTGATGGGCGGGATGTAAATTGCCAAAAGCCACTCCGGAGAAGTGTATGGTGTTTCCTGAAACATCTAAAAAACAAAGCAACAGAGCCTAGGGGACTTCCACTTATGGTCCTATAGCTTAGGGAAATTAAAATCAAAAAGACACAGCCACCCCAAAGTTTGGGACGGCTCTGTTTACAAGAACCTCGTTTACGGTACAAGTTCAATATCGCAGAAAGTGAAAAATTGATAAAGAAGTTGTGGTACTTACGTACAATGCAATATCACTCAGCAATGAAATCTATGTCATCAGGCCCATAGCAGCATAATGAGTGGATTCATGTATGATGATTCTAACTGAAATAAGTCACACAGAAAAAGAAACATCATAAGATATCACTAATACACGGAATGTAAACTTGGCTACACAGGAACTGGATTACAAAACAGAAGAGGGTCTCAAATGTAGAAAACCAACTTATGCTGGCTTAAGGGGAAAGGTGAGGTGGGGTGCTGCATAAAACCAGAGATTGAAATGAGCACAGATAAAGTTCCTTAAGCCAAATATTGAATGGACAAGAGCTACTCCTTGCTCAACGAAATGGACTCAACACCCCATATTAAACGCCTAAGAATGCACCTGACTAGTAACTATCTTAAAACCTATGGATTGCTATGTCTCCAAAAGAGAATCAAGCGTGTGTACAGGGGCATAAAGGCAGCAGTGATAGGATTGCAGAGGTTCGGTGAGCAAATGAAGACCCTTTGAAGTCATATTGCATGGTACCCATTCCACGGGTCTCAACTCTCCAGGTTTAAGGGATTCTTCCTTCAGCTAAAACATGCATGTGGAACCCAGAGTATGATCAACCATGTGATCGGGAGACATGTTCCAATATGTCTCAGTTTTCCTCCCCTGGTGTTCGGGTGCAATATTCCAGACGCTTTACTAACACTCTCCCGACTTGGAGAGTCACTGCCTGTAACCTCCTGATTGGCCCAGTTTGCATTTCTGCGGAAGATAAACAGGAATAGGGAGAACCAATGAGAGACTAGCTGGAGGTGTCTGGCCGGGCAAATTTAACTCTCATTTCCCACCACGAAGAGGAATTAACCAAAGGCTCAGCGTGCCGTGCCGGAACCAGATTTGGGCCTGAAGCAATCCTGCGGTGTTGAGGCCAGCTCACAAGAAAGCGAGTTGAAGAAAGGAGCTCAGGGGCACTGTAATTCACAAACCTGCAGAGTTATAAATGACAGCTATCGTCCAAAAATATACTGAAGTAAGGCTGCCAAGAGGACTTGAAAGCGGGGCAGAATTGCAGGAAACCGATTTCAGGAGGTAGACTGGAATTGCATTTAAAGCATAGGAAAAGAGGCAGAACGTCCACAATGATGCACTTGGCCAAAAGGGCATATGCGTTTTTTCCTGAATATATTCAGGAAAAAACGCATTCGCTCTTTTTGGCCAACCAAGCAAGCTTGCAAACGAAATCTGCACTACAATGAAGTCTCACTTCCCCCCGGTCAAAAGGGCTATCTGAAAAAAGTGTAAAACCCAGAAAGGCAGGACAGGCAATGGAGAACTGAGAGCCTTGTTATGCTGATGGGCGGGATGTAAATTGCCAACAGCCACTCCAGAGAAGTGTACGGTGCTTCCTGAAACATCTATAAAACAGAGGAACAGAGCCTAGGGCACTTCCACTTATGGTCCTATAGCTTAGGGAAATTAAAATCAAAAAGACACAGCCACCCCAAAGTTTGGGACGGCTCTGTTTACAAGAACCTCGTTTACGGTACAAGTTCAATATCGCAGAAAGTGAAAAATGGATAAGGAAGTTGTGGTACTTACGTACAATGCAATATCACTCAGCAATGAAATCTATGTCATCAGGCCCATAGCAGCATAATGAGTGGATTCAGGTATGATGATTCTAACTGAAATAAGTCACACAGAAAAAGAAACATCATAAGATATCAATAATACACGGAATGTAAACTTGGCTACACAGGAACTGAATTACAAAACAGAACAGGGTCTCAAATTTAGAAAACCAACTTATGCTTGCTTAAGGGGAAAGGTGAGTTGGGGTGCTGCATAAAACCAGAGATTGAAATGAGCACAGATAAAGTTCCTTAAGCCAAATATGGAATAGACAAGAGCTACTCCTTGCTCAACGAAATGGACTCAACACCCCATATTAAACGTCTAAGAATGTACCTGACTACTAATTATCTTAAAACCTATGGATTGCTATGTCTCCGAAAGAGAATGAAGCATGTGTACAGGGGCATAAACGCAGCAGTGATAGGATTGGAGAGGTTCGGTGAGCAAAGAAAGACCCTTTGAAATCATATTGCATGGTACCCATTCCACGGGTCTCAACTCTCCAGGTTTAAGGGATGCTTCCTTCAGCTAAAACATGCATGTGTAACCCAGAGTATGATCAACTGTGTGATCGGGAGATGTGTTCCAATATGTCTCAGATCTCGTCCCCTGGTACTCGGGTGCAACATTCCAGATGCTTAACTAACACTCTCCCGACTTGGAGAGTCAGTGCCTTTAACCTCCTGTTTGGCCCAGTTTGCAATTTCTGCGGAAGATGAACAGGAATAGGGAGAACCAATGAGAGACTAGCTGGAGGTGTCTGGACGGGTAAATTTAACTCTCATTTCCCACCTGGAAGAGGAATTAACCAAAGGCTCAGCGTGCTGTGCCGGAACTAGATTAGGGCCTGAAGCAATCCTGCGGTGTTGCAGCCAGCTCACAAGAAAGCGATTTGAAGAAAGGAGCTCAGGGGCAGTGTAATTCACAAACCTGCAGAGTTATAAATGACAGCTATCGTCCAAAAATATACTGAAGTAAGGCTGCCAAGAGGACTTGAAAGTGGGGCAGAATTGCAGGCAACCGACTTCAGGAGGTAGACTGGAATTGCATATAAAGCATAGGAAAAGAGGCAGAACGTCCACAATGATGCACTTGGCCAAAAAGGGCGTATGCGTTTTTTCCTGAATATATTCAGGAAAAAACGCATACACCCTTTTTGGCAAACCAAACAAGCTTGCAAAGAAATCTGCATTACAATGAAGTCTCACTTCCACCGGTCAAAAGGGCCATCTGAAAGAAGTGTAAAATCCAGAAAGGCAGGACAGGCCATGGAGAACTGTGAGCCTTGTTATGCTGATGGGCGGGATGTAAATTGCCAACAGCCACTTGGGAGAAGTGTATGGTGTTTCCTGAGACATCTAAGAAACAAAGCAACAGAGCCTAGGGCACTTCCACTTATGGTCCTATAGCTTAGGGAAATTAAAATCAAAAAGACACAGCCACCCCAAAGTTTGGGACGGCTCTGTTTACAAGAAACTCGTTTACGGGACAAGTTCAATATCGCAGAAAGTGAAAAATGGATAAAGAAGTTGTGGAACTTACGTACAATGCAATATCACTCAGCAATGAAATCTATGTCATCAGGCCCATAGCAGCATAATGAGTGGATTCAGGTATGATGATTCTAACTGAAATAAGTCACACAGAAAAAGAAACATCATAAGATATCACTAATACACGGAATGTAAACTTGGCTACACAGGAACTGGATTACAAAACAGAACAGGTTCTCAAATTTAGAAAACCAACTTATGCTTGCTTAAGGGGAAAGGTGAGTTGGGGTGCTGCATAACACCAGAGATTGAAATGAGCACAGATAAAGTTCCTTAAGCCAAATTTGTAATAGACAAGAGCTACTCCTTGCTCAACGAAATGGACTCAACACCCCATATTAAACGTCTAAGAATGTACCTGACTACTAATTATCTTAAAACCTATGGATTGCTATGTCTCCGAAAGAGAATCAAGCGTGTGCACAGGGGCATAAACGAAGCAGTGATAGGATTGGAGAGGTTCGGTGAGCAAATGAAGACCCTTTGAAATCATATTGCATGGTACCCATTCCATGGGTCTCAACTCTCCAGGTTTAAGGGATTCTTCCTTCAGCTAAAACATGCATGTGGAACCCAGAGTATGATCAACCGTGTGATCGGGAGACGTGTTCCAATATGTCTCAGTTCTGGTCCCCTGGTACTCGGGTGCAACATTCCAGACGCTTTACTGACACTCTCCCGACTTGGAGAGTCAGTGCCTTTAACCTCCTGTTTGGCCCAGTTTGCAATTTCTGCGGAAGATGAACAGGAATAGGGAGAACCAATGAGAGGCTAGCTGGAGGTGTCTGGACGGGCAAATTTAACTCTCATTTCCCACCAGGAAGAGGAATTAACCAAAGGCTCAGCGTGCCGTGCCGGAACCAGATTAGGGTCTGAAGCAATCCTGCGGTGTTGCGGCCAGCTCACAAGAAAGCGAGTTGAAGAAAGGAGCTCAGGGGCACTGTAATTCACAAACCTGCAGAGTTATAAATGACAGCTATTGTCCAAAAATATATTGAAGTAAGGCTGCCTAGAGAACTTGAATGCGGGGCAGAATTGCAGGAAACCGATTTCAGGAGGTAGAAGGGATTTGCACTTAAAGAATAGGAAAAGAGACAGAACGTCGACAATGATGCACTTGGCCAAAAAGGGCGTATGCGTATTTTCCTGAATATATTCAGGAAAAAACGCATACGCACTTTTTGGCCAACCAAGCAAGCTTGCAAAGGAAATCTGCACTACAATGAAGTCACACTTCCCCCCGGTCAAAAGGGCCATCTGAAAAAAGTGTAAAATCCAGAAAGGCAGGACAGGCCATGGAGAACTGGGAGCCTTGTTATGCTGATGGGCGGTATGTAAATTGCCAACAGCCACTTGGGAGAAGTGTATGGTGTTTCCTGAAACATCTAAAAAACAAAGCAACAGAGCATATGGCACTTCCACATATGGTCCTATAGCTTAGGGAAATTAAAATCAAAAAGACACAGCCACCCCAAAGTTTGGGACGGCTCTGTTTACAAGAACCTCGTTTATGGGACAAGTTCAATATCGCAGAAAGTGAAAAATGGATAAAGCACTTGTGGTACTTACGTACAATGCAATATCACTCAGCAATGAAATCTATGTCATCAGGCCCGTAGCAGCATAATGAGTGGATTCAGGTATGATGATTCTAACTCAAATAAGTCACACAGAAAAAGAAACATCATAAGATATCACTAATACACGGAATGTAAACTTGGCTACACAGGAACTGAATTACAAAACAGAACAGGGTCTCAAATTTAGAAAACCAACTTATACTTGCTTAAGGGGAAAGGTGAGTTGGGGTGCTGCATAAAACCAGAGATTGAAATGAGCGCAGATAAAGTTCCTTAAGCCAAATATGGAATAGACAAGAGCTACTCCTTGCTCAACGAAATGGACTCAACACCCCATATTAAACGCCTAAGAATGTACCTGACTAGTAAGTATCTTAAAACCTATGGATTGCTATGTCTCCGAAAGAGAATCAAGCGTGTGTACAGGGGCATAAACGCAGCAGGGATAGGATTGGAGAGGTTCGGTGAGCAAATGAAGACACTTTGAAGTCATATTGCATGGTACCCATTCCACGGGTCTCAACTCTCCAGGTTTAAGGGATTCTTCCTTCAGCTGAACCATGCATGTGGAACCCAGAGTATGATCAACCATGTGATCAGGAGACGTATTCAAATATGTCTCAGTTTTCGTCCCCTGGTACTTGGGTGCAACATTCCAGACGCTGTACTAACACTCTCCCGACTTGGAGAGTCAGTGCCTTTAACCTCCTGTTTGGCCCAGTTTTCAATTTCTGCGGAAGATGAACAGGAATAGGGAGGACCAATGAGAGACTAGCTGGAGGTGTCTGGACGGGCAAATTTAACTCTCATTTCCCACCAGGAAGAGGAATTAACCAAAGGCTCAGCGTGCCGTGCCGGAACCAGATTAGGGCCTGAAGCAATCCTGCGGTGTTGCGGCCAGCTCACAAGAAAGCGAGTTGAAGAAAGGAGCTCAGGGGCACTGTAATTCACAAACCCGCAGAGTTATAAATGACAGCTATCGTCCAAAAATATACTGAAGTAAGGTTGCCAAGAGGACTTGAAAGTGGGCCAGAATTGCAGGAATCCGATATCAGGAGGGAGACTGGAATTGCATTTAAACATAGGAAAAGGGGCAGAACGTCCACAATGATGCACTTGGCCAAAAAGGGTGTATGAGTTCTTTCCTGAATATATTCAGGAAAAAACGCATATGCCCTTTTTGGCCAACCAAGCAAGCTTGCAAAGGAAATCTGCACTACAATGAAGTCTCACTTCCCCTGAGTCAAAAGGGCCATCTGAAAAAAGTGTAAAATCCAGAAAGTCAGGACAGGCCATGGAGAACTGGGAGCCTTGTTATGCTGATGGGAAGGTTGTAAATTGCCAACAGCCACTCGGGAGAAGTGTATGGTGTTTCCTGAAACATCTAAAAAACAAAGCAACAGAGCCTAGGTCAATTCCACTTATGATCCTATAGCTTAGGGAAATTAAAATCAAAAAGACACAGCCACCCCAAAGTTTGGGATGGCTCTGTTTACAAGAACCTCTTTTACGGTACAAGTTCAATATCGCAGAAAGTGCAAAATTGATAAAGAAGTTGTGGTACTTACGTACAATGCAATATCACTCAGCAATGAAATCTATGTCAACAGGCCTGCAGCAGAAAATGAGTGGGTTGAGGTATGATGATTCTAACTGAAATAAGTCACACAGAAAAAGAAACATCATAAGATGTCACTAATACACGGAATGTAAACTTGGCTACACAAGAACTGAATTACAAAACAGAACAGGGTCTCAAATTTAGAAAACCAACTTATGCTTGCTTAAGGGGAAAGGTGAGTTGGGGTGCTGCATAAAACCAGAGATTGAAATGAGCACAGATAAACTTCCTTAAGCCAAATATGGAATAGACAAGAGCTACTCCTTGCTCAACGAAATGGACTCAACACCCCATATTAAACGCCTAAGAATGTACCTGACTAGTAAGTATCTTAAAACCTATGGATTGCTATGTCTCTGAAAGAGAATCAAGCATGTGTACAGGGCCATAAACGCAGCAGTGATAGGATTGGAGAGGTTCGGTGAGCAATGAAGACCGTTTGAAGTCATATTGCATGGTACCCAATCCACGGGTCTCAACTCTCCAGGTTTAAAGGATTCTTCCTTCAGCTAAAACATGCATGTGGAACCCAGAGTATGATCAACCGTGTGATCGGTAGACGTGTTCCAATATGTCTCAGTTCTCGTCCCCTGGTACTCGGGTGCAACATTCCAGATGCTTTACTAACACTCTCCTGACTTGGAGAGTCAGTGCCTTTAACCTCCTGTTTGGCCCAGTTTGCAATTTCTGCGGAAGATGAACAGGAATAGCGAGAACCAATGAGAGACTAGCTGGAGGTGTCTGGACGGGCAAATTTAACTCTCATTTCCCACCAGGAAGAGAAATTAACCAAAGGCTCAGCATGCCGTGCCGGAACCAGATTAGGGCCTGAAGCAATCCTGCGGTGTTGCGGCCAGCTCACAAGAAAGCGAGTTGAAGAAAGGAGCTCAGGGGCACTGTAATTCACAAACCTGCAGAGTTATAAATGACAGCTATCGTCCAAAAATATACTGAAGTAAGGCTGCCAAGAGGTCTTGAATGTGGGGCAGAAATGCAGGAAACCGATTCCAGGAGGTAGACTGGAATTGCATTTAAAGCATAGGAAAAGAGGTAGAAGGTCGACAATGATGCACTTGGCCAAAAAGGGCGTATGCGTTTTTTCCTGAATATATTCAGGAAAAAACGCATACGCCCTTTTTGGCCAACCAAGCAAGCTTGCAAAGGAAATCTGCACTACAATGAAGTCTCACTTCCCCCGGGTCAAAAGGGCCATCTGAAATAAGTGTAAAATCCAGAAAGGCAGGACAGGCATGGAGAACTGGGAGCCTATTTATGCTGATGGGCGGGATGTAAATTGATAACAGCCACTCGGGAGAAGTGTATGGTGTTTCCTGAAACATCTAAAAAACAAAGCAACACAGCCTAGGGCACTTCCACTTATGGTCCGATAGCTTAGGAAAATTAAAATCAAAAAGACACAGCCACCCCAAAGTTTGGGATGGCTCTGTTTACAAGAACCTCGTTTACGGTACAAGTTCAATAGCGCAGAAAGCGAAAAATGGATAAAGAAGTTGTGGTACTTACATACAATGCAATATCACTCAGCAATGAAATCTATGTCATCAGGCCCAGAGCAGCATAATGAGTGGATTCAGGTATGATGATTCTAACTGAAATAAGTCACAAAGATAAAGAAACATCATAAGATATCACTAATACACGGAATGTAAACTTGGCTACACAGGAACTGAATTCCAAAACAGAACAGTGTCTCAAATTTAGAAAACCAGCTTATGCTTGCTTAAGGGGAAAGGTGAGTTGGGGTGCTGCATAAAACCAGAGATTGAAATGAGCACAGATAAAGTTCCTTAAGCCAAATATGGAATAGACAAGAGCTACTCCTTGCTCAATGAGATGGACTCAACACCCCATATTAAACACCTAAGAATATACCTGACTAGTAAGTATCTTAAAACCTATGGATTGCTATGTCTCCAAAAGAGAATCCAGCGTGTTTACAGGGGCATAAACGCAGCAGTGATAGGATTGGAGAGGTTCGGTGAGCAAATGAAGACCCTTTGAAGTCATATTGCATGGTACCCATTCCACGGGTCTCAACTCTCCAGGTTTAAGGGATTCTTCCTTCAGCTAAAACATGCATGTGGAACCCAGAGTATGATCAACCATGTGATCGGGAGACGTGTTCCAATATGTCTCAGTTCTCGTCCCCTGGTACTTGGGTGCAACATTCCAGATGCTTTACTAACACTCTCCCGACTTGGAGAGTCAGTGCCTTTAACCTCCTGTTTGGCCCAGTTTGCAATTTCTGCAGAAGATGAACAGGAATAGGGTGGAACAATGAGAGATTAGCTGGAGGTGTCTGGACGGGCAAATTTAACTCCCATTTCCCACCAGGAAGAGGAATTAACCAAAGGCTCATTGTGCCGTGCCGGAACCAGATTAGGGCCTGAAGCAATCCTGTGGTGTTGCGGCCAGCTCACAAGAAAGCGAGTTGAAGAAAGGAGCTCAGGGGCACTGTAATTCACAAACCTGCAGAGTTATAAATGACAGCTATCGTCCAAAAATATACTGAAGTAAGGCTGCCAAGAGGACTTGAACGTGGGGCAGAATTGCAGGAATCCGATATCAGGAGGGAGACTGGAATTGCATTTAAAGCATAGGAAAAGGGGCAGAACGTCCACAATGATGCACTTGGCCAAAAAGGGCGTATGCGTTTTTTCCTGAATATATTCAGGAAAAAACGCATACGCCCTTTTTGGCCAACCAAGCAAGCTTGCAAAGGAAATCTGCACTACAATGAAGTCTCACTTCCCCGCGGTCAAAAGGGCCATCTGAAAAAAGTGTAAAATCCAGAAAGGCAGGACAGGTGTTGGAGAACTGGGAGCCTTGTTATGCTGATGGGCGGGATGTAAATTGCCAACAGCCACTCGGGAGAAGTGTATGGTGTTTCCTGAAACATCTAAAAAACAAAGCAACAGAGCCTAGGTCAATTCCACTTATGGTCCTATAGCTTAGGAAAATTAAAATCAAAAAGACACAGCCACCCCAAAGTTTGGGACGGCTCTGCTTACAAGAACCTCGTTTACGGTACAAGTTCAATATCGCAGAAAGCGAAAAATGGATAAAGAAGTTATGATACTTACGTACAATGCAATATCACTCAGCAATGAAATCTATGTCAACAGGCCTGTAGCAGAAAATAAGTGGGTTCAGGTATGATGATTCTAACTGAAATAAGTCACACAGAAAAAGAAACATCATAAGATATCACTAATACACGGAATGTAAACTTGGCTATACTGGAACTGAATTCCAAAACACAACAGGGTCTCAAATTTAGAAAACCAACTTATGCTTGCTTAAGGGGAAAGGTGAGTTGGGGTGCTGCATAAAACCAGAGATTGAAATGAGCACAGATAAAGTTCCTTAAGCCAAATATGGAATAGACAAGAGCTACTCCTTTCTCAACGAAACGGACTCAACACCCCATATTTAACGCCTAAGAATGTACCTGACTAGTAAGTATCTTAAAACCTATGGATTGCTATGTCTCCGAAAGAGAATCAAGCGTGTGTACAGGGGCATAAACGCAGCAGTGATAGGATTGGAGAGGTTCGGTGAGCAAATGAAGACCCTTTGAAGTCATATTGCATGGTACCCATTCCACGGGTCTCAACTCTCCAGGTTTAAGGGATTCTTCCTTCAGCTAAACATGCATGTGGAACCCAGACTATGATCAACCGTGTGATCGTGAGTCATGTTCAAATATCTCAGTTCTCATCCCCTGGTACTCGGGTGCAACATTCTAGACGCTTTACTAACACTCTCCCGACTTGGAGAATCAGTGCCTTTAACCTCCTGTTTGGCCCAGTTTGCAAATTCCGCGGAAGATGAACAGGAATAGGGAGAACCAATGAGAGACTAGCTGGAGGTGTCTGGACGGGCAAATTTAACTCTCATTTCCCAGCAGGAAGAGGAATTAAGCAAAGGCTCAGCGTGCCATGCCGGAACCAGATTAGGGCCTGAAGCAATAGTGCGGTGTTGCGGCCAGCTCACAAGAAAGCGAGTTGAAGAAAGGAGCTCAGGGGCACTGTAATTCACAAACCTGCAGAGTTATAAATGACGGCTATCATCCAAAAATATACTGAAGTAAGGCTGCCAAGAGGACTTGAAAGCGTGGCAGAATTGCAGGAAACCGATTTCAGGAGGTAGACTGGAATTGCATTTAAAGCATAGGAAAAGAGGCAGAACATCGACAATGATGCACTTGTCCAAAAAGAGCGTATGCGTTTTTTCCTGAATATATTCAGAAAAAAACGCATACGCACTTTTTGGCCAACCAAGCAAGCTTGCAAAGGAAATCTGCACTACAATGAAGTCTCACTTCCCCGTGGTCAAAAGGACCATCTGAAAAACGTGTAAAATCCAGAAAGGCAGGACAGGCTTTGGAGAACTGGGAGCCTTGTTATGCTGATGGGCGGGATGTAAATTGCCACCAGCCACTCGGGAGAAGTGTATGGTGTTTCCTGAAACATCTAAAAAACAAAGAAACAGAGCCTAGGGCACTTCCACTTATGGTCCTATAGCTTAGGGAAATTAAAATAAAAAAGACACAGCCACCCCAAAGTTTGGGACGGCTCTGTTTACAAGAACCTCGTTTACGGTACAAGTTCAATATCGCAGAAAGTGAAAAATGGATAAGGAAGTTGTGGTAATTACGTACAATGCAATATCACTCAGCAATGAAATCTATGTCATCAGACCTGTAGCAGCATAGTGAGTGGATTCAGGTATGACGATTCTAACTGAAATAAGTCACACAGAAAAAGAAACATCATAAGATGTCACTAATACATGGAATGTAAACTTGGCTACACAGAAACTGAATTACAAAACAGAAAAGGGTCTCAAATGTAGAAAACAAACTTATGCTTGCTTAAGGGGAAAGGTGAGTAGGGGTGCTGCATAAAACCAGAGATTGAAATGAGCACAGATAAAGTTCCTTAAGCCAAATATGTAATAAACAAGAGCTACTCCTTGGTCAACGAAATGGACTCAACACCCCATATTAAACGCCTAAGAATGTACCTGACTAGTAAGTATCTTAAAACCTATGGATTGCTATGTCTCCGAAAGAGAATCAACCGTGTGTACAGTGGCATAAACGGAGCAGTGATAGGATTGGAGAGGTTCGGTGAGCAAATGAAGACCCTTTGAAGTCATATTGCATGGTACCCATTCCACGGGTCTCAACTCTCCAGGTTTAAGGGATTCTTCCTTCAGCTGAAACATGCCTGTGGAACCCAGAGTATGATCAACCATGTGATCCGGAGACGTGTTCAAATATGTCTCAGTTTTCGTCCCCTGGTACTCGGGTGCAACATTCCAGACGCTCTACTAACACTCTCCCGACTTGGAGAGTCAGTGCCTTTAAACTCCTGTTTGGCCCAGTTTGCAATTTCTGCGGAAGATGAACAGGGATAGGGAGGACCAATGAGAGACTAGCTGGAGGTGTCTGGACGGGCAATTTTAACTCTCATTTCCCACCAGGAAGAGGAATTAAGCGAAGGCTCAGCATGCCGTGCCTGAACCAGATTAGGGCCTGAAGCAATCCTGCGGTGTTGCGGCCAGCTCACAAGAAAGCGAGTTGAAGAAAGGAGCTCAGGGGCACTGTAATTCACACACCTGCAGAGTTATAAATGACAGCTATCGTCAAAAATATACTGAAGTAAGGCTGCCAAGAGGACTTGAAAGCGGGGCAGAATTGCAGGAAACCGATTTCAGGAGGTAGACTGGAATTGCATTTAAAGCATAGGAAAAGAGGCAGAACGTCGACAATGATGCACTTGGCCAAAAAGGGCGTATGCGTTTTTTCCTGAATATATTCAGAAAAAAACGCATACGCCCTTTTTGGCCAACCAAGCAAGCTTGCAAAAGAAATCTGCACTACAATGAAGTCTCACTTCCCCCTGGTCAAAAGGGCCATCTGAAAAAAGTGTAAAATCCAGAAAGGCAGGACAGGCCATGGAGAACTGGGAGCATTGTTATGCTGATGGGCGGGATGTAAATTGCCAACAGCCACTAGGGAGAAGTGTATGGTGTTTCCTGAAACATCTAAAAAACAAAGCAACAGAGCCTAGGTCACTTCCACTTATGGTCCTATAGCTTAGGGAAATTAAAATCAAAAAGACACAGCCACCCTAAAGTTTGTGAGGGCTCTGTTTACAAGAACCTCGTTTACGGTACAAGTTCAATATCACAAAAAGCGAAAAATGGATAAAGAATTTGTGGTACTTACGTACAATGCAATATCACTCAGCAATGAAATCTATGTCATCAGGCCTGTAGAAGCATAATGAGTGGATTCAGGTATGATGATTCTAACTGAAATAAGTCACACAGAAAAAGAAACATCATAAGATATCACTAATACACGGAATGTAAACTTGGCTACACAGGAACTGGATTACAAAACAGAACAGGGTCTCAAATTTAGAAAACCAACTTATGCTTGCTTAAGGGGAAAGGTGAGTTGGGGTGCTACATAGAACCAGAGATTGAAAATAGCACAGATAAAGTTCCTTAAGCCAAATATGTAATAGACAAGAGCTACTCCTTGCTCAACGAAATGGACTCAAAACCCCATATTAAATGCCTAATAATGTACCCGACTAGTAAGTATCTTAAAACCTATGGATGCTATGTCTCTGAAAGAGAATCAAGCGTGAGTACAGGGGCATAAACGCAGCAGTGGTAGGATTGGAGAGGTTTGGTGAGCAAATGAAGACCCTTTCAAGTCATATTGCATGGTACCCATTCCACGGGTCTCAACTCTCCAGGTTTAAGGGATTCTTCCTTCAGCTAAACATGCATGTGGAACCCAGACTATGATCAACCGTGTGATCGTGAGTCATGTTCAAATATCTCAGTTCTCATCCCCTGGTACTCGGGTGCAACATTCTAGACACTTTACTAACGCTCTCCCGACTTGGAGAATCAGTGCCTTTAACCTCCTGTTTGGCCCAGTTTGCAAATTCCGCGGAAGATGAACAGGGATAGGGAGAACCAATGAGAGACTAGCTGGAGGTGTCTGGACGGGCAAATTTAACTCTCATTTCCCAGCAGGAAGAGGAATTAAGCAAAGGCTCAGCGTGCCATGCCGGAACCAGATTAGGGCCTGAAGCAATAGTGCGGTGTTGCGGCCAGCTCACAAGAAAGCGAGTTGAAGAAAGGAGCTCAGGGGCACTGTAATTCACAAACCTGCAGAGTTATAAATGACGGCTATCATCCAAAAATATACTCAAGTAAGGCTGCCAAGAGGACTTGAAAGCGTGGCAGAATTGCAGGTAACCGATTTCAGGAGGTAGACTGGAATTGCATTTAAAGCATAGGAAAAGAGGCAGAACATCGACAATGATGCACTTGGCCAAAAAGGGCGTATGCGTTTTTTCCTGAATATATTCAGAAAAAAACGCATACGCCTTTTGTCGAGCCAAGCAAGCTTCCAAAGGAAATCTGCACTACAATGAGGTCTCACATCTCCCCGATCAAAAGGGCCATCTGAAAATAGTGTAAAATCCAGAAAGGCAGGACAGGCCATGGAGAACTGGGAGCCTTGTTATGCTGATGGGCTGGCTGTAATTTGCCAACAGCCACTAGGGAGAAGTGTATGGTGATTCCTGAAACATCTAAAAAACAAAGCAACAGAGCCTAGGGCAATTCCACTTATGGTCATATAGCTTAGGGAAATTAAAATCAAAAGGACACAGCCACCCCAAAGTTTGGGACAGCTCTGTTTACAAGAACCTCGTTTACGGTACAAGTTCAATATCGCAGAAAGCGAAAAATGGATAAAGAAGTTGTGGTACTTACGTACAATGCAATATCACTCAGCAATGAAATCTATGTCTTCAGGCCCGTAGCAGCATAATGAGTGGATTCAGGCATTATGATTCTAACTGAAATAAGTCACACAGAAAAAGAAACATCATAAGATATCACTAATACACGGAATGTAAACTTGGCTACACAGGAACTGAATTACAAAACAGAACAGGGTCTCAAATTTAGAAAACCAACTTATGCTTCCTTAAGGGAAAAGGTGAGTTGGGGTGCTGCATAAAACCAGAGATTGAAATGAGCACAGATAAAGTTCCTTAAGCCAAATATGTAATAGACAAGAGCTACTCCTTGCTCAACGAAATGGACTCAACACCCCATATTAAACGCCAATGAATGTACCTGACTAGTAAGTATCTTAAAACCTATGGATTGCTATGTCTGTGAAAGACAATCAACCGTGTGTACAGTGGCATAAACGCAGCAGTGATAGGATTGGAGAGGTTCGGTGAGCAAATGAAGACCCTTTGAAGTCATATTGCATGGTACCCATTCCACGGGTCTCAACTCTCCAGGTTTAAGGGATTCTTCCTTCAGCTAAAACATGCATGTGGAACCCAGAGTATGATCAACCGTGTCATCGGGAGACGTGTTCAAATATGTCTCAGTTTTCGTCCCCTGGTACTCGGGTGCAACATTCCAGATGCTTTACTAACACTCTCCCGACTTGGAGAGTCAGTGCCTTTAAACTCCTGTTTGGCCCAGTTTGCAATTTCTGCGGAAGATGAACAGGGATAGGGAGGACCAATGAGAGACTAGCTGGAGGTGTCTGGACGGGCAATTTTAACTCTCATTTCCCACCAGGAAGAGGAATTAAGCGAAGGCTCAGCGTGCCGTGCCAGAACCAGATTAGGGCCTGAAGCAATCCTGCGGTGTTGCAGCCAGCTCACAAGAAAGCGAGTTGAAGAAAGGAGCTCAGGGGCACTGTAATTCACAAACGTGCAGAGTTATAAATGACAGCTATCGTCCAAAAATATACTGAAGTAAGGCTGCCAAGAGGACTTGAAAGCGGGGCAGAATTGAAGAACAACGATTTCAGGAGGTAGACTGGAATTGCATTTAAAGCATAGGAAAAGAGGCAGAACATCGACAATGATGCACTTGTCCAAAAAGGGCGTATGCGTTTTTTCCTGAATATATTCAGGAAAAAACGCATACGCCTTTTGGCGAGCCAAGCAAGCTTCCAAAGGAAATCTGCACTACAATGATGTCTCACATCTCCCCGATCAAAAGGGCCATCTGAAAATAGTGTAAAATTCAGAAAGGCAGGACAGGCCATGGAGAACTGAGAGCCTTGTTATGCTGCTGGGCTGGATGTAATTTGCCAACAGCCACTAGGGAGAAGTGTATGGTGATTCCTGAAACATCTAAAAAACAAAGCAACAGAGCCTAGGGCAATTCCACTTATGGTCATATAGCTTAGGGAAATTAAAATCAAAAAGACACAGCCACCCCAATGTTTGGGACGGCTATGTTTACAAGAAACTCGTTTATGGTACAAGTTCAATATCGCAGAAAGTGAAAAATGGATAAAGAATTTGTGCTACTTACGTACAATGCAATATCACTCAGCAATGAAATCTATGTCATCAGGCCCGTAGCAGCATAATGAGTGGATTCAGGTATGATGATTCTAAGTGAAATAAGTCACACAGAAAAAGAAACATCATAAGATATCACTAATACACGGATGGTAAACTTGGCTACACAGGAACTGAATTACAAAACAACAGGGTCTCAAATTTAGAAAACCAACTTATGCTTGCTTAAGGGGAAAGGTGAGTTGGGGTGCTGCATAAAACCAGAGATTGAAATGAGCACATGTAAAGTTCCTTAAGCCAAATATGGAATAGACAAGAGCTACTCCTTGCTCAACGAAATGGACTCAACACCCCATATTAAACGCCAATGAATGTACCTGACTAGTAACTATCTTAAAACCTATGGATTGCTATGTCTGTGAAAGACAATCAACCGTGTGTACAGGGGCATAAACGCAGCAGTGATAGGATTGGAGAGGTTCGGTGAGCAAATGAAGACCCTTTGAAGTCATATTGCATGGTACCCATTCCACGGGTCTCAACTCTCCAGGTTTAAGGGATTCTTCCTTCAGCTGAAACATGCCTGTGGAACCCAGAGTATGATCAACCATGTGATCCGGAGACGTGTTCAAATATGTCTCAGTTTTCGTCCCCTGGTACTCGGGTGCAACATTCCAGACGCTCTACTAACACTCTCCCGACTTGGAGAGTCAGTGCCTTTAAACTCCTGTTTGGCCCAGTTTGCAATTTCTGCGGAAGATGAACAGGGATAGGGAGGACCAATGAGAGACTAGCTGGAGGTGTCTGGACGGGCAATTTTAACTCTCATTTCCCACCAGGAAGAGGAATTAAGCGAAGGCTCAGCATGCCGTGCCTGAACCAGATTAGGGCCTGAAGCAATCCTGCGGTGTTGCGGCCAGCTCACAAGAAAGCGAGTTGAAGAAAGGAGCTCAGGGGCACTGTAATTCACACACCTGCAGAGTTATAAATGACAGCTATCGTCAAAAATATACTGAAGTAAGGCTGCCAAGAGGACTTGAAAGCGGGGCAGAATTGCAGGAAACCGATTTCAGGAGGTAGACTGGAATTGCATTTAAAGCATAGGAAAAGAGGCAGAACGTCGACAATGATGCACTTGGCCAAAAAGGGCGTATGCGTTTTTTCCTGAATATATTCAGAAAAAAACGCATACGCCCTTTTTGGCCAACGAAGCAAGCTTGCAAGAGAAATCTGCACTACAATGAAGTCTCACTTCCCCCTGGTCAAAAGGGCCATCTGAAAAAAGTGTAAAATCCAGAAAGGCAGGACAGGCCATGGAGAACTGGGAGCATTGTTATGCTGATGGGCGGGATGTAAATTGCCAACAGCCACTAGGGAGAAGTGTATGGTGTTTCCTGAAACATCTAAAAAACAAAGCAACAGAGCCTAGGTCACTTCCACTTATGGTCCTATAGCTTAGGGAAATTAAAATCAAAAAGACACAGCCACCCCAAAGTTTCTGAGGGCTCTGTTTACAAGAACCTCGTTTACGGTACAAGTTCAATATCACAAAAAGCGAAAAATGGATAAAGAATTTGTGGTACTTACGTACAATGCAATATCACTCAGCAATGAAATCTATGTCATCAGGCCTGTAGAAGCATAATGAGTGGATTCAGGTATGATGATTCTAACTGAAATAAGTCACACAGAAAAAGAAACATCATAAGATATCACTAATACACGGAATGTAAACTTGGCTACACAGGAACTGGATTACAAAACAGAACAGGGTCTCAAATTTAGAAAACCAACTTATGCTTGCTTAAGGGGAAAGGTGAGTTGGGGTGCTACATAGAACCAGAGATTGAAAATAGCACAGATAAAGTTCCTTAAGCCAAATATGTAATAGACAAGAGCTACTCCTTGCTCAACGAAATGGACTCAAAACCCCATATTAAATGCCTAATAATGTACCCGACTAGTAAGTATCTTAAAACCTATGGATTGCTATGTCTCTGAAAGAGAATCAAGCGTGAGTACAGGGGCATAAACGCAGCAGTGGTAGGATTGGAGAGGTTTGGTGAGCAAATGAAGACCCTTTCAAGTCATATTGCATGGTACCCATTCCACGGGTCTCAACTCTCCAGGTTTAAGGGATTCTTCCTTCAGCTAAACATGCATGTGGAACCCAGACTATGATCAACCGTGTGATCGTGAGTCATGTTCAAATATCTCAGTTCTCATCCCCTGGTACTCGGGTGCAACATTCTAGACGCTTTACTAACGCTCTCCCGACTTGGAGAATCAGTGCCTTTAACCTCCTGTTTGGCCCAGTTTGCAAATTCCGCGGAAGATGAACAGGGATAGGGAGAACCAATGAGAGACTAGCTGGAGGTGTCTGGACGGGCAAATTTAACTCTCATTTCCCAGCAGGAAGAGGAATTAAGCAAAGGCTCAGCGTGCCATGCCGGAACCAGATTAGGGCCTGAAGCAATAGTGCGGTGTTGCGGCCAGCTCACAAGAAAGCGAGTTGAAGAAAGGAGCTCAGGGGCACTGTAATTCACAAACCTGCAGAGTTATAAATGACGGCTATCATCCAAAAATATACTCAAGTAAGGCTGCCAAGAGGACTTGAAAGCGTGGCAGAATTGCAGGAAACCGATTTCAGGAGGTAGACTGGAATTGCATTTAAAGCATAGGAAAAGAGGCAGAACATCGACAATGATGCACTTGGCCAAAAAGGGCGTATGCGTTTTTTCCTGAATATATTCAGAAAAAAACGCATACGCCTTTTGTCGAGCCAAGCAAGCTTCCAAAGGAAATCTGCACTACAATGAGGTCTCACATCTCCCCGATCAAAAGGGCCATCTGAAAATAGTGTAAAATCCAGAAAGGCAGGACAGGCCATGGAGAACTGGGAGCCTTGTTATGCTGATGGGCTGGCTGTAATTTGCCAACAGCCACTAGGGAGAAGTGTATGGTGATTCCTGAAACATCTAAAAAACAAAGCAACAGAGCCTAGGGCAATTCCACTTATGGTCATATAGCTTAGGGAAATTAAAATCAAAAGGACACAGCCACCCCAAAGTTTGGGACAGCTCTGTTTACAAGAACCTCGTTTACGGTACAAGTTCAATATCGCAGAAAGCGAAAAATGGATAAAGAAGTTGTGGTACTTACGTACAATGCAATATCACTCAGCAATGAAATCTATGTCTTCAGGCCCGTAGCAGCATAATGAGTGGATTCAGGCATTATGATTCTAACTGAAATAAGTCACACAGAAAAAGAAACATCATAAGATATCACTAATACACGGAATGTAAACTTGGCTACACAGGAACTGAATTACAAAACAGAACAGGGTCTCAAATTTAGAAAACCAACTTATGCTTCCTTAAGGGAAAAGGTGAGTTGGGGTGCTGCATAAAACCAGAGATTGAAATGAGCACAGATAAAGTTCCTTAAGCCAAATATGTAATAGACAAGAGCTACTCCTTGCTCAACGAAATGGACTCAACACCCCATATTAAACGCCAATGAATGTACCTGACTAGTAAGTATCTTAAAACCTATGGATTGCTATGTCTGTGAAAGACAATCAACCGTGTGTACAGTGGCATAAACGCAGCAGTGATAGGATTGGAGAGGTTCGGTGAGCAAATGAAGACCCTTTGAAGTCATATTGCATGGTACCCATTCCACGGGTCTCAACTCTCCAGGTTTAAGGGATTCTTCCTTCAGCTAAAACATGCATGTGGAACCCAGAGTATGATCAACCGTGTCATCGGGAGACGTGTTCAAATATGTCTCAGTTTTCGTCCCCTGGTACTCGGGTGCAACATTCCAGATGCTTTACTAACACTCTCCCGACTTGGAGAGTCAGTGCCTTTAAACTCCTGTTTGGCCCAGTTTGCAATTTCTGCGGAAGATGAACAGGGATACGGAGGACCAATGAGAGACTAGCTGGAGGTGTCTGGACGGGCAATTTTAACTCTCATTTCCCACCAGGAAGAGGAATTAAGCGAAGGCTCAGCGTGCCGTGCCAGAACCAGATTAGGGCCTGAAGCAATCCTGCGGTGTTGCAGCCAGCTCACAAGAAAGCGAGTTGAAGAAAGGAGCTCAGGGGCACTGTAATTCACAAACGTGCAGAGTTATAAATGACAGCTATCGTCCAAAAATATACTGAAGTAAGGCTGCCAAGAGGACTTGAAAGCGGGGCAGAATTGAAGAACAACGATTTCAGGAGGTAGACTGGAATTGCATTTAAAGCATAGGAAAAGAGGCAGAACATCGACAATGATGCACTTGTCCAAAAAGGGCGTATGCGGTTTTTCCTGAATATATTCAGGAAAAAACGCATACGCCTTTTGGCGAGCCAAGCAAGCTTCCAAAGGAAATCTGCACTACAATGATGTCTCACATCTCCCCGATCAAAAGGGCCATCTGAAAATAGTGTAAAATTCAGAAAGGCAGGACAGGCCATGGAGAACTGAGAGCCTTGTTATGCTGATGGGCTGGATGTAATTTGCCAACAGCCACTAGGGAGAAGTGTATGGTGATTCCTGAAACATCTAAAAAACAAAGCAACAGAGCCTAGGGCAATTCCACTTATGGTCATATAGCTTAGGGAAATTAAAATCAAAAAGACACAGCCACCCCAATGTTTGGGACGGCTATGTTTACAAGAAACTCGTTTATGGTACAAGTTCAATATCGCAGAAAGTGAAAAATGGATAAAGAATTTGTGCTACTTACGTACAATGCAATATCACTCAGCAATGAAATCTATGTCATCAGGCCCGTAGCAGCATAATGAGTGGATTCAGGTATGATGATTCTAAGTGAAATAAGTCACACAGAAAAAGAAACATCATAAGATATCACTAATACACGGAATGTAAACTTGGCTACACAGGAACTGAATTACAAAACAACAGGGTCTCAAATTTAGAAAACCAACTTATGCTTGCTTAAGGGGAAAGGTGAGTTGGGGTGCTGCATAAAACCAGAGATTGAAATGAGCACAGATAAAGTTCCTTAAGCCAAATATGGAATAGACAAGAGCTACTCCTTGCTCAACGAAATGGACTCAACACCCCATATTAAACGCCAATGAATGTACCTGACTAGTAACTATCTTAAAACCTATGGATTGCTATGTCTGTGAAAGACAATCAACCGTGTGTACAGGGGCATAAACGCAGCAGTGATAGGATTGGAGAGGTTCGGTGAGCAAATGAAGACCCTTTGAAGTCATATTGCATGGTACCCATTCCACGGGTCTCAACTCTCCAGGTTTAAGGGATTCTTCCTTCAGCTAAAACATGCATGTGGAACCCAGAATATGATCAACCGTGTCATCGGGAGACGTGTTCAAATATGTCTCAGTTTTCGTCCCCTGATACTCGGGTGCAACATTCCAGACGCTTTACTAACACTCTCCCGACTTGGAGAGTCAGTGCCTTTAATCTCCTGTTTGGCCCAGTTTGCAATTTCTGCGGAAGATGAACAGGGATAGGGAGGACCAATGAGAGACTAGCTGGAGGTGTCTGGACGGGCAATTTTAACTCTCATTTCCCACCAGGAAGAGGAATTAAGCGAAGGCTCAGCATGCCGTGCCTGAACCAGATTAGGGCCTGAAGCAATCCTGCGGTGTTGCGGCCAGCTCACAAGAAAGCGAGTTGAAGAAAGGAGCTCAGGGGCACTGTAATTCACACACCTGCAGAGTTATAAATGACAGCTATCGTCAAAAATATACTGAAGTAAGGCTGCCAAGAGGACTTGAAAGCGGGGCAGAATTGCAGGAAACCGATTTCAGGAGGTAGACTGGAATTGCATTTAAAGCATAGGAAAAGAGGCAGAACGTCGACAATGATGCACTTGGCCAAAAAGGGCGTATGCGTTTTTTCCTGAATATATTCAGAAAAAAACGCATACGCCCTTTTTGGCCAACCAAGCAAGCTTGCAAAAGAAATCTGCACTACAATGAAGTCTCACTTCCCCCTGGTCAAAAGGGCCATCTGAAAAAAGTGTAAAATCCAGAAAGGCAGGACAGGCCATGGAGAACTGGGAGCATTGTTATGCTGATGGGCGGGATGTAAATTGCCAACAGCCACTAGGGAGAAGTGTATGGTGTTTCCTGAAACATCTAAAAAACAAAGCAACAGAGCCTAGGTCACTTCCACTTATGGTCCTATAGCTTAGGGAAATTAAAATCAAAAAGACACAGCCACCCCAAAGTTTGTGAGGGCTCTGTTTACAAGAACCTCGTTTACGGTACAAGTTCAATATCACAAAAAGCGAAAAATGGATAAAGAATTTGTGGTACTTACGTACAATGCAATATCACTCAGCAATGAAATCTATGTCATCAGGCCTGTAGAAGCATAATGAGTGGATTCAGGTATGATGATTCTAACTGAAATAAGTCACACAGAAAAAGAAACATCATAAGATATCACTAATACACGGAATGTAAACTTGGCTACACAGGAACTGGATTACAAAACAGAACAGGGTCTCAAATTTAGAAAACCAACTTATGCTTGCTTAAGGGGAAAGGTGAGTTGGGGTGCTACATAGAACCAGAGATTGAAAATAGCACAGATAAAGTTCCTTAAGCCAAATATGTAATAGACAAGAGCTACTCCTTGCTCAACGAAATGGACTCAAAACCCCATATTAAACGCCTAATAAGGTACCCGACTAGTAAGTATCTTAAAACCTATGGATTGCTATGTCTCTGAAAGAGAACCAAGCGTGAGTACAGGGGCATAAACGCAGCAGTGGTAGGATTGGAGAGGTTTGGTGAGCAAATGAAGACCCTTTCAAGTCATATTGCATGGTACCCATTCCACGGGTCTCAACTCTCCAGGTTTAAGGGATTCTTCCTTCAGCTAAACATGCATGTGGAACCCAGACTATGATCAACCGTGTGATCGTGAGTCATGTTCAAATATCTCAGTTCTCATCCCCTGGTACTCGGGTGCAACATTCTAGACGCTCTACTAACGCTCTCCCGACTTGGAGAATCAGTGCCTTTAACCTCCTGTTTGGCCCAGTTTGCAAATTCCGCGGAAGATGAACAGGGATAGGGAGAACCAATGAGAGACTAGCTGGAGGTGTCTGGACGGGCAAATTTAACTCTCATTTCCCAGCAGGAAGAGGAATTAAGCAAAGGCTCAGCGTGCCATGCCGGAACCAGATTAGGGCCTGAAGCAATAGTGCGGTGTTGCGGCCAGCTCACAAGAAAGCGAGTTGAAGAAAGGAGCTCAGGGGCACTGTAATTCACAAACCTGCAGAGTTATAAATGACGGCTATCATCCAAAAATATACTCAAGTAAGGCTGCCAAGAGGACTTGAAAGCGTGGCAGAATTGCAGGAAACCGATTTCAGGAGGTAGACTGGAATTGCATTTAAAGCATAGGAAAAGAGGCAGAACATCGACAATGATGCACTTGGCCAAAAAGGGCGTATGCGTTTTTTCCTGAATATATTCAGAAAAAAACGCATACGCCTTTTGTCGAGCCAAGCAAGCTTCCAAAGGAAATCTGCACTACAATGAGGTCTCACATCTCCCCGATCAAAAGGGCCATCTGAAAATAGTGTAAAATCCAGAAAGGCAGGACAGGCCATGGAGAACTGGGAGCCTTGTTATGCTGATGGGCTGGCTGTAATTTGCCAACAGCCACTAGGGAGAAGTGTATGGTGATTCCTGAAACATCTAAAAAACAAAGCAACAGAGCCTAGGGCAATTCCACTTATGGTCATATAGCTTAGGGAAATTAAAATCAAAAGGACACAGCCACCCCAAAGTTTGGGACAGCTCTGTTTACAAGAACCTCGTTTACGGTACAAGTTCAATATCGCAGAAAGCGAAAAATGGATAAAGAAGTTGTGGTACTTACGTACAATGCAATATCACTCAGCAATGAAATCTATGTCTTCAGGCCCGTAGCAGCATAATGAGTGGATTCAGGCATTATGATTCTAACTGAAATAAGTCACACAGAAAAAGAAACATCATAAGATATCACTAATACACGGAATGTAAACTTGGCTACACAGGAACTGAATTACAAAACAGAACAGGGTCTCAAATTTAGAAAACCAACTTATGCTTCCTTAAGGGAAAAGGTGAGTTGGGGTGCTGCATAAAACCAGAGATTGAAATGAGCACAGATAAAGTTCCTTAAGCCAAATATGTAATAGACAAGAGCTACTCCTTGCTCAACGAAATGGACTCAACACCCCATATTAAACGCCAATGAATGTACCTGACTAGTAAGTATCTTAAAACCTATGGATTGCTATGTCTGTGAAAGACAATCAACCGTGTGTACAGTGGCATAAACGCAGCAGTGATAGGATTGGAGAGGTTCGGTGAGCAAATGAAGACCCTTTGAAGTCATATTGCATGGTACCCATTCCACGGGTCTCAACTCTCCAGGTTTAAGGGATTCTTCCTTCAGCTAAAACATGCATGTGGAACCCAGAGTATGATCAACCGTGTCATCGGGAGACGTGTTCAAATATGTCTCAGTTTTCGTCCCCTGGTACTCGGGTGCAACATTCCAGATGCTTTACTAACACTCTCCCGACTTGGAGAGTCAGTGCCTTTAAACTCCTGTTTGGCCCAGTTTGCAATTTCTGCGGAAGATGAACAGGGATAGGGAGGACCAATGAGAGACTAGCTGGAGGTGTCTGGACGGGCAATTTTAACTCTCATTTCCCACCAGGAAGAGGAATTAAGCGAAGGCTCAGCGTGCCGTGCCAGAACCAGATTAGGGCCTGAAGCAATCCTGCGGTGTTGCGGCCAGCTCACAAGAAAGCGAGTTGAAGAAAGGAGCTCAGGGGCACTGTAATTCACAAACGTGCAGAGTTATAAATGACAGCTATCGTCCAAAAATATACTGAAGTAAGGCTGCCAAGAGGACTTGAAAGCGGGGCAGAATTGAAGGACAACGATTTCAGGAGGTAGACTGGAATTGCATTTAAAGCATAGGAAAAGAGGCAGAACATCCACAATGATGCACTTGGCCAAAAAGGGCGTATGCGGTTTTTCCTGAATATATTCAGGAAAAAACGCATACGCCTTTTGGCGAGCCAAGCAAGCTTCCAAAGGAAATCTGCACTACAATGAAGTCTCACATCTCCCCGATCAAAAGGGCCATCTGAAAATAGTGTAAAATACAGAAAGGCAGGACAGGCCATGGAGAACTGAGAGCCTTGTTATGCTGATGGGCTGGATGTAATTTGCCAACAGCCACTAGGGAGAAGTGTATGGTGATTCCTGAAACATCTAAAAAACAAAGCAACAGAGCCTAGGGCAATTCCACTTATGGTCATATAGCTTAGGGAAATTAAAATCAAAAAGACACAGCCACCCCAATGTTTGGGACGGCTATGTTTACAAGAAACTCATTTATGGTACAAGTTCAATATCGCAGAAAGTGAAAAATGGATAAAGAATTTGTGCTACTTACGTACAATGCAATATCACTCAGCAATGAAATCTATGTCATCAGGCCCGTAGCAGCATAATGAGTGGATTCAGGTATGATGATTCTAACTGAAATAAGTCACACAGAAAAAGAAACATCATAAGATATCACTAATACATGGAATGTAAACTTGGCTACACAGGAACTGAATTACAAAACAACAGGGTCTCAAATTTAGAAAACCAACTTATGCTTGCTTAAGGGGAAAGGTGAGTTGGGGTGCTGCATAAAACCAGAGATTGAAATGAGCACAGATAAAGTTCCTTAAGCCAAATATGGAATAGACAAGAGCTACTCCTTGCTCAACGAAATGGACTCAACACCCCATATTAAACGCCAATGAATGTACCTGACTAGTAAGTATCTTAAAACCTATGGATTGCTATGTCTGTGAAAGACAATCAACCGTGTGTACAGGGGCATAAACGCAGCAGTGATAGGATTGGAGAGGTTCGGTGAGCAAATGAAGACCCTTTGAAGTCATATTGCATGGTACCCATTCCACGGGTCTCAACTCTCCAGGTTTAAGGGATTCTTCCTTCAGCTAAAACATGCATGTGGAACCCAGAATATGATCAACCGTGTCATCGGGAGACGTGTTCAAATATGTCTCAGTTTTCGTCCCCTGATACTCGGGTGCAACATTCCAGACGCTTTACTAACACTCTCCCGACTTGGAGAGTCAGTGCCTTTAAACTCCTGTTTGGCCCAGTTTGCAATTTCTGCGGAAGATGAACAGGGATAGGGAGGACCAATGAGAGACTAGCTGGAGGTGTCTGGACGGGCAATTTTAACTCTCATTTCCCACCAGGAAGAGGAATTAAGTGAAGGCTCAGCATGCCGTGCCTGAACCAGATTAGGGCCTGAAGCAATCCTGCGGTGTTGCGGCCAGCTCACAAGAAAGCGAGTTGAAGAAAGGAGCTCAGGGGCACTGTAATTCACACACCTGCAGAGTTATAAATGACAGCTATCGTCAAAAATATACTGAAGTAAGGCTGCCAAGAGGACTTGAAAGCGGGGCAGAATTGCAGGAAACCGATTTCAGGAGGTAGACTGGAATTGCATTTAAAGCATAGGAAAAGAGGCAGAACGTCGACAATGATGCACTTGGCCAAAAAGGGCGTATGCGTTTTTTCCTGAATATATTCAGAAAAAAACGCATACGCCCTTTTTGGCCAACCAAGCAAGCTTGCAAAAGAAATCTGCACTACAATGAAGTCTCACTTCCCCCTGGTCAAAAGGGCCATCTGAAAAAAGTGTAAAATCCAGAAAGGCAGGACAGGCCATGGAGAACTGGGAGCATTGTTATGCTGATGGGCGGGATGTAAATTGCCAACAGCCACTAGGGAGAAGTGTATGGTGTTTCCTGAAACATCTAAAAAACAAAGCAACAGAGCCTAGGTCACTTCCACTTATGGTCCTATAGCTTAGGGAAATTAAAATCAAAAAGACACAGCCACCCCAAAGTTTGTGAGGGCTCTGTTTACAAGAACCTCGTTTACGGTACAAGTTCAATATCACAAAAAGCGAAAAATGGATAAAGAATTTGTGGTACTTACGTACAATGCAATATCACTCAGCAATGAAATCTATGTCATCAGGCCTGTAGAAGCATAATGAGTGGATTCAGGTATGATGATTCTAACTGAAATAAGTCACACAGAAAAAGAAACATCATAAGATATCACTAATACACGGAATGTAAACTTGGCTACACAGGAACTGGATTACAAAACAGAACAGGGTCTCAAATTTAGAAAACCAACTTATGCTTGCTTAAGGGGAAAGGTGAGTTGGGGTGCTACATAGAACCAGAGATTGAAAATAGCACAGATAAAGTTCCTTAAGCCAAATATGTAATAGACAAGAGCTACTCCTTGCTCAACGAAATGGACTCAAAACCCCATATTAAACGCCTAATAAGGTACCCGACTAGTAAGTATCTTAAAACCTATGGATTGCTATGTCTCTGAAAGAGAATCAAGCGTGAGTACAGGGGCATAAACGCAGCAGTGGTAGGATTGGAGAGGTTTGGTGAGCAAATGAAGACCCTTTCAAGTCATATTGCATGGTACCCATTCCACGGGTCTCAACTCTCCAGGTTTAAGGGATTCTTCCTTCAGCTAAACATGCATGTGGAACCCAGACTATGATCAACCGTGTGATCGTGAGTCATGTTCAAATATCTCAGTTCTCATCCCCTGGTACTCGGGTGCAACATTCTAGACGCTTTACTAACGCTCTCCCGACTTGGAGAATCAGTGCCTTTAACCTCCTGTTTGGCCCAGTTTGCAAATTCCGCGGAAGATGAACAGGGATAGGGAGAACCAATGAGAGACTAGCTGGAGGTGTCTGGACGGGCAAATTTAACTCTCATTTCCCAGCAGGAAGAGGAATTAAGCAAAGGCTCAGCGTGCCATGCCGGAACCAGATTAGGGCCTGAAGCAATAGTGCGGTGTTGCGGCCAGCTCACAAGAAAGCGAGTTGAAGAAAGGAGCTCAGGGGCACTGTAATTCACAAACCTGCAGAGTTATAAATGACGGCTATCATCCAAAAATATACTCAAGTAAGGCTGCCAAGAGGACTTGAAAGCGTGGCAGAATTGCAGGAAACCGATTTCAGGAGGTAGACTGGAATTGCATTTAAAGCATAGGAAAAGAGGCAGAACATCGACAATGATGCACTTGGCCAAAAAGGGCGTATGCGTTTTTTCCTGAATATATTCAGAAAAAAACGCATACGCCTTTTGTCGAGCCAAGCAAGCTTCCAAAGGAAATCTGCACTACAATGAGGTCTCACATCTCCCCGATCAAAAGGGCCATCTGAAAATAGTGTAAAATCCAGAAAGGCAGGACAGGCCATGGAGAACTGGGAGCCTTGTTATGCTGATGGGCTGGCTGTAATTTGCCAACAGCCACTAGGGAGAAGTGTATGGTGATTCCTGAAACATCTAAAAAACAAAGCAACAGAGCCTAGGGCAATTCCACTTATGGTCATATAGCTTAGGGAAATTAAAATCAAAAGGACACAGCCACCCCAAAGTTTGGGACAGCTCTGTTTACAAGAACCTCGTTTACGGTACAAGTTCAATATCGCAGAAAGCGAAAAATGGATAAAGAAGTTGTGGTACTTACGTACAATGCAATATCACTCAGCAATGAAATCTATGTCTTCAGGCCCGTAGCAGCATAATGAGTGGATTCAGGCATTATGATTCTAACTGAAATAAGTCACACAGAAAAAGAAACATCATAAGATATCACTAATACACGGAATGTAAACTTGGCTACACAGGAACTGAATTACAAAACAGAACAGGGTCTCAAATTTAGAAAACCAACTTATGCTTCCTTAAGGGAAAAGGTGAGTTGGGGTGCTGCATAAAACCAGAGATTGAAATGAGCACAGATAAAGTTCCTTAAGCCAAATATGTAATAGACAAGAGCTACTCCTTGCTCAACGAAATGGACTCAACACCCCATATTAAACGCCAATGAATGTACCTGACTAGTAAGTATCTTAAAACCTATGGATTGCTATGTCTGTGAAAGACAATCAACCGTGTGTACAGGGGCATAAACGCAGCAGTGATAGGATTGGAGAGGTTCGGTGAGCAAATGAAGACCCTTTGAAGTCATATTGCATGGTACCCATTCCACGGGTCTCAACTCTCCAGGTTTAAGGGATTCTTCCTTCAGCTAAAACATGCATGTGGAACCCAGAGTATGATCAACCGTGTCATCGGGAGACGTGTTCAAATATGTCTCAGTTTTCGTCCCCTGGTACTCGGGTGCAACATTCCAGATGCTTTACTAACACTCTCCCGACTTGGAGAGTCAGTGCCTTTAAACTCCTGTTTGGCCCAGTTTGCAATTTCTGCGGAAGATGAACAGGGATAGGGAGGACCAATGAGAGACTAGCTGGAGGTGTCTGGACGGGCAATTTTAACTCTCATTTCCCACCAGGAAGAGGAATTAAGCGAAGGCTCAGCGTGCCGTGCCAGAACCAGATTAGGGCCTGAAGCAATCCTGCGGTGTTGCGGCCAGCTCACAAGAAAGCGAGTTGAAGAAAGGAGCTCAGGGGCACTGTAATTCACAAACGTGCAGAGTTATAAATGACAGCTATCGTCCAAAAATATACTGAAGTAAGGCTGCCAAGAGGACTTGAAAGCGGGGCAGAATTGAAGGACAACGATTTCAGGAGGTAGACTGGAATTGCATTTAAAGCATAGGAAAAGAGGCAGAACATCCACAATGATGCACTTGGCCAAAAAGGGCATATGCGGTTTTTCCTGAATATATTCAGGAAAAAACGCATACGCCTTTTGGCGTGCCAAGCAAGCTTCCAAAGGAAATCTGCACTACAATGAAGTCTCACATCTCCCCGATCAAAAGGGCCATCTGAAAATAGTGTAAAATACAGAAAGGCAGGACAGGCCATGGAGAACTGAGAGCCTTGTTATGCTGATGGGCTGGATGTAATTTGCCAACAGCCACTAGGGAGAAGTGTATGGTGATTCCTGAAACATCTAAAAAACAAAGCAACAGAGCCTAGGGCAATTCCACTTATGGTCATATAGCTTAGGGAAATTAAAATCAAAAAGACACAGCCACCCCAATGTTTGGGACGGCTATGTTTACAAGAAACTCATTTATGGTACAAGTTCAATATCGCAGAAAGTGAAAAATGGATAAAGAATTTGTGCTACTTACGTACAATGCAATATCACTCAGCAATGAAATCTATGTCATCAGGCCCGTAGCAGCATAATGAGTGGATTCAGGTATGATGATTCTAACTGAAATAAGTCACACAGAAAAAGAAACATCATAAGATATCACTAATACATGGAATGTAAACTTGGCTACACAGGAACTGAATTACAAAACAACAGGGTCTCAAATTTAGAAAACCAACTTATGCTTGCTTAAGGGGAAAGGTGAGTTGGGGTGCTGCATAAAACCAGAGATTGAAATGAGCACAGATAAAGTTCCTTAAGCCAAATATGGAATAGACAAGAGCTACTCCTTGCTCAACGAAATGGACTCAACACCCCATATTAAACGCCAATGAATGTACCTGACTAGTAAGTATCTTAAAACCTATGGATTGCTATGTCTGTGAAAGACAATCAACCGTGTGTACAGGGGCATAAACGCAGCAGTGATAGGATTGGAGAGGTTCGGTGAGCAAATGAAGACCCTTTGAAGTCATATTGCATGGTACCCATTCCACGGGTCTCAACTCTCCAGGTTTAAGGGATTCTTCCTTCAGCTAAAACATGCATGTGGAACCCAGAATATGATCAACCGTGTCATCGGGAGACGTGTTCAAATATGTCTCAGTTTTCGTCCCCTGATACTCGGGTGCAACATTCCAGACGCTTTACTAACACTCTCCCGACTTGGAGAGTCAGTGCCTTTAAACTCCTGTTTGGCCCAGTTTGCAATTTCTGCGGAAGATGAACAGGGATAGGGAGGACCAATGAGAGACTAGCTGGAGGTGTCTGGACGGGCAATTTTAACTCTCATTTCCCACCAGGAAGAGGAATTAAGCGAAGGCTCAGCATGCCGTGCCTGAACCAGATTAGGGCCTGAAGCAATCCTGCGGTGTTGCGGCCAGCTCACAAGAAAGCGAGTTGAAGAAAGGAGCTCAGGGGCACTGTAATTCACACACCTGCAGAGTTATAAATGACAGCTATCGTCAAAAATATACTGAAGTAAGGCTGCCAAGAGGACTTGAAAGCGGGGCAGAATTGCAGGAAACCGATTTCAGGAGGTAGACTGGAATTGCATTTAAAGCATAGGAAAAGAGGCAGAACGTCGACAATGATGCACTTGGCCAAAAAGGGCGTATGCGTTTTTTCCTGAATATATTCAGAAAAAAACGCATACGCCCTTTTTGGCCAACCAAGCAAGCTTGCAAAAGAAATCTGCACTACAATGAAGTCTCACTTCCCCCTGGTCAAAAGGGCCATCTGAAAAAAGTGTAAAATCCAGAAAGGCAGGACAGGCCATGGAGAACTGGGAGCATTGTTATGCTGATGGGCGGGATGTAAATTGCCAACAGCCACTAGGGAGAAGTGTATGGTGTTTCCTGAAACATCTAAAAAACAAAGCAACAGAGCCTAGGTCACTTCCACTTATGGTCCTATAGCTTAGGGAAATTAAAATCAAAAAGACACAGCCACCCCAAAGTTTGTGAGGGCTCTGTTTACAAGAACCTCGTTTACGGTACAAGTTCAATATCACAAAAAGCGAAAAATGGATAAAGAATTTGTGGTACTTACGTACAATGCAATATCACTCAGCAATGAAATCTATGTCATCAGGCCTGTAGAAGCATAATGAGTGGATTCAGGTATGATGATTCTAACTGAAATAAGTCACACAGAAAAAGAAACATCATAAGATATCACTAATACACGGAATGTAAACTTGGCTACACAGGAACTGGATTACAAAACAGAACAGGGTCTCAAATTTAGAAAACCAACTTATGCTTGCTTAAGGGGAAAGGTGAGTTGGGGTGCTACATAGAACCAGAGATTGAAAATAGCACAGATAAAGTTCCTTAAGCCAAATATGTAATAGACAAGAGCTACTCCTTGCTCAACGAAATGGACTCAAAACCCCATATTAAACGCCTAATAATGTACCCGACTAGTAAGTATCTTAAAACCTATGGATTGCTATGTCTCTGAAAGAGAATCAAGCGTGAGTACAGGGGCATAAACGCAGCAGTGGTAGGATTGGAGAGGTTTGGTGAGCAAATGAAGACCCTTTCAAGTCATATTGCATGGTACCCATTCCACGGGTCTCAACTCTCCAGGTTTAAGGGATTCTTCCTTCAGCTAAACATGCATGTGGAACCCAGACTATGATCAACCGTGTGATCGTGAGTCATGTTCAAATATCTCAGTTCTCATCCCCTGGTACTCGGGTGCAACATTCTAGACGCTTTACTAACGCTCTCCCGACTTGGAGAATCAGTGCCTTTAACCTCCTGTTTGGCCCAGTTTGCAAATTCCGCGGAAGATGAACAGGGATAGGGAGAACCAATGAGAGACTAGCTGGAGGTGTCTGGACGGGCAAATTTAACTCTCATTTCCCAGCAGGAAGAGGAATTAAGCAAAGGCTCAGCGTGCCATGCCGGAACCAGATTAGGGCCTGAAGCAATAGTGCGGTGTTGCGGCCAGCTCACAAGAAAGCGAGTTGAAGAAAGGAGCTCAGGGGCACTGTAATTCACAAACCTGCAGAGTTATAAATGACAGCTATCATCCAAAAATATACTCAAGTAAGGCTGCCAAGAGGACTTGAAAGCGTGGCAGAATTGCAGGAAACCGATTTCAGGAGGTAGACTGGAATTGCATTTAAAGCATAGGAAAAGAGGCAGAACATCGACAATGATGCACTTGGCCAAAAAGGGCGTATGCGTTTTTTCCTGAATATATTCAGAAAAAAACGCATACGCCTTTTGTCGAGCCAAGCAAGCTTCCAAAGGAAATCTGCACTACAATGAGGTCTCACATCTCCCCGATCAAAAGGGCCATCTGAAAATAGTGTAAAATCCAGAAAGGCAGGACAGGCCATGGAGAACTGGGAGCCTTGTTATGCTGATGGGCTGGCTGTAATTTGCCAACAGCCACTAGGGAGAAGTGTATGGTGATTCCTGAAACATCTAAAAAATAAAGCAACAGAGCCTAGGGCAATTCCACTTATGGTCATATAGCTTAGGGAAATTAAAATCAAAAGGACACAGCCACCCCAAAGTTTGGGACAGCTCTGTTTACAAGAACCTCGTTTACGGTACAAGTTCAATATCGCAGAAAGCGAAAAATGGATAAAGAAGTTGTGGTACTTACGTACAATGCAATATCACTCAGCAATGAAATCTATGTCTTCAGGCCCGTAGCAGCATAATGAGTGGATTCAGGCATTATGATTCTAACTGAAATAAGTCACACAGAAAAAGAAACATCATAAGATATCACTAATACACGGAATGTAAACTTGGCTACACAGGAACTGAATTACAAAACAGAACAGGGTCTCAAATTTAGAAAACCAACTTATGCTTCCTTAAGGGAAAAGGTGAGTTGGGGTGCTGCATAAAACCAGAGATTGAAATGAGCACAGATAAAGTTCCTTAAGCCAAATATGTAATAGACAAGAGCTACTCCTTGCTCAACGAAATGGACTCAACACCCCATATTAAACGCCAATGAATGTACCTGACTAGTAAGTATCTTAAAACCTATGGATTGCTATGTCTGTGAAAGACAATCAACCGTGTGTACAGTGGCATAAACGCAGCAGTGATAGGATTGGAGAGGTTCGGTGAGCAAATGAAGACCCTTTGAAGTCATATTGCATGGTACCCATTCCACGGGTCTCAACTCTCCAGGTTTAAGGGATTCTTCCTTCAGCTAAAACATGCATGTGGAACCCAGAGTATGATCAACCGTGTCATCGGGAGACGTGTTCAAATATGTCTCAGTTTTCGTCCCCTGGTACTCGGGTGCAACATTCCAGATGCTTTACTAACACTCTCCCGACTTGGAGAGTCAGTGCCTTTAAACTCCTGTTTGGCCCAGTTTGCAATTTCTGCGGAAGATGAACAGGGATAGGGAGGACCAATGAGAGACTAGCTGGAGGTGTCTGGACGGGCAATTTTAACTCTCATTTCCCACCAGGAAGAGGAATTAAGCGAAGGCTCAGCGTGCCGTGCCAGAACCAGATTAGGGCCTGAAGCAATCCTGCGGTGTTGCGGCCAGCTCACAAGAAAGCGAGTTGAAGAAAGGAGCTCAGGGGCACTGTAATTCACAAACGTGCAGAGTTATAAATGACAGCTATCGTCCAAAAATATACTGAAGTAAGGCTGCCAAGAGGACTTGAAAGCGGGGCAGAATTGAAGGACAACGATTTCAGGAGGTAGACTGGAATTGCATTTAAAGCATAGGAAAAGAGGCAGAACATCCACAATGATGCACTTGGCCAAAAAGGGCGTATGCGGTTTTTCCTGAATATATTCAGGAAAAAACGCATACGCCTTTTGGCGAGCCAAGCAAGCTTCCAAAGGAAATCTGCACTACAATGAAGTCTCACATCTCCCCGATCAAAAGGGCCATCTGAAAATAGTGTAAAATACAGAAAGGCAGGACAGGCCATGGAGAACTGAGAGCCTTGTTATGCTGATGGGCTGGATGTAATTTGCCAACAGCCACTAGGGAGAAGTGTATGGTGATTCCTGAAACATCTAAAAAACAAAGCAACAGAGCCTAGGGCAATTCCACTTATGGTCATATAGCTTAGGGAAATTAAAATCAAAAAGACACAGCCACCCCAATGTTTGGGACGGCTATGTTTACAAGAAACTCGTTTATGGTACAAGTTCAATATCGCAGAAAGTGAAAAATGGATAAAGAATTTGTGCTACTTACGTACAATGCAATATCACTCAGCAATGAAATCTATGTCATCAGGCCCGTAGCAGCATAATGAGTGGATTCAGGTATGATGATTCTATCTGAAATAAGTCACACAGAAAAAGAAACATCATAAGATATCACTAATACACGGAATGTAAACTTGGCTACACAGGAACTGAATTACAAAACAACAGGGTCTCAAATTTAGAAAACCAACTTATGCTTGCTTAAGGGGAAAGGTGAGTTGGGGTGCTGCATAAAACCAGAGATTGAAATGAGCACAGATAAAGTTCCTTAAGCCAAATATGGAATAGACAAGAGCTACTCCTTGCTCAACGAAATGGACTCAACACCCCATATTAAACGCCAATGAATGTACCTGACTAGTAACTATCTTAAAACCTATGGATTGCTATGTCTGTGAAAGACAATCAACCGTGTGTACAGGGGCATAAACGCAGCAGTGATAGGATTGGAGAGGTTCGGTGAGCAAATGAAGACCCTTTGAAGTCATATTGCATGGTACCCATTCCACGGGTCTCAACTCTCCAGGTTTAAGGGATTCTTCCTTCAGCTAAAACATGCATGTGGAACCCAGAATATGATCAACCGTGTCATCGGGAGACGTGTTCAAATATGTCTCAGTTTTCGTCCCCTGATACTCGGGTGCAACATTCCAGACGCTTTACTAACACTCTCCCGACTTGGAGAGTCAGTGCCTTTAAACTCCTGTTTGGCCCAGTTTGCAATTTCTGCGGAAGATGAACAGGGATAGGGAGGACCAATGAGAGACTAGCTGGAGGTGTCTGGACGGGCAATTTTAACTCTCATTTCCCACCAGGAAGAGGAATTAAGCGAAGGCTCAGCGTGCCGTGCCGGAACCAGATTAGGGCCTGAAGCAATCCTGCGGTGTTGCGGCCAGCTCACAAGAAAGCGAGTTGAAGAAAGGAGCTCAGGGGCACTGTAATTCACAAACCTGCAGAGTTATAAATGACAGCTATCGTCCAAAAATATACTGAAGTAAGGCTGCCAAGAGGACTTGAAAGCGGGGCAGAATTGCAGGAAACTGATTTCAGGAGGTAGACTGGAATTGCACTTAAAGCATAGGAAAAGAGGCAGAACGTCCACAATGATGCACTTGGCCAAAAAGGGCATATATGTTTTTTGCTGAATATATTCAGGAAAAAACGCATACGCCCTTTTTGGCCAACCAAGCAAGCTTGCAAAGGAAATCTGCACTACAATGAAGTCTCACTTCCCCGCGGTTAAAAGGGCCATCTGAAAAAAGTGTAAAATCCAGAAAGGCAGGACAGGCGTTGGAGAACTGGGAGCCTTGATATGCTGATGGGCGGGATGTAAATTGCCACCAGCCACTGGGGAGAAGTGTATGGTGTTTCCTGAAACATCTAAAAAACAAAGAAACAGAGACTAGGGCACTTCCACTTATGGTCCTATAGCTTAGGGAAATTAAAATAAAAAAGACACAGCCACCCCAAAATTTGGTACGGCTCTTATTACAAGAACCTCGTTTACGGTACAAGTTCAATATCACAGAAAGTGAAAAATGGATAAAGAAGTTGTGGTACTTACGTACAATGCAATATCACTCAGCAATGAAATCTATGTCATCAGGCCCGTAGCAGCATAATGAGTGGATTCAGGTATGATGATTCTAAGTGAAATAAGTCACACAGAAAAGGAAACATCTTAAGATATCACTAATACACGGAATGTAAACTTGGCTACACAGGAACTGGATTACAAAACAGAACAGGGTCCCAAATTTAGAAAACCAACTTATGCTTGCTTAAGGGGAAAGGTGAGTTGGGTTGTTGCATAAAGCCAGAGATTGAAATGAGCACAGATAAAGTTCCTTAAGCCAAATATGTAATAGACAAGAGCTACTCCTTGCTCAACGAAATGGACTCAAAACCCCATATTAAACGCCTAATAATGTACCTGACTAGTAAGTATCTTAAAACCTTTGGATTGCTATGTCTCTGAAAGAGAATCAAGCGTGAGTACAGGGGCATAAACGCAGCTTTGAGAGGATTGGAGAGGTTCGGTGAGCAAATGAAGACCCTTTGAAGTCATATTGCATGGTACCCATTCCACGGGTTTCAACTCTCCAGGTTTAAGGGATTCTTCCTTCAGCTAAAACATGCATGTGGAACCCAGAGTATGATCAACCGTGTGATCGGGAGACGTGTTCAAATATGTCTCAGTTTTCGACCCTTGGTACTCGGGTGCAACATTCCAGACGCTTTACTAACACTCTCCCGACTTGGAGAGTCAGTGCCTTTAACCTCCTGTTTGGGCCAGCTTGCAATTTCTGCGGAAGATGAACAGGAATAGGGAGAACCAATGAGAGACTAGCTGGAGGTGTCTGGACGGGCAAATTTAACTCTCATTTCCCACCAGGAAGAGGCATTAACCAAAGGCTCAGCGTGCCGTGCCGCAACCAGATTAGTGCCTGAAGCAATCCTACGGTGTTGCGGCCAGCTCACAGGAAAGCGAGTTGAAGAAAGGAGCCCAGGGGCACTGTAATTCACAAACCTGCAGAGTTATAAACGACAGCTATCGTCCAAAAATATACTGAAGTAAGGCTGCCAAGAGGACTTGAAAGCGGGGCAGAATTGCAGGACACCGATTTCAGGAGGTAGACTGGAATTGCATTTAAAGCATAGGAAAAGAGGCAGAACGTGGACAATGATGCACTTGGCCAAAAAGGGCGTATGCGGTTTTTCCTGAATATATTCAGGAGAAAACTCATACGCCCTTTTTGGCCAACCAAGCAAGCTTGCAAAGGAAATCTGCACTACAATGAAGTCTCACTTCCCCAGAGTCAAAATGGCCATCTGAAAAATGTGTAAAATCCAGAAAGGCAGCACAGGCCATGGAGAACTGGGAGCCTTGTTATGCTGATGGGCGGGATGAAAATTGCCAACAGCCACTAGGGAGAAGTGTATGGTGTTTCCTGAAACATCTAAAAAACAAAGCAACAGAGCCTAGGGCATTTCCACTTATGGTCCTATAGCTTAGGGAAATTAAAATCAAAAAGACACAGCCACCCCAAAGTTTGGGACGGCTCTGTTTACAAGAACCTCGTTTAATGTACAAGTTCAATATCGCAGAAAGTGAAAAATGGATAAAGAATTTGTGGTACTTACGTACAATGCAATATCACTCAGCAATGAAATCTATGTCATCAGGCCCGTAGCAGCATAATGAGTGGATTCAGGTATGATGATTCTAACTGAAATAAGTCACACAGAAAAAGAAACATCATAAGATATCACTAATACACGGAATGTAAACTTGGCTACACAGGAACTGAATTACAAAACAACAGGGTCTCAAATTTAGAAAACCAACTTATGCTTGCTTAAGGGGAAAGGTGAGTTGGGGTGCTGCATAAAACCAGAGATTGAAATGAGCACAGATAAAGTTCCTTAAGCCAAATATGGAATAGACAAGAGCTACTCCTTGCTCAACGAAATGGACTCAACACCCCATATTAAACGCCAATGAATGTACCTGACTAGTAAGTATCTTAAAACCTATGGATTGCTATGTCTGTGAAAGACAATCAACCGTGTGTACAGGGGCATAAACGCAGCAGTGATAGGATTGGAGAGGTTTGGTGAGCAAATGAAGACCCTTTGAAGTCATATGGCATGGTACCCATTCCACGGGTCTCAACTCTCCAGGTTTAAGGGATTCTTCCTTCAGCTAAAACATGCATGTGGAACCCAGAGTATGATCAACCGTGTCATCGGGAGACGTGTTCAAATATGTCTCAGTTTTCGTCCCCTGGTACTCGGGTGCAACATTCCAGACGCTTTACTAACATTCTCCCGACTTGGAGAGTCAGTGCCTTTAAACTCCTGTTTGGCCCAGTTTGCAATTTCTGCGGAAGATGAACAGGGATAGGGAGGACCAATGAGAGACTAGCTGGAGGTGTCTGGACGGGCAATTTTAACTCTCATTTCCCACCAGGAAGAGGAATTAAGCGAAGGCTCAGTGTGCCATGCCGGAACCTGATTAGGGCCTGAAGCAATCCTGCGGTGTTGCGGCAAGCTCACAAGAAAGCGAGTTGAAGAAAGGAGCTCAGGGGCACTGTAATTCACACACCTGCAGAGTTATAAATGACAGCTATCGTCCAAAAATATACTGAAGTAAGGCTGCCAAGAGGACTTGAAAGCGGGGCAGAATTGCAGGAAACCGATTTCAGGAGGTAGACTGGAATTGCATTTAAAGCATAGGAAAAGAGGCAGAACGTCCACAATGATGCACTTGGCCAAAAAGGGCGTATATGTTTTTTCCTGAATATATTCAGGAAAAAACGCATATGCCCTTTTTGGCCAACCAAGCAAGCTTGCAAAGGAAATCTGCACTACAATGAAGTCTCACTTCCCCGCGGTCAAAAGGGCCATCTGAAAAAAGTGTAAAATCCAGAAAGGCAGGACAGGCCATGGAGAACTGGGAGCCTTGTTTTGCTGATGGGCGGGATGTAAATTGCCAACAGCCACTGGGGAGAAGTGTATGGTGTTTCCTGAAACATCTAAAAAACAAAGCAACAGAGCCTAGGGCATTTCCACTTATGGTCCTATAGCTTAGGGAAATTAAAATCAAAAAGACACAGCCACCCCAAAGTTTGGGACGGCTCTGTTTACAAGAACCTCGTTTATGGTATAAGTTCAATATCGCAGAAAGTGAAAAATGGATAAAGAAGTTGTGGTACTTACATACAATGCAATATCACTCAGCAATGAAATCTATGTCATCAGGCCTGTAGCAGCATAGTGAGTGGATTCAGGTATGACGATTCTAACTGAAATAAGTCACACAGAAAAAGAAACATCATAAGATATCACTAATACATGGAATGTGAACTTGGCTACACAGAAACTGAATTACAAAACAGAACAGGGTCTCAAATATAGAAAACCAACTTATGCTTGCTTAAGGGGAAAGGTGAGTTGGGGTGCTGCATAAAACCAGAGATTGAAATGAGCACAGATAAAGTTCCTTAAGCCAAATATGTAATAAACAAGAGCTACTCCTTGTTCAACGAAATGGACTCAACACCCCATATTAAACGCCTAAGAATGTACCTGACTAGTAAGTATCTTAAAACCTATGGATTTCTATGTCTCCGAAAGAGAATCAAGCATTTGTACAGTGGCATAAACTGAGCAGTGATAGGACTGGAGAGGTTCGGTGAGCAAATGAAGACCCTTTGAAGTCATATTGCATGGAACCCATTCCACGGGTCTCACCTCTCCAGGTTTAAGGGATTCTTCCTTCAGCTGAAACATGCCTGTGGAACCCAGAGGATGATCAACCATGTGATCCGGAGACGTGTTCAAATATGTCTCAGTTTTCGTCCCCTGGTATACTCGGGTGCAACATTCCAGACGCTCTACTAACACTCTCAAGACTTGGAGAGTCAGTGCCTTTAACCTCCTGTTTGGCCCAGTTTGCAATTTCTGCGGAAGATGAACAGGAATAGGGAGAACCAATGAGAGACTAGCTGGAGGTTTCTGGACGGGCAAATTTAAGTCTCATTTCCCACCAGGAACAGGAATTAACCAAAGGCTCAGCGTGCCGTGCCGGAACCAGATTAGGGTCTGAAGCAATCCTGCGGTGTTGCGGCCAGCTCACAAGAAAGCGAGTTGAAGAAAGGAGCTCAGGCGCACTGTAATTCACAAACGTGCAGAGTTATAAATGACAGCTATCGTCCAAAAATATACTGAAGTAAGGCTGCCAAGAGGAGTTGAAAGCGGGGTAGAATTGCAGGAAACCGATTTCAGGAGGTAGACTGGAATTGCATTTAAAGCATAGGAAAAGAGTTAGAACGTCGACAATGATGCACTTGGCAAAAAGGGCGTATGCGTTTTTTTCCTGAATATATTCAGGAAAAAACGCATACGCCCTTTTTGGCCAACCAAGCAAGCTTGCAAAGGAAATCTGCACTACAATGAAGTCTCACTTCCCCCCGGTCAAAAGGGCCATCTGAAAAAAGTGTAAAATCCAGAAAGGCAGGACAGGCCATGGAGAACTGGGAGCCTTGTTATGCTGATGGGCGGGATGTAAATTGCCACCAGCCACTCGGGAGAAGTGTATGGTGTTTCCTGAAACATCTAAAAAACAAAGAAACAGAGCCTAGGGCACTTCCACTTATGGTCCTATGGCTTAGGGAAATTAAAATCAAAAAGACACAGCCACCCCAAAGTTTGGGACGGCTCTGTTTACAAGAACCTCGTTTACGGTACAAGTTCAATATCGCAGAAAGTGAAAAATGGATAAGGAAGTTGTGGTAATTACGTACAATGCAATATCACTCAGCAATGAAATCTATGTCATCAGGCCTGTAGCAGCATAGTGAGTGGATTCACGTATGACGATTCTAACTGAAATAAGTCACACAGAAAAAGAAACATCATAAGATATCACTAATACATGGAATGTAAACTTGGCTACACAGAAACTGAATTACAAAACAGAAAAGGGTCTCAAATGTAGAAAACTAACTTATGCTTGCTTAAGGGGAAAGGTGAGTTGGGGTGCTGCATAAAACCAGAGATTGAAATGAGCACAGATAAAGATCCTTAAGCCAAATATGTAATAAACAAGAGCTACTCCTTGGTCAACGAAATGGACTCAACACCCCATATTAAACGCCTAAGAATGTACCTGACTAGTAAGTATCTTAAAACCTATGGATTGCTATGTCTCCGAAAGAGAATCAACCGTGTGTACAGTGGCATAAACGGAGCAGTGATAGGATTGGAGAGGTTCGGTGAGCAAATGAAGACCCTTTGAAGTCATATTGCATGGTACCCATTCCACGGGTCTCAACTCTCCAGGTTTAAGGGATTCTTCCTTCAGCTGAAACATGCCTGTGGAACCCAGAGTATGATCAACCATGTGATCCGGAGACGTGTTCAAATATGTCTCAGTTTTCGTCCCCTGGTACTCGGGTGCAACATTCCAGATGCTCTACTAACACTCTCCAGACTTGGAGAGTCACTGCCTTTAACCTCCTGTTTGGCCCAGTTTGCAAATTCTGTGGAAGATGAACAGGAATAGGGAGAACCAATGAGAGACTAGCTGGAGGTTTCCGGACGGGCAAATTTAACTCTCATTTCCCACCAGGAAGAGGAATTAACCAAAGGCTCAGCGTGCTGTGCCGGAACCAGATTAGGGTCTGAAGCAATCCTGTGGTGTTGCGGCCAGCTCACAAGAAAGCGAGTTGAAGAAAGGAGCTCAGGGGCACTGTAATTCACAAACGTGCAGAGTTATAAATGACAGCTATCGTCCAAAAATATACTGAAGTAAGGCTGCCAAGAGGACTTGAAAGCGGGGCAGAATTGCAGGACACCGATTTCAGGAGGTAGACTGGAATTGCATTTAAAGCATAGGAAAAGAGGCAGAACATCGACAATGATGCACTTGGCCAAAAAGGGCGTATGCGGTTTTTCCTGAATATATTCAGGAAAAAATGCATACGCCTTTTGGCGAGCCAAGCAAGCTTCCAAAGGAAATCTGCACTACAATGAAGTCTCACATCTCCCCGATCAAAAGGGCCATCTGAAAATAGTGTAAAATACAGAAAGGCAGGACAGGCCATGGAGAACTGAGAGCCTTGTTATGCTGATGGGCTGGATGTAATTTGCCAACAGCCACTAGGGCGAAGTGTATGGTGATTCCTGAAACATCTAAAAAACAAAGCACAGAGCCTAGGGCAATTCCACTTATGGTCATATAGCTTAGGGAAATTAAAATCAAAAAGACACAGCCACCCCAATGTTTGGGACGGCTATGTTTACAAGAAACTCGTTTATGGTACAAGTTCAATATCGCAGAAAGTGAAAAATGGATAAAGAATTTGTGCTACTTACGTACAATGCAATATCACTCAGCAATGAAATCTATGTCATCAGGCCCGTAGCAGCATAATGAGTGGATTCAGGTATGATGATTCTAACTGAAATAAGTCACACAGAAAAAGAAACATCATAAGATATCACTAATACACGGAATGTAAACTTGGCTACACAGGAACTGAATTACAAAACAACAGGGTCTCAAATTTAGAAAACCAACTTATGCTTGCTTAAGGGGAAAGGTGAGTTGGGGTGCTGCATAAAACCAGAGATTGAAATGAGCACAGATAAAGTTCCTTAAGCCAAATATGGAATAGACAAGAGCTACTCCTTGCTCAACGAAATGGATTCAACACCCCATATTAAACGCCAATGAATGTACCTGACTAGTAACTATCTTAAAACCTATGGATTGCTATGTCTGTGAAAGACAATCAACCGTGTGTACAGGGGCATAAACGCAGCAGTGATAGGATTGGAGAGGTTCGGTGAGCAAATGAAGACCCTTTGAAGTCATATTGCATGGTACCCATTCCACGGGTCTCAACTCTCCAGGTTTAAGGGATTCTTCCTTCAGCTAAAACATGCATGTGGAACCCAGAATATGATCAACCGTGTCATCGGGAGACGTGTTCAAATATGTCTCAGTTTTCGTCCCCTGATACTCGGGTGCAACATTCCAGACACTTTACTAACACTCTCCCGACTTGGAGAGTCAGTGCCTTTAAACTCCTGTTTGGCCCAGTTTGCAATTTCTGCGGAAGATGAACAGGGATAGGGAGGACCAATGAGAGACTAGCTGGAGGTGTCTGGACGGGCAATTTTAACTCTCATTTCCCACCAGGAAGAGGAATTAAGCGAAGGCTCAGCATGCCGTGCCTGAACCAGATTAGGGCCTGAAGCAATCCTGCGGTGTTGCGGCCAGCTCACAAGAAAGCGAGTTGAAGAAAGGAGCTCAGGGGCACTGTAATTCACAAACCTGCAGAGTTATAAATGACGGCTATCATCCAAAAATATACTCAAGTAAGGCTGCCAAGAGGACTTGAAAGCGGGGCAGAATTGCAGGAAACCGATTTCAGGAGGTAGACTGGAATTGCATTTAAAGCATAGGAAAAGAGGCAGAACGTCGACAATGATGCACTTGGCCAAAAAGGGCGTATGCGTTTTTTCCTGAATATATTCAGAAAAAAACGCATATGCCTTTTGTCGAGCCAAGCAAGCTTCCAAAGGAAATCTGCACTACAATGAGGTCTCACATCTCCCCGATCAAAAGGGCCATCTGAAAATAGTGTAAAATCCAGAAAGGCAGGACAGGCCATGGAGAACTGGGAGCCTTGTTATGCTGATGGGCTGGCTGTAATTTGCCAACAGCCACTAGGGAGAAGTGTATGGTGATTCCTGAAACATCTAAAAAACAAAGCAACAGAGCCTAGGGCAATTCCACTTATGGTCATATAGCTTAGGGAAATTAAAATCAAAAGGACACAGCCACCCCAAAGTTTGGGACAGCTCTGTTTACAAGAACCTCGTTTACGGTACAAGTTCAATATCGCAGAAAGCGAAAAATGGATAAAGAAGTTGTGGTACTTACGTACAATGCAATATCACTCAGCAATGAAATCTATGTCTTCAGGCCCGTAGCAGCATAATGAGTGGATTCAGGCATTATGATTCTAACTGAAATAAGTCACACAGAAAAAGAAACATCATAAGATATCACTAATACACGGAATGTAAACTTGGCTACACAGGAACTGAATTACAAAACAGAACAGGGTCTCAAATTTAGAAAACCAACTTATGCTTCCTTAAGGGAAAAGGTGAGTTGGGGTGCTGCATAAAACCAGAGATTGAAATGAGCACAGATAAAGTTCCTTAAGCCAAATATGTAATAGACAAGAGCTACTCCTTGCTCAACGAAATGGACTCAACACCCCATATTAAACGCCAATGAATGTACCTGACTAGTAAGTATCTTAAAACCTATGGATTGCTATGTCTGTGAAAGACAATCAACCGTGTGTACAGTGGCATAAACGCAGCAGTGATAGGATTGGAGAGGTTCGGTGAGCAAATGAAGACCCTTTGAAGTCATATTGCATGGTACCCATTCCACGGGTCTCAACTCTCCAGGTTTAAGGGATTCTTCCTTCAGCTAAAACATGCATGTGGAACCCAGAGTATGATCAACCGTGTGATTGGGAGACGTGTTCAAATATGTCTCAGTTTTCGTCCCCTGGTACTCGGGTGCAACATTCCAGATGCTTTACTAACACTCTCCCGACTTGGAGAGTCAGTGCCTTTAAACTCCTGTTTGGCCCAGTTTGCAATTTCTGCGGAAGATGAACAGGGATAGGGAGGACCAATGAGAGACTAGCTGGAGGTGTCTGGACGGGCAATTTTAACTCTCATTTCCCACCAGGAAGAGGAATTAAGCGAAGGCTCAGCGTGCCGTGCCAGAACCAGATTAGGGCCTGAAGCAATCCTGTGGTGTTGCGGCCAGCTCACAAGAAAGCGAGTTGAAGAAAGGAGCTCAGGGGCACTGTAATTCACAAACGTGCAGAGTTATAAATGACAGCTATCATCCAAAAATATACTGAAGTAAGGCTGCCAAGAGGACTTGAAAGCGGGGCAGAATTGAAGAACAACGATTTCAGGAGGTAGACTGGAATTGCATTTAAAGCATAGGAAAAGAGGCAGAACATCGACAATGATGCACTTGGCCAAAAAGGGCGTATGCGGTTTTTCCTGAATATATTCAGGAAAAAACGCATACGCCCTTTTTGGCCAACCAAGCAAGCTTGCAAAGGAAATCTGCACTACAATGAAGTCTCACTTCCCCCCGGTCAAAAGGGCCATCTGAAAAAAGTGTAAAATCCAGAAAGGCAGGACAGGCCATGGAGAACTGGGAGCCTTGTTATGCTGATGGGCGGGATGTAAATTGCCACCAGCCACTCGGGAGAAGTGTATGGTGTTTCCTGAAACATCTAAAAAACAAAGAAACAGAGCCTAGGGCACTTCCACTTATGGTCCTATGGCTTAGGGAAATTAAAATCAAAAAGACACAGCCACCCCAAAGTTTGGGACGGCTCTGTTTACAAGAACCTCGTTTACGGTACAAGTTCAATATCGCAGAAAGTGAAAAATGGATAAGGAAGTTGTGGTAATTACGTACAATGCAATATCACTCAGCAATGAAATCTATGTCATCAGGCCTGTAGCAGCATAGTGAGTGGATTCACGTATGACGATTCTAACTGAAATAAGTCACACAGAAAAAGAAACATCATAAGATATCACTAATACATGGAATGTAAACTTGGCTACACAGAAACTGAATTACAAAACAGAAAAGGGTCTCAAATGTAGAAAACTAACTTATGCTTGCTTAAGGGGAAAGGTGAGTTGGGGTGCTGCATAAAACCAGAGATTGAAATGAGCACAGATAAAGATCCTTAAGCCAAATATGTAATAAACAAGAGCTACTCCTTGGTCAACGAAATGGACTCAACACCCCATATTAAACGCCTAAGAATGTACCTGACTAGTAAGTATCTTAAAACCTATGGATTGCTATGTCTCCGAAAGAGAATCAACCGTGTGTACAGTGGCATAAACGGAGCAGTGATAGGATTGGAGAGGTTCGGTGAGCAAATGAAGACCCTTTGAAGTCATATTGCATGGTACCCATTCCACGGGTCTCAACTCTCCAGGTTTAAGGGATTCTTCCTTCAGCTGAAACATGCCTGTGGAACCCAGAGTATGATCAACCATGTGATCCGGAGACGTGTTCAAATATGTCTCAGTTTTCGTCCCCTGGTACTCGGGTGCAACATTCCAGATGCTCTACTAACACTCTCCAGACTTGGAGAGTCACTGCCTTTAACCTCCTGTTTGGCCCAGTTTGCAATTTCTGTGGAAGATGAACAGGAATAGGGAGAACCAATGAGAGACTAGCTGGAGGTTTCCGGACGGGCAAATTTAACTCTCATTTCCCACCAGGAAGAGGAATTAACCAAAGGCTCAGCGTGCCGTGCCGGAAACAGATTAGGGTCTGAAGCAATCCTGCGGTGTTGCGGCCAGCTCACAAGAAAGCGAGTTGAAGAAAGGAGCTCAGGGGCACTGTAATTCACAAACGTGCAGAGTTATAAATGACAGCTATCGTCCAAAAATATACTGAAGTAAGGCTGCCAAGAGGACTTGAAAGCGGGGCAGAATTGCAGGACACCGATTTCAGGAGGTAGACTGGAATTGCATTTAAAGCATAGGAAAAGAGGCAGAACATCGACAATGATGCACTTGGCCAAAAAGGGCGTATGCGGTTTTTCCTGAATATATTCAGGAAAAAATGCATACGCCTTTTGGCGAGCCAAGCAAGCTTCCAAAGGAAATCTGCACTACAATGAAGTCTCACATCTCCCCGATCAAAAGGGCCATCTGAAAATAGTGTAAAATACAGAAAGGCAGGACAGGCCATGGAGAACTGAGAGCCTTGTTATGCTGATGGGCTGGATGTAATTTGCCAACAGCCACTAGGGAGAAGTGTATGGTGATTCCTGAAACATCTAAAAAACAAAGCAACAGAGCCTAGGGCAATTCCACTTATGGTCATATAGCTTAGGGAAATTAAAATCAAAAGGACACAGCCACCCCAAAGTTTGGGACAGCTCTGTTTACAAGAACCTCGTTTACGGTACAAGTTCAATATCGCAGAAAGCGAAAAATGGATAAAGAAGTTGTGGTACTTACATACAATGCAATATCACTCAGCAATGAAATCTATGTCTTCAGGCCCGTAGCAGCATAATGAGTGGATTCAGGCATTATGATTCTAACTGAAATAAGTCACACAGAAAAAGAAACATCATAAGATATCACTAATACACGGAATGTAAACTTGGCTACACAGGAACTGAATTACAAAACAGAACAGGGTCTCAAATTTAGAAAACCAACTTATGCTTCCTTAAGGGAAAAGGTGAGTTGGGGTGCTGCATAAAACCAGAGATTGAAATGAGCACAGATAAAGTTCCTTAAGCCAAATATGAAATAGACAAGAGCTACTCCTTGCTCAACGAAATGGACTCAACACCCCATATTAAACGCCAATGAATGTACCTGACTAGTAAGTATCTTAAAACCTATGGATTGCTATGTCTGTGAAAGACAATCAACCGTGTGTACAGTGGCATAAACGCAGCAGTGATAGGATTGGAGAGGTTCGGTGAGCAAATGAAGACCCTTTGAAGTCATATTGCATGGTACCCATTCCACGGGTCTCAACTCTCCAGGTTTAAGGGATTCTTCCTTCAGCTAAAACATGCATGTGGAACCCAGAGTATGATCAACCGTGTGATCGGGAGACGTGTTCAAATATGTCTCAGTTTTCGTCCCCTGGTACTCGGGTGCAACATTCCAGATGCTTTACTAACACTCTCCCGACTTGGAGAGTCAGTGCCTTTAAACTCCTGTTTGGCCCAGTTTGCAATTTCTGCGGAAGATGAACAGGGATAGGGAGGACCAATGAGAGACTAGCTGGAGGTGTCTGGACGGGCAATTTTAACTCTCATTTCCCACCAGGAAGAGGAATTAAGCGAAGGCTCAGCGTGCCGTGCCAGAACCAGATTAGGGCCTGAAGCAATCCTGCGGTGTTGCGGCCAGCTCACAAGAAAGCGAGTTGAAGAAAGGAGCTCAGGGGCACTGTAATTCACAAACGTGCAGAGTTATAAATGACAGCTATCGTCCAAAAATATACTGAAGTAAGGCTGCCAAGAGGACTTGAAAGCGGGGCAGAATTGAAGAACAACGATTTCAGGAGGTAGACTGGAATTGCATTTAAAGCATAGGAAAAGAGGCAGAACATCGACAATGATGCACTTGGCCAAAAAGGGCGTATGCGGTTTTTCCTGAATATATTCAGGAAAAAACGCATACGCCCTTTTTGGCCAACCAAGCAAGCTTGCAAAGGAAATCTGCACTACAATGAAGTCTCACTTCCCCCCGGTCAAAAGGGCCATCTGAAAAAAGTGTAAAATCCAGAAAGGCAGGACAGGCCATGGAGAACTGGGAGCCTTGTTATGCTGATGGGCGGGATGTAAATTGCCACCAGCCACTCGGGAGAAGTGTATGGTGTTTCCTGAAACATCTAAAAAACAAAGAAACAGAGCCTAGGGCACTTCCACTTATGGTCCTATGGCTTAGGGAAATTAAAATCAAAAAGACACAGCCACCCCAAAGTTTGGGACGGCTCTGTTTACAAGAACCTCGTTTACGGTACAAGTTCAATATCGCAGAAAGTGAAAAATGGATAAGGAAGTTGTGGTAATTACGTACAATGCAATATCACTCAGCAATGAAATCTATGTCATCAGGCCTGTAGCAGCATAGTGAGTGGATTCACGTATGACGATTCTAACTGAAATAAGTCACACAGAAAAAGAAACATCATAAGATATCACTAATACATGGAATGTAAACTTGGCTACACAGAAACTGAATTACAAAACAGAAAAGGGTCTCAAATGTAGAAAACTAACTTATGCTTGCTTAAGGGGAAAGGTGAGTTGGGGTGCTGCATAAAACCAGAGATTGAAATGAGCACAGATAAAGATCCTTAAGCCAAATATGTAATAAACAAGAGGTACTCCTTGGTCAACGAAATGGACTCAACACCCCATATTAAACGCCTAAGAATGTACCTGACTAGTAAGTATCTTAAAACCTATGGATTGCTATGTCTCCGAAAGAGAATCAACCGTGTGTACAGTGGCATAAACGGAGCAGTGATAGGATTGGAGAGGTTCGGTGAGCAAATGAAGACCCTTTGAAGTCATATTGCATGGTACCCATTCCACGGGTCTCAACTCTCCAGGTTTAAGGGATTCTTCCTTCAGCTGAAACATGCCTGTGGAACCCAGAGTATGATCAACCATGTGATCCGGAGACGTGTTCAAATATGTCTCAGTTTTCGTCCCCTGGTACTCGGGTGCAACATTCCAGATGCTCTACTAACACTCTCCAGACTTGGAGAGTCACTGCCTTTAACCTCCTGTTTGGCCCAGTTTGCAATTTCTGTGGAAGATGAACAGGAATAGGGAGAACCAATGAGAGACTAGCTGGAGGTTTCCGGACGGGCAAATTTAACTCTCATTTCCCACCAGGAAGAGGAATTAACCAAAGGCTCAGCGTGCCGTGCCGGAACCAGATTAGGGTCTGAAGCAATCCTGCGGTGTTGCGGCCAGCTCACAAGAAAGCGAGTTGAAGAAAGGAGCTCAGGGGCACTGTAATTCACAAACGTGCAGAGTTATAAATGACAGCTATCGTCCAAAAATATACTGAAGTAAGGCTGCCAAGAGGACTTGAAAGCGGGGCAGAATTGCAGGACACCGATTTCAGGAGGTAGACTGGAATTGCATTTAAAGCATAGGAAAAGAGGCAGAACATCGACAATGATGCACTTGGCCAAAAAGGGCGTATGCGGTTTTTCCTGAATATATTCAGGAAAAAATGCATACGCCTTTTGGCGAGCCAAGCAAGCTTCCAAAGGAAATCTGCACTACAATGAAGTCTCACATCTCCCCGATCAAAAGGGCCATCTGAAAATAGTGTAAAATACAGAAAGGCAGGACAGGCCATGGGGAACTGAGAGCCTTGTTATGCTGATGGGCTGGATGTAATTTGCCAACAGCCACTAGGGAGAAGTGTATGGTGATTCCTGAAACATCTAAAAAACAAAGCAACAGAGCCTAGGGCAATTCCACTTATGGTCATATAGCTTAGGGAAATTAAAATCAAAAAGACACAGCCACCCCAATGTTTGGGACGGCTATGTTTACAAGAAACTCGTTTATGGTACAAGTTCAATATCACAGAAAGTGAAAAATGGATAAAGAATTTGTGCTACTTACGTACAATGCAATATCACTCAGCAATGAAATCTATGTCATCAGGCCCTTAGCAGCATAATGAGTGGATTCAGGTATGATGATTCTAAGTGAAATAAGTCACACAGAAAAAGAAACATCATAAGATATCACTAATACACGGAATGTAAACTTGGCTACACAGGAACTGAATTACAAAACAACAGGGTCTCAAATTTAGAAAACCAACTTATGCTTGCTTAAGGGGAAAGGTGAGTTGGGGTGCTGCATAAAACCAGAGATTGAAATGAGCACAGATAAAGTTCCTTAAGCCAAATATGGAATAGACAAGAGCTACTCCTTGCTCAACGAAATGGATTCAACACCCCATATTAAACGCCAATGAATGTACCTGACTAGTAACTATCTTAAAACCTATGGATTGCTATGTCTGTGAAAGACAATCAACCGTGTGTACAGGGGCATAAACGCAGCAGTGATAGGATTGGAGAGGTTCGGTGAGCAAATGAAGACCCTTTGAAGTCATATTGCATGGTACCCATTCCACGGGTCTCAACTCTCCAGGTTTAAGGGATTCTTCCTTCAGCTAAAACATGCATGTGGAACCCAGAATATGATCAACCGTGTCATCGGGAGACGTGTTCAAATATGTCTCAGTTTTCGTCCCCTGATACTCGGGTGCAACATTCCAGACACTTTACTAACACTCTCCCGACTTGGAGAGTCAGTGCCTTTAAACTCCTGTTTGGCCCAGTTTGCAATTTCTGCGGAAGATGAACAGGGATAGGGAGGACCAATGAGAGACTAGCTGGAGGTGTCTGGACGGGCAATTTTAACTCTCATTTCCCACCAGGAAGAGGAATTAAGCGAAGGCTCAGCATGCCGTGCCTGAACCAGATTAGGGCCTGAAGCAATCCTGCGGTGTTGCGGCCAGCTCACAAGAAAGCGAGTTGAAGAAAGGAGCTCAGGGGCACTGTAATTCACAAACCTGCAGAGTTATAAATGACGGCTATCATCCAAAAATATACTCAAGTAAGGCTGCCAAGAGGACTTGAAAGCGGGGCAGAATTGCAGGAAACCGATTTCAGGAGGTAGACTGGAATTGCATTTAAAGCATAGGAAAAGAGGCAGAACGTCGACAATGATGCACTTGGCCAAAAAGGGCGTATGCGTTTTTTCCTGAATATATTCAGAAAAAAAAGCATACGCCCTTTTTGGCCAACCAAGCAAGCTTGCAAAAGAAATCTGCACTACAATGAAGTCTCACTTCCCCCTGGTCAAAAGGGCCATCTGAAAAAAGTGTAAAATCCAGAAAGGCAGGACAGGCCATGGAGAACTGGGAGCATTGTTATGCTGATGGGCGGGATGTAAATTGCCAACAGCCACTAGGGAGAAGTGTATGGTGTTTCCTGAAACATCTAAAAAACAAAGCAACAGAGCCTAGGTCACTTCCACTTATGGTCCTATAGCTTAGGGAAATTAAAATCAAAAAGACACAGCCACCCCAAAGTTTGTGAGGGCTCTGTTTACAAGAACCTCGTTTACGGTACAAGTTCAATATCACAAAAAGCGAAAAATGGATAAAGAATTTGTGGTACTTACGTACAATGCAATATCACTCAGCAATGAAATCTATGTCATCAGGCCTGTAGAAGCATAATGAGTGGATTCAGGTATGATGATTCTAACTGAAATAAGTCACACAGAAAAAGAAACATCATAAGATATCACTAATACACGGAATGTAAACTTGGCTACACAGGAACTGGATTACAAAACAGAACAGGGTCTCAAATTTAGAAAACCAACTTATGCTTGCTTAAGGGGAAAGGTGAGTTGGGGTGCTACATAGAACCAGAGATTGAAAATAGCACAGATAAAGTTCCTTAAGCCAAATATGTAATAGACAAGAGCTACTCCTTGCTCAACGAAATGGACTCAAAACCCCATATTAAACGCCTAATAATGTACCCGACTAGTAAGTATCTTAAAACCTATGGATTGCTATGTCTCTGAAAGAGAATCAAGCGTGAGTACAGGGGCATAAACGCAGCAGTGATAGGATTGGAGAGGTTTGGTGAGCAAATGAAGACCCTTTCAAGTCATATTGCATGGTACCCATTCCACGGGTCTCAACTCTCCAGGTTTAAGGGATTCTTCCTTCAGCTAAACATGCATGTGGAACCCAGACTATGATCAACCGTGTGATCGTGAGTCATGTTCAAATATCTCAGTTCTCATCCCCTGGTACTCGGGTGCAACATTCTATAAGCTTTATTAACACTCTCCCAACTTGGGGAATCAGTGCCTTTAACCTGCTGTTTGGCCCAGTTTGCAAATTCCGCGGAAGATGAACAGGAATATGGAGAACCAATGAGAGACTAGCTGGAGGTGTCTGGCCCGGCAAATTTAACTCTCATTTCCCACCAGGAAGAGGAATTAAGCAAAGGCTCAGTGTGCCGTACCGGAACCTGATTAGGGCCTGAAGCAATCCTGCGGTGTTGCGGCCAGCTCACAAGAAAGCGAGTTGAAGAAAGGAGCTCAGGGGCACTGTAATTCACAAATCTACAGAGTTATAAATGACAGCTATCGTCCAAAAATATACTGAAGTAAGGCTGTCAAGCAGACTTGATAGCGGGGCAGAATTGCAGGTAACCAATTTCAGGAGGTAGACTGGAATTGCATTTAAAGCATAGGAAAAGAGGCAGAACGTCGACAATGATGCACTTGGCCAAAAAGGGCGTATGCATTTTCTGCTGAATATATTCAGGAAAAGACGCATACGCCCTTTTTGGCCAACCAAGCAAGTTTGCAAAGGAAATCTGCACTACAATGAAGTGTCAATTCCCCCCGGTCAAAAGGGCCATCTGAAAAAAGTGTAAAATCCAGAAAGGCAGGACAGGCCATAGAGAACTGGGAGCCTTGTTATGCTGATGGGTGGGATGTAATTTGCCAACAGCCACTCCAGAGAAGTGTATGGTGTTTCCTGAAACATCTAAAAAACAAAGCAACAGAGCCTAGGGCACTTCCACTTATGGTCCTATAGCTTAGGGAAATTAAAATCAAAAAGACACAGCCATCCCAAAGTTTGGGACGGCTCTGTTTACAAGAACCTCATTTACGGTACAAGTTCAATATCGCAGAAAGCGAAAAATGGATAAAGAAGTTTTGGTACTTACGTACAATGCAATATCACTCAGCAATGAAATCTATGTCATCAGGCCCGTAGCAGCATAATGAGTGGATTCAGGTATGATGATTCTAACTGAAATAAGTCACACAGAAAAAGAAACATCATAAGATATCACTAGTACACGGAATATAAACTTGGCTACACAGGAACTGGAGTACAAAACAGAACAGTGTCTCAAATTTAGAAAACCAACTTATGCTTGCTTAAGGGGAAAGGTGAGTTGGGGTGCTGCATAAAACCAGAGATTGAAATGAGCACAGATAAACTTCCTTAAGCAAATATGGAATAGACAAGAGCTACTCCTTGCTCAACGAAATGGACTCAACACCCCATATTAAACGCCTAATAATGTACCTGACTAGTAAGTATCTTAAAACCTATGGATTGCTATGTCTCCGAAAGAGAATCAAGCATGTGTACAGGCGCATAAACGCAGCAGTGATAGGACTGGAGAGGTTCGGTGAGCAAATGAAGACCCTTTGAAGTCATATTGCATGGTACCCATTCCACAGGTCTCAACTCTCCAGGTTTAAGGGATTCTTCCTTAGGCTAAAACATGCTTGTGGAACCCAGAGTATGATCAAACATGTGATCAGGAGACGTGTTCCAATATATCTCAGTTCTCATCCCCTGGTACTCGGGTGCAACATTCCAGACGCTTTACTAACACTCTCCCGACTTGGAGAGTCAGTGCCTTTAACCTCCTGTTTGGCCCAGTTTGCAATTTCTGCAGAAGATGAACAGGAATAGGGAGAACCGATGAGAGACTAGCTGGAGGTGTCTGGACGGGCAAATTTAACTCTCATTTCCCACCAGGAAGAGGAAATAACCGACGGCTCAACGTGCCGTGCCGGAACCAGATTAGGGCCTGAAGCAATCCTGCGGTGTTGCGGCCAGCTCACAAGAAAGCGAGTTGAAGAAAGGAGCTCAGGGGCGCTGTAATTCACAAACCTGCAGAGTTATAAATGACAGCTATCATCCAAAAATATACTGAAGTAAGCCTGACAAGAGGATTTGAAAGCGGTGCAGAATTGCAGGAAACCGATTTCAGGAGGTAGACTGGAATTGCATTTAAAGCATAGGAAAAGAGGCAGAACGTCCACAATGATGCACTTGGCCAAAAAGGGCGTATGCGTTTTTTCCTGAATATATTCAGGAAAAAACGCATACGCCCTTTTTGGCCAACCAAGCAAGCTTGCAAAGGAAATCTGCACTACAATGAAGTCTCACTTCCCCCCGGTCAAAGGCCCATCTGAAAAAAGTGTAAAATCCAGAAAGGCAGGACAGGCCATGGAGAACTGGGAGCCTTGTTATGCTGATGGGCGGGATGTAAATTGCCCACAGCCAATGGGGAGAAGTGTATGGTGTTTCCTGAAACATCTAAAAAACAAACCAACAGAGCCTAGGGCACTTCCACTTATGGTCCTATAGCTTAGGGAAATTAAAATAAAAAAGACACAGCCACCCCAAAGTTTGGGACGGCTCTGTTTACAAGAACCTCGTTTACGGTACAAGTTCAATATCGCAGAAAGTGAAAAATGGATAAAGAAGTTGTGGTACTTACGTACAATGCAATATCACTCAGCAATGAAATCTATGTCATCAGGCCCGTAGCAGCATAATGAGTGGATTCAGGTATGATGATTCTAACTGAAATAAGTCACACAGAAAAAGAAACATCATAAGATATCACTAATACACGGAATGTAAACTTGGCTACACAGGAACTGGATTACAAAACAGAACAGGGTCTCAAATGTAGAAAACCAACTCATGCTTGCTTAAGGGGAAAGGTGAGTTGGGGTGCTGCATAAAACCAGAGATTGAAATGAGCACAGATAAAGTTCCTTAAGCCAAATATGGAATAGACAAGAGCTACTCCTTGCTCAACGAGATGGACCCAACACCCCATATTAAACGCCTACGAATGTACCTGACTAGTAAGTATCTTAAAACCTATGGATTGCTATGTCTCCGAAAGAGAAACAAGCGTGTGTTCAGGGGCATAAATGCAGCAGTGATAGGATTGGAGAGGTTCGGTGAGCAAATGAAGACCCTTTGAAGTCATATTGTATGGTACCCATTCCACGGGTCTCAACTCTCCAGGTTTAAGGGATTCTTCCTTCAGCTAAAACACGCATGTGGAACCCAGAGTATGATCAACCATGTGATCGGGCGACGTGTTCCAATATGTCTCAGTTCTCGTCCCCTGGTGGTCGGGTGCAACATTCCAGACGCTTTACTAACACTTTCCCAACTTGGAGAGTCAGTTCCTTTAACCTCCTTTTTGGCCCAGTTTGCAATTTCTGCGTGAGATTGACAGGAATAGAGAGGACCAATGAGAGACTAGCTGGAGGTGTCTGGACGGGCAAATTTAACTCTCATTTCCCACGAGGAAGAGGAATTAATCAAAGGCTCAGCGTGCCGTGCCAGAACCAGATTAAGGCCTGAAGCAATCCTGCGGTGTTGCGGCCAGCTCACAAGAAAGCGAGTTGAAGAAGGGAGCTCAGGGGCATTGTAATTCACAAACATGCAGAGTTATAAATGACAGCTATCCTCCAAAAATATACTGAAGTAAGGCTGCCAAGAGGACTTGAAACTGGAGCAGAATTGCAGGAAACCGATTTCAGGAGGTAGACTGGAATTGCATTTAAAGCATAGGAAAAGAGGCAGAACGTCGACAATGATGCACTTGGCCAAAAAGGACGTATGCGTTTTTTCCTGAATATATTCAGGAAAAAACGCATATGCGCTTTTTAGCCAACCAAGCAAGTTTGCAAAGGATATCTGCACTACAATGAAGTCTCACTTCCCCCCGGTCAAAAGGGCCATCTGAAAAAAGTGTAAAATCCAGAAAGGCAGGACAGGCCATGGAGAACTGGGAGCCTTGTTATGCTGATGGGCGGGATGTAAATTGCCAACAGCCACTGGGGAGAAGTGTATGGTGTTTCCTGAAACATCTAAAAAACAAAGCAACAGAGCCTAGGGCACTTCCACTTATGGTCCTATAGCTTAGGGAAATTAAAATCAAAAAGACACAGCCACCCCAAAATTTGGGATGGCTCTGTTTACAGGAACCTCTTGTGCAGCACAAGTTAAATATGCCAGAGAGCAAATAATGGATAAAGAAGTTGCGGTACTTACGTACAACAGAATACCTCTCAGCAATGAAAACTATGTCACCAGGCCCATACCACCATAATGAGTGCATTGAGGCATGGTGATTCTAAGTGAAAAATGTCACACAGAAAAAGAAACATCATAAGGTACCACTAATACATGGAATGAGAACTTGGCTACACATGAACTGAATTACAAAACAGAACAGGATCTCATGTTAAGAAAACCAACTTATGCTTGCTTAAGGGGGAAGGTGAGTTGGGGTGCTGCATAAAACCAGAGTTTGAAATTAGCACAGATACCGTTCCATAAGCTAAATATGTAATAGACAAGACCTAACCCTTGCTCAAGGAAATGGACTCAACAATGATGTATCACCTCACACCTGGTAGAATGGGCATCATCAGAAAATCTACAAACAAAAAATGCTGGAAAGGGTGTGGAGAAACGGAACCCTCTTCCACTATTGTTGGGAATATAAATTGATACAGTCACTATGGAGAACAATATGGAGTTTCTTAAGAAACTAACAGTAGAATTACCATATGATACAGCAAATCCAGTTCTGGACATATACCCAGACAAAACCATAAATCAAAAAGAGACATTCACCGCAATGTTCATTGCCTCACTCTTGACAATATCGAGGTAATGGAAGCAACCTAAATGCCCACAGACAGACGAATGCATAAAGCTGTGGTACATATATAAAATGCAATATTACTAAGCCATGAAAAGGAATGAAATTGGGTCATTTGTCAAGACGTCGATGGATTTAGAGAGTGTCATACAGAGTGAAGTAAGTCAGAAAGAGAGAAACAAATCTTGTTTATTCATGCATATATGTGGAACCTAGAAAAACTGTACAGGTTAACCATTTTGCAAGGCATAAATAGAGCAACACATGTAGACAACAAACGTATGGACAACAAGCGTGGAAAGCTGTTCGGGTGGTGGTGGTGGGAGGAGTTGAGAGACTGGGATTGGCATGTATACATTTATATGTATAAAATAGATAACCAATAAGAACTTGCTGTATAAAAATATAAAATAAAATTCAAAATTAAAAAGAAATAAAATTTAAAAAATAAAACAGGAAAAACAATTATTCCCTTCACATACATGTATTTATATGAATAAATTATTTCCATGCTTATATCTGTAAATACAAAAAAGAGGAATAAAATCTACCTTGAACCAAAAACGAAAAAGAGAAAAAAAACACAGAACCCACCAGTTCCACAGAGGAAAACCGTATCAGGGCACTTGCTCCAGTTGTAAACAATTCTGAAATTGGTCAGTGGTGGGGAATCGTCTCCCATTCAGCCAGCAGCCCCCACGCAACAAGCATCCTCATTGCAAAGCTGGGGCACCGTGCCGAGGCATCTGTGAGTAAACGTGAGCTGAGCCCCAGGCCAGTTGCTGCTGAACTATTCCCACCCGTCCCAGGTAAAACACCTGAATATATACAAGGACTTGAAAGCCTAGAGGAAGGGCCATAGAGCCACACGAGTGACAGCATGCCAGCCGACTTGGTGCCTGCAGGCCAGCCAGGATGGTCCTGGCCCTGGGTGCTCTTCTGGAAGATTTCCATTTCCCTGCCTGAGATACCCGTCCTGTCCCTGCCCCCACTGCTTTTTTCCTTCCTCACCTCTGCCCAGGGAGAAATTCCAGCAGCAGGTATAGGTGACACATCCTCTTCTTTAGCAGGTGGCAGCCTGGCAACTGCTGCAGAAAGTCCAGCAGAGCCCCACTCACACTGGGCCACCCACAAAGCCGTGGCCTCTCATTCCGTCCCACCAGCCCAGCCCCGAGACTGCTGACAGGGCAGAGAAAATGGCGTCAGGCATGGCTGCAGGGGCTCTTGCTGCCTGGAGTGGTATTTATATTGATCTCAACCCAGGCACACCTGGGGAGGGCTGGCCGGCACGGTAAGGCTGCCCAGGTCAGCCAATCATCACCCCTCAGGGGCTCACAGTTGCAGAAAATGGAACTTGCTGAACCGGCCAGGTCCAAGGAACAGGTGTGGGCTCCTGAGAGTCAGGATAGACAATGGGCTGCAGCTTTGGCTTGTTTTCTAATCATTTTATCTGGCCCATGAGTGGGAGACAACTTCAAGAAAACCCTCTCCTAATGAGAGGAACCCAGGAGTCAGGGAGAGGAGGGGTGGGTGGTGGTTGGAGACAGAGGCCTGGTGCCCCGGGTGCAGTGGAAGTCTCTGGAAGACCAGGTGGAGGGAGGCCGCACAGAGTGATGCCCAGGGTCACAGACCTCTCGCAGCTGCTGTTTGTTAGTTCCAGTCCTGCTCTGAGGTGTTCTGTGTCAGCTCTGAGTGACAGGTGAGCTGGGGGTGCTCTGCAATGAGGGCTATGTGCACGGTTCCTGTGTGCCCAGCCCTGCCACGGTACCTGCAAGGGTAGCTCTGTATCCTGGGAGGGGCCTGACCACGAGAGCCCCGTGGGTTGGGGTGGGGGTGGGGTACCTGTCCAGGTGAGCTCCATATTCTGGGATTGGTCTGACCACGAGAGCCCCATGGGCTGCTGGGGACCTGGTAAAGGATGTCAGGACAGTCAGTGAAGCCACCGAGGATATACCTCCAGCTGCTCCTAATTCCTACACCCTGCTGGTCATTCTACCAACCACCAGGACATGGTATTCTGTATTAGTCTTCAATGATGCCTTCTTTTGTATTCCATTAGTCCCAGAGTCACAAGAAATTTTGGCTTGTGAGTGGCAGGACTCAACATACAACTAAAACAATACTTCCGGGCCGTCTTGCCCCAAGGGTGCAAAAATTCCCACACCATCTTTGGGGAAAGCTTAGCTAAAGACCTAAAAGTTCTACCTCTGGAAAAGGAAACCCTCCTTCAGTACGCAGACGACATTCTGATCGCCAGCCCTACTAAGGAGGCCTCTGAACTACCAAGCCAATAAAGGATAGAAGTTGTCCAAGAAAAAGCTCAAATATCACAGACTGCGGTGACCTGCCTGGACTTCATTCTCACAGAAGGTCAGAGAAGCCCATCCCAGGAAAGGAAAGAAACCATTTTCAGCCTTACCCCTTTCTAAAACTAGAAGACAGCTTAGGGGTTCCTGGGGAGGACAGGGTTTGCTGCTTCTGGATCCCTAACTACAGTCTACTAGCTGGGCCTCTATATGAAACACTGAAAGGAAAAGATGATGATCCTTTTGAATAGAATCCAGAAGTGGCCTTTCAAGAATGGAAAGAGCAGTCAATTCAGACCCTTGCCCTGGAACTCCCTAATTTAGCTAAACCCTTTGACCTTTACATTCCCGGTGAAAGGTGAATCGCCATTGGAGAATTAGTGCAAAAACTGGGACCACTTGAAATGGAACAATGCAAGAATGCCATCCAGGTAGGATAAACTACGGTCACCAAGGGGCTTGGCCCACTGCCACATCTGGCCAAGATACTGGCGGTATCTAAAAACCTGGAAATCAGCAGCCCCAAAGGCCACCTCCCTCCTAAGGGAAAAGGACCCCACATGGTGATCCTAACCACCAACCATGCTCTGAAGTTGCAGGGTTCGCTCTGTGGGCACACCAACCTCGAGTGAGGAGGCCTTCCAACTCCAACATCCAGAGAGATAACCGGGGGCAACAGGGCACCATGACGACTCATGTGAACATCACTTGACCTGGAGTTTCTCTCATAAAACAACAAGAGTGTGTCCCAAAAGAGTAGACTACTGCTTGCAGGACTTACTGCACCCAGAGGGGAGCTAATAATCTTGGCGGGGGAACCGTATATCACACTGTCACCATAGAAAAGCCTACAGACACCGTGATGATGGTGGCCAATGAGACTGGCTGGACTCCTGTTTACTTCAAAAGGCTGTTGACTCAGTGGCCATCATGGTCCTTGATCACCACTGACCCTGGACTGTCTGGGAGTTGAGCGGGCAGGGCTCTGACACCTGGTGCTGTTTGTACGTTAATTCAGGGGCCTAATTGAAGAAAGCGCAGACTACTGGTCAGAGCATCTAGGCTGGCAGAAACGGTCAGCCTAAGGTGGCCGAACAAATGTGGGGCGGGGTGAAACCGGCCCCCCACAGCGTCTCTGCACATCTCTTTCCTGGACCCTTAAAGGTCATTAGAATCTATAACACTTCCAATGCTGGTGCTCAGGTGGACGAGCAGGGAGGCAGGGGGCCTGGGGACAATCAACGTCACCTGGAGGCTGCTGGGGAGAAGCTCTGACCCTCGCCCCCGGGTATGAGGGCTCCCAACTCAGCACTCAGCAGTTACAGAAGAAGGGTCTGCACCCTCAGCACTCCAAGAATGAGGAACGGGACAAAAGGCAGAGGAGGGGTTTGTCCCCAGCAAAGCCCATTAAAAATCCCTGGGAGATAAAAATAGAATCTGGGCAATAAAGTCAAGTCTAACCGTTTTTATCCTTTGTGCTTTGTGTAATTTCATGTGCTCCTAGGGTCCCGCATGCAGAGGTTCCACACCCGGCACTTCAGACCAGATTTCCTAGTGCAGAATGGCTGGGACGACACCTCAGCTCCTGGGGCCCAGTGCAGACTCCGCGATATAGAGCCTGAGCTGCAGCCAACCCGGCCCTCGAGAGCTCCGCCCCCTCCCTCCCACTGACTCTGACAGGATCTCTACACAGCAGCCCAGCCCACAGCCCACGGGGTAGTGCATGCTCTCACCTCTCCATTCTCTGATCAAAATATAAAGTTTCCTTTGCTTGTGAACCAAACTCAGTCTCGATCTGTTGGCCCCAATGACACTGGGCAGGGGGACACTTGTTGGGGTCCACTCTGGAGGATCAGTAACAGAAATTGAGACTATTGTAACCTCAATGAACAGATGTGTGAGCCAAACTGTAGTTAACATAGAACAGTGTATAAGGCTCAGGTAAAATAAGATGTTTCTAACACTTCCATTTGATATTTCCATCACTTTATTATAAGCAAGTTCAGTGAAAAGGTTTGTCTTATTTGTCAGGTCAATATTAGAGAAACGAAGTGATTTCTTTCCAAGGATGTACATCTAATAATCTTGGTTAAAGCTTCAATCTTGTTTTAAATGCCTTTCCATTGAAAATGATACCTCTCTTTCAGCTCCCCCATTTCTGAGAAGTATAAAATCTTATAATTTATTATTACCAAAGGGGAAAGGTGGGAGGAGGGATAAATTAACAGTTTGGGATTAACACATACACACTGCCATGTATAAAATAGATCATCAACAAGGAACTACTGTATAGCACAGGGAACTACACTCAACATTTTGCAATAAGCTATAAGGGGAAATAATCTGAAAAAGAATAGATATTTTTATTGACATCATCTATCAATGACAGTTAAAGTGTAACCTAAGGGAAGCTGGTGGTGAGTGCTTCTGACCCTGAAGACTTCAATCATCTAAAGTTTGGACTCTGCCTACTTCCCAAGACCCTTAATGAACATATGTGTAGCCGTAGCTTAAAAAATTCCCCAGTTTGGGTTTCGGGGAGACACTGATTTTGAAAAAGCCCTGGTGTTCTCCTTACATGAATGGGACTCTTCCTACTGCTAAAACATGTCTGTCACACCCAGAGGATGGTATACCGTCTGATCGGGAAGAGTTTGGAAAAGGCATCTCATCTCCTCATCTCCTGGTGCTCGGGTTCACCCCTCCAGCGTCTTTACTAACAGTCTCCCCACTTGGAGATGTCAGCACTGTCAACATCCTGTTGCCTACAGTTTGGAATTTGTCCAGAGGATGAAGCGGAAGGATGAGGAACAATGAGAGACAAGTCCTAGGTGTTCAGACAGGCACATGTCACTCTAATTTCCAATCAGGAAGACAAACTGACCAAAGGCTAGGATTGCCCATGGAAACAGTATAGGGCTTGAGGAAATCCCGCTGCTTTGTGGCCAGTTCCCATAAACACTAGTTGAACAATGGAACTCAGGGGCAGTAAAATTCATGAAACTGCAGAGTTGAAAATATCCATCACTGAAAAATGTCTTGAGGAAAGTCAGAGAAAAGGACTTGTAAGCAAGGGAGAATGGCAGGAAAGGGATTTGAGGAGGTAGAAAGGACTCGCCATTAAGCACAAGAAAAGGAGCTGAACATTGCCAACATTGCAGTTGGCCAAAAAGGGTGTATGCGTTTTTTTCTGTATATATTCAAGAAAAGGGCATACACTTTTTTAGCCAACCAAACAGGTGGGCACTGGAAGTCAATACTACAAAAGATATCACTTCGCATCAGTCAGAAGAGCCATCCTCATAAAGCGTAAACAACAGAAATGCAGGACAGGGCAAGGAGAAGAGGGAGCCCTGTGAGACTTATAGTGGAAATGTATATTGCCAACGGCCATTCTGGAGAAGTGTATTGTGTTTACTAAAGCATCTAAAAAATGAGCTACAGAGCATAGGGCACTTGCACTCATGGGCGTATATCTTGGGAAAAACAAAAATTGAGAGGACACAGACACCCCAATGTTTACCCCCTCTCTGTTTAAAAGATCCTCGACTAGGATATAACTTAAATGTCTCTGGAGGGAAAAAATGGATAGAGATGTGGTACTTAGGTAGAGTGGAATATTATTCAGCCTGGAAATCAATGAACTATGGCCAGTTGTAACAACTCCGGAGGAGTTACGTATGATCTTTCTAAGTGACATAATTCAAAAAGAAAAAGACACATATCATAAGATATCACTTAAAGGTGGAATCCAAAATGGCTACACATGAAATAAATTACAAAACAAAAACATAGTCAAATATGTAGAAAACACGCATAAGGCTGCTAAACGGGAAAGGTGGGGAGGGGTGAGGCATCATCCAGGAGGTTGAAATTAGCAAAGATACCATTCCAAATACCAAACTGATAATCAACAAGGCCTACACGGTAGCTAAAAGAACTGCACTCAGCACACTCAAGTCACCGGAAAAGAATATATACGACTGGTAAGAATCTGAAAAAGAATTTACTGATGTCTCTCTGTACGTGAATCAAGTGGATGTACAGCAGCAAGAAACAGAGCTTTGAAAATCAGCTGTAACCAATATAGTAATAAATTGAAAAAAATAAACGACAGAGAGACAGAGAAAACCTCTTACAACTTTTCCTCAGGGACGGTGATGCAACATGGATTGAACACATCTAGACCCACAGCAGGATGAGACATAAGGCTGGAAACTGTTTGCACTAAGAGAAATGTGAGGTTGGGTGAGGAAATGCACACCCTTTAAAGTAATACTACCTGGTACCCATTCAATGGGTCCCAAATCTGCAGGTTCAAGGGATCTTCCTACAGCTAAAACATGCATGGAAAACCCAGAGGACTGTACACCATGTGATCGGGAGATGTGTCTAAAATGCAGCTCATTTATCCTCTCCTGGTGCTCCTGTTCACCATTCCAGCCACGTTACTTAGAATCTGCCCACTTGGAGAATCAGCACATTTCAACTTCTGTTTCACACATTTTGCAAATTGTGAGGAGGATGAATGGGAAGAGGGGGAACCAATGAGAGAATAGTTGTAGGGGTTTGGACGGGCACATATCAGTCTAATTTCCCATTAAGAATAAGAATTGAAAAAAGGCTCAGCCCGCCTCGCCGGAGCCAAAATAGGGCCTGAAGCAATCCTGTGGGTTGAGGCCAGCTCACAAAAGAGCAACTTAAACAATGGAGCTCAGGGTCACTGCAATTCACAAACCTGCAGAGTTATAAATGAAAACTAACGTCCAAAAATATGTTGAGGTAAGGCAAAGAAGAGGATCTGAATGCAAGACAGAATTGCAAGAAACAGATTTCAAGAGATAGATTGGACTCGTCTTTAAAGCACATGAAAAGCGGCAGAATTTCGACAATAATGCAGTTGGCCCAAAAGGGCGTATGCGTTTTTTCCTGATTATATCCAGGAAAAAACGCATACGCACTTTATGGGCAACGAAGCAAGCAAGCAATGCAAATGTGCACAACAAAGAAGTCTCATTTCCCACCGGTCAAAAGGGCCATCCTAAAAAATTGTAAAAACCAGAAATGCAGGACAGGCCATGGAGAACAGGGAGCCTTTATACGCTGATGGGCAGTGTGTGAACTGCCGAGAGCCACTCTGGAGAAGTGTATGGTGGTTCCTAAATCATCTAAAAAACAGAGCTACAGAGCATAGGACACTTCCAATCATGGGAGTATATCTAGGGAAGTCTAAAAATCAACAAGACACAAGAACACCACAGTTTAGGGCTACTCTGTTTACAAGAACCTCAACTTCAGTACACCTTAAATATCCCAGGAAAGAGAACAATGGATAAAGAAGATGTGGTACTTATGTACAATGGAATATCTCTTCACCATGAAATCAATGTAATAAGGCTAGTAGAAGGATAAAGAGTGGATTTAGGTCCGATAATACTACTTGAAATAAGTCAAACAGAAAAAGAAACATATCATAAGATATCACTTATAGAGGGAGGGTAAATATGGCTGCACAAGAAATGAATTACAGAACAGAACAGTGTCTCACATTTAGAAAACACACTTATGTCAGCTTAAGGGGAAAGGAGAGGTGGGGTGATGCATAAAACCAGAGTTTGAAATTAGCACAGATACCGTTCAATAAACCAAATAGATATTAGACAAGATCTACACCTTGCTCAATGAACTGGCCTCAACACACCCTATACACCGCAGAGAAATATATCTGAGTAATAAGAATCTTAAAACCCATGTATTGATATATCTCCATAAGGGAATCAAGTGTGTGCAGAGCGGCACAAACACAGCAGTGAAAATGAGCTAAACCCCATTATAGAAATAAATTTTAAAAACAAAACGCAGAAACAATGAAAGAGAGAAAAATTCTTACAAAATTTGCTCAGGGGCTGTGATGCAACCTGGATTGACCACATATAAACCCACAGCTGGATAAGACATAAGGCTGGACACTTGGGGCTGAGAGGATTGGTGAGCTTTGGTGAGCAACTGCCAAAAGTTTAATGCAATACTTCATGCTACTCATTGCAAGGGTCCCAAAACTCCAGGTTGAAGGGAATCTTCCTACAGCTAAACCATGCTTGGGAAACCCAGCGACTGGTATACCATATGATCGGGAAAGGTTTCTAAAACACACCTCATTTTTCCTCTCCTGGGGCTCCAGATCGACTTTCCAGCCGCTTTACTAACAATATCCCCACATGGAGAGTCAATGCCTTTAAGTTCTGGTATGGCACAGTCTGCAGTTAGTGCGGAGGATGAATGGGAATAGGGGGAACCAGTGAGAAACTAGCTGTAGCAGTTTCAATGGGCACATGTCACTCTAATTTCACATCAGTAAGAAGAATAAACCAAAGGCACAGCAAGGTGCCCCAGAAGAAGAATAGGGCCTGAAGGAATCCTGTGGTTATGAGGCAAGATCACAAAAATAAGAGCTGAAAAATGGAGCTAAGGGCCACTGCAATTCAAAAACCTGCAGAGTTATAAAGGCCAACTATTTTCAAAAAATATATTGAGATAAGGCTATGAAGAGGCATTGAAAGCAAGGCACAATTGCAGGAAACCGATTTCAGGAGGTAGACTGGAATTGCATTTAAAGCATAGGAAAAGAGGCAGAACGTCGACAATGATGCACTTGGCCAAAAAGGGCGTATGCGTTTTCTCCTGAATATATTCAGAAAAAAACGCATACGCCATTTTTGGCCAACCAAGCAAGCTTGCAAAGGAAATCTGCACTACAATGAAGTCTCACTTCCCCCCGGTCAAAAGGGCCATCTGAAAAAAGTGTAAAATCCAGAAAGGCAGGACAGGCCATGGAGAACTGGGAGCCCTGTCATGCTGATGGGCGGGATGTAAATTGCCAACAGCCACTCGGGAGAAGTGTATGGTGTTTCCTGAAACATCTACAAAACAAAGCAACAGAGCCTAGGGAACTTCCACTTATGGTCCTATAGCTTAGGGAAATTAAAATCAAAAAGACACAGCCACCCCAAAGTTTGGGACGGCTCTGTTTACAAGAACCTCGTTTACGGTACAAGTTCAATATCGCAGAAAGCGAAAAATGGATAAAGAAGTTGTGGTACTTATGTACAATGCAATATCACTCAGCAATGAAATCTATGTCATCAGGCCCGTAGCAGCATAATGAGTGGATTCAGGTATGATGATTCTAACTGAAATAAGTCACACAGAAAAAGAAACATCATAAGATATCACTAATACACGGAAAGTAAACTTGGCTACACAGGAACTGGATTACAAAACAGAACAGGGTCTCAAATTTAGAAAACCAACTTATGCTTGCTTAAGGGGAAAGGTGAGTTGGGGTGCTTCATAAAACCAGAGATTGAAATGAGCACAGATAAAGTTCCTTAAGCCAAATATGGAATAGACAAGAGCTAGTCCTTGCTCAACGAAATGGACTCAACACCCCATATTAAACGCCTAAGAATGTATCTGACTAGTAAGTATCTAAAACCTATGGATTGCTATGTCTCCGAAAGAGAATCAAGCATGTGTACAGGGGCATAAACGCAGCAGTGATAGGATTGGAGAGGTTCGGTGAGCAAATGAAGACCCTTTGAAGTCATATTGCATGGTATCCATTGCACGGGTCTCAACTCTCCAGGTTTAAGGGATTCTTCCTTCAGCTAAAACATGCATGTGGAACCCAGAGTATGATCAACCATGTGATCGGGAGACGTGTTCCAATATGTCTCAGTTCTCATCCCCTGGTACTCGGGTGCAACATTCCAGACGCTTTACTAACACTCTCCCGACTTGGAGAGTCAGTGCCTTTAACCTCCTGTTTGGCCCAGTTTGCAATTTCTGCGGAAGATGAACAGGAATAGGGAGAAGCAATGAGAGACTAGCTGGAGGTGTCTGGACGGGCAAATTTAACTCTCATTTCCCACCAGGAAGAGGAATTAACCAAAGGCTCAGCGTGCCGTGCCGGAACCAGATTAGGGCCTGAAGCAAACCTGTGGTGTTGCGGCCAGCTCACAAGAAAGCGAGTTGAAGAAAGGAGCTCGGGGCACTGTAATTCACAAACCTGCAGAGTTATAAATGACAGCTATCGTCCAAAAATATACTGAAGTAAGGCTGCCAAGAGGACTTGAAAGCGGGGCAGAATTGCAGGAAGCTGATTTCAGTAGGTAGACTGGAATTGCATTTAAAGCATAGGAAAAGAGGCAGAACGTCGACAATGATGCACTTGGCCAAAAAGGGCGTATGCGTTTTTTCCTGAATATATTCAGGAAAAAACGCATACGCCCTTTTTGGCCAACCAAGCAAGCTTGCAAAGGAAATCTGCACTACAATGAAGTCTCACTTCCCCCCGGTCAAAAGGGCCATCTGAATAAAGTGTAAAATCCAGAAAGGCAGGACAGGCCATGGAGAACTGGGAGCCTTGTTATGCTGATGGGCGGGATGTAATTTGCCAACAGCCACTCCGGAGAAGTGTATGGTGTTTCCTGAAACATCTAAAAAGCAAAGCAACAGAGCCTAGGGCACTTCCACTTATGGTCCTAAAGCTTAGGGAAATTAAAATCAAAAAGACACAGCCACCCCAAAATTTGGGATGGCTCTGTTTACAGGAACCTCTTCTGCAGCACATGTTAAATATGCCAGAGAGCAAATAATGGATAAAGAAGTTGCGGTACTTACGTACAACAGAATACCTCTCAGCAATGAAAACTATGTCACCAGGCCCTTACCAGCATAATGAGTGGATTGAGGCACGGTGATTCTAAGTGAAAAATGTCACACAGAAAAAAAACATCATAAGGTACCACTAATACATGGAATGAGAACTTGGCTACACATGAACTGAATTACAAAACAGAACAGGGTCTCATGTTTAGAAAACCAACTTATGCTTGCTTAAGGGGGAAGGTGAGTTGGGGTGCTGCATAAAACCAGAGTTTGAAATTAGCACAGATACCGTTCCATAAGCTAAATATGTAATAGACAAGACCTACCCCTTGCTCAAGGAAATGGACTCAAAAATGAGGTATCACCTCATACCTGGTAGAATGGGCATCATCAGAAAATCTGCAAACAAAAAATGCTGGAAAGGGTGTGGAGAAAAGGAACCCTCTTCCACTATTGTTGGGAATATAAATTGATACAGTCACTATGGAGAACAATATGGAGTTTCTTAAGAAACTAACAGTAGAATTACCATATGATACAGCAATCCCAGTTCTGGACATATACCCAGACAAAACCATAAATCAAAAAGACACATTCACCGCAATGTTCATTGCCTCACTCTTTACAATATCGAGGTAATGGAAGCAACCTAAATGCCCACAGACAGAAGAATGCATAAAGCTGTGGTACATATATAAAATGGAATATTACTAAGCCATGAAAAGGAATGAAATTGGGTCATTTGTAGAGACGTCGATGGATCTAGAGACTGTCATACAGAGTGAAGTAAGTCAGAAAGAGAAAAACAAATCTTGTATATTCATGCATATATGTGGAACCTAGAAAAACTGTACAGGTTAACCATTTTGCAAGGCATAAATAGAGCAACACATGTAGACAACAAACGTATGGACAACAAGGGGGGAAAGCTGTTGGGGTGGTGGTGGTGGGAAGAGTTGAGAGACTGGGATTGGCATGTATACATTTATATGTATAAAATAAATAACCAATAAGAACCTGCTGTATAAAAATATAAAATAAAATTCAAAATTAAAAAGAAATAAAATTTAAAAAATAAAACAGAAAAAACAATTATTCCCTTCACATACATGTATTTATATGAATAAATTATTTCCATGCTTATATCTGTAAATACAAAAAAGAGGAATAAAATCTACCTTGAACCAAAAACGAAAAAGAGAAAAAAAACATAGAACCCGCCAGTTCCACAGAGGAAAACCGTATCAGGGCACTTGCTCCAGTTGTAAACAATTTTGAAGTTGGTCAGTGGTGGGGAATCGTCTCCCATTCAGCCAGCAGCCCCCACGCAACAAGCATCCTCATTGCAAAGCTGGGGCACTGTGCCGAGGCATCTGTGAGTAAACGTGAGCTGAGCCCCAGGCCAGTTGCTGCTGAACTATTCCCACCCGTCCCAGGTAAAACACCTGAATATATACAAGGACTTGAAAGCCTAGAGGAAGGGCCATAGAGCCACACGAGTGACAGCATGCCAGCCGACTTGGTGCCTGCAGGCCAGCCAGGATGGTCCTGGCCCTGGGTGCTCTTCTGGAAGATTTCCATTTCCCTGCCTGAGATACCCGTCCTGTCCCTGCCCCCACTGCATTTTTCCTTCCTCACCTCTGCCCAGGGAGAAATTCCAGCAGCAGGTATAGGTGACACATCCTCTTCTTTAGCAGGTGGCAGCCTGGCAACTGCTGCAGAAAGTCCAGCAGAGCCCCACTCACACTGGGCCACCCACAAAGCTGTGGCCTCTCATTCCGTCCCACCAGCCCAGCCCCGAGACAGCTGACAGGGCAGAGAAAATGGCGTCAGGCACGGCTGCAGGGGCTCTTGCTGCCTGGAGTGGTATTTATATTGATCTCAACCCAGGCACACCTGGAGAGGGCTGGCCGGCACGGTAAGGCTGCCCAGGTCAGCCAATCATCACCCCTCAGGGGCTCACAGTTGCAGAAAATGGAACTTGCTGAACCGGCCAGGTCCAAGGAACAGGTGTGGGTTCCTGAGAGTCAGGATAGACAAGGGGCTGCAGCTTTGGCTTGTTTTCTAATCATTTTATCTGGCCCATGAGTGGGAGACAACTTCAAGAAAACCCTCTCCTAATGAGAGGAACCCAGGAGTCAGGGAGAGGAGGGGTGGGTGGTGGTTGGAGACAGAGGCCTGGTGCCCTGGGTGCAGTGGAAGTCTCTGGAAGACCAGGTGGAGGGAGGCCGCACAGAGTGATGCCCAGGGTCACAGACCTGTCGCAGCTGCTGTTTGTTAGTTCCAGTCCTGTTCTGAGGTGCTCTGTGTCAGCTCTGAGTGACAGGTGAGCTGGGGGTGCTCTGCAATGAGGGCTATGTGCACGGTTCCTGTGTGCCCAGCCCTGCCATGGTACCTGCAAGGGTAGCTCTGTATCCTGGGAGGGGCCTGACCACGAGAGCCCCGTGGGCCGGGGTGGGGGTGGGGTACCTGCCCAGGTGAGCTCCATATTCTGGGATTGGTCTGACCACGAGAGCCCCATGGGCTGCTGGGGACCTGGTAAAGGATGTCATGACAGTCAGTGAAGCCACCGAGGTTATACCTCCAGCTGCTCCTAATTCCTACACCCTGCTGGTCATTCTACCAACCACCAGGACATGGTATTCTGTATTAGTCTTCAATGATGCCTTCTTTTGTATTCCATTAGTCCCAGAGTCACAAGAAATTTTGGCTTGTGAGTGGCAGGACTCAACATACAACTAAAACAATACTTCCGGGCCGTCTTGCCCCAAGGGTGCAAAAATTCCCACACCATCTTTGGGGAAAGCTTAGCTAAAGACCTAAAAGTTCTACCTCTGGAAAAGGAAACCCGCCTTCAGTACGCAGACGACATTCTGATCGCCAGCCCTACTAAGGAGACCTCTGAACTACCAAGCCAATAAAGGATAGAAGTTGTCCAAGAAAAAGCTCAAATATCACAGACTGCGGTGACCTGCCTGGGCTTCATTCTCACAGAAGGTCGGAGAAGCCCATCCCAGGAAAGGAAAGAAACCATTTTCAGCCTTACCCCTTTGTAAAACTAGAAGACAGCTTAGGGGTTCCTGGGGAGGCCAGGGTTTGCTGCTTCTGGATCCCTAACTACAGTCTACTAGCTGGGCCTCTATATGAAACACTGAAAGGAAAAGATGATGATCCTTTTGAATAGAATCCAGAAGTGGCCTTTCAAGAATGGAAAGAGCAGTCAATTCAGACCCTTGCCCTGGAACTCCCTAATTTAGCTAAACCCTTTGACCTTTACATTCCCGGTGAAAGGTGAATCGCCATTGGAGAATTAGTGCAAAAACTGGGACCACTTGAAATGGAACAATGCAAGAATGCCATCCAGGTAGGATAAACTACGGTCACCAAGGGGCTTGGCCCACTGCCACATCTGGCCAAGATACTGGCGGTATCTAAAAACCTGGAAATCAGCAGCCCCAAAGGCCACCTCCCTCCTAAGGGAAAAGGACCCCACATGGTGATCCTAACCACCAACCATGCTCTGAAGTTGCAGGGTTCGCTCTGTGGGCACACCAACCTCGAGTGAGGAGGCCTTCCAACTCCAACATCCAGAGAGATAACCGGGGGCAACAGGGCACCATGACGACTCATGTGAACATCACTTGACCTGGAGTTTCTCTCATAAAACAACAAGAGTGTGTCCCAAAAGAGTAGACTACTGCTTGCAGGACTTACTGCACCCAGAGGGGAGCTAATAATCTTGGCGGGGGAACCGTATATCACACTGTCACCATAGAAAAGCCTACAGACACCGTGATGATGGTGGCCAATGAGACTGGCTGGACTCCTGTTTACTTCAAAAGGCTGTTGACTCAGTGGCCATCATGGTCCTTGATCACCACTGACCCTGGACTGTCTGGGAGTTGAGCGGGCAGGGCTCTGACACCTGGTGCTGTTTGTACGTTAATTCAGGGGCCTAATTGAAGAAAGCGCAGACTACTGGTCAGAGCATCTAGGCTGGCAGAAACGGTCAGCCTAAGGTGGCCGAACAAATGTGGGGCGGGGTGAAACCGGCCCCCCACAGCGTCTCTGCACATCTCTTTCCTGGACCCTTAAAGGTCATTAGAATCTATAACACTTCCAATGCTGGTGCTCAGGTGGACGAGCAGGGAGGCAGGGGGCCTGGGGACAATCAACGTCACCTGGAGGCTGCTGGGGAGAAGCTCTGACCCTCGCCCCCGGGTATGAGGGCTCCCAACTCAGCACTCAGCAGTTACAGAAGAAGGGTCTGCACCCTCAGCACTCCAAGAATGAGGAACGGGACAAAAGGCAGAGGAGGGGTTTGTCCCCAGCAAAGCCCATTAAAAATCCCTGGGAGATAAAAATAGAATCTGGGCAATAAAGTCAAGTCTAACCGTTTTTATCCTTTGTGCTTTGTGTAATTTCATGTGCTCCTAGGGTCCCGCATGCAGAGGTTCCACACCCGGCACTTCAGACCAGATTTCCTAGTGCAGAATGGCTGGGACGACACCTCAGCTCCTGGGGCCCAGTGCAGACTCCGCGATATAGAGCCTGAGCTGCAGCCAACCCGGCCCTCGAGAGCTCCGCCCCCTCCCTCCCACTGACTCTGACAGGATCTCTACACAGCAGCCCAGCCCACAGCCCACGGGGTAGTGCATGCTCTCACCTCTCCATTCTCTGATCAAAATATAAAGTTTCCTTTGCTTGTGAACCAAACTCAGTCTCGATCTGTTGGCCCCAATGACACTGGGCAGGGGGACACTTGTTGGGGTCCACTCTGGAGGATCAGTAACAGAAATTGAGACTATTGTAACCTCAATGAACAGATGTGTGAGCCAAACTGTAGTTAACATAGAACAGTGTATAAGGCTCAGGTAAAATAAGATGTTTCTAACACTTCCATTTGATATTTCCATCACTTTATTATAAGCAAGTTCAGTGAAAAGGTTTGTCTTATTTGTCAGGTCAATATTAGAGAAACGAAGTGATTTCTTTCCAAGGATGTACATCTAATAATCTTGGTTAAAGCTTCAATCTTGTTTTAAATGCCTTTCCATTGAAAATGATACCTCTCTTTCAGCTCCCCCATTTCTGAGAAGTATAAAATCTTATAATTTATTATTACCAAAGGGGAAAGGTGGGAGGAGGGATAAATTAACAGTTTGGGATTAACACATACACACTGCCATGTATAAAATAGATCATCAACAAGGAACTACTGTATAGCACAGGGAACTACACTCAACATTTTGCAATAAGCTATAAGGGGAAATAATCTGAAAAAGAATAGATATTTTTATTGACATCATCTATCAATGACAGTTAAAGTGTAACCTAAGGGAAGCTGGTGGTGAGTGCTTCTGACCCTGAAGACTTCAATCATCTAAAGTTTGGACTCTGCCTACTTCCCAAGACCCTTAATGAACATATGTGTAGCCGTAGCTTAAAAAATTCCCCAGTTTGGGTTTCGGGGAGACACTGATTTTGAAAAAGCCCTGGTGTTCTCCTTACATGAATGGGACTCTTCCTACTGCTAAAACATGTCTGTCACACCCAGAGGATGGTATACCGTCTGATCGGGAAGAGTTTGGAAAAGGCATCTCATCTCCTCATCTCCTGGTGCTCGGGTTCACCCCTCCAGCGTCTTTACTAACAGTCTCCCCACTTGGAGATGTCAGCACTGTCAACATCCTGTTGCCTACAGTTTGGAATTTGTCCAGAGGATGAAGCGGAAGGATGAGGAACAATGAGAGACAAGTCCTAGGTGTTCAGACAGGCACATGTCACTCTAATTTCCAATCAGGAAGACAAACTGACCAAAGGCTAGGATTGCCCATGGAAACAGTATAGGGCTTGAGGAAATCCCGCTGCTTTGTGGCCAGTTCCCATAAACACTAGTTGAACAATGGAACTCAGGGGCAGTAAAATTCATGAAACTGCAGAGTTGAAAATATCCATCACTGAAAAATGTCTTGAGGAAAGTCAGAGAAAAGGACTTGTAAGCAAGGGAGAATGGCAGGAAAGGGATTTGAGGAGGTAGAAAGGACTCGCCATTAAGCACAAGAAAAGGAGCTGAACATTGCCAACATTGCAGTTGGCCAAAAAGGGTGTATGCGTTTTTTTCTGTATATATTCAAGAAAAGGGCATACACTTTTTTAGCCAACCAAACAGGTGGGCACTGGAAGTCAATACTACAAAAGATATCACTTCGCATCAGTCAGAAGAGCCATCCTCATAAAGCGTAAACAACAGAAATGCAGGACAGGGCAAGGAGAAGAGGGAGCCCTGTGAGACTTATAGTGGAAATGTATATTGCCAACGGCCATTCTGGAGAAGTGTATTGTGTTTACTAAAGCATCTAAAAAATGAGCTACAGAGCATAGGGCACTTGCACTCATGGGCGTATATCTTGGGAAAAACAAAAATTGAGAGGACACAGACACCCCAATGTTTACCCCCTCTCTGTTTAAAAGATCCTCGACTAGGATATAACTTAAATGTCTCTGGAGGGAAAAAATGGATAGAGATGTGGTACTTAGGTAGAGTGGAATATTATTCAGCCTGGAAATCAATGAACTATGGCCAGTTGTAACAACTCCGGAGGAGTTACGTATGATCTTTCTAAGTGACATAATTCAAAAAGAAAAAGACACATATCATAAGATATCACTTAAAGGTGGAATCCAAAATGGCTACACATGAAATAAATTACAAAACAAAAACATAGTCAAATATGTAGAAAACACGCATAAGGCTGCTAAACGGGAAAGGTGGGGAGGGGTGAGGCATCATCCAGGAGGTTGAAATTAGCAAAGATACCATTCCAAATACCAAACTGATAATCAACAAGGCCTACACGGTAGCTAAAAGAACTGCACTCAGCACACTCAAGTCACCGGAAAAGAATATATACGACTGGTAAGAATCTGAAAAAGAATTTACTGATGTCTCTCTGTACGTGAATCAAGTGGATGTACAGCAGCAAGAAACAGAGCTTTGAAAATCAGCTGTAACCAATATAGTAATAAATTGAAAAAAATAAACGACAGAGAGACAGAGAAAACCTCTTACAACTTTTCCTCAGGGACGGTGATGCAACATGGATTGAACACATCTAGACCCACAGCAGGATGAGACATAAGGCTGGAAACTGTTTGCACTAAGAGAAATGTGAGGTTGGGTGAGGAAATGCACACCCTTTAAAGTAATACTACCTGGTACCCATTCAATGGGTCCCAAATCTGCAGGTTCAAGGGATCTTCCTACAGCTAAAACATGCATGGAAAACCCAGAGGACTGTACACCATGTGATCGGGAGATGTGTCTAAAATGCAGCTCATTTATCCTCTCCTGGTGCTCCTGTTCACCATTCCAGCCACGTTACTTAGAATCTGCCCACTTGGAGAATCAGCACATTTCAACTTCTGTTTCACACATTTTGCAAATTGTGAGGAGGATGAATGGGAAGAGGGGGAACCAATGAGAGAATAGTTGTAGGGGTTTGGACGGGCACATATCAGTCTAATTTCCCATTAAGAATAAGAATTGAAAAAAGGCTCAGCCCGCCTCGCCGGAGCCAAAATAGGGCCTGAAGCAATCCTGTGGGTTGAGGCCAGCTCACAAAAGAGCAACTTAAACAATGGAGCTCAGGGTCACTGCAATTCACAAACCTGCAGAGTTATAAATGAAAACTAACGTCCAAAAATATGTTGAGGTAAGGCAAAGAAGAGGATCTGAATGCAAGACAGAATTGCAAGAAACAGATTTCAAGAGATAGATTGGACTCGTCTTTAAAGCACATGAAAAGCGGCAGAATTTCGACAATGATGCAGTTGGCCCAAAAGGGCGTATGCGTGTTTTCCTGATTATATCCAGGAAAAAACGCATACGCACTTTATGGGCAACGAAGCAAGCAAGCAATGCAAATGTGCACAACAAAGAAGTCTCATTTCCCACCGGTCAAAAGGGCCATCCTAAAAAATTGTAAAAACCAGAAATGCAGGACAGGCCATGGAGAACAGGGAGCCTTTATACGCTGATGGGCAGTGTGTGAACTGCCGAGAGCCACTCTGGAGAAGTGTATGGTGGTTCCTAAATCATCTAAAAAACAGAGCTACAGAGCATAGGACACTTCCAATCATGGGAGTATATCTAGGGAAGTCTAAAAATCAACAAGACACAAGAACACCACAGTTTAGGGCTACTCTGTTTACAAGAACCTCAACTTCAGTACACCTTAAATATCCCAGGAAAGAGAACAATGGATAAAGAAGATGTGGTACTTATGTACAATGGAATATCTCTTCACCATGAAATCAATGTAATAAGGCTAGTAGAAGGATAAAGAGTGGATTTAGGTCCGATAATACTACTTGAAATAAGTCAAACAGAAAAAGAAACATATCATAAGATATCACTTATAGAGGGAGGGTAAATATGGCTGCACAAGAAATGAATTACAGAACAGAACAGTGTCTCACATTTAGAAAACACACTTATGTCAGCTTAAGGGGAAAGGAGAGGTGGGGTGATGCATAAAACCAGAGTTTGAAATTAGCACAGATACCGTTCAATAAACCAAATAGATATTAGACAAGATCTACACCTTGCTCAATGAACTGGCCTCAACACACCCTATACACCGCAGAGAAATATATCTGAGTAATAAGAATCTTAAAACCCATGTATTGATATATCTCCATAAGGGAATCAAGTGTGTGCAGAGCGGCACAAACACAGCAGTGAAAATGAGCTAAACCCCATTATAGAAATAAATTTTAAAAACAAAACGCAGAAACAATGAAAGAGAGAAAAATTCTTACAAAATTTGCTCAGGGGCTGTGATGCAACCTGGATTGACCACATATAAACCCACAGCTGGATAAGACATAAGGCTGGACACTTGGGGCTGAGAGGATTGGTGAGCTTTGGTGAGCAACTGCCAAAAGTTTAATGCAATACTTCATGCTACTCATTGCAAGGGTCCCAAAACTCCAGGTTGAAGGGAATCTTCCTACAGCTAAACCATGCTTGGGAAACCCAGCGACTGGTATACCATATGATCGGGAAAGGTTTCTAAAACACACCTCATTTTTCCTCTCCTGGGGCTCCAGATCGACTTTCCAGCCGCTTTACTAACAATATCCCCACATGGAGAGTCAATGCCTTTAAGTTCTGGTATGGCACAGTCTGCAGTTAGTGCGGAGGATGAATGGGAATAGGGGGAACCAGTGAGAAACTAGCTGTAGCAGTTTCAATGGGCACATGTCACTCTAATTTCACATCAGTAAGAAGAATAAACCAAAGGCACAGCAAGGTGCCCCAGAAGAAGAATAGGGCCTGAAGGAATCCTGTGGTTATGAGGCAAGATCACAAAAATAAGAGCTGAAAAATGGAGCTAAGGGCCACTGCAATTCAAAAACCTGCAGAGTTATAAAGGCCAACTATTTTCAAAAAATATATTGAGATAAGGCTATGAAGAGGCATTGAAAGCAAGGCACAATTGCAGGAAACCGATTTCAGGAGGTAGACTGGAATTGCATTTAAAGCATAGGAAAAGAGGCAGAACGTCGACAATGATGCACTTGGCCAAAAAGGGCGTATGCGTTTTCTCCTGAATATATTCAGAAAAAAACGCATACGCCATTTTTGGCCAACCAAGCAAGCTTGCAAAGGAAATCTGCACTACAATGAAGTCTCACTTCCCCCCGGTCAAAAGGGCCATCTGAAAAAAGTGTAAAATCCAGAAAGGCAGGACAGGCCATGGAGAACTGGGAGCCCTGTCATGCTGATGGGCGGGATGTAAATTGCCAACAGCCACTCGGGAGAAGTGTATGGTGTTTCCTGAAACATCTACAAAACAAAGCAACAGAGCCTAGGGAACTTCCACTTATGGTCCTATAGCTTAGGGAAATTAAAATCAAAAAGACACAGCCACCCCAAAGTTTGGGACGGCTCTGTTTACAAGAACCTCGTTTACGGTACAAGTTCAATATCGCAGAAAGCGAAAAATGGATAAAGAAGTTGTGGTACTTATGTACAATGCAATATCACTCAGCAATGAAATCTATGTCATCAGGCCCGTAGCAGCATAATGAGTGGATTCAGGTATGATGATTCTAACTGAAATAAGTCACACAGAAAAAGAAACATCATAAGATATCACTAATACACGGAAAGTAAACTTGGCTACACAGGAACTGGATTACAAAACAGAACAGGGTCTCAAATTTAGAAAACCAACTTATGCTTGCTTAAGGGGAAAGGTGAGTTGGGGTGCTTCATAAAACCAGAGATTGAAATGAGCACAGATAAAGTTCCTTAAGCCAAATATGGAATAGACAAGAGCTAGTCCTTGCTCAACGAAATGGACTCAACACCCCATATTAAACGCCTAAGAATGTATCTGACTAGTAAGTATCTAAAACCTATGGATTGCTATGTCTCCGAAAGAGAATCAAGCATGTGTACAGGGGCATAAACGCAGCAGTGATAGGATTGGAGAGGTTCGGTGAGCAAATGAAGACCCTTTGAAGTCATATTGCATGGTATCCATTGCACGGGTCTCAACTCTCCAGGTTTAAGGGATTCTTCCTTCAGCTAAAACATGCATGTGGAACCCAGAGTATGATCAACCATGTGATCGGGAGACGTGTTCCAATATGTCTCAGTTCTCATCCCCTGGTACTCGGGTGCAACATTCCAGACGCTTTACTAACACTCTCCCGACTTGGAGAGTCAGTGCCTTTAACCTCCTGTTTGGCCCAGTTTGCAATTTCTGCGGAAGATGAACAGGAATAGGGAGAAGCAATGAGAGACTAGCTGGAGGTGTCTGGACGGGCAAATTTAACTCTCATTTCCCACCAGGAAGAGGAATTAACCAAAGGCTCAGCGTGCCGTGCCGGAACCAGATTAGGGCCTGAAGCAAACCTGTGGTGTTGCGGCCAGCTCACAAGAAAGCGAGTTGAAGAAAGGAGCTCGGGGCACTGTAATTCACAAACCTGCAGAGTTATAAATGACAGCTATCGTCCAAAAATATACTGAAGTAAGGCTGCCAAGAGGACTTGAAAGCGGGGCAGAATTGCAGGAAGCTGATTTCAGTAGGTAGACTGGAATTGCATTTAAAGCATAGGAAAAGAGGCAGAACGTCGACAATGATGCACTTGGCCAAAAAGGGCGTATGCGTTTTTTCCTGAATATATTCAGGAAAAAACGCATACGCCCTTTTTGGCCAACCAAGCAAGCTTGCAAAGGAAATCTGCACTACAATGAAGTCTCACTTCCCCCCGGTCAAAAGGGCCATCTGAATAAAGTGTAAAATCCAGAAAGGCAGGACAGGCCATGGAGAACTGGGAGCCTTGTTATGCTGATGGGCGGGATGTAATTTGCCAACAGCCACTCCGGAGAAGTGTATGGTGTTTCCTGAAACATCTAAAAAGCAAAGCAACAGAGCCTAGGGCACTTCCACTTATGGTCCTAAAGCTTAGGGAAATTAAAATCAAAAAGACACAGCCACCCCAAAATTTGGGATGGCTCTGTTTACAGGAACCTCTTCTGCAGCACATGTTAAATATGCCAGAGAGCAAATAATGGATAAAGAAGTTGCGGTACTTACGTACAACAGAATACCTCTCAGCAATGAAAACTATGTCACCAGGCCCTTACCAGCATAATGAGTGGATTGAGGCACGGTGATTCTAAGTGAAAAATGTCACACAGAAAAAAAACATCATAAGGTACCACTAATACATGGAATGAGAACTTGGCTACACATGAACTGAATTACAAAACAGAACAGGGTCTCATGTTTAGAAAACCAACTTATGCTTGCTTAAGGGGGAAGGTGAGTTGGGGTGCTGCATAAAACCAGAGTTTGAAATTAGCACAGATACCGTTCCATAAGCTAAATATGTAATAGACAAGACCTACCCCTTGCTCAAGGAAATGGACTCAACAATGAGGTATCACCTCATACCTGGTAGAATGGGCATCATCAGAAAATCTGCAAACAAAAAATGCTGGAAAGGGTGTGGAGAAAAGGAACCCTCTTCCACTATTGTTGGGAATATAAATTGATACAGTCACTATGGAGAACAATATGGAGTTTCTTAAGAAACTAACAGTAGAATTACCATATGATACAGCAATCCCAGTTCTGGACATATACCCAGACAAAACCATAAATCAAAAAGACACATTCACCGCAATGTTCATTGCCTCACTCTTTACAATATCGAGGTAATGGAAGCAACCTAAATGCCCACAGACAGAAGAATGCATAAAGCTGTGGTACATATATAAAATGGAATATTACTAAGCCATGAAAAGGAATGAAATTGGGTCATTTGTAGAGACGTCGATGGATCTAGAGACTGTCATACAGAGTGAAGTAAGTCAGAAAGAGAAAAACAAATCTTGTATATTCATGCATATATGTGGAACCTAGAAAAACTGTCATACAGAGTGAAGTAAGTCAGAAAGAGAAAAACAAATCTTGTATATTCATGCATATATGTGGAACCTAGAAAAACTGTACAGGTTAACCATTTTGCAAGGCATAAATAGAGCAACACATGTAGACAACAAACGTATGGACAACAAGGGGGGAAAGCTGTTGGGGTGGTGGTGGTGGGAAGAGTTGAGAGACTGGGATTGGTAGTGCATGCTCTCACCTCTCCATACATTTATATGTATAAAATAAATAACCAATAAGAACCTGCTGTATAAAAATATAAAATAAAATTCAAAATTAAAAAGAAATAAAATTTAAAAAATAAAACAGAAAAAACAATTATTCCCTTCACATACATGTATTTATATGAATAAATTATTTCCATGCTTATATCTGTAAATACAAAAAAGAGGAATAAAATCTACCTTGAACCAAAAACGAAAAAGAGAAAAAAAACATAGAACCCGCCAGTTCCACAGAGGAAAACCGTATCAGGGCACTTGCTCCAGTTGTAAACAATTCTGAAGTTGGTCAGTGGTGGGGAATCGTCTCCCATTCAGCCAGCAGCCCCCACGCAACAAGCATCCTCATTGCAAAGCTGGGGCACTGTGCCGAGGCATCTGTGAGTAAACGTGAGCTGAGCCCCAGGCCAGTTGCTGCTGAACTATTCCCACCCGTCCCAGGTAAAACACCTGAATATATACAAGGACTTGAAAGCCTAGAGGAAGGGCCATAGAGCCACACGAGTGACAGCATGCCAGCCGACTTGGTGCCTGCAGGCCAGCCAGGATGGTCCTGGCCCTGGGTGCTCTTCTGGAAGATTTCCATTTCCCTGCCTGAGATACCCGTCCTGTCCCTGCCCCCACTGCATTTTTCCTTCCTCACCTCTGCCCAGGGAGAAATTCCAGCAGCAGGTATAGGTGACACATCCTCTTCTTTAGCAGGTGGCAGCCTGGCAACTGCTGCAGAAAGTCCAGCAGAGCCCCACTCACACTGGGCCACCCACAAAGCTGTGGCCTCTCATTCCGTCCCACCAGCCCAGCCCCGAGACAGCTGACAGGGCAGAGAAAATGGCGTCAGGCATGGCTGCAGGGGCTCTTGCTGCCTGGAGTGGTATTTATATTGATCTCAACCCAGGCACACCTGGAGAGGGCTGGCCGGCACGGTAAGGCTGCCCAGGTCAGCCAATCATCACCCCTCAGGGGCTCACAGTTGCAGAAAATGGAACTTGCTGAACCGGCCAGGTCCAAGGAACAGGTGTGGGTTCCTGAGAGTCAGGATAGACAAGGGGCTGCAGCTTTGGCTTGTTTTCTAATCATTTTATCTGGCCCATGAGTGGGAGACAACTTCAAGAAAACCCTCTCCTAATGAGAGGAACCCAGGAGTCAGGGAGAGGAGGGGTGGGTGGTGGTTGGAGACAGAGGCCTGGTGCCCTGGGTGCAGTGGAAGTCTCTGGAAGACCAGGTGGAGGGAGGCCGCACAGAGTGATGCCCAGGGTCACAGACCTGTCGCAGCTGCTGTTTGTTAGTTCCAGTCCTGTTCTGAGGTGCTCTGTGTCAGCTCTGAGTGACAGGTGAGCTGGGGGTGCTCTGCAATGAGGGCTATGTGCACGGTTCCTGTGTGCCCAGCCCTGCCATGGTACCTGCAAGGGTAGCTCTGTATCCTGGGAGGGGCCTGACCACGAGAGCCCCGTGGGCCGGGGTGGGGGTGGGGTACCTGCCCAGGTGAGCTCCATATTCTGGGATTGGTCTGACCACGAGAGCCCCATGGGCTGCTGGGGACCTGGTAAAGGATGTCATGACAGTCAGTGAAGCCACCGAGGTTATACCTCCAGCTGCTCCTAATTCCTACACCCTGCTGGTCATTCTACCAACCACCAGGACATGGTATTCTGTATTAGTCTTCAATGATGCCTTCTTTTGTATTCCATTAGTCCCAGAGTCACAAGAAATTTTGGCTTGTGAGTGGCAGGACTCAACATACAACTAAAACAATACTTCCGGGCCGTCTTGCCCCAAGGGTGCAAAAATTCCCACACCATCTTTGGGGAAAGCTTAGCTAAAGACCTAAAAGTTCTACCTCTGGAAAAGGAAACCCGCCTTCAGTACGCAGACGACATTCTGATCGCCAGCCCTACTAAGGAGACCTCTGAACTACCAAGCCAATAAAGGATAGAAGTTGTCCAAGAAAAAGCTCAAATATCACAGACTGCGGTGACCTGCCTGGGCTTCATTCTCACAGAAGGTCGGAGAAGCCCATCCCAGGAAAGGAAAGAAACCATTTTCAGCCTTACCCCTTTGTAAAACTAGAAGACAGCTTAGGGGTTCCTGGGGAGGCCAGGGTTTGCTGCTTCTGGATCCCTAACTACAGTCTACTAGCTGGGCCTCTATATGAAACACTGAAAGGAAAAGATGATGATCCTTTTGAATAGAATCCAGAAGTGGCCTTTCAAGAATGGAAAGAGCAGTCAATTCAGACCCTTGCCCTGGAACTCCCTAATTTAGCTAAACCCTTTGACCTTTACATTCCCGGTGAAAGGTGAATCGCCATTGGAGAATTAGTGCAAAAACTGGGACCACTTGAAATGGAACAATGCAAGAATGCCATCCAGGTAGGATAAACTACGGTCACCAAGGGGCTTGGCCCACTGCCACATCTGGCCAAGATACTGGCGGTATCTAAAAACCTGGAAATCAGCAGCCCCAAAGGCCACCTCCCTCCTAAGGGAAAAGGACCCCACATGGTGATCCTAACCACCAACCATGCTCTGAAGTTGCAGGGTTCGCTCTGTGGGCACACCAACCTCGAGTGAGGAGGCCTTCCAACTCCAACATCCAGAGAGATAACCGGGGGCAACAGGGCACCATGACGACTCATGTGAACATCACTTGACCTGGAGTTTCTCTCATAAAACAACAAGAGTGTGTCCCAAAAGAGTAGACTACTGCTTGCAGGACTTACTGCACCCAGAGGGGAGCTAATAATCTTGGCGGGGGAACCGTATATCACACTGTCACCATAGAAAAGCCTACAGACACCGTGATGATGGTGGCCAATGAGACTGGCTGGACTCCTGTTTACTTCAAAAGGCTGTTGACTCAGTGGCCATCATGGTCCTTGATCACCACTGACCCTGGACTGTCTGGGAGTTGAGCGGGCAGGGCTCTGACACCTGGTGCTGTTTGTACGTTAATTCAGGGGCCTAATTGAAGAAAGCGCAGACTACTGGTCAGAGCATCTAGGCTGGCAGAAACGGTCAGCCTAAGGTGGCCGAACAAATGTGGGGCGGGGTGAAACCGGCCCCCACAGCGTCTCTGCACATCTCTTTCCTGGACCCTTAAAGGTCATTAGAATCTATAACACTTCCAATGCTGGTGCTCAGGTGGACGAGCAGGGAGGCAGGGGGCCTGGGGACAATCAACGTCACCTGGAGGCTGCTGGGGAGAAGCTCTGACCCTCGCCCCCGGGTATGAGGGCTCCCAACTCAGCACTCAGCAGTTACAGAAGAAGGGTCTGCACCCTCAGCACTCCAAGAATGAGGAACGGGACAAAAGGCAGAGGAGGGGTTTGTCCCCAGCAAAGCCCATTAAAAATCCCTGGGAGATAAAAATAGAATCTGGGCAATAAAGTCAAGTCTAACCGGTTTTATCCTTTGTGCTTTGTCTAATTTCATGTGCTCCTAGGGTCCCGCATGCAGAGGTTCCACACCCGGCACTTCAGACCAGATTTCCTAGTGCAGAATGGCTGGGACGACACCTCAGCTCCTGGGGCCCAGTGCAGACTCCACGATATAGAGCCTGAGCTGCAGCCAACCCGGCCCTCGAGAGCTCCGCCCCCTCCCTCCCACTGACTCTGACAGGATCTCTACACAGCAGCCCAGCCCACAGCCCACGGGGTAGTGCATGCTCTCACCTCTCCATTCTCTGATCAAAATATAAAGTTTCCTTTGCTTGTGAACCAAACTCAGTCTCGATCTGTTGGCCCCAATGACACTGGGCAGGGGGACACTTGTTGGGGTCCACTCTGGAGGATCAGTAACAGAAATTGAGACTATTGTAACCTCAATGAACAGATGTGTGAGCCAAACTGTAGTTAACATAGAACAGTGTATAAGGCTCGGGTAAAATAAGATGTTTCTAACACTTCCATTTGATATTTCCATCACTTTATTATAAGCAAGTTCAGTGAAAAGGTTTGTCTTATTTGTCAGGTCAATATTAGAGAAACGAAGTGATTTCTTTCCAAGGATGTACATCTAATAATCTTGGTTAAAGCTTCAATCTTGTTTTAAATGCTTTTCCATTGAAAATGATACCTCTCTTTCAGCTCCCCCATTTCTGAGAAGTATAAAATCTTATAATTTATTATTACCAAAGGGGAAAGGTGGGAGGAGGGATAAATTAACAGTTTGGGATTAACACATACACACTGCTATGTATAAAATAGATCATCAACAAGGAACTACTGTATAGCACAGGGAACTACACTCAACATTTTGCAATAAGCTATAAGGGGAAATAATCTGAAAAAGAATAGATATTTTTATTGACATCATCTATCAATGACAGTTAAAGTGTAACCTAAGGGAAGCTGGTGGTGAGTGCTTCTGACCCTGAAGACTTCAATCATCTAAAGTTTGGACTCTGCCTACTTCCCAAGACCCTTAATGAACATATGTGTAGCCGTAGCTTAAAAAATTCCCCAGTTTGGGTTTCGGGGAGACACTGATTTTGAAAAAGCCCTGGTGTTCTCCTTACATGAATGGGACTCTTCCTACTGCTAAAACATGTCTGTCACACCCAGAGGATGGTATACCGTCTGATCGGGAAGAGTTTGGAAAAGGCATCTCATCTCCTCATCTCCTGGTGCTCGGGTTCACCCCTCCAGCGTCTTTACTAACAGTCTCCCCACTTGGAGATGTCAGCACTGTCAACATCCTGTTGCCTACAGTTTGGAATTTGTCCAGAGGATGAAGCGGAAGGATGAGGAACAATGAGAGACAAGTCCTAGGTGTTCAGACAGGCACATGTCACTCTAATTTCCAATCAGGAAGACAAACTGACCAAAGGCTAGGATTGCCCATGGAAACAGTATAGGGCTTGAGGAAATCCCGCTGCTTTGTGGCCAGTTCCCATAAACACAAGTTGAACAATGGAACTCAGGGGCAGTAAAATTCATGAAACTGCAGAGTTGAAAATATCCATCACTGAAAAATGTCTTGAGGAAAGTCAGAGAAAAGGACTTGTAAGCAAGGGAGAATGGCAGGAAAGGGATTTGAGGAGGTAGAAAGGACTCGCCATTAAGCACAAGAAAAGGAACTGAACATTGCCAACATTGCAGTTGGCCAAAAAGGGTGTATGCGTTTTTTTCTGTATATATTCAAGAAAAGGGCATACACTTTTTTAGCCAACCAAACAGGTGGGCACTGGAAGTCAATACTACAAAAGATATCACTTCGCATCAGTCAGAAGAGCCATCCTCATAAAGCGTAAACAACAGAAATGCAGGACAGGGCAAGGAGAAGAGGGAGCCCTGTGAGACTTATAGTGGAAATGTATATTGCCAACGGCCATTCTGGAGAAGTGTATTGTGTTTACTAAAGCATCTAAAAAATGAGCTACAGAGCATAGGGCACTTGCACTCATGGGCGTATATCTTGGGAAAAACAAAAATTGAGAGGACACAGGCACCCCAATGTTTACCCCCTCTCTGTTTAAAAGATCCTCGACTAGGATATAACTTAAATGTCTCTGGAGGGAAAAAATGGATAGAGATGTGGTACTTAGGTAGAGTGGAATATTATTCAGCCTGGAAATCAATGAAATATGGCCAGTTGTAACAACTCCGGAGGAGTTACATATGATCGTTCTAAGTGACATAATTCAAAAAGAAAAAGACACATATCATAAGATATCACTTAAAGGTGGAATCCAAAATGGCTACACATGAAATAAATTACAAAACAAAAACATAGTCAAATATGTAGAAAACACGCATAAGGCTGCTAAACGGGAAAGGTGGGGAGGGGTGAGGCATCATCCAGGAGGTTGAAATTAGCAAAGATACCATTCCAAATACCAAACTGATAATCAACAAGGCCTACACGGTAGCTAAAAGAACTGCACTCAGCACACTCAAGTCACCGGAAAAGAATATATACGACTGGTAAGAATCTGAAAAAGAATTTACTGATGTCTCTCTGTACGTGAATCAAGTGGATGTACAGCAGCAAGAAACAGAGCTTTGAAAATCAGCTGTAACCAATATAGTAATAAATTGAAAAAAATAAACGACAGAGAGACAGAGAAAACCTCTTACAACTTTTCCTCAGGGACGGTGATGCAACATGGATTGAACACATCTAGACCCACAGCAGGATGAGACATAAGGCTGGAAACTGTTTGCACTAAGAGAAATGTGAGGTTGGGTGAGGAAATGCACACCCTTTAAAGTAATACTACCTGGTACCCATTCAATGGGTCCCAAATCTGCAGGTTCAAGGGATCTTCCTACAGCTAAAACATGCATGGAAAACCCAGAGGACTGTACACCATGTGATCGGGAGATGTGTCTAAAATGCAGCTCATTTATCCTCTCCTGGTGCTCCTGTTCACCATTCCAGCCACGTTACTTAGAATCTGCCCACTTGGAGAATCAGCACATTTCAACTTCTGTTTCACACATTTTGCAAATTGTGAGGAGGATGAATGGGAAGAGGGGGAACCAATGAGAGAATAGTTGTAGGGGTTTGGACGGGCACATATCACTCTAATTTCCCATTAAGAATAAGAATTGAAAAAAGGCTCAGCCCGCCTCGCCGGAGCCAAAATAGTGCCTGAAGCAATCCTGTGGGTTGAGGCCAGCTCACAAAAGAGCAACTTAAAAAATGGAGCTCAGGGTCACTGCAATTCACAAACCTGCAGAGTTATAAATGAAAACTAACGTCCAAAAATATGTTGAGGTAAGGCAAAGAAGAGGATCTGAATGCAAGACAGAATTGCAAGAAACAGATTTCAAGAGATAGATTGGACTCGTCTTTAAAGCACATGAAAAGCGGCAGAATTTCGACAATAATGCAGTTGGCCCAAAAGGGCGTATGCGTTTTTTCCTGATTATATCCAGGAAAAAACGCATACGCACTTTATGGGCAACGAAGCAAGCAAGCAATGCAAATGTGCACAACAAAGAAGTCTCATTTCCCACCGGTCAAAAGGGCCATCCTAAAAAATTGTAAAAACCAGAAATGCAGGACAGGCCATGGAGAACAGGGAGCCTTTATACGCTGATGGGCAGTGTGTGAACTGCCGAGAGCCACTCTGGAGAAGTGTATGGTGGTTCCTAAATCATCTAAAAAACAGAGCTACAGAGCATAGGACACTTCCAATCATGGGAGTATATCTAGGGAAGTCTAAAAATCAACAAGACACAAGAACACCACAGTTTAGGGCTACTCTGTTTACAAGAACCTCAACTTCAGTACACCTTAAATATCCCAGGAAAGAGAACAATGGATAAAGAAGATGTGGTACTTATGTACAATGGAATATCTCTTCACCATGAAATCAATGTAATAAGGCTAGTAGAAGGATAAAGAGTGGATTTAGGTCCGATAATACTACTTGAAATAAGTCAAACAGAAAAAGAAACATATCATAAGATATCACTTATAGAGGGAGGGTAAATATGGCTGCACAAGAAATGAATTACAGAACAGAACAGTGTCTCACATTTAGAAAACACACTTATGTCAGCTTAAGGGGAAAGGAGAGGTGGGGTGATGCATAAAACCAGAGTTTGAAATTAGCACAGATACCGTTCAATAAACCAAATAGATATTAGACAAGATCTACACCTTGCTCAATGAACTGGCCTCAACACACCCTATACACCGCAGAGAAATATATCTGAGTAATAAGAATCTTAAAACCCATGTATTGATATATCTCCATAAGGGAATCAAGTGTGTGCAGAGCGGCACAAACACAGCAGTGAAAATGAGCTAAACCCCATTATAGAAATAAATTTTAAAAACAAAACGCAGAAACAATGAAAGAGAGAAAAATTCTTACAAAATTTGCTCAGGGGCTGTGATGCAACCTGGATTGACCACATATAAACCCACAGCTGGATAAGACATAAGGCTGGACACTTGGGGCTGAGAGGATTGGTGAGCTTTGGTGAGCAACTGCCAAAAGTTTAATGCAATACTTCATGCTACTCATTCCAAGGGTCCCAAAACTCCAGGTTGAAGGGAATCTTCCTACAGCTAAACCATGCTTGGGAAACCCAGCGACTGGTATACCATATGATCGGGAAAGGTTTCTAAAACACACCTCATTTTTCCTCTCCTGGGGCTCCAGATCGACTTTCCAGCCGCTTTACTAACAATATCCCCACATGGAGAGTCAATGCCTTTAAGTTCTGGTATGGCACAGTCTGCAGTTAGTGCGGAGGATGAATGGGAATAGGGGGAACCAGTGAGAAACTAGCTGTAGCAGTTTCAATGGGCACATGTCACTCTAATTTCACATCAGTAAGAAGAATAAACCAAAGGCACAGCAAGGTGCCCCAGAAGAAGAATAGGGCCTGAAGGAATCCTGTGGTTATGAGGCAAGATCACAAAAATAAGAGCTGAAAAATGGAGCTAAGGGCCACTGCAATTCAAAAACCTGCAGAGTTATAAAGGCCAACTATTTTCAAAAAATATATTGAGATAAGGCTATGAAGAGGCATTGAAAGCAAGGCACAATTGCAGGAAACCGATTTCAGGAGGTAGACTGGAATTGCATTTAAAGCATAGGAAAAGAGGCAGAACGTCGACAATGATGCACTTGGCCAAAAAGGGCATATGCGTTTTCTCCTGAATATATTCAGAAAAAAACGCATACGCCATTTTTGGCCAACCAAGCAAGCTTGCAAAGGAAATCTGCACTACAATGAAGTCTCACTTCCCCCCGGTCAAAAGGGCCATCTGGAAAAAGTGTAGAATCCAAAAAGGCAGGACAGGCCATGGAGAACTGGGAGCCTTGTCATGCTGATGGGCGGGATGTAAATTGCCAACAGCCACTCGGGAGAAGTGTATGGTGTTTCCTGAAACATCTACAAAACAAAGCAACAGAGCCTAGGGAACTTCCACTTATGGTCCTATAGCTTAGGGAAATTAAAATCAAAAAGACACAGCCACCCCAAAGTTTGGGACCGCTCTGTTTACAAGAACCTCGTTTACAGTACAAGTTCAATATCGCAGAAAGCGAAAAATGGATAAAGAAGTTGTGGTACTTACGTACAATGCAATATCACTCAGCAATGAAATCTATGTCATCAGGCCCATAGCAGCATAATGAGTGGATTCAGGTATGATGATTCTAACTGAAATAAGTCACACAGAAAAAGAAACATCATAAGATATCACTAATACACGGAAAGTAAACTTGGCTACACAGGAACTGCATTACAAAACAGAACAGGGTCTCAAATTTAGAAAACCAACTTATGCTTGCTTAAGGGGAAAGGTGAGTTGGGGTGCTGCATAAAACCAGAGATTGAAATGAGCACAGATAAAGTTCCTTAAGCCAAATATGGAATAGACAAGAGCTAGTCCTTGCTCAACGAAATGGACTCAACACCCCATATTAAACGCCTAAGAATGTATCTGACTAGTAAGTATCTAAAACCTATGGATTGCTATGTCTCCGAAAGAGAATCAAGCATGTGTACAGGGGCATAAACGCAGCAGTGATAGGATTGGAGAGGTTCGGTGAGCAAATGAAGACCCTTTGAAGTCATATTGCATGGTATCCATTGCACGGGTCTCAACTCTCCAGGTTTAAGGGATTCTTCCTTCAGCTAAAACATGCATGTGGAACCCAGAGTATGATCAACCATGTGATCGGGAGACGTGTTCCAATATGTCTCAGTTCTCATCCCCTGGTACTCGGGTGCAACATTCCAGACGCTTTACTAACACTCTCCCGACTTGGAGAGTCAGTGCCTTTAATCTCCTGTTTGGCCCAGTTTGCAATTTCTGCGGAAGATGAACAGGAGTAGGGAGAAGCAATGAGAGACTAGCTGGAGGTGTCTGGACGGGCAAATTTAACTCTCATTTCCCACCAGGAAGAGGAATTAACCAAAGGCTCAGCGTGCCGTGCCGGAACCAGATTAGGGCCTGAAGCAAACCTGTGGTGTTGCGGCCAGCTCACAAGAAAGCGAGTTGAAGAAAGGAGCTCAGGGCACTGTAATTCACAAACCTGCAGAGTTATAAATGACAGCTATCGTCCAAAAATATACTGAAGTAAGGCTGCCAAGAGGACTTGAAAGCGGGGCAGAATTGCAGGAAGCTGATTTCAGTAGGTAGACTGGAATTGCATTTAAAGCATAGGAAAAGAGGCAGAACGTCGACAATGATGCACTTGGCCAAAAAGGGCGTATGCGTTTTTTCCTGAATATATTCAGGAAAAAACGCATACGCCCTTTTTGGCCAACCAAGCAAGCTTGCAAAGGAAATCTGCACTACAATGAAGTCTCACTTCCCCCCGGTCAAAAGGGCCATCTGAAAAAAGTGTAAAATCCAGAAAGGCAGGACAGGCCATGGAGAAATGGGAGCCTTGTTATGCTGATGGGCGGGATGTAATTTGCCAACAGCCACTCCGGAGAAGTGTATGGTGTTTCCTGAAACATCTAAACAACAAAGCAACAGAACCTAGGGCACTTCCACTTATGGTCCTAAAGCTTAGGGAAATTAAAATCAAAAAGACACAGCCACCCCAAAATTTGGGATTGCTCTGTTTACAGGAACCTCTTCTGCAGCACAAGTTAAATATGCCAGAGAGCAAATAATGGATAAAGAAGTTGCGGTACTTACGTACAACAGAATACCTCTCAGCAATGAAAACTATGTCACCAGGCCCTTACCAGCATAATGAGTGGATTGAGGCACGGTGATTCTAAGTGAAAAATGTCACACAGAAAAAAAACATCATAAGGTACCACTAATACATGGAATGAGAACTTGGCTACACATGAACTGAATTACAAAACAGAACAGGGTCTCATGTTTAGAAAACCAACTTATGCTTGCTTAAGGGGGAAGGTGACTTGGGGTGCTGCATAAAACCAGAGTTTGAAATTAGCACAGATACCGTTCCATAAGCTAAATATGTAATAGACAAGACCTACCCCTTGCTCAAGGAAATGGACTCAACAATGAGGTATCACCTCATACCTGGTAGAATGGGCATCATCAGAAAATCTGCAAACAAAAAAATGCTGGAAAGGGTGTGGAGAAAAGGAACCCTCTTCCACTATTGTTGGGAATATAAATTGATACAGTCACTATGGAGAACAATATGGAGTTTCTTAAGAAACTAACAGTAGAATTACCATATGATACAGCAATCCCAGTTCTGGACATATACCCAGACAAAACCATAAATCAAAAAGACACATTCACCGCAATGTTCATTGCCTCACTCTTTACAATATCGAGGTAATGGAAGCAACCTAAATGCCCACAGACAGACGAATGCATAAAGCTGTGGTACATATATAAAATGGAATATTACTAAGCCATGAAAAGGAATGAAATTGGGTCATTTGTAGAGACGTCGATGGATCTAGAGACTGTCATACAGAGTGAAGTAAGTCAGAAAGAGAAAAACAAATCTTGTATATTCATGCATATATGTGGAACCTAGAAAAACTGTACAGGTTAACCATTTTGCAAGGCATAAATAGAGCAACACATGTAGACAACAAACGTATGGACAACAAGGGGGGAAAGCTGTTGGGGTTGTGGTGGTGGGAGGAGTTGAGAGACTGGGATTGGCATGTATACATTTATATGTATAAAATAGATAACCAATAAGAACCTGCTGTATAAAAATATAAAATAAAATTCAAAATTAAAAAGAAATAAAATTTAAAAAATAAAACAGAAAAAACAATTATTCCCTTCACATACATGTATTTATATGAATAAATTATTTCCATGCTTATATCTGTAAATACAAAAAAGAGGAATAAAATCTACCTTGAACCAAAAACGAAAAAGAGAAAAAAAACACAGAACCCGCCAGTTCCACAGAGGAAAACCGTATCAGGGCACTTGCTCCAGTTGTAAACAATTCTGAAGTTGGTCAGTGGTGGGGAATCGTCTCCCATTCAGCCAGCAGCCCCCACGCAACAAGCATCCTCATTGCAAAGCTGGGGCACTGTGCCGAGGCATCTGTGAGTAAACGTGAGCTGAGCCCCAGGCCAGTTGCTGCTGAACTATTCCCACCCGTCCCAGGTAAAACACCTGAATATATACAAGGACTTGAAAGCCTAGAGGAAGGGCCATAGAGCCACACGAGTGACAGCATGCCAGCCGACTTGGTGCCTGCAGGCCAGCCAGGATGGTCCTTGCCCTGGTTGCTCTTCTGGAAGATTTCCATTTCCCTGCCTGAGATACCCGTCCTGTCCCTGCCCCCACTGCTTTTTTCCTTCCTCACCTCTGCCCAGGGAGAAATTCCAGCAGCAGGTATAGGTGACACATCCTCTTCTTTAGCAGGTGGCAGCCTGGCAACTGCTGCAGAAAGTCCAGCAGAGCCCCACTCACACTGGGCCACCCACAAAGCTGTGGCCTCTCATTCCGTCCCACCAGCCCAGCCCCGAGACAGCTGACAGGGCAGAGAAAATGGCGTCAGGCACGGCTGCAGGGGCTCTTGCTGCCTGGAGTGGTATTTATATTGATCTCAACCCAGGCACACCTGGGGAGGGCTGGCCGGCACGGTAAGGCTGCCCAGGTCAGCCAATCATCACCCCTCAGGGGCTCACAGTTGCAGAAAATGGAACTTGCTGAACCGGCCAGGTCCAAGGAACAGGTGTGGGTTCCTGAGAGTCAGGATAGACAAGGGGCTGCAGCTTTGGCTTGTTTTCTAATCATTTTATCTGGTCCATGAGTGGGAGACAACTTCAAGAAAACCCTCTCCTAATGAGAGGAACCCAGGAGTCAGGGAGAGGAGGGGTGGGTGGTGGTTGGAGACAGAGGCCTGGTGCCCCGGGTGCAGTGGAAGTCTCTGGAAGACCAGGTGGAGGGAGGCCGCACAGAGTGATGCCCAGGGTCACAGACCTGTCGCAGCTGCTGTTTGTTAGTTCCAGTCCTGTTCTGAGGTGCTCTGTGTCAGCTCTGAGTGACAGGTGAGCTGGGGGTGCTCTGCAATGAGGGCTATGTGCACGGTTCCTGTGTGCCCAGCCCTGCCATGGTACCTGCAAGGGTAGCTCTGTATCCTGGGAGGGGCCTGACCACGAGAGCCCCGTGGGCTGGGGTGGGGGTGGGGTACCTGCCCAGGTGAGCTCCATATTCTGGGATTGGTCTGACCACGAGAGCCCCATGGGCTGCTGGGGACCTGGTAAAGGATGTCAGGACAGTCAGTGAAGCCACCGAGGATATACCTCCAACTGCTCCTAATTCCTACACCCTGCTGGTCATTCTACCAACCACCAGGACATGGTATTCTGTATTAGTCTTCAATGATGCCTTCTTTTGTATTCCATTAGTCCCAGAGTCACAAGAAATTTTGGCTTGTGAGTGGCAGGACTCAACATACAACTAAAACAATACTTCCGGGCCGTCTTGCCCCAAGGGTGCAAAAATTCCCACACCATCTTTGGGGAAAGCTTAGCTAAAGACCTAAAAGTTCTACCTCTGGAAAAGGAAACCCTCCTTCAGTACGCAGACGACATTCTGATCGCCAGCCCTACTAAGGAGGCCTCTGAACTACCAAGCCAATAAAGGATAGAAGTTGTCCAAGAAAAAGCTCAAATATCACAGACTGCAGTGACCTGCCTGAGCTTCATTCTCACAGAAGGTCGGAGAAGCCCATCCCAGGAAAGGAAAGAAACCATTTTCAGCCTTACCCCTTTGTAAAACTAGAAGACAGCTTAGGGGTTCCTGGGGAGGCCAGGGTTTGCTGCTTCTGGATCCCTAACTACAGTCTACTAGCTGGGCCTCTATATGAAACACTGAAAGGAAAAGATGATGATCCTTTTGAATAGAATCCAGAAGTGGCCTTTCAAGAATGGAAAGAGCAGTCAATTCAGACCCTTGCCCTGGAACTCCCTAATTTAGCTAAACCCTTTGACCTTTACATTCCCGGTGAAAGGTGAATCGCCATTGGAGAATTAGTGCAAAAACTGGGACCACTTGAAATGGAACAATGCAAGAATGCCATCCAGGTAGGATAAACTACGGTCACCAAGGGGCTTGGCCCACTGCCACATCTGGCCAAGATACTGGCGGTATCTAAAAACCTGGAAATCAGCAGCCCCAAAGGCCACCTCCCTCCTAAGGGAAAAGGACCCCACATGGTGATCCTAACCACCAACCATGCTCTGAAGTTGCAGGGTTCGCTCTGTGGGCACACCAACCTCGAGTGAGGAGGCCTTCCAACTCCAACATCCAGAGAGATAACCGGGGGCAACAGGGCACCATGACGACTCATGTGAACATCACTTGACCTGGAGTTTCTCTCATAAAACAACAAGAGTGTGTCCCAAAAGAGTAGACTACTGCTTGCAGGACTTACTGCACCCAGAGGGGAGCTAATAATCTTGGCGGGGGAACCGTATATCACACTGTCACCATAGAAAAGCCTACAGACACCGTGATGATGGTGGCCAATGAGACTGGCTGGACTCCTGTTTACTTCAAAAGGCTGTTGACTCAGTGGCCATCATGGTCCTTGATCACCACTGACCCTGGACTGTCTGGGAGTTGAGCGGGCAGGGCTCTGACACCTGGTGCTGTTTGTACGTTAATTCAGGGGCCTAATTGAAGAAAGCACAGACTACTGGTCAGAGCATCTAGGCTGGCAGAAACGGTCAGCCTAAGGTGGCCGAACAAATGTGGGGCGGGGTGAAACCGGCCCCCACAGCATCTCTGCACATCTCTTTCCTGGACCCTTAAAGGTCATTAGAATCTATAACACTTCCAATGCTGGTGCTCAGGTGGACGAGCAGGGAGGCAGGGGGCCTGGGGACAATCAACGTCACCTGGAGGCTGCTGGGGAGAAGCTCTGACCCTCGCCCCCGGGTATGAGGGCTCCCAACTCAGCACTCAGCAGTTACAGAAGAAGGGTCTGCACCCTCAGCACTCCAAGAATGAGGAACGGGACAAAAGGCAGAGGAGGGGTTTGTCCCCAGCAAAGCCCATTAAAAATCCCTGGGAGATAAAAATAGAATCTGGGCAATAAAGTCAAGTCTAACCGTTTTTATCCTTTGTGCTTTGTCTAATTTCATGTGCTCCTAGGGTCCCGCATGCAGAGGTTCCACACCCGGCACTTCAGACCAGATTTCCTAGTGCAGAATGGCTGGGACGACACCTCAGCTCCTGGGGCCCAGTGCAGACTCCGCGATATAGAGCCTGAGCTGCAGCCAACCCGGCCCTCGAGAGCTCCGCCCCCTCCCTCCCACTGACTCTGACAGGATCTCTACACAGCAGCCCAGCCCACAGCCCACGGGGTAGTGCATGCTCTCACCTCTCCATTCTCTGATCAAAATATAAAGTTTCCTTTGCTTGTGAACCAAACTCAGTCTCGATCTGTTGGCCCCAATGACACTGGGCAGGGGGACACTTGTTGGGGTCCACTCTGGAGGATCAGTAACAGAAATTGAGACTATTGTAACCTCAATGAACAGATGTGTGAGCCAAACTGTAGTTAACATAGAACAGTGTATAAGGCTCGGGTAAAATAAGATGTTTCTAACACTTCCATTTGATATTTCCATCACTTTATTATAAGCAAGTTCAGTGAAAAGGTTTGTCTTATTTGTCAGGTCAATATTAGAGAAACGAAGTGATTTCTTTCCAAGGATGTACATCTAATAATCTTGGTTAAAGCTTCAATCTTGTTTTAAATGCTTTTCCATTGAAAATGATACCTCTCTTTCAGCTCCCCCATTTCTGAGAAGTATAAAATCTTATAATTTATTATTACCAAAGGGGAAAGGTGGGAGGAGGGATAAATTAACAGTTTGGGATTAACACATACACACTGCTATGTATAAAATAGATCATCAACAAGGAACTACTGTATAGCACAGGGAACTACACTCAACATTTTGCAATAAGCTATAAGGGGAAATAATCTGAAAAAGAATAGATATTTTTATTGACATCATCTATCAATGACAGTTAAAGTGTAACCTAAGGGAAGCTGGTGGTGAGTGCTTCTGACCCTGAAGACTTCAATCATCTAAAGTTTGGACTCTGCCTACTTCCCAAGACCCTTAATGAACATATGTGTAGCCGTAGCTTAAAAAATTCCCCAGTTTGGGTTTCGGGGAGACACTGATTTTGAAAAAGCCCTGGTGTTCTCCTTACATGAATGGGACTCTTCCTACTGCTAAAACATGTCTGTCACACCCAGAGGATGGTATACCGTCTGATCGGGAAGAGTTTGGAAAAGGCATCTCATCTCCTCATCTCCTGGTGCTCGGGTTCACCCCTCCAGCGTCTTTACTAACAGTCTCCCCACTTGGAGATGTCAGCACTGTCAACATCCTGTTGCCTACAGTTTGGAATTTGTCCAGAGGATGAAGCGGAAGGATGAGGAACAATGAGAGACAAGTCTTAGGTGTTCAGACAGGCACATGTCACTCTAATTTCCAATCAGGAAGACAAACTGACCAAAGGCTAGGATTGCCCATGGAAACAGTATACGGCTTGAGGAAATCCCGCTGCTTTGTGGCCAGTTCCCATAAACACTAGTTGAACAATGGAACTCAGGGGCAGTAAAATTCATGAAACTGCAGAGTTGAAAATATCCATCACTGAAAAATGTCTTGAGGAAAGTCAGAGAAAAGGACTTGTAAGCAAGGGAGAATGGCAGGAAGGGATTTGAGGAGGTAGAAAGGACTCACCATTAAGCACAAGAAAAGGAGCTGAACATTGCCAACATTGCAGTTGGCCAAAAAGGGTGTATGCGTTTTTTTCTGTATATATTCAAGAAAAGGGCATACACTTTTTTAGCCAACCAAACAGGTGGGCACTGGAAGTCAATACTACAAAAGATATCACTTCGCATCAGTCAGAAGAGCCATCCTCATAAAGCGTAAACAACAGAAATGCAGGACAGGGCAAGGAGAAGAGGGAGCCCTGTGAGACTTATAGTGGAAATGTATATTGCCAACGGCCATTCTGGAGAAGTGTATTGTGTTTACTAAAGCATCTAAAAAATGAGCTACAGAGCATAGGGCACTTGCACTCATGGGCGTATATCTTGGGAAAAACAAAAATTGAGAGGACACAGGCACCCCAATGTTTACCCCCTCTCTGTTTAAAAGATCCTCGACTAGGATATAACTTAAATGTCTCTGGAGGGAAAAAATGGATAGAGATGTGGTACTTAGGTAGAGTGGAATATTATTCAGCCTGGAAATCAATGAACTATGGCCAGTTGTAACAACTCCGGAGGAGTTACGTATGATCTTTCTAAGTGACATAATTCAAAAAGAAAAAGACACATATCATAAGATATCACTTAAAGGTGGAAACCAAAATGGCTACACATGAAATAAATTACAAAACAAAAACATAGTCAAATATGTAGAAAACACGCATAAGGCTGCTAAACGGGAAAGGTGGGGAGGGGTGAGGCATCATCCAGGAGGTTGAAATTAGCAAAGATACCATTCCAAATACCAAACTGATAATCAACAAGGCCTACACGGTAGCTAAAAGAACTGCACTCAGCACACTCAAGTCACCGGAAAAGAATATATACGACTGGTAAGAATCTGAAAAAGAATTTACTGATGTCTCTGTACGTGAATCAAGTGGATGTACAGCAGCAAGAAACAGAGCTTTGAAAATCAGCTGTAACCAATATAGTAATAAATTGAAAAAAATAAACGACAGAGAGACAGAGAAAACCTCTTACAACTTTTCCTCAGGGACGGTGATGCAACATGGATTGAACACATCTAGACCCACAGCAGGATGAGACATAAGGCTGGAAACTGTTTGCACTAAGAGAAATGTGAGGTTGGGTGAGGAAATGCACACCCTTTAAAGTAATACTACCTGGTACCCATTCAATGGGTCCCAAATCTGCAGGTTCAAGGGATCTTCCTACAGCTAAAACATGCATGGAAAACCCAGAGGACTGTACACCATGTGATCGGGAGATGTGTCTAAAATGCAGCTCATTTATCCTCTCCTGGTGCTCCTGTTCACCATTCCAGCCACGTTACTTAGAATCTGCCCACTTGGAGAATCAGCACATTTCAACTTCTGTTTCACACATTTTGCAAATTGTGAGGAGGATGAATGGGAAGAGGGGGAACCAATGAGAGAATAGTTGTAGGGGTTTGGACGGGCACATATCACTCTAATTTCCCATTAAGAATAAGAATTGAAAAAAGGCTCAGCCCGCCTCGCCGGAGCCAAAATAGTGCCTGAAGCAATCCTGTGGGTTTGAGGCCAGCTCACAAAAGAGCAACCTAAAAAATGGAGCTCAGGGTCACTGTAATTCACAAACCTGCAGAGTTATAAATGAAAACTAACGTCCAAAAATATGTTGAGGTAAGGCAAAGAAGAGGATCTGAATGCAAGACAGAATTGCAAGAAACAGATTTCAAGAGATAGATTGGACTCGTCTTTAAAGCACATGAAAAGCGGCAGAATTTCGACAATGATGCAGTTGGCCCAAAAGGGCGTATGCGTGTTTTCCTGATTATATCCAGGAAAAAACGCATACGCACTTTATGGGCAACGAAGCAAGCAAGCAATGCAAATGTGCACAACAAAGAAGTCTCATTTCCCACCGGTCAAAAGGGCCATCCTAAAAAATTGTAAAAACCAGAAATGCAGGACAGGCCATGGAGAACAGGGAGCCTTTATACGCTGATGGGCAGTGTGTGAACTGCCGAGAGCCACTCTGGAGAAGTGTATGGTGGTTCCTAAATCATCTAAAAAACAGAGCTACAGAGCATAGGACACTTCCAATCATGGGAGTATATCTAGGGAAGTCTAAAAATCAACAAGACACAAGAACACCACAGTTTAGGGCTACTCTGTTTACAAGAACCTCAACTTCAGTACACCTTAAATATCCCAGGAAAGAGAACAATGGATAAAGAAGATGTGGTACTTATGTACAATGGAATATCTCTTCACCATGAAATCAATGTAATAAGGCTAGTAGAAGGATAAAGAGTGGATTTAGGTCCGATAATACTACTTGAAATAAGTCAAACAGAAAAAGAAACATATCATAAGATATCACTTATAGAGGGAGGGTAAATATGGCTGCACAAGAAATGAATTACAGAACAGAACAGTGTCTCACATTTAGAAAACACACTTATGTCAGCTTAAGGGGAAAGGAGAGGTGGGGTGATGCATAAAACCAGAGTTTGAAATTAGCACAGATACCGTTCAATAAACCAAATAGATATTAGACAAGATCTACACCTTGCTCAATGAACTGGCCTCAACACACCCTATACACCGCAGAGAAATATATCTGAGTAATAAGAATCTTAAAACCCATGTATTGATATATCTCCATAAGGGAATCAAGTGTGTGCAGAGCGGCACAAACACAGCAGTGAAAATGAGCTAAACCCCATTATAGAAATAAATTTTAAAAACAAAACGCAGAAACAATGAAAGAGAGAAAAATTCTTACAAAATTTGCTCAGGGGCTGTGATGCAACCTGGATTGACCACATATAAACCCACAGCTGGATAAGACATAAGGCTGGACACTTGGGGCTGAGAGGATTGGTGAGCTTTGGTGAGCAACTGCCAAAAGTTTAATGCAATACTTCATGCTACTCATTCCAAGGGTCCCAAAACTCCAGGTTGAAGGGAATCTTCCTACAGCTAAACCATGCTTGGGAAACCCAGCGACTGGTATACCATATGATCGGGAAAGGTTTCTAAAACACACCTCATTTTTCCTCTCCTGGGGCTCCAGATCGACATTCCAGCCGCTTTACTAACAATATCCCCACATGGAGAGTCAATGCCTTTAAGTTCTGGTATGGCACAGTCTGCAGTTAGTGCGGAGGATGAATGGGAATAGGGGGAACCAGTGAGAAACTAGCTGTAGCAGTTTCAATGGGCACATGTCACTCTAATTTCACATCAGTAAGAAGAATAAACCAAAGGCACAGCAAGGTGCCCCAGAAGAAGAATAGGGCCTGAAGGAATCCTGTGGTTATGAGGCAAGATCACAAAAATAAGAGCTGAAAAATGGAGCTAAGGGCCACTGCAATTCAAAAACCTGCAGAGTTATAAAGGCCAACTATTTTCAAAAAATATATTGAGATAAGGCTATGAAGAGGCATTGAAAGCAAGGCACAATTGCAGGAAACCGATTTCAGGAGGTAGACTGGAATTGCATTTAAAGCATAGGAAAAGAGGCAGAACGTCGACAATGATGCACTTGGCCAAAAAGGGCATATGCGTTTTCTCCTGAATATATTCAGAAAAAAACGCATACGCCATTTTTGACCAACCAAGCAAGCTTGCAAAGGAAATCTGCACTACAATGAAGTCTCACTTCCCCCCGGTCAAAAGGGCCATCTGGAAAAAGTGTAAAATCCAGAAAGGCAGGACAGGCCATGGAGAACTGGGAGCCTTGTCATGCTGATGGGCGGGATGTAAATTGCCAACAGCCACTCGGGAGAAGTGTATGGTGTTTCCTGAAACATCTACAAAACAAAGCAACAGAGCCTAGGGCACTTCCACTTATGGTCCTATAGCTTAGGGAAATTAAAATCAAAAAGACACAGCCACCCCAAAGTTTGGGACGGCTCTGTTTACAAGAACCTAGTTTACGGTACAAGTTCAATATCGCAGAAAGCGAAAAATGGATAAAGAAGTTGTGGTACTTATGTACAATGCAATATCACTCAGCAATGAAATCTATGTCATCAGGCCCGTAGCAGCATAATGAGTGGATTCAGGTATGATGATTCTAACTGAAATAAGTCACACAGAAAAAGAAACATCATAAGATATCACTAATACACGGAAAGTAAACTTGGCTACACAGGAACTGGATTACAAAACAGAACAGGGTCTCAAATTTAGAAAACCAACTTATGCTTGCTTAAGGGGAAAGGTGAGTTGGGGTGCTGCATAAAACCAGAGATTGAAATGAGCACAGATAAAGTTCCTTAAGCCAAATATGGAATAGACAAGAGCTAGTCCTTGCTCAACGAAATGGACTCAACACCCCATATTAAATGCCTAAGAATGTATCTGACTAGTAAGTATCTAAAACCTATGGATTGCTATGTCTCCGAAAGAGAATCAAGCATGTGTACAGGGGCATAAACGCAGCAGTGATAGGATTGGAGAGGTTCGGTGAGCAAATGAAGACCCTTTGAAGTCATATTGCATGGTATCCATTGAACGAGTCTCAACTCTCCAGGTTTAAGGGATTCTTCCTTCAGCTAAAACATGCATGTGGAACCCAGAGTATGATCAACCATGTGATCGGGAGACGTGTTCCAATATGTCTCAGTTCTCATCCCCTGGTACTCGGGTGCAACATTCCAGACGCTTTACTAACACTCTCCCGACTTGGAGAGTCAGTGCCTTTAACCTCCTGTTTGTCCCAGTTTGCAATTTCTGCGGAAGATGAACAGGAATAGGGAGAAGCAATGAGAGACTAGCTGGAGGTGTCTGGACGGGCAAATTTAACTCTCATTTCCCACCAGGAAGAGGAATTAACCAAAGGCTCAGCGTGCCGTGCCGGAACCAGATTAGGGCCTGAAGCAAACCTGTGGTGTTGCGGCCAGCTCACAAGAAAGCGAGTTGAAGAAAGGAGCTCGGGGCACTGTAATTCACAAACCTGCAGAGTTATAAATGACAGCTATCGTCCAAAAATATACTGAAGTAAGGCTGCCAAGAGGACTTGAAAGCGGGGCAGAATTGCAGGAAGCTGATTTCAGTAGGTAGACTGGAATTGCATTTAAAGCATAGGAAAAGAGGCAGAACGTCGACAATGATGCACTTGGCCAAAAAGGGCGTATGCGTTTTTTCCTGAATATATTCAGGAAAAAACGCATATGCCCTTTTTGGCCAACCAAGCAAGCTTGCAAAGGAAATCTGCACTACAATGAAGTCTCACTTCCCCCCGGTCAAAAGGGCAATCTGAAAAAAGTGTAAAATCCAGAAAGGCAGGACAGGCCATGGAGAACTGGGAGCCTTGTTATGCTGATGGGCGGGATGTAATTTGCCAACAGCCACTCCGGAGAAGTGTATGGTGTTTCCTGAAACATCTAAACAACAAAGCAACAGAACCTAGGGCACTTCCACTTATGGTCCTAAAGCTTAGGGAAATTAAAATCAAAAAGACACAGCCACCCCAAAATTTGGGATGGCTCTGTTTACAGGAACCTCTTCTGTAGCACAAGTTAAATATGCCAGAGAGCAAATAATGGATAAAGAAGTTGCGGTACTTACGTACAACAGAATACCTCTCAGCAATGAAAACTATGTCACCAGGCCCTTACCAGCATAATGAGTGGATTGAGGCACGGTGATTCTAAGTGAAAAATGTCACACAGAAAAAAAACATCATAAGGTACCACTAATACATGGAATGAGAACTTGGCTACACATGAACTGAATTACAAAACAGAACAGGGTCTCATGTTTAGAAAACCAACTTATGCTTGCTTAAGGGGGAAGGTGACTTGGGGTGCTGCATAAAACCAGAGTTTGAAATTAGCACAGATACTGTTCCATAAGCTAAGTATGTAATAGACAAGACCTACCCCTTGCTCAAGGAAATGGACTCAACAATGAGGTATCACCTCATACCTGGTAGAATGGGCATCATCAGAAAATCTGCAAACAAAAAATGCTGGAAAGGGTGTGGAGAAAAGGAACCCTCTTCCACTATTGTTGGGAATATAAATTGATACAGTCACTATGGAGAACAATATGGAGTTTCTTAAGAAACTAACAGTAGAATTACCATATGATACAGCAATCCCAGTTCTGGACATATACCCAGACAAAACCATAAATCAAAAAGACACATTCACCGCAATGTTCATTGCATCACTCTTTACAATATCGAGGTAATGGAAGCAACCTAAATGCCCACAGACAGACGAATGCATAAAGCTGTGGTACATATATAAAATGGAATATTACTAAGCCATGAAAAGGAATGAAATTGGGTCATTTGTAGAGACGTCGATGGATCTAGAGAGTGTCATACAGAGTGAAGTAAGTCAGAAAGAGAAAAACAAATCTTGTATATTCATGCATATATGTGGAACCTAGAAAAACTGTACAGGTTAACCATTTTGCAAGGCATAAATAGAGCAACACATGTAGACAACAAACGTATGGACAACAAGGGGGGAAAGCTGTTGGGGTGGTGGTGGTGGGAGGAGTTGAGAGACTGGGATTGGCATGTATACATTTATATGTATAAAATAGATAACCAATAAGAACCTGCTGTATAAAAATATAAAATAAAATTCAAAATTAAAAAGAAATAAAATTTAAAAAATAAAACAGAAAAAACAATTATTCCCTTCACATACATGTATTTATATGAATAAATTATTTCCATGCTTATATCTGTAAATACAAAAAAGAGGAATAAAATCTACCTTGAACCAAAAACGAAAAAGAGAAAAAAAACACAGAACCCGCCAGTTCCACAGAGGAAAACCGTATCAGGGCACTTGCTCCAGTTGTAAACAATTCTGAAGTTGGTCAGTGGTGGGGAATCGTCTCCCATTCAGCCAGCAGCCCCCACGCAACAAGCATCCTCATTGCAAAGCTGGGGCACTGTGCCGAGGCATCTGTGAGTAAACGTGAGCTGAGCCCCAGGCCAGTTGCTGCTGAACTATTCCCACCCGTCCCAGGTAAAACACCTGAATATATACAAGGACTTGAAAGCCTAGAGGAAGGGCCATAGAGCCACACGAGTGACAGCATGCCAGCCGACTTGGTGCCTGCAGGCCAGCCAGGATGGTCCTTGCCCTGGTTGCTCTTCTGGAAGATTTCCATTTCCCTGCCTGAGATACCCGTCCTGTCCCTGCCCCCACTGCTTTTTTCCTTCCTCACCTCTGCCCAGGGAGAAATTCCAGCAGCAGGTATAGGTGACACATCCTCTTCTTTAGCAGGTGGCAGCCTGGCAACTGCTGCAGAAAGTCCAGCAGAGCCCCACTCACACTGGGCCACCCACAAAGCTGTGGCCTCTCATTCCGTCCCACCAGCCCAGCCCCGAGACAGCTGACAGGGCAGAGAAAATGGCGTCAGGCACGGCTGCAGGGGCTCTTGCTGCCTGGAGTGGTATTTATATTGATCTCAACCCAGGCACACCTGGGGAGGGCTGGCCGGCACGGTAAGGCTGCCCAGGTCAGCCAATCATCACCCCTCAGGGGCTCACAGTTGCAGAAAATGGAACTTGCTGAACCGGCCAGGTCCAAGGAACAGGTGTGGGTTCCTGAGAGTCAGGATAGACAAGGGGCTGCAGCTTTGGCTTGTTTTCTAATCATTTTATCTGGTCCATGAGTGGGAGACAACTTCAAGAAAACCCTCTCCTAATGAGAGGAACCCAGGAGTCAGGGAGAGGAGGGGTGGGTGGTGGTTGGAGACAGAGGCCTGGTGCCCCGGGTGCAGTGGAAGTCTCTGGAAGACCAGGTGGAGGGAGGCCGCACAGAGTGATGCCCAGGGTCACAGACCTGTCGCAGCTGCTGTTTGTTAGTTCCAGTCCTGTTCTGAGGTGCTCTGTGTCAGCTCTGAGTGACAGGTGAGCTGGGGGTGCTCTGCAATGAGGGCTATGTGCACGGTTCCTGTGTGCCCAGCCCTGCCATGGTACCTGCAAGGGTAGCTCTGTATCCTGGGAGGGGCCTGACCACGAGAGCCCCGTGGGCTGGGGTGGGGGTGGGGTACCTGCCCAGGTGAGCTCCATATTCTGGGATTGGTCTGACCACGAGAGCCCCATGGGCTGCTGGGGACCTGGTAAAGGATGTCAGGACAGTCAGTGAAGCCACCGAGGATATACCTCTAACTGCTCCTAATTCCTACACCCTGCTGGTCATTCTACCAACCACCAGGACATGGTATTCTGTATTAGTCTTCAATGATGCCTTCTTTTGTATTCCATTAGTCCCAGAGTCACAAGAAATTTTGGCTTGTGAGTGGCAGGACTCAACATACAACTAAAACAATACTTCCGGGCCGTCTTGCCCCAAGGGTGCAAAAATTCCCACACCATCTTTGGGGAAAGCTTAGCTAAAGACCTAAAAGTTCTACCTCTGGAAAAGGAAACCCTCCTTCAGTACGCAGACGACATTCTGATCGCCAGCCCTACTAAGGAGGCCTCTGAACTACCAAGCCAATAAAGGATAGAAGTTGTCCAAGAAAAAGCTCAAATATCACAGACTGCGGTGACCTGCCTGGGCTTCATTCTCACAGAAGGTCGGAGAAGCCCATCCCAGGAAAGGAAAGAAACCATTTTCAGCCTTACCCCTTTGTAAAACTAGAAGACAGCTTAGGGGTTCCTGGGGAGGCCAGGGTTTGCTGCTTCTGGATCCCTAACTACAGTCTACTAGCTGGGCCTCTATATGAAACACTGAAAGGAAAAGATGATGATCCTTTTGAATAGAATCCAGAAGTGGCCTTTCAAGAATGGAAAGAGCAGTCAATTCAGACCCTTGCCCTGTAACTCCCTAATTTAGCTAAACCCTTTGACCTTTACATTCCCGGTGAAAGGTGAATCGCCATTGGAGAATTAGTGCAAAAACTGGGACCACTTGAAATGGAACAATGCAAGAATGCCATCCAGGTAGGATAAACTACGGTCACCAAGGGGCTTGGCCCACTGCCACATCTGGCCAAGATACTGGCGGTATCTAAAAACCTGGAAATCAGCAGCCCCAAAGGCCACCTCCCTCCTAAGGGAAAAGGACCCCACATGGTGATCCTAACCACCAACCATGCTCTGAAGTTGCAGGGTTCGCTCTGTGGGCACACCAACCTCGAGTGAGGAGGCCTTCCAACTCCAACATCCAGAGAGATAACCGGGGGCAACAGGGCACCATGACGACTCATGTGAACATCACTTGACCTGGAGTTTCTCTCATAAAACAACAAGAGTGTGTCCCAAAAGAGTAGACTACTGCTTGCAGGACTTACTGCACCCAGAGGGGAGCTAATAATCTTGGCGGGGGAACCGTATATCACACTGTCACCATAGAAAAGCCTACAGACACCGTGATGATGGTGGCCAATGAGACTGGCTGGACTCCTGTTTACTTCAAAAGGCTGTTGACTCAGTGGCCATCATGGTCCTTGATCACCACTGACCCTGGACTGTCTGGGAGTTGAGCGGGCAGGGCTCTGACACCTGGTGCTGTTTGTACGTTAATTCAGGGGCCTAATTGAAGAAAGCACAGACTACTGGTCAGAGCATCTAGGCTGGCAGAAACGGTCAGCCTAAGGTGGCCGAACAAATGTGGGGCGGGGTGAAACCGGCCCCCACAGCATCTCTGCACATCTCTTTCCTGGACCCTTAAAGGTCATTAGAATCTATAACACTTCCAATGCTGGTGCTCAGGTGGACGAGCAGGGAGGCAGGGGGCCTGGGGACAATCAACGTCACCTGGAGGCTGCTGGGGAGAAGCTCTGACCCTCGCCCCCGGGTATGAGGGCTCCCAACTCAGCACTCAGCAGTTACAGAAGAAGGGTCTGCACCCTCAGCACTCCAAGAATGAGGAACGGGACAAAAGGCAGAGGAGGGGTTTGTCCCCAGCAAAGCCCATTAAAAATCCCTGGGAGATAAAAATAGAATCTGGGCAATAAAGTCAAGTCTAACCGTTTTTATCCTTTGTGCTTTGTCTAATTTCATGTGCTCCTAGGGTCCCGCATGCAGAGGTTCCACACCCGGCACTTCAGACCAGATTTCCTAGTGCAGAATGGCTGGGACGACACCTCAGCTCCTGGGGCCCAGTGCAGACTCCGCGATATAGAGCCTGAGCTGCAGCCAACCCGGCCCTCGAGAGCTCCGCCCCCTCCCTCCCACTGACTCTGACAGGATCTCTACACAGCAGCCCAGCCCACAGCCCACGGGGTAGTGCATGCTCTCACCTCTCCATTCTCTGATCAAAATATAAAGTTTCCTTTGCTTGTGAACCAAACTCAGTCTCGATCTGTTGGCCCCAATGACACTGGGCAGGGGGACACTTGTTGGGGTCCACTCTGGAGGATCAGTAACAGAAATTGAGACTATTGTAACCTCAATGAACAGATGTGTGAGCCAAACTGTAGTTAACATAGAACAGTGTATAAGGCTCGGGTAAAATAAGATGTTTCTAACACTTCCATTTGATATTTCCATCACTTTATTATAAGCAAGTTCAGTGAAAAGGTTTGTCTTATTTGTCAGGTCAATATTAGAGAAACGAAGTGATTTCTTTCCAAGGATGTACATCTAATAATCTTGGTTAAAGCTTCAATCTTGTTTTAAATGCTTTTCCATTGAAAATGATACCTCTCTTTCAGCTCCCCCATTTCTGAGAAGTATAAAATCTTATAATTTATTATTACCAAAGGGGAAAGGTGGGAGGAGGGATAAATTAACAGTTTGGGATTAACACATACACACTGCTATGTATAAAATAGATCATCAACAAGGAACTACTGTATAGCACAGGGAACTACACTCAACATTTTGCAATAAGCTATAAGGGGAAATAATCTGAAAAAGAATAGATATTTTTATTGACATCATCTATCAATGACAGTTAAAGTGTAACCTAAGGGAAGCTGGTGGTGAGTGCTTCTGACCCTGAAGACTTCAATCATCTAAAGTTTGGACTCTGCCTACTTCCCAAGACCCTTAATGAACATATGTGTAGCCGTAGCTTAAAAAATTCCCCAGTTTGGGTTTCGGGGAGACACTGATTTTGAAAAAGCCCTGGTGTTCTCCTTACATGAATGGGACTCTTCCTACTGCTAAAACATGTCTGTCACACCCAGAGGATGGTATACCGTCTGATCGGGAAGAGTTTGGAAAAGGCATCTCATCTCCTCATCTCCTGGTGCTCGGGTTCACCCCTCCAGCGTCTTTACTAACAGTCTCCCCACTTGGAGATGTCAGCACTGTCAACATCCTGTTGCCTACAGTTTGGAATTTGTCCAGAGGATGAAGCGGAAGGATGAGGAACAATGAGAGACAAGTCTTAGGTGTTCAGACAGGCACATGTCACTCTAATTTCCAATCAGGAAGACAAACTGACCAAAGGCTAGGATTGCCCATGGAAACAGTATAGGGCTTGAGGAAATCCCGCTGCTTTGTGGCCAGTTCCCATAAACACTAGTTGAACAATGGAACTCAGGGGCAGTAAAATTCATGAAACTGCAGAGTTGAAAATATCCATCACTGAAAAATGTCTTGAGGAAAGTCAGAGAAAAGGACTTGTAAGCAAGGGAGAATGGCAGGAAGGGATTTGAGGAGGTAGAAAGGACTCACCATTAAGCACAAGAAAAGGAGCTGAACATTGCCAACATTGCAGTTGGCCAAAAAGGGTGTATGCGTTTTTTTCTGTATATATTCAAGAAAAGGGCATACACTTTTTTAGCCAACCAAACAGGTGGGCACTGGAAGTCAATACTACAAAAGATATCACTTCGCATCAGTCAGAAGAGCCATCCTCATAAAGCGTAAACAACAGAAATGCAGGACAGGGCAAGGAGAAGAGGGAGCCCTGTGAGACTTATAGTGGAAATGTATATTGCCAACGGCCATTCTGGAGAAGTGTATTGTGTTTACTAAAGCATCTAAAAAATGAGCTACAGAGCATAGGGCACTTGCACTCATGGGCGTATATCTTGGGAAAAACAAAAATTGAGAGGACACAGGCACCCCAATGTTTACCCCCTCTCTGTTTAAAAGATCCTCGACTAGGATATAACTTAAATGTCTCTGGAGGGAAAAAATGGATAGAGATGTGGTACTTAGGTAGAGTGGAATATTATTCAGCCTGGAAATCAATGAACTATGGCCAGTTGTAACAACTCCGGAGGAGTTACGTATGATCTTTCTAAGTGACATAATTCAAAAAGAAAAAGACACATATCATAAGATATCACTTAAAGGTGGAAACCAAAATGGCTACACATGAAATAAATTACAAAACAAAAACATAGTCAAATATGTAGAAAACACGCATAAGGCTGCTAAACGGGAAAGGTGGGGAGGGGTGAGGCATCATCCAGGAGGTTGAAATTAGCAAAGATACCATTCCAAATACCAAACTGATAATCAACAAGGCCTACACGGTAGCTAAAAGAACTGCACTCAGCACACTCAAGTCACCGGAAAAGAATATATACGACTGGTAAGAATCTGAAAAAGAATTTACTGATGTCTCTGTACGTGAATCAAGTGGATGTACAGCAGCAAGAAACAGAGCTTTGAAAATCAGCTGTAACCAATATAGTAATAAATTGAAAAAAATAAACGACAGAGAGACAGAGAAAACCTCTTACAACTTTTCCTCAGGGACGGTGATGCAACATGGATTGAACACATCTAGACCCACAGCAGGATGAGACATAAGGCTGGAAACTGTTTGCACTAAGAGAAATGTGAGGTTGGGTGAGGAAATGCACACCCTTTAAAGTAATACTACCTGGTACCCATTCAATGGGTCCCAAATCTGCAGGTTCAAGGGATCTTCCTACAGCTAAAACATGCATGGAAAACCCAGAGGACTGTACACCATGTGATCGGGAGATGTGTCTAAAATGCAGCTCATTTATCCTCTCCTGGTGCTCCTGTTCACCATTCCAGCCACGTTACTTAGAATCTGCCCACTTGGAGAATCAGCACATTTCAACTTCTGTTTCACACATTTTGCAAATTGTGAGGAGGATGAATGGGAAGAGGGGGAACCAATGAGAGAATAGTTGTAGGGGTTTGGACGGGCACATATCACTCTAATTTCCCATTAAGAATAAGAATTGAAAAAAGGCTCAGCCCGCCTCGCCGGAGCCAAAATAGTGCCTGAAGCAATCCTGTGGGTTTGAGGCCAGCTCACAAAAGAGCAACCTAAAAAATGGAGCTCAGGGTCACTGTAATTCACAAACCTGCAGAGTTATAAATGAAAACTAACGTCCAAAAATATGTTGAGGTAAGGCAAAGAAGAGGATCTGAATGCAAGACAGAATTGCAAGAAACAGATTTCAAGAGATAGATTGGACTCGTCTTTAAAGCACATGAAAAGCGGCAGAATTTCGACAATGATGCAGTTGGCCCAAAAGGGCGTATGCGTGTTTTCCTGATTATATCCAGGAAAAAACGCATACGCACTTTATGGGCAACGAAGCAAGCAAGCAATGCAAATGTGCACAACAAAGAAGTCTCATTTCCCACCGGTCAAAAGGGCCATCCTAAAAAATTGTAAAAACCAGAAATGCAGGACAGGCCATGGAGAACAGGGAGCCTTTATACGCTGATGGGCAGTGTGTGAACTGCCGAGAGCCACTCTGGAGAAGTGTATGGTGGTTCCTAAATCATCTAAAAAACAGAGCTACAGAGCATAGGACACTTCCAATCATGGGAGTATATCTAGGGAAGTCTAAAAATCAACAAGACACAAGAACACCACAGTTTAGGGCTACTCTGTTTACAAGAACCTCAACTTCAGTACACCTTAAATATCCCAGGAAAGAGAACAATGGATAAAGAAGATGTGGTACTTATGTACAATGGAATATCTCTTCACCATGAAATCAATGTAATAAGGCTAGTAGAAGGATAAAGAGTGGATTTAGGTCCGATAATACTACTTGAAATAAGTCAAACAGAAAAAGAAACATATCATAAGATATCACTTATAGAGGGAGGGTAAATATGGCTGCACAAGAAATGAATTACAGAACAGAACAGTGTCTCACATTTAGAAAACACACTTATGTCAGCTTAAGGGGAAAGGAGAGGTGGGGTGATGCATAAAACCAGAGTTTGAAATTAGCACAGATACCGTTCAATAAACCAAATAGATATTAGACAAGATCTACACCTTGCTCAATGAACTGGCCTCAACACACCCTATACACCGCAGAGAAATATATCTGAGTAATAAGAATCTTAAAACCCATGTATTGATATATCTCCATAAGGGAATCAAGTGTGTGCAGAGCGGCACAAACACAGCAGTGAAAATGAGCTAAACCCCATTATAGAAATAAATTTTAAAAACAAAACGCAGAAACAATGAAAGAGAGAAAAATTCTTACAAAATTTGCTCAGGGGCTGTGATGCAACCTGGATTGACCACATATAAACCCACAGCTGGATAAGACATAAGGCTGGACACTTGGGGCTGAGAGGATTGGTGAGCTTTGGTGAGCAACTGCCAAAAGTTTAATGCAATATTTCATGCTACTCATTCCAAGGGTCCCAAAACTCCAGGTTGAAGGGAATCTTCCTACAGCTAAACCATGCTTGGGAAACCCAGCGACTGGTATACCATATGATCGGGAAAGGTTTCTAAAACACACCTCATTTTTCCTCTCCTGGGGCTCCAGATCGACATTCCAGCCGCTTTACTAACAATATCCCCACATGGAGAGTCAATGCCTTTAAGTTCTGGTATGGCACAGTCTGCAGTTAGTGCGGAGGATGAATGGGAATAGGGGGAACCAGTGAGAAACTAGCTGTAGCAGTTTCAATGGGCACATGTCACTCTAATTTCACATCAGTAAGAAGAATAAACCAAAGGCACAGCAAGGTGCCCCAGAAGAAGAATAGGGCCTGAAGGAATCCTGTGGTTATGAGGCAAGATCACAAAAATAAGAGCTGAAAAATGGAGCTAAGGGCCACTGCAATTCAAAAACCTGCAGAGTTATAAAGGCCAACTATTTTCAAAAAATATATTGAGATAAGGCTATGAAGAGGCATTGAAAGCAAGGCACAATTGCAGGAAACCGATTTCAGGAGGTAGACTGGAATTGCATTTAAAGCATAGGAAAAGAGGCAGAACGTCGACAATGATGCACTTGGCCAAAAAGGGCATATGCGTTTTCTCCTGAATATATTCAGAAAAAAACGCATACGCCATTTTTGACCAACCAAGCAAGCTTGCAAAGGAAATCTGCACTACAATGAAGTCTCACTTCCCCCCGGTCAAAAGGGCCATCTGGAAAAAGTGTAAAATCCAGAAAGGCAGGACAGGCCATGGAGAACTGGGAGCCTTGTCATGCTGATGGGCGGGATGTAAATTGCCAACAGCCACTCGGGAGAAGTGTATGGTGTTTCCTGAAACATCTACAAAACAAAGCAACAGAGCCTAGGGAACTTCCACTTATGGTCCTATAGCTTAGGGAAATTAAAATCAAAAAGACACAGCCACCCCAAAGTTTGGGACGGCTCTGTTTACAAGAACCTCGTTTACGGTACAAGTTCAATATCGCAGAAAGCGAAAAATGGATAAAGAAGTTGTGGTACTTATGTACAATGCAATATCACTCAGCAATGAAATCTATGTCATCAGGCCCGTAGCAGCATAATGAGTGGATTCAGGTATGATGATTCTAACTGAAATAAGTCACACAGAAAAAGAAACATCATAAGATATCACTAATACACGGAAAGTAAACTTGGCTACACAGGAACTGGATTACAAAACAGAACAGGGTCTCAAATTTAGAAAACCAACTTATGCTTGCTTAAGGGGAAAGGTGAGTTGGGGTGTTGCATAAAACCAGAGATTGAAATGAGCACAGATAAAGTTCCTTAAGCCAAATATGGAATAGACAAGAGCTAGTCCTTGCTCAACGAAATGGACTCAACACCCCATATTAAATGCCTAAGAATGTATCTGACTAGTAAGTATCTAAAACCTATGGATTGCTATGTCTCCGAAAGAGAATCAAGCATGTGTACAGGGGCATAAACGCAGCAGTGATAGGATTGGAGAGGTTCGGTGAGCAAATGAAGACCCTTTGAAGTCATATTGCATGGTATCCATTGAACGGGTCTCAACTCTCCAGGTTTAAGGGATTCTTCCTTCAGCTAAAACATGCATGTGGAACCCAGAGTATGATCAACCATGTGATCGGGAGACGTGTTCCAATATGTCTCAGTTCTCATCCCCTGGTACTCGGGTGCAACATTCCAGACGCTTTACTAACACTCTCCCGACTTGGAGAGTCAGTGCCTTTAACCTCCTGTTTGTCCCAGTTTGCAATTTCTGCGGAAGATGAACAGGAATAGGGAGAAGCAATGAGAGACTAGCTGGAGGTGTCTGGACGGGCAAATTTAACTCTCATTTCCCACCAGGAAGAGGAATTAACCAAAGGCTCAGCGTGCCGTGCCGGAACCAGATTAGGGCCTGAAGCAAACCTGTGGTGTTGCGGCCAGCTCACAAGAAAGCGAGTTGAAGAAAGGAGCTCGGGGCACTGTAATTCACAAACCTGCAGAGTTATAAATGACAGCTATCGTCCAAAAATATACTGAAGTAAGGCTGCCAAGAGGACTTGAAAGCGGGGCAGAATTGCAGGAAGCTGATTTCAGTAGGTAGACTGGAATTGCATTTAAAGCATAGGAAAAGAGGCAGAACGTCGACAATGATGCACTTGGCCAAAAAGGGCGTATGCGTTTTTTCCTGAATATATTCAGGAAAAAACGCATACGCCCTTTTTGGCCAACCAAGCAAGCTTGCAAAGGAAATCTGCACTACAATGAAGTCTCACTTCCCCCGGTCAAAAGGGCAATCTGAAAAAAGTGTAAAATCCAGAAAGGCAGGACAGGCCATGGAGAACTGGGAGCCTTGTTATGATGATGGGCGGGATGTAATTTGCCAACAGCCACTCCGGAGAAGTGTATGGTGTTTCCTGAAACATCTAAACAACAAAGCAACAGAACCTAGGGCACTTCCACTTATGGTCCTAAAGCTTAGGGAAATTAAAATCAAAAAGACACAGCCACCCCAAAATTTGGGATGGCTCTGTTTACAGGAACCTCTTCTGTAGCACAAGTTAAATATGCCAGAGAGCAAATAATGGATAAAGAAGTTGCGGTACTTACGTACAACAGAATACCTCTCAGCAATGAAAACTATGTCACCAGGCCCTTACCAGCATAATGAGTGGATTGAGGCACGGTGATTCTAAGTGAAAAATGTCACACAGAAAAAAAACATCATAAGGTACCACTAATACATGGAATGAGAACTTGGCTACACATGAACTGAATTACAAAACAGAACAGGGTCTCATGTTTAGAAAACCAACTTATGCTTGCTTAAGGGGGAAGGTGACTTGGGGTGCTGCATAAAACCAGAGTTTGAAATTAGCACAGATACTGTTCCATAAGCTAAGTATGTAATAGACAAGACCTACCCCTTGCTCAAGGAAATGGACTCAACAATGAGGTATCACCTCATACCTGGTAGAATGGGCATCATCAGAAAATCTGCAAACAAAAAATGCTGGAAAGGGTGTGGAGAAAAGGAACCCTCTTCCACTATTGTTGGGAATATAAATTGATACAGTCACTATGGAGAACAATATGGAGTTTCTTAAGAAACTAACAGTAGAATTACCATATGATACAGCAATCCCAGTTCTGGACATATACCCAGACAAAACCATAAATCAAAAAGACACATTCACCGCAATGTTCATTGCATCACTCTTTACAATATCGAGGTAATGGAAGCAACCTAAATGCCCACAGACAGACGAATGCATAAAGCTGTGGTACATATATAAAATGGAATATTACTAAGCCATGAAAAGGAATGAAATTGGGTCATTTGTAGAGACGTCGATGGATCTAGAGAGTGTCATACAGAGTGAAGTAAGTCAGAAAGAGAAAAACAAATCTTGTATATTCATGCATATATGTGGAACCTAGAAAAACTGTACAGGTTAACCATTTTGCAAGGCATAAATAGAGCAACACATGTAGACAACAAACGTATGGACAACAAGGGGGGAAAGCTGTTGGGGTGGTGGTGGTGGGAGGAGTTGAGAGACTGGGATTGGCATGTATACATTTATATGTATAAAATAGATAACCAATAAGAACCTGCTGTATAAAAATATAAAATAAAATTCAAAATTAAAAAGAAATAAAATTTAAAAAATAAAACAGAAAAAACAATTATTCCCTTCACATACATGTATTTATATGAATAAATTATTTCCATGCTTATATCTGTAAATACAAAAAAGAGGAATAAAATCTACCTTGAACCAAAAACGAAAAAGAGAAAAAAAACACAGAACCCGCCAGTTCCACAGAGGAAAACCGTATCAGGGCACTTGCTCCAGTTGTAAACAATTCTGAAGTTGGTCAGTGGTGGGGAATCGTCTCCCATTCAGCCAGCAGCCCCCACGCAACAAGCATCCTCATTGCAAAGCTGGGGCACTGTGCCGAGGCATCTGTGAGTAAACGTGAGCTGAGCCCCAGGCCAGTTGCTGCTGAACTATTCCCACCCGTCCCAGGTAAAACACCTGAATATATACAAGGACTTGAAAGCCTAGAGGAAGGGCCATAGAGCCACACGAGTGACAGCATGCCAGCCGACTTGGTGCCTGCAGGCCAGCCAGGATGGTCCTGGCCCTGGGTGCTCTTCTGGAAGATTTCCATTTCCCTGCCTGAGATACCCGTCCTGTCCCTGCCCCCACTGCTTTTTTCCTTCCTCACCTCTGCCCAGGGAGAAATTCCAGCAGCAGGTATAGGTGACACATCCTCTTCTTTAGCAGGTGGCAGCCTGGCAACTGCTGCAGAAAGTCCAGCAGAGCCCCACTCACACTGGGCCACCCACAAAGCTGTGGCCTCTCATTCCGTCCCACCAGCCCAGCCCCGAGACAGCTGACAGGGCAGAGAAAATGGCGTCAGGCACGGCTGCAGGGGCTCTTGCTGCCTGGAGTGGTATTTATATTGATCTCAACCCAGGCACACCTGGGGAGGGCTGGCCGGCACGGTAAGGCTGCCCAGGTCAGCCAATCATCACCCCTCAGGGGCTCACAGTTGCAGAAAATGGAACTTGCTGAACCGGCCAGGTCCAAGGAACAGGTGTGGGTTCCTGAGAGTCAGGATAGACAAGGGGCTGCAGCTTTGGCTTGTTTTCTAATCATTTTATCTGGCCCATGAGTGGGAGACAACTTCAAGAAAACCCTCTCCTAATGAGAGGAACCCAGGAGTCAGGGAGAGGAGGGGTGGGTGGTGGTTGGAGACAGAGGCCTGGTGCCCCGGGTGCAGTGGAAGTCTCTGGAAGACCAGGTGGAGGGAGGCCGCACAGAGTGATGCCCAGGGTCACAGACCTGTCGCAGCTGCTGTTTGTTAGTTCCAGTCCTGTTCTGAGGTGCTCTGTGTCAGCTCTGAGTGACAGGTGAGCTGGGGGTGCTCTGCAATGAGGGCTATGTGCACGGTTCCTGTGTGCCCAGCCCTGCCATGGTACCTGCAAGGGTAGCTCTGTATCCTGGGAGGGGCCTGACCACGAGAGCCCCGTGGGCTGGGGTGGGGGTGGGGTACCTGCCCAGGTGAGCTCCATATTCTGGGATTGGTCTGACCACGAGAGCCCCATGGGCTGCTGGGGACCTGGTAAAGGATGTCAGGACAGTCAGTGAAGCCACCGAGGATATACCTCCAACTGCTCCTAATTCCTACACCCTGCTGGTCATTCTACCAACCACCAGGACATGGTATTCTGTATTAGTCTTCAATGATGCCTTCTTTTGTATTCCATTAGTCCCAGAGTCACAAGAAATTTTGGCTTGTGAGTGGCAGGACTCAACATACAACTAAAACAATACTTCCGGGCCGTCTTGCCCCAAGGGTGCAAAAATTCCCACACCATCTTTGGGGAAAGCTTAGCTAAAGACCTAAAAGTTCTACCTCTGGAAAAGGAAACCCTCCTTCAGTACGCAGACGACATTCTGATCGCCAGCCCTACTAAGGAGGCCTCTGAACTACCAAGCCAATAAAGGATAGAAGTTGTCCAAGAAAAAGCTCAAATATCACAGACTGCGGTGACCTGCCTGGGCTTCATTCTCACAGAAGGTCGGAGAAGCCCATCCCAGGAAAGGAAAGAAACCATTTTCAGCCTTACCCCTTTGTAAAACTAGAAGACAGCTTAGGGGTTCCTGGGGAGGCCAGGGTTTGCTGCTTCTGGATCCCTAACTACAGTCTACTAGCTGGGCCTCTATATGAAACACTGAAAGGAAAAGATGATGATCCTTTTGAATAGAATCCAGAAGTGGCCTTTCAAGAATGGAAAGAGCAGTCAATTCAGACCCTTGCCCTGGAACTCCCTAATTTAGCTAAACCCTTTGACCTTTACATTCCCGGTGAAAGGTGAATCGCCATTGGAGAATTAGTGCAAAAACTGGGACCACTTGAAATGGAACAATGCAAGAATGCCATCCAGGTAGGATAAACTATGGGCACCAAGGGGCTTGGCCCACTGCCACATCTGGCCAAGATACTGGCGGTATCTAAAAACCTGGAAATCAGCAGCCCCAAAGGCCACCTCCCTCCTAAGGGAAAAGGACCCCACATGGTGATCCTAACCACCAACCATGCTCTGAAGTTGCAGGGTTCGCTCTGTGGGCACACCAACCTCGAGTGAGGAGGCCTTCCAACTCCAACATCCAGAGAGATAACCGGGGGCAACAGGGCACCATGACGACTCATGTGAACATCACTTGACCTGGAGTTTCTCTCATAAAACAACAAGAGTGTGTCCCAAAAGAGTAGACTACTGCTTGCAGGACTTACTGCACCCAGAGGGGAGCTAATAATCTTGGCGGGGGAACCGTATATCACACTGTCACCATAGAAAAGCCTACAGACACCGTGATGATGGTGGCCAATGAGACTGGCTGGACTCCTGTTTACTTCAAAAGGCTGTTGACTCAGTGGCCATCATGGTCCTTGATCACCACTGACCCTGGACTGTCTGGGAGTTGAGCGGGCAGGGCTCTGACACCTGGTGCTGTTTGTACGTTAATTCAGGGGCCTAATTGAAGAAAGCGCAGACTACTGGTCAGAGCATCTAGGCTGGCAGAAACGGTCAGCCTAAGGTGGCCGAACAAATGTGGGGCGGGGTGAAACCGGCCCCCACAGCATCTCTGCACATCTCTTTCCTGGACCCTTAAAGGTCATTAGAATCTATAACACTTCCAATGCTGGTGCTCAGGTGGACGAGCAGGGAGGCAGGGGGCCTGGGGACAATCAACGTCACCTGGAGGCTGCTGGGGAGAAGCTCTGACCCTCGCCCCCGGGTATGAGGGCTCCCAACTCAGCACTCAGCAGTTACAGAAGAAGGGTCTGCACCCTCAGCACTCCAAGAATGAGGAACGGGACAAAAGGCAGAGGAGGGGTTTGTCCCCAGCAAAGCCCATTAAAAATCCCTGGGAGATAAAAATAGAATCTGGGCAATAAAGTCAAGTCTAACCGTTTTTATCCTTTGTGCTTTGTCTAATTTCATGTGCTCCTAGGGTCCCGCATGCAGAGGTTCCACACCCGGCACTTCAGACCAGATTTCCTAGTGCAGAATGGCTGGGACGACACCTCAGCTCCTGGGGCCCAGTGCAGACTCCGCGATATAGAGCCTGAGCTGCAGCCAACCCGGCCCTCGAGAGCTCCGCCCCCTCCCTCCCACTGACTCTGACAGGATCTCTACACAGCAGCCCAGCCCACAGCCCACGGGGTAGTGCATGCTCTCACCTCTCCATTCTCTGATCAAAATATAAAGTTTCCTTTGCTTGTGAACCAAACTCAGTCTCGATCTGTTGGCCCCAATGACACTGGGCTGGGGGACACTTGTTGGGGTCCGCTCTGGAGGATCAGTAACAGAAATTGAGACTATTGTTACCTCAATGAACAGATGTGTGAGCCAAACTGTAGTTAACATAGAACAGTGTATAAGGCTCGGGTAAAATAAGATGTTTCTAACACTTCCATTTGATATTTCCATCACTTTATTATAAGCAAGTTCAGTGAAAAGGTTTGTCTTATTTGTCAGGTCAATATTAGAGAAACGAAGTGATTTCTTTCCAAGGATGTACATCTAATAATCTTGGTTAAAGCTTCAATCTTGTTTTAAATGCTTTTCCATTGAAAATGATACCTCTCTTTCAACTCCCCCATTTCTGAGAAGTATAAAATCTTATAATTTATTATTACCAAAGGGGAAAGGTGGGAGGAGGGTTAAATTAACAGTTTGGGATTAACACATACACACTGCTATGTATAAAATAGATCATCAACAAGGAACTACTGTATAGCACAGGGAACTACACTCAACATTTTGCAATAAGCTATAAGGGGAAATAATCTGAAAAAGAATAGATATTTTTATTGACATCATCTATCAATGACAGTTAAAGTGTAACCTAAGGGAAGCTGGTGGTGAGTGCTTCTGACCCTGAAGACTTCAATCATCTAAAGTTTGGACTCTGCCTACTTCCCAAGACCCTTAATGAACATATGTGTAGCCGTAGCTTAAAAAATTCCCCAGTTTGGGTTTCGGGGAGACACTGATTTTGAAAAAGCCCTGGTGTTCTCCTTACATGAATGGGACTCTTCCTACTGCTAAAACATGTCTGTCACACCCAGAGGATGGTATACCGTCTGATCGGGAAGAGTTTGGAAAAGGCATCTCATCTCCTCATCTCCTGGTGCTCGGGTTCACCCCTCCAGCGTCTTTACTAACAGTCTCCCCACTTGGAGATGTCAGCACTGTCAACATCCTGTTGCGTACAGTTTGGAATTTGTCCAGAGGATGAAGCGGAAGGATGAGGAACAATGAGAGACAAGTCCTAGGTGTTCAGACAGGCACATGTCACTCTAATTTCCAATCAGGAAGACAAACTGACCAAAGGCTAGGATTGCCCATGGAAACAGTATAGGGCTTGAGGAAATCCTGCTGCTTTGTGGCCAGTTCCCATAAACACTAGTTGAACAATGGAACTCAGGGGCAGTAAAATTCATGAAACTGCAGAGTTGAAAATATCCATCACTGAAAAATGTCTTGAGGAAAGTCAGAGAAAAGGACTTGTAAGCAAGGGAGAATGGCAGGAAAGGGATTTGAGGAGGTAGAAAGGACTCGCCATTAAGCACAAGAAAAGGAGCTGAACATTGCCAACATTGCAGTTGGCCAAAAAGGGTGTATGCGTTTTTTTCTGTATATATTCAAGAAAAGGGCATACACTTTTTTAGCCAACCAAACAGGTGGGCACTGGAAGTCAATACTACAAAAGATATCACTTCGCATCAGTCAGAAGAGCCATCCTCATAAAGCGTAAACAACAGAAATGCAGGACAGGGCAAGGAGAAGAGGGAGCCCTGTGAGACTTATAGTGGAAATGTATATTGCCAACGGCCATTCTGGAGAAGTGTATTGTGTTTACTAAAGCATCTAAAAAATGAGCTACAGAGCATAGGGCACTTGCACTCATGGGCGTATATCTTGGGAAAAACAAAAATTGAGAGGACACAGGCACCCCAATGTTTACCCCCTCTCTGTTTAAAAGATCCTCGACTAGGATATAACTTAAATGTCTCTGGAGGGAAAAAATGGATAGAGATGTGGTACTTAGGTAGAGTGGAATATTATTCAGCCTGGAAATCAATGAACTATGGCCAGTTGTAACAACTCCGGAGGAGTTACGTATGATCTTTCTAAGTGACATAATTCAAAAAGAAAAAGACACATATCATAAGATATCACTTAAAGGTGGAATCCAAAATGGCTACACATGAAATAAATTACAAAACAAAAACATAGTCAAATATGTAGAAAACACGCATAAGGCTGCTAAACGGGAAAGGTGGGGAGGGGTGAGGCATCATCCAGGAGGTTGAAATTAGCAAAGATACCATTCCAAATACCAAACTGATAATCAACAAGGCCTACACGGTAGCTAAAAGAACTGCACTCAGCACACTCAAGTCACCGGAAAAGAATATATACGACTGGTAAGAATCTGAAAAAGAATTTACTGATGTCTCTCTGTACGTGAATCAAGTGGATGTACAGCAGCAAGAAACAGAGCTTTGAAAATCAGCTGTAACCAATATAGTAATAAATTGAAAAAAATAAACGACAGAGAGACAGAGAAAACCTCTTACAACTTTTCCTCAGGGACGGTGATGCAACATGGATTGAACACATCTAGACCCACAGCAGGATGAGACATAAGGCTGGAAACTGTTTGCACTAAGAGAAATGTGAGGTTGGGTGAGGAAATGCACACCCTTTAAAGTAATACTACCTGGTACCCATTCAATGGGTCCCAAATCTGCAGGTTCAAGGGATCTTCCTACAGCTAAAACATGCATGGAAAACCCAGAGGACTGTACACCATGTGATCGGGAGATGTGTCTAAAATGCAGCTCATTTATCCTCTCCTGGTGATCCTGTTCACCATTCCAGCCACGTTACTTAGAATCTCCCCACTTGGAGAATCAGCACATTTCAACTTCTGTTTCACACATTTTGCAAATTGTGAGGAGGATGAATGGGAAGAGGGGGAACCAATGAGAGAATAGTTGTAGGGGTTTGGACGGGCACATATCACTCTAATTTCCCATTAAGAATAAGAATTGAAAAAAGGCTCAGCCCGCCTCGCCGGAGCCAAAATAGGGCCTGAAGCAATCCTGTGGGTTTGAGGCCAGCTCACAAAAGAGCAACTTAAAAAATGGAGCTCAGGGTCACTGCAATTCACAAACCTGCAGAGTTATAAATGAAAACTAACGTCCAAAAACATGTTGAGGTAAGGCAAAGAAGAGGATCTGAATGCAAGACAGAATTGCAAGAAACAGATTTCAAGAGATAGATTGGACTCGTCTTTAAAGCACATGAAAAGCGGCAGAATTTCGACAATGGTGCAGTTGGCCCAAAAGGGCATATGCGTTTTTTCCTGATTATATCCAGGAAAAAACGCATACGCACTTTATGGGCAACGAAGCAAGCAAGCAATGCAAATGTGCACAACAAAGAAGTCTCATTTCCCACCGGTCAAAAGGGCCATCCTAAAAAATTGTAAAAACCAGAAATGCAGGACAGGCCATGGAGAACAGGGAGCCTTTATACGCTGATGGGCAGTGTGTGAACTGCCGAGAGCCACTCTGGAGAAGTGTATGGTGGTTCCTAAATCATCTAAAAAACAGAGCTACAGAGCATAGGACACTTCCAATCATGGGAGTATATCTAGGGAAGTCTAAAAATCAACAAGACACAAGCACACCACAGTTTAGGGCTACTCTGTTTACAAGAACCTCAACTTCAGTACACCTTAAATATCCCAGGAAAGAGAACAATGGATAAAGAAGATGTGGTACTTATGTACAATGGAATATCTCTTCACCATGAAATCAATGTAATAAGGCTAGTAGAAGGATAAAGAGTGGATTTAGGTCCGATAATACTACTTGAAATAAGTCAAACAGAAAAAGAAACATATCATAAGATATCACTTATAGAGGGAGGGTAAATATGGCTGCACAAGAAATGAATTACAGAACAGAACAGTGTCTCACATTTAGAAAACACACTTATGTCAGCTTAAGGGGAAAGGAGAGGTGGGGTGATGCATAAAACCAGAGTTTGAAATTAGCACAGATACCGTTCAATAAACCAAATAGATATTAGACAAGATCTACACCTTGCTCAATGAACTGGCCTCAACACACCCTATACACCGCAGAGAAATATATCTGAGTAATAAGAATCTTAAAACCCATGTATTGATATATCTCCATAAGGGAATCAAGTGTGTGCAGAGCGGCACAAACACAGCAGTGAAAATGAGCTAAACCCCATTATAGAAATAAATTTTAAAAACAAAACGCAGAAACAATGAAAGAGAGAAAAATTCTTACAAAATTTGCTCAGGGGCTGTGATGCAACCTGGATTGACCACATATAAACCCACAGCTGGATAAGACATAAGGCTGGACACTTGGGGCTGAGAGGATTGGTGAGCTTTGGTGAGCAACTGCCAAAAGTTTAATGCAATACTTCATGCTACTCATTCCAAGGGTCCCAAAACTCCAGGTTGAAGGGAATCTTCCTACAGCTAAACCATGCTTGGGAAACCCAGCGACTGGTATACCATATGATCGGGAAAGGTTTCTAAAACACACCTCATTTTTCCTCTCCTGGGGCTCCAGATCGACATTCCAGCCGCTTTACTAACAATATCCCCACATGGAGAGTCAATGCCTTTAAGTTCTGGTATGGCACAGTCTGCAGTTAGTGCGGAGGATGAATGGGAATAGGGGGAACCAGTGAGAAACTAGCTGTAGCAGTTTCAATGGGCACATGTCACTCTAATTTCACATCAGTAAGAAGAATAAACCAAAGGCACAGCAAGGTGCCCCAGAAGAAGAATAGGGCCTGAAGGAATCCTGTGGTTATGAGGCAAGATCACAAAAATAAGAGCTGAAAAATGGAGCTAAGGGCCACTGCAATACAAAAACCTGCAGAGTTATAAAGGCCAACTATTTTCAAAAAATATATTGAGATAAGGCTATGAAGAGGCATTGAAAGCAAGGCACAATTGCAGGAAACCGATTTCAGGAGGTAGACTGGAATTGCATTTAAAGCATAGGAAAAGAGGCAGAACGTCGACAATGATGCACTTGGCCAAAAAGGGCGTATGCGTCTTTTCCTGAATATATTCAGAAAAAAACGCATACGCCATTTTTGACCAACCAAGCAAGCTTGCAAAGGAAATCTGCACTACAATGAAGTCTCACTTCCCCCCAGTCAAAAGGGCCATCTGGAAAAAGTGTAAAATCCAGAAAGGCAGGACAGGCCATGGAGAACTGGGAGCCTTGTCATGCTGATGGGCGGGATGTAAATTGCCAACAGCCACTCGGGAGAAGTGTATGGTGTTCCCTGAAACATCTACAAAACAAAGCAACAGAGCCTAGGGAACTTCCACTTATGGTCCTATAGCTTAGGGAAATTAAAATCAAAAAGACACAGCCACCCCAAAGTTTGGGACGGCTCTGTTTACAAGAACCTCGTTTACGGTACAAGTTCAATATCGCAGAAAGCGAAAAATGGATAAAGAAGTTGTGGTACTTACATACAATGCAATATCACTCAGCAATGAAATCTATGTCATCAGGCCCGTAGCAGCATAATGAGTGGATTCAGGTATGATGATTCTAACTGAAATAAGTCACACAGAAAAAGAAACATCATAAGATATCACTAATACACGGAAAGTAAACTTGGCTACACAGGAACTGGATTACAAAACAGAACAGGGTCTCAAATTTAGAAAACCAACTTATGCTTGCTTAAGGGGAAAGGTGAGTTGGGGTGCTGCATAAAACCAGAGATTGAAATGAGCACAGATAAAGTTCCTTAAGCCAAATATGGAATAGACAAGAGCTAGTCCTTGCTCAACGAAATGGACTCAACACCCCATATTAAATGCCTAAGAATGTATCTGACTAGTAAGTATCTAAAACCTATGGATTGCTATGTCTCCGAAAGGGAATCAAGCATGTGTACAGGGGCATAAACGCAGCAGTGATAGGATTGGAGAGGTTCGGTGAGCAAATGAAGACCCTTTGAAGTCATATTGCATGTTACCGATTCCACGGGTCTCAACTCTCCAGGTTTAAGGGATTCTTCCTTCAGCTACAGCATGCATGTGGACCCCAGAGTATAATCAACCGTGTGATCGGGAGACGTGTTCCAACATGTCTCAGTTCTCGTCCCCTGGTACTCGGGTGCAACATTCCAGACGCTTTACTAACACTCTCCCTACTTGGAGAGTCAGTGCCTTTAACCTCCTGTTTGGCCCAGTTTGCAATTTCTGCGGAAGATGAACAGGAATAGGGAGAACCAATGAGAGACTAGCTGGAGGTGTCTGGACGGGCAAATTTAACTCTCATTTCCCACCAGGAAGAGGAATTAACCAAAGGCTCAGCGTGCCGTGCCGGAACCAGATTAGGGCCTGAAGCAAACCTGTGGTGTTGCGGCCAGCTCACAAGAAAGCGAGTTGAAGAAAGGAGCTCGGGGCACTGTAATTCACAAACCTGCAGAGTTATAAATGACAGCTATCGTCCAAAAATATACTGAAGTAAGGCTGCCAAGAGGACTTGAAAGCGGGGCAGAATTGCAGGAAGCTGATTTCAGTAGGTAGACTGGAATTGCATTTAAAGCATAGGAAAAGAGGCAGAACGTCGACAATGATGCACTTGGCCAAAAAGGGCATATGCGTTTTTTCCTGAATATATTCAGGAAAAAACGCATAAGCCCTTTTTGGCCAACCAAGCAAGCTTGCAAAGGAAATCTGCACTACAGTGAAGTCTCACTTCCCCCTGGTCAAAAGGGCCATTTGAAAAAAGTGTAAAATCCAGAAAGGCAGGACAGGCCATGGAGAACTGGGAGCCTTGTTATGCTGATGGGCGGGATGTATATTGCCAACAGCCACTCGGGAGAAGGGTATGGTGTTTCCTAAAACATATAAAAAACAAAGCAACAGAGCGTAGTTCACTTCCACTTATGGTCCTATAGCTTAGGGAAATTAAAATCAAAAAGACACAGCCACCCCAAAGTTTCGGACGGCTCTGTTTACAAGAAACTCGTTTACGGTACAAGTTCAATTTCGCAGAAAGTGAAAAATGGATAAAGAAGTTGTGGTACTTACGTACAATGCAATATCACTCAGCAATGAAATCTATGTCATCAGGCCCGTAGCAGCATAATGAGTGGATTCAGGTATGATGATTCTAACTGAAATAAGTCACACAGAAAAAGAAACATCATAAGATATCACTAATACACAGAATTTAAACTTGGCTACACAGGAACTGGATTACAAAAGAGAACAGGGTCTCAAATTTATAAAACCAACTTATGCTTGCTTAAGGGGAAAGGTGAGTTGGGGTGCTGCATAAAACCAGAGATTGAAATGAGCACAGATAAAGTTTCTTAAGCCAAATATGGAATAGACAAGAGCTACTCCTTGCTCAACGAAATGGACTCAACACCCCATATTAAACGCCTAAGAATGTACCTGACTAGTAAGTATCTTAAAACCTATGGATTGCTATGTCTCTGAAAGAGAATCAAGCATGTGTACAGTGACATAAATGCAGCAGTGATAGGATTACAGAGGTTCGGTGAGCAAATGAAGACCCTTTGAATTTATATTGCATGGTACCCATTCCAGGGTTCTCAACTCTCCAGGTTTAAGGGATTCTTCTTTCAGCTAAAACATGCATGTGGAACCCAGAGTATGATCAACCATGTGATCGGGAGACGTGTTCCAATATGTCTCAATTCTCGTCCTCTGGTTCTCGGGTGCAACATTCCAGATGCTTTACTAACACTCTCCCGACTTGGAGACTCAGTGCCTTTAACCTCCTGTTTGGCCCAGTTTGCAATTTCTGCGGAAGATGTACAGGAATAGGCAGAACCAATGAGAGACTAGCTGGAGGTGTCTGGACGGGCAAATTTAACTCTCATTTCCCACCAGGAAGAGGAATTAACCAAAGGCTCAGCGTGCCGTGCCGGAACCAGATTAGGGCCTGAAACAATCCTGCGTTGTTGCGGCCAGCTCACAAGAAAGCGAGTTGAAGAAAGGAGCTCAGGGGCACTGTAATTCACAAACCTGCAGAGTTATAAATGACAGCTATCGTCCAAAAATATACTGAAGTAAGGCTGCCAAGAGGACTTGAAAGCGGGGCAGAATTGCAGGAAGCCGATTTCAGGAGGTAGACTGGAATTGCATTTAAAGCATAGGAAAAGAGGCAGAACGTCGACAATGATGCACTTGGCCAAAAAGGACGTATGCGTTTTTTCCTGAATATATTCAGGAAAAAACGCATACGCCCTTTTTGGCCAAGCAAGCAAGCTTGCAAAGGAAATCTGCACTACAATGAAGTCTCACTTCCCCCCGGTCAAAAGGGCCATCTGAAAAAAGTGTAAAATCCAGAAAGGCAGGACAGGCCATGGAGAACTGGGAGCCTTGTTATGCTGATGGGCGGGATGTATATTGCCAACAGCCACTCGGGAGAAGTGTATGGTGTTTCCTGAAACATCTAAAAAACAAAGCAACAGAGCCTAGGGCACTTCCACTTATGGTCCTATAGCTTAGGGAAATTAAAATAAAAAAGACACAGCCACCCCAAAATTTGGGACGGTCTGTTTACAGGAACCTCTTCTGCAGCACAAGTTAAATATGCCAGAGAGCAAATAATGGATAAAGAAGTTGCGGTACTTACGTACAAGAGAATACCTCTCAGCAATGAAAACTATGTCACCAGGCCCGTACCAGCATAATGAGTGGATTGAGGCACGGTGATTCTAAGTGAAAAAAGTCACACAGAAATAGAAACATCATGAGGTACCACCAATACATGGAATGAGAACTTGGCTACACATGAACTGAATTACAAAACAGAACAGGGTCTCAAATTTAGAAAACCAACTTATGCTTGCTTAAGGGGGAAGGTGAGTTGGGGTGCTGCATAAAACCAGAGTTTGAAATTAGCACAGATACCGTTCCATAAGCCAAATATTTAATAGACAAGACCTACCCCTTGCTCAAGGAAATGGACTCAACAATGAGGTATCACCTCACACCTGGTAGAATGGGCATCATCAGAAAATCTACAAACAAAAAATGCTGGAAAGGGTGTGGAGAAAAGGAACCCTCTTCCCCTATTGTTGGGAATATAAATTGATACAGTCACTATGGAGAACAACATGGAGTTTCTTAAGAAACTAACAGTAGAATTACCATATGATACAGCAATCCCAGTTCTGGACATATACCCAGACAAAACCATAAATCAAAAAGACACATTCACCGCAATGTTCATTGCCTCACTCTTTACAATATCGAGGTAATGGAAGCAACCTAAATGCCCACAGACAGACGAATGCATAAAGTTGTGGTACATATATAATATGGAATATTACTAAGCCATGAAAAGGAATGAAATTGGGTCATTTGTCAAGACGTCGATGGATCTAGAGAGTGTCATACAGAGTGAAGTAAGTCAGAAAGAGAGAAACAAATCTTGTATATTCATGCATATATGTGGAACCTAGAAAAACTGTACAGGTTAACCATTTTGCAAGGCATAAATAGAGCAACAGATGTAGACAACAAACGTATGGACAACAAGGGTGGAAAGCTGTTGGGGTGGTGGTGGTGGGAGGAGTTGAGAGACTGGATTGGCATGTATACATTTATATGTATAAAATAGGTAACCAATAAGAACCTGCTGTATAAAAATATAAAATATAATTCAAAATTAAAAAGAAATAAAATTTAAAAAAAAAACAGAAAAAACAATTATTCCCTTCACATACATGTATTTATATGAATAAATTATTTCCATGCTTATATCTGTAAATACAAAAAAGAGGAATAAAATCTACCTTGAACCAAAAACGAAAAAGAGAAAAAAAACACAGAACCCACCAGTTCCACAGAGGAAAACCGTATCAGGGCACTTGCTCCAGTTGTAAACAATTCTGAAGTTGGTCAGTGGTGGGGAATCGTCTCCCATTCAGCCAGCAGCCCCCACGCAACAAGCGTCCTCATTGCAAAGCTGGGGCACCGTGCCGAGGCATCTGTGAGTAAACGTGAGCTGAGCCCCAGGCCAGTTGCTGCTGAACTATTCCCACCCGTCCCAGGTAAAACACCTGAATATATACAAGGACTTGAAAGCCTAGAGGAAGGGCCATAGAGCCACACGAGTGACATCATGCCGGCCGACTTGGTGCCTGCAGGCCAGCCAGGATGGTCCTGGCCCTGGGTGCTCTTCTGGAAGATTTCCATTTCCCTGCCTGAGATACCCGTCCTGTCCCTGCCCCCACTGCTTTTTTCCTTCCTCACCTCTGCCCAGGGAGAAATTCCAGCAGCAGGTATAGGTGACACATCCTCTTCTTTAGCAGGTGGCAGCCTGGCAACTGCTGCAGAAAGTCCAGCAGAGCCCCACTCACACTGGGCCACCCACAAAGCCGTGGCCTCTCACTCCCTCCCACCAGCCCAGCCCCGAGACTGCTGACAGGGCAGAGAAAATGGCGTCAGGCACGGCTGCAGGGCCTCTTGCTGCCTGGAGTGGTATTTATATTGATCTCAACCCAGGCACACCTGGGGAGGGCTGGCCGGCACGGTAAGGCTGCTCTGGTCAGCCAATCATCACCCCTCAGGGGCTCACAGTTGCAGAAAATGGAGCTTGCTGAACCGGCCAGGTCCAAGGAACAGGTGTGGGCTCCTGAGAGTCAGGATAGACAAGGGGCTGCAGCTTTGGCTTGTTTTCTAATCATTTTATCTGGCCCATGAGTGGGAGACAACTTCAAGAAAACCCTCTCCTAATGAGAGGAACCCAGGAGTCAGGGAGAGGAGGGGTGGGTGGTGGTTGGAGACAGAGGCCTGGTGCCCTGGGTGCAGTGGAAGTCTCTGGAAGACCAGGTGGAGGGAGGCCGCACAGAGTGATGCCCAGGGTCACAGACCTGTCGCAGCTGCTGTTTGTTAGTTCAAGTCCTGCTCTGAGGTGCTCTGTGTCAGCTCTGAGCGACAGGTGAGCTGGGGGTGCTCTGCAATTAGGGCTATGTGCATGGTTCCTGTGTGCCCAGCCCTGCCACGGTACCTGCAAGGGTAGCTCTGTATCCTGGGAGGGGCCTGACCACGAGAGCCCCGTGGGCTGGGGTGGGGGTGGGGTACCTGCCCAGGTGAGCTCCATATTCTGGGATTGGTCTGACCACGAGAGCCCCATGGGCTGCTGGGGACCTGGTAAAGGATGTCAGGACAGTCAGTGAAGCCACCGAGGATATACCTCCAGCTGCTCCTAATTCCTACACCCTGCTGGTCATTCTACCAACCACCAGGACATGGTATTCTGTATTAGTCTTCAATGATGCCTTCTTTTGTATTCCATTAGTCCCAGAGTCACAAGAAATTTTGGCTTGTGAGTGGCAGGACTCAACATACAACTAAAACAATACTTCCGGGCCGTCTTGCCCCAAGGGTGCAAAAATTCCCACACCATCTTTGGGGAAAGCTTAGCTAAAGACCTAAAAGTTCTACCTCTGGAAAAGGAAACCCTCCTTCAGTACGCAGACAACATTCTGATCGCCAGCCCTACTAAGGAGGCCTCTGAACTACCAAGCCAATAAAGGATAGAAGTTGTCCAAGAAAAAGCTCAAATATCACAGACTGTGGTGACCTGCCTGGGCTTCATTCTCACAGAAGGTCGGAGAAGCCCATCCCAGGAAAGGAAAGAAACCATTTTCAGCCTTACCCCTTTGTAAAACTAGAAGACAGCTTAGGGGTTCCTGGGGAGGCCAGGGTTTGCTGCTTCTGGATCCCTAACTACAGTCTACTAGCTGGGCCTCTATATGAAACACTGAAAAGAAAAGATGATGATCCTTTTGAATAGAATCCAGAAGTGGCCTTTCAAGAATGGAAAGAGCAGTCAATTCAGACCCTTGCCCTGGAACTCCCTAATTTAGCTAAACCCTTTGACCTTTACATTCCCGGTGAAAGGTGAATCACCATTGGAGAATTAGTGCAAAAACTGGGACCACTTGAAATGGAACAATGCAAGAATGCCATCCAGGTAGGATAAACTACATTCACCAACGGGCTTGGCCAACTGCCACATCTGGCCAAGATACTGGCGGTATCTAAAAACCTGGAAATCAGCAGCCCCAAAGGCCACCTCCCTCCTAAGGGAAAAGGACCCCACGTGGTGATCCTAACCACCAACCATGCCCTGAAGTTTCAGGGTTCGCTCTGTGGGCACACCAACCTCGAGTGAGGAGGCCTTCCACCTTCAACATCCAGAGAGATAACCGGGGGCAACAGGGCACCATGACGACTCATGTGAACATCACTTGACCTGGAGTTTCTCTCATAAAACAACAAGAGTGTGTCCCAAAAGAGTAGACTACTGCTTGCAGGACTTACTGCACCCAGAGGGGAACTAATAATCTTGGCGGGGGAACCGTATATCACACTGTCACCATAGAAAAGCCTACAGACACCGTGATGATGGTGGCCAATGAGACTGGCTGGACTCCTGTTTACTTCAAAAGGCTGTTGACTCAGTGGCCATCATGGTCCTTGATCACCACTGACCCTGGACTGTCTGGGAGTTGAGCGGGCAGGGCTCTGACACCTGGTGCTGTTTGTACGTTAATTCAGGGGCCTAATTGAAGAAAGCGCAGACTACTGGTCAGAGCATCTAGGCTGGCAGAAACGGTCAGCCTAAGGTGGCCGAACAAATGTGGGGCGGGGTGAAACCAGCCCCCACAGCGTCTCTGCACATCTCTTTCCTGGACCCTTAAAGGTCATTAGAATCTATAACACTTCCAATGCTGGTGCTCAGGTGGACAAGCAGGGAGGCAGGGGGCCTGGGGACAATCAACGTCACCTGGAGGCTGCTGGGGAGAAGCTCTGACCCTCGCCCCCGGGTATGAGGGCTCCCAACTCAGCACTCAGCAGTTACAGAAGAAAGGTCTGCACCCTCAGCACTCCAAGAATGAGGAACGGGACAAAAGGCAGAGGAGGGGTTTGTCCCCAGCAAAGCCCATTAAAAATCCCTGGGAGATAAAAATAGAATCTGGGCAATAAAGTCAAGTCTAACCGTTTTTATCCTTTGTGCTTTGTCTAATTTCATGTGCTCCTAGGGTCCCGCATGCAGAGGTTCCACACCCGGCACTTCAGACCAGATTTCCTAGTGCAGAATGGCTGGGACGACACCTCAGCTCCTGGGGCCCAGTGCAGACTCCGCGATACAGAGCCTGAGCTGCAGCCAACCCGGCCCTCGAGAGCTCCGCCCCCTCCCTCCCACTGACTCTGACAGGATCTCTACACAACAGCCCAGCCCACAGCCCACGGGGTAGTGCATGCTCTCACCTCTCCATTCTCTGATCAAAATATAAAGTTTCCTTTGCTTGTGAACCAAACTCAGTCTCGATCTGTTGGCCCCAATGACACTGGGCAGGGGGACACTTGTTGGGGTCCACTCTGGAGGATCAGTAACAGAAATTGAGACTATTGTAACCTCAGTGAACAGATGTGTGAGCCAAGCTGTAGTTAACATAGAACAGTGTATAAGGCTCGGGTAAAATAAGATGTTTCTAACACTTCCATTTGATATTTCCATCACTTTATTATAAGCAAGTTCAGTGAAAAGGTTTGTCTTATTTGTCAGGTCAATATTAGAGAAATGAAGTGATTTCTTTCTAAGGATGTACATCTAATAATCTTGGTTAAAGCTTCAATCTTGTTTTAAATGCTTTTCCATTGAAAATGATACCTCTCTTTCAGCTCCCCCATTTCTGAGAAGTATAAAATCTTATAATTTATTATTACCAAAGGGGAAAGGTGGGAGGAGGGATAAATTAACAGTTTGGGATTAACACATACACACTGCTATGTATAAAATAGATCATCAACAAGGAACTACTGTATAGCACAGGGAACTACACTCAACATTTTGCAATAAGCTATAAGGGGAAATAATCTGGAAAAGAATAGATATTTTTATTGTCATTGTCATCTATCAATGACAGTTAAAGTGTAACCTAAGGGAAGCTGGTGGTGAGTGCTTCTGACCCTGAAGACTTCAATCATCTAAAGTTTGGACTCTGCCTACTTCCCAAGGCCCTTAATGAACATATGTGTAGCCGTAGCTTAAAAAATTCCCCAGTTTGGGTTTCGGGGAGACACTGATTTTGAAAAAGCCCTGGTGTTCTCCTTACATGAATGGGACTCTTCCTACTGCTAAAACATGTCTGTCACACCCAGAGGATGGTATACCGTCTGATCGGGAAGAGTTTGGAAAAGGCATCTCATCTCCTCATCTCCTGGTGCTCGGGTTCACCCCTCCAGCGTCTTTACTAACAGTCTCCCCACTTGGAGATGTCAGCACTGTCAACATCCTGTTGTGTACAGTTTGGAATTTGTCCAGAGGATGAAGCGGAAGGATGAGGAACAATGAGAGACAAGTCCTAGGTGTTCAGACAGGCACATGTCACTCTAATTTCCAATCAGGAAGATGAATTGACCAAAGGCTAGGGTTGCCCATGGAAACAGTATAGGGCTTGAGGAAATCCCGCTGCTTTGTGGCCAGTTCCCATAAACACAAGTTGAACAATGGAACTCAGGGGCAGTAAAATTCACGAAACTGCAGAGTTGAAAATATCCATCACTGAAAAATGTCTTGAGGAAAGTCAGAGAAAAGGACTTGTAAGCAAGGGAGAATGGCAGGAAAGGGATTTGAGGAGGTAGAAAGGACTCGCCATTAAGCACAAGAAAAGGAGCTGAACATTGCCAACATTGCAGTTGGCCAAAAAGGGTGTATGCGTTTTTTTCTGTATATATTCAAGAAAAGGGCATACACTTTTTTAGCCAACCAAACAGGTGGGCACTGGAAGTCAATACTACAAAAGATATCACTTCGCATCAGTCAGAAGAGCCATCCTCATAAAGCGTAAACAACAGAAATGCAGGACAGGGCAAGGAGAAGAGGGAGCCCTGTGAGACTTATAGTGGAAATGTATATTGCCAACGGCCATTCTGGAGAAGTGTATTGTGTTTACTAAAGCATCTAAAAAATGAGCTACAGAGCATAGGGCACTTGCACTCATGTGCGTATATCTTGGGAAAAACAAAAATTGAGAGGACACAGGCACCCCAATGTTTACCCCCTCTCTGTTTAAAAGATCCTTGACTAGGATATAACTTAAATGTCTCTGGAGGGAAAAAATGGATAGAGATGTGGTACTTAGGTAGAGTGGAATATTATTCAGCCTGGAAATCAATGAACTATGGCCAGTTGTAACAACTCCAGAGGAGTTACGTATGATCATTCTAAGTGACATAATTCAAAAAGAAAAAGACACATATCATAAGATATCACTTAAAGGTGGAATCCAAAATGGCTACACATGAAATAAATTACAAAACAAAAACATAGTCAAATATGTAGAAAACACGCATAAGGCTGCTAAACGGGAAAGGTGGGGAGGGGTGAGGCATCATCCAGGAGGTTGAAATTAGCAAAGATACCATTCCAAATACCAAACTGATAATCAACAAGGCCCACACGGTAGCTAAAAGAACTGCACTCAGCACACTCAAGTCACCGGAAAAGAATATATACGACTGGTAAGAATCTGAAAAAGAATTTACTGATGTCTCTCTGTACGTGAATCAAGTGGATGTACAGCAGCAAGAAACAGAGCTTTGAAAATCAGCTGTAACCAATATAGTAATAAATTGAAAAAAATAAATGACAGAGAGACAGAGAAAACCTCTTACAACTTTTCCTCAGGGACGGTGATGCAACATGGATTGAACACATCTAGACCCACAGCAGGATGAGACATAAGGCTGGAAACTGTTTGCACTAAGAGAAATGTGAGGTTGGGTGAGGAAATGCACACCCTTTAAAGTAATACTACCTGGTACCCATTCAATGGGTCCCAAATCTGCAGGTTCAAGGGATCTTCCTACAGCTAAAACATGCATGGAAAACCCAGAGGACTGTACACCATGTGATCGGGAGATGTGTCTAAAATGCAGCTCATTTATCCTCTCCTGGTGATCCTGTTCACCATTCCAGCCACGTTACTTAGAATCTCCCCACTTGGAGAATCAGCACATTTCAACTTCTGTTTCACACATTTTGCAAATTGTGAGGAGGATGAACGGGAAGAGGGGGAACCAATGAGAGAATAGTTGTAGGGGTTTGGACGGGCACATATCACTCTAATTTCCCATTAAGAATAAGAATTGAAAAAAGGCTCAGCCCGCCTCGCCGGAGCCAAAATAGGGCCTGAAGCAATCCTGTGGGTTTGAGGCCAGCTCACAAAAGAGCAACTTAAAAAATGGAGCTCAGGGTCATTGCAATTCACAAACCTGCAGAGATATAAATGAAAACTAACGTCCAAAAATATGTTGAGGTAAGGCAAAGAAGAGGATCTGAATGCAAGACAGAATTGCAAGAAACAGATTTCAAGAGATAGATTGGACTCGTCTTTAAAGCACATGAAAAGCGGCAGAATTTCGACAATGATGCAGTTGGTCCAAAAGGGCGTATGCGTTTTTTCCTGATTATATCCAGGAAAAAACGCATACGCATTTTATGGGCAACGAAGCAAGCAAGCAATGCAAATGTGCACAACAAAGAAGTCTCATTTCCCACCGGTCAAAAGGGCCATCCTAAAAAATTGTAAAAACCAGAAATGCAGGACAGGCCATGGAGAACAGGGAGCCTTTATACGCTGATGGGCAGTGTGTGAACTGCCGAGAGCCACTCTGGAGAAGTGTATGGTGGTTCCTAAATCATCTAAAAAACAGAGCTACAGAGCATAGGACACTTCCAATCATGGGAGTATATCTAGGGAAGTCTAAAAATCAACAAGACACAAGCACACCACAGTTTAGGGCTACTCTGTTGACAAGAACCTCAACTTCAGTACACCTTAAATATCCCAGGAAAGAGAACAATGGATAAAGAAGATGTGGTACTTATGTACAATGGAATATCTCTTCACCATGAAATCAATGTAAGAAGGCTAGTAGAAGGATAAAGAGTGGATTTAGGTCCGATAATACTACTTGAAATAAGTCAAACAGAAAAAGAAACATATCATAAGATATCACTTATAGAGGGAGGGTAAATATGGCTGCACAAGAAATGAATTACAGAACAGATGTTTGGGATGTCTCTGTTTACAAGAACCTCGTTTACGGTACAAGTTCAATATCGCAGAAAGCGAAAAATGGATAAAGAAGTTGTGGTACTTAAGTACAATGCAATATCACTCAGCAATGAAATCTATGTCATCAGGCCCGTAGCAGCATAATGAGTGGATTCAGGTATGATGATTATAACTGAAATAAGTCACACAGAAAAAGAAACATCATAAGATATCACTAATACACGGAATGTAAACTTGGCTACACAGGAAATGGATTACAAAAGAGAACAGTGTCTCACATTTAGAAAACCAACTTATGCTTGCTTAAGGGGAAAGGTGAGTTGGGGTGCTGCATAAAACCAGAGATTGAAATGAGCACAGATAAAGTTCCTTAAGCCAAATATGTAATAGACAAGAGCTACTCCTTGCTCAACGAAATGGACTCACCACCACATATTAAACGCCTAAGAATGTACCTGACTAGTAAATATCTTGAAACCTATGGATTGCTATGTCTCCGAAAGAGAATCAAGTGTGTGTACAGGGGCATAAACACAGGAGTGATAGGATTGGAGAGGTTCGGTGAGCAAATGAAGACCCTTTGAAGTCATATTGCATGTTACCGATTCCACGGGTCTCAACTCTCCAGGTTTAAGGGATTCTTCCTTCAGCTACAGCATGCATGTGGACCCCAGAGTATAATCAACCGTGTGATCGGGAGACGTGTTCCAACATGTCTCAGTTCTCGTCCCCTGGTACTCGGGTGCAACATTCCAGACGCTTTACTAACACTCTCCCTACTTGGAGAGTCAGTGCCTTTAACCTCCTGTTTGGCCCAGTTTGCAATTTCTGCGGAAGATGAACAGGAATAGGGAGAACCAATGAGAGACTAGCTGGAGGTGTCTGGACGGGCAAATTTAACTCTCATTTCCCACCAGGAAGAGGAATTAACCAAAGGCTCAGCGTGCCGTGCCGGAACCAGATTAGGGCCTGAAGCAAACCTGTGGTGTTGCGGCCAGCTCACAAGAAAGCGAGTTGAAGAAAGGAGCTCGGGGCACTGTAATTCACAAACCTGCAGAGTTATAAATGACAGCTATCGTCCAAAAATATACTGAAGTAAGGCTGCCAAGAGGACTTGAAAGCGGGGCAGAATTGCAGGAAGCTGATTTCAGTAGGTAGACTGGAATTGCATTTAAAGCATAGGAAAAGAGGCAGAACGTCGACAATGATGCACTTGGCCAAAAAGGGCATATGCGTTTTTTCCTGAATATATTCAGGAAAAAACGCATAAGCCCTTTTTGGCCAACCAAGCAAGCTTGCAAAGGAAATCTGCACTACAGTGAAGTCTCACTTCCCCCTGGTCAAAAGGGCCATTTGAAAAAAGTGTAAAATCCAGAAAGGCAGGACAGGCCATGGAGAACTGGGAGCCTTGTTATGCTGATGGGCGGGATGTATATTGCCAACAGCCACTCGGGAGAAGGGTATGGTGTTTCCTAAAACATATAAAAAACAAAGCAACAGAGCGTAGTTCACTTCCACTTATGGTCCTATAGCTTAGGGAAATTAAAATCAAAAAGACACAGCCACCCCAAAGTTTCGGACGGCTCTGTTTACAAGAAACTCGTTTACGGTACAAGTTCAATTTCGCAGAAAGTGAAAAATGGATAAAGAAGTTGTGGTACTTACGTACAATGCAATATCACTCAGCAATGAAATCTATGTCATCAGGCCCGTAGCAGCATAATGAGTGGATTCAGGTATGATGATTCTAACTGAAATAAGTCACACAGAAAAAGAAACATCATAAGATATCACTAATACACAGAATTTAAACTTGGCTACACAGGAACTGGATTACAAAAGAGAACAGGGTCTCAAATTTATAAAACCAACTTATGCTTGCTTAAGGGGAAAGGTGAGTTGGGGTGCTGCATAAAACCAGAGATTGAAATGAGCACAGATAAAGTTTCTTAAGCCAAATATGGAATAGACAAGAGCTACTCCTTGCTCAACGAAATGGACTCAACACCCCATATTAAACGCCTAAGAATGTACCTGACTAGTAAGTATCTTAAAACCTATGGATTGCTATGTCTCTGAAAGAGAATCAAGCATGTGTACAGTGACATAAATGCAGCAGTGATAGGATTACAGAGGTTCGGTGAGCAAATGAAGACCCTTTGAATTTATATTGCATGGTACCCATTCCAGGGTTCTCAACTCTCCAGGTTTAAGGGATTCTTCTTTCAGCTAAAACATGCATGTGGAACCCAGAGTATGATCAACCATGTGATCGGGAGACGTGTTCCAATATGTCTCAATTCTCGTCCTCTGGTTCTCGGGTGCAACATTCCAGATGCTTTACTAACACTCTCCCGACTTGGAGACTCAGTGCCTTTAACCTCCTGTTTGGCCCAGTTTGCAATTTCTGCGGAAGATGTACAGGAATAGGCAGAACCAATGAGAGACTAGCTGGAGGTGTCTGGACGGGCAAATTTAACTCTCATTTCCCACCAGGAAGAGGAATTAACCAAAGACTCAGCGTGCCGTGCCGGAACCAGATTAGGGCCTGAAACAATCCTGCGTTGTTGCGGCCAGCTCACAAGAAAGCGAGTTGAAGAAAGGAGCTCAGGGGCACTGTAATTCACAAACCTGCAGAGTTATAAATGACAGCTATCGTCCAAAAATATACTGAAGTAAGGCTGCCAAGAGGACTTGAAAGCGGGGCAGAATTGCAGGAAGCCGATTTCAGGAGGTAGACTGGAATTGCATTTAAAGCATAGGAAAAGAGGCAGAACGTCGACAATGATGCACTTGGCCAAAAAGGACGTATGCGTTTTTTCCTGAATATATTCAGGAAAAAACGCATACGCCCTTATTGGCCAACCAAGCAAGCTTGCAAAGGAAATCTGCACTACAATGAAGTCTCACTTCCCCCCGGTCAAAAGGGCCATCTGAAAAAAGTGTAAAATCCAGAAAGGCAGGACAGGCCATGGAGAACTGGGAGCCTTGTTATGCTGATGGGCGGGATGTATATTGCCAACAGCCACTCGGGAGAAGTGTATGGTGTTTCCTGAAACATCTAAAAAACAAAGCAACAGAGCCTAGGGCACTTCCACTTATGGTCCTATAGCTTAGGGAAATTAAAATAAAAAAGACACAGCCACCCCAAAATTTGGGACGGTCTGTTTACAGGAACCTCTTCTGCAGCACAAGTTAAATATGCCAGAGAGCAAATAATGGATAAAGAAGTTGCGGTACTTACGTACAAGAGAATACCTCTCAGCAATGAAAACTATGTCACCAGGCCCGTACCAGCATAATGAGTGGATTGAGGCACGGTGATTCTAAGTGAAAAAAGTCACACAGAAATAGAAACATCATGAGGTACCACCAATACATGGAATGAGAACTTGGCTACACATGAACTGAATTACAAAACAGAACAGGGTCTCAAATTTAGAAAACCAACTTATGCTTGCTTAAGGGGGAAGGTGAGTTGGGGTGCTGCATAAAACCAGAGTTTGAAATTAGCACAGATACCGTTCCATAAGCCAAATATTTAATAGACAAGACCTACCCCTTGCTCAAGGAAATGGACTCAACAATGAGGTATCACCTCACACCTGGTAGAATGGGCATCATCAGAAAATCTACAAACAAAAAATGCTGGAAAGGGTGTGGAGAAAAGGAACCCTCTTCCCCTATTGTTGGGAATATAAATTGATACAGTCACTATGGAGAACAACATGGAGTTTCTTAAGAAACTAACAGTAGAATTACCATATGATACAGCAATCCCAGTTCTGGACATATACCCAGACAAAACCATAAATCAAAAAGACACATTCACCGCAATGTTCATTGCCTCACTCTTTACAATATCGAGGTAATGGAAGCAACCTAAATGCCCACAGACAGACGAATGCATAAAGTTGTGGTACATATATAATATGGAATATTACTAAGCCATGAAAAGGAATGAAATTGGGTCATTTGTCAAGACGTCGATGGATCTAGAGAGTGTCATACAGAGTGAAGTAAGTCAGAAAGAGAGAAACAAATCTTGTATATTCATGCATATATGTGGAACCTAGAAAAACTGTACAGGTTAACCATTTTGCAAGGCATAAATAGAGCAACAGATGTAGACAACAAACGTATGGACAACAAGGGTGGAAAGCTGTTGGGGTGGTGGTGGTGGGAGGAGTTGAGAGACTGGGATTGGCATGTATACATTTATATGTATAAAATAGGTAACCAATAAGAACCTGCTGTATAAAAATATAAAATATAATTCAAAATTAAAAAGAAATAAAATTTAAAAAAAAAAACAGAAAAAACAATTATTCCCTTCACATACATGTATTTATATGAATAAATTATTTCCATGCTTATATCTGTAAATACAAAAAAGAGGAATAAAATCTACCTTGAACCAAAAACGAAAAAGAGAAAAAAAACACAGAACCCACCAGTTCCACAGAGGAAAACCGTATCAGGGCACTTGCTCCAGTTGTAAACAATTCTGAAGTTGGTCAGTGGTGGGGAATCGTCTCCCATTCAGCCAGCAGCCCCCACGCAACAAGCGTCCTCATTGCAAAGCTGGGGCACCGTGCCGAGGCATCTGTGAGTAAACGTGAGCTGAGCCCCAGGCCAGTTGCTGCTGAACTATTCCCACCCGTCCCAGGTAAAACACCTGAATATATACAAGGACTTGAAAGCCTAGAGGAAGGGCCATAGAGCCACACGAGTGACATCATGCCGGCCGACTTGGTGCCTGCAGGCCAGCCAGGATGGTCCTGGCCCTGGGTGCTCTTCTGGAAGATTTCCATTTCCCTGCCTGAGATACCCGTCCTGTCCCTGCCCCCACTGCTTTTTTCCTTCCTCACCTCTGCCCAGGGAGAAATTCCAGCAGCAGGTATAGGTGACACATCCTCTTCTTTAGCAGGTGGCAGCCTGGCAACTGCTGCAGAAAGTCCAGCAGAGCCCCACTCACACTGGGCCACCCACAAAGCCGTGGCCTCTCACTCCCTCCCACCAGCCCAGCCCCGAGACTGCTGACAGGGCAGAGAAAATGGCGTCAGGCACGGCTGCAGGGCCTCTTGCTGCCTGGAGTGGTATTTATATTGATCTCAACCCAGGCACACCTGGGGAGGGCTGGCCGGCACGGTAAGGCTGCTCTGGTCAGCCAATCATCACCCCTCAGGGGCTCACAGTTGCAGAAAATGGAGCTTGCTGAACCGGCCAGGTCCAAGGAACAGGTGTCGGCTCCTGAGAGTCAGGATAGACAAGGGGCTGCAGCTTTGGCTTGTTTTCTAATCATTTTATCTGGCCCATGAGTGGGAGACAACTTCAAGAAAACCCTCTCCTAATGAGAGGAACCCAGGAGTCAGGGAGAGGAGGGGTGGGTGGTGGTTGGAGACAGAGGCCTGGTGCCCTGGGTGCAGTGGAAGTCTCTGGAAGACCAGGTGGAGGGAGGCCGCACAGAGTGATGCCCAGGGTCACAGACCTGTCGCAGCTGCTGTTTGTTAGTTCAAGTCCTGCTCTGAGGTGCTCTGTGTCAGCTCTGAGCGACAGGTGAGCTGGGGGTGCTCTGCAATTAGGGCTATGTGCATGGTTCCTGTGTGCCCAGCCCTGCCACGGTACCTGCAAGGGTAGCTCTGTATCCTGGGAGGGGCCTGACCACGAGAGCCCCGTGGGCTGGGGTGGGGGTGGGGTACCTGCCCAGGTGAGCTCCATATTCTGGGATTGGTCTGACCACGAGAGCCCCATGGGCTGCTGGGGACCTGGTAAAGGATGTCAGGACAGTCAGTGAAGCCACCGAGGATATACCTCCAGCTGCTCCTAATTCCTACACCCTGCTGGTCATTCTACCAACCACCAGGACATGGTATTCTGTATTAGTCTTCAATGATGCCTTCTTTTGTATTCCATTAGTCCCAGAGTCACAAGAAATTTTGGCTTGTGAGTGGCAGGACTCAACATACAACTAAAACAATACTTCCGGGCCGTCTTGCCCCAAGGGTGCAAAAATTCCCACACCATCTTTGGGGAAAGCTTAGCTAAAGACCTAAAAGTTCTACCTCTGGAAAAGGAAACCCTCCTTCAGTACGCAGACAACATTCTGATCGCCAGCCCTACTAAGGAGGCCTCTGAACTACCAAGCCAATAAAGGATAGAAGTTGTCCAAGAAAAAGCTCAAATATCACAGACTGTGGTGACCTGCCTGGGCTTCATTCTCACAGAAGGTCGGAGAAGCCCATCCCAGGAAAGGAAAGAAACCATTTTCAGCCTTACCCCTTTCTAAAACTAGAAGACAGCTTAGGGGTTCCTGGGGAGGCCAGGGTTTGCTGCTTCTGGATCCCTAACTACAGTCTACTAGCTGGGCCTCTATATGAAACACTGAAAAGAAAAGATGATGATCCTTTTGAATAGAATCCAGAAGTGGCCTTTCAAGAATGGAAAGAGCAGTCAATTCAGACCCTTGCCCTGGAACTCCCTAATTTAGCTAAACCCTTTGACCTTTACATTCCCGGTGAAAGGTGAATCACCATTGGAGAATTAGTGCAAAAACTGGGACCACTTGAAATGGAACAATGCAAGAATGCCATCCAGGTAGGATAAACTACATTCACCAACGGGCTTGGCCAACTGCCACATCTGGCCAAGATACTGGCGGTATCTAAAAACCTGGAAATCAGCAGCCCCAAAGGCCACCTCCCTCCTAAGGGAAAAGGACCCCACGTGGTGATCCTAACCACCAACCATGCCCTGAAGTTTCAGGGTTCGCTCTGTGGGCACACCAACCTCGAGTGAGGAGGCCTTCCACCTTCAACATCCAGAGAGATAACCGGGGGCAACAGGGCACCATGACGACTCATGTGAACATCACTTGACCTGGAGTTTCTCTCATAAAACAACAAGAGTGTGTCCCAAAAGAGTAGACTACTGCTTGCAGGACTTACTGCACCCAGAGGGGAACTAATAATCTTGGCGGGGGAACCGTATATCACACTGTCACCATAGAAAAGCCTACAGACACCGTGATGATGGTGGCCAATGAGACTGGCTGGACTCCTGTTTACTTCAAAAGGCTGTTGACTCAGTGGCCATCATGGTCCTTGATCACCACTGACCCTGGACTGTCTGGGAGTTGAGCGGGCAGGGCTCTGACACCTGGTGCTGTTTGTACGTTAATTCAGGGGCCTAATTGAAGAAAGCGCAGACTACTGGTCAGAGCATCTAGGCTGGCAGAAACGGTCAGCCTAAGGTGGCCGAACAAATGTGGGGCGGGGTGAAACCAGCCCCCACAGCGTCTCTGCACATCTCTTTCCTGGACCCTTAAAGGTCATTAGAATCTATAACACTTCCAATGCTGGTGCTCAGGTGGACAAGCAGGGAGGCAGGGGGCCTGGGGACAATCAACGTCACCTGGAGGCTGCTGGGGAGAAGCTCTGACCCTCGCCCCCGGGTATGAGGGCTCCCAACTCAGCACTCAGCAGTTACAGAAGAAAGGTCTGCACCCTCAGCACTCCAAGAATGAGGAACGGGACAAAAGGCAGAGGAGGGGTTTGTCCCCAGCAAAGCCCATTAAAAATCCCTGGGAGATAAAAATAGAATCTGGGCAATAAAGTCAAGTCTAACCGTTTTTATCCTTTGTGCTTTGTCTAATTTCATGTGCTCCTAGGGTCCCGCATGCAGAGGTTCCACACCCGGCACTTCAGACCAGATTTCCTAGTGCAGAATGGCTGGGACGACACCTCAGCTCCTGGGGCCCAGTGCAGACTCCGCGATACAGAGCCTGAGCTGCAGCCAACCCGGCCCTCGAGAGCTCCGCCCCCTCCCTCCCACTGACTCTGACAGGATCTCTACACAACAGCCCAGCCCACAGCCCACGGGGTAGTGCATGCTCTCACCTCTCCATTCTCTGATCAAAATATAAAGTTTCCTTTGCTTGTGAACCAAACTCAGTCTCGATCTGTTGGCCCCAATGACACTGGGCAGGGGGACACTTGTTGGGGTCCACTCTGGAGGATCAGTAACAGAAATTGAGACTATTGTAACCTCAGTGAACAGATGTGTGAGCCAAGCTGTAGTTAACATAGAACAGTGTATAAGGCTCGGGTAAAATAAGATGTTTCTAACACTTCCATTTGATATTTCCATCACTTTATTATAAGCAAGTTCAGTGAAAAGGTTTGTCTTATTTGTCAGGTCAATATTAGAGAAATGAAGTGATTTCTTTCTAAGGATGTACATCTAATAATCTTGGTTAAAGCTTCAATCTTGTTTTAAATGCTTTTCCATTGAAAATGATACCTCTCTTTCAGCTCCCCCATTTCTGAGAAGTATAAAATCTTATAATTTATTATTACCAAAGGGGAAAGGTGGGAGGAGGGATAAATTAACAGTTTGGGATTAACACATACACACTGCTATGTATAAAATAGATCATCAACAAGGAACTACTGTATAGCACAGGGAACTACACTCAACATTTTGCAATAACCTATAAGGGGAAATAATCTGGAAAAGAATAGATATTTTTATTGTCATTGTCATCTATCAATGACAGTTAAAGTGTAACCTAAGGGAAGCTGGTGGTGAGTGCTTCTGACCCTGAAGACTTCAATCATCTAAAGTTTGGACTCTGCCTACTTCCCAAGGCCCTTAATGAACATATGTGTAGCCGTAGCTTAAAAAATTCCCCAGTTTGGGTTTCGGGGAGACACTGATTTTGAAAAAGCCCTGGTGTTCTCCTTACATGAATGGGACTCTTCCTACTGCTAAAACATGTCTGTCACACCCAGAGGATGGTATACCGTCTGATCGGGAAGAGTTTGGAAAAGGCATCTCATCTCCTCATCTCCTGGTGCTCGGGTTCACCCCTCCAGCGTCTTTACTAACAGTCTCCCCACTTGGAGATGTCAGCACTGTCAACATCCTGTTGTGTACAGTTTGGAATTTGTCCAGAGGATGAAGCGGAAGGATGAGGAACAATGAGAGACAAGTCCTAGGTGTTCAGACAGGCACATGTCACTCTAATTTCCAATCAGGAAGATGAATTGACCAAAGGCTAGGGTTGCCCATGGAAACAGTATAGGGCTTGAGGAAATCCCGCTGCTTTGTGGCCAGTTCCCATAAACACAAGTTGAACAATGGAACTCAGGGGCAGTAAAATTCACGAAACTGCAGAGTTGAAAATATCCATCACTGAAAAATGTCTTGAGGAAAGTCAGAGAAAAGGACTTGTAAGCAAGGGAGAATGGCAGGAAAGGGATTTGAGGAGGTAGAAAGGACTCGCCATTAAGCACAAGAAAAGGAGCTGAACATTGCCAACATTGCAGTTGGCCAAAAAGGGTGTATGCGTTTTTTTCTGTATATATTCAAGAAAAGGGCATACACTTTTTTAGCCAACCAAACAGGTGGGCACTGGAAGTCAATACTACAAAAGATATCACTTCGCATCAGTCAGAAGAGCCATCCTCATAAAGCGTAAACAACAGAAATGCAGGACAGGGCAAGGAGAAGAGGGAGCCCTGTGAGACTTATAGTGGAAATGTATATTGCCAACGGCCATTCTGGAGAAGTGTATTGTGTTTACTAAAGCATCTAAAAAATGAGCTACAGAGCATAGGGCACTTGCACTCATGTGCGTATATCTTGGGAAAAACAAAAATTGAGAGGACACAGGCACCCCAATGTTTACCCCCTCTCTGTTTAAAAGATCCTTGACTAGGATATAACTTAAATGTCTCTGGAGGGAAAAAATGGATAGAGATGTGGTACTTAGGTAGAGTGGAATATTATTCAGCCTGGAAATCAATGAACTATGGCCAGTTGTAACAACTCCAGAGGAGTTACGTATGATCATTCTAAGTGACATAATTCAAAAAGAAAAAGACACATATCATAAGATATCACTTAAAGGTGGAATCCAAAATGGCTACACATGAAATAAATTACAAAACAAAAACATAGTCAAATATGTAGAAAACACGCATAAGGCTGCTAAACGGGAAAGGTGGGGAGGGGTGAGGCATCATCCAGGAGGTTGAAATTAGCAAAGATACCATTCCAAATACCAAACTGATAATCAACAAGGCCCACACGGTAGCTAAAAGAACTGCACTCAGCACACTCAAGTCACCGGAAAAGAATATATACGACTGGTAAGAATCTGAAAAAGAATTTACTGATGTCTCTCTGTACGTGAATCAAGTGGATGTACAGCAGCAAGAAACAGAGCTTTGAAAATCAGCTGTAACCAATATAGTAATAAATTGAAAAAAATAAATGACAGAGAGACAGAGAAAACCTCTTACAACTTTTCCTCAGGGACGGTGATGCAACATGGATTGAACACATCTAGACCCACAGCAGGATGAGACATAAGGCTGGAAACTGTTTGCACTAAGAGAAATGTGAGGTTGGGTGAGGAAATGCACACCCTTTAAAGTAATACTACCTGGTACCCATTCAATGGGTCCCAAATCTGCAGGTTCAAGGGATCTTCCTACAGCTAAAACATGCATGGAAAACCCAGAGGACTGTACACCATGTGATCGGGAGATGTGTCTAAAATGCAGCTCATTTATCCTCTCCTGGTGATCCTGTTCACCATTCCAGCCACGTTACTTAGAATCTCCCCACTTGGAGAATCAGCACATTTCAACTTCTGTTTCACACATTTTGCAAATTGTGAGGAGGATGAACGGGAAGAGGGGGAACCAATGAGAGAATAGTTGTAGGGGTTTGGACGGGCACATATCACTCTAATTTCCCATTAAGAATAAGAATTGAAAAAAGGCTCAGCCCGCCTCGCCGGAGCCAAAATAGGGCCTGAAGCAATCCTGTGGGTTTGAGGCCAGCTCACAAAAGAGCAACTTAAAAAATGGAGCTCAGGGTCATTGCAATTCACAAACCTGCAGAGATATAAATGAAAACTAACGTCCAAAAATATGTTGAGGTAAGGCAAAGAAGAGGATCTGAATGCAAGACAGAATTGCAAGAAACAGATTTCAAGAGATAGATTGGACTCGTCTTTAAAGCACATGAAAAGCGGCAGAATTTCGACAATGATGCAGTTGGTCCAAAAGGGCGTATGCGTTTTTTCCTGATTATATCCAGGAAAAAACGCATACGCATTTTATGGGCAACGAAGCAAGCAAGCAATGCAAATGTGCACAACAAAGAAGTCTCATTTCCCACCGGTCAAAAGGGCCATCCTAAAAAATTGTAAAAACCAGAAATGCAGGACAGGCCATGGAGAACAGGGAGCCTTTATACGCTGATGGGCAGTGTGTGAACTGCCGAGAGCCACTCTGGAGAAGTGTATGGTGGTTCCTAAATCATCTAAAAAACAGAGCTACAGAGCATAGGACACTTCCAATCATGGGAGTATATCTAGGGAAGTCTAAAAATCAACAAGACACAAGCACACCACAGTTTAGGGCTACTCTGTTGACAAGAACCTCAACTTCAGTACACCTTAAATATCCCAGGAAAGAGAACAATGGATAAAGAAGATGTGGTACTTATGTACAATGGAATATCTCTTCACCATGAAATCAATGTAAGAAGGCTAGTAGAAGGATAAAGAGTGGATTTAGGTCCGATAATACTACTTGAAATAAGTCAAACAGAAAAAGAAACATATCATAAGATATCACTTATAGAGGGAGGGTAAATATGGCTGCACAAGAAATGAATTACAGAACAGATGTTTGGGATGTCTCTGTTTACAAGAACCTCGTTTACGGTACAAGTTCAATATCGCAGAAAGCGAAAAATGGATAAAGAAGTTGTGGTACTTAAGTACAATGCAATATCACTCAGCAATGAAATCTATGTCATCAGGCCCGTAGCAGCATAATGAGTGGATTCAGGTATGATGATTATAACTGAAATAAGTCACACAGAAAAAGAAACATCATAAGATATCACTAATACACGGAATGTAAACTTGGCTACACAGGAAATGGATTACAAAAGAGAACAGTGTCTCACATTTAGAAAACCAACTTATGCTTGCTTAAGGGGAAAGGTGAGTTGGGGTGCTGCATAAAACCAGAGATTGAAATGAGCACAGATAAAGTTCCTTAAGCCAAATATGTAATAGACAAGAGCTACTCCTTGCTCAACGAAATGGACTCACCACCACATATTAAACGCCTAAGAATGTACCTGACTAGTAAATATCTTGAAACCTATGGATTGCTATGTCTCCGAAAGAGAATCAAGTGTGTGTACAGGGGCATAAACACAGGAGTGATAGGATTGGAGAGGTTCGGTGAGCAAATGAAGACCCTTTGAAGTCATATTGCATGTTACCGATTCCACGGGTCTCAACTCTCCAGGTTTAAGGGATTCTTCCTTCAGCTACAGCATGCATGTGGACCCCAGAGTATAATCAACCGTGTGATCGGGAGACGTGTTCCAACATGTCTCAGTTCTCGTCCCCTGGTACTCGGGTGCAACATTCCAGACGCTTTACTAACACTCTCCCTACTTGGAGAGTCAGTGCCTTTAACCTCCTGTTTGGCCCAGTTTGCAATTTCTGCGGAAGATGAACAGGAATAGGGAGAACCAATGAGAGACTAGCTGGAGGTGTCTGGACGGGCAAATTTAACTCTCATTTCCCACCAGGAAGAGGAATTAACCAAAGGCTCAGCGTGCCGTGCCGGAACCAGATTAGGGCCTGAAGCAAACCTGTGGTGTTGCGGCCAGCTCACAAGAAAGCGAGTTGAAGAAAGGAGCTCGGGGCACTGTAATTCACAAACCTGCAGAGTTATAAATGACAGCTATCGTCCAAAAATATACTGAAGTAAGGCTGCCAAGAGGACTTGAAAGCGGGGCAGAATTGCAGGAAGCTGATTTCAGTAGGTAGACTGGAATTGCATTTAAAGCATAGGAAAAGAGGCAGAACGTCGACAATGATGCACTTGGCCAAAAAGGGCATATGCGTTTTTTCCTGAATATATTCAGGAAAAAACGCATAAGCCCTTTTTGGCCAACCAAGCAAGCTTGCAAAGGAAATCTGCACTACAGTGAAGTCTCACTTCCCCCTGGTCAAAAGGGCCATTTGAAAAAAGTGTAAAATCCAGAAAGGCAGGACAGGCCATGGAGAACTGGGAGCCTTGTTATGCTGATGGGCGGGATGTATATTGCCAACAGCCACTCGGGAGAAGGGTATGGTGTTTCCTAAAACATATAAAAAACAAAGCAACAGAGCGTAGTTCACTTCCACTTATGGTCCTATAGCTTAGGGAAATTAAAATCAAAAAGACACAGCCACCCCAAAGTTTCGGACGGCTCTGTTTACAAGAAACTCGTTTACGGTACAAGTTCAATTTCGCAGAAAGTGAAAAATGGATAAAGAAGTTGTGGTACTTACGTACAATGCAATATCACTCAGCAATGAAATCTATGTCATCAGGCCCGTAGCAGCATAATGAGTGGATTCAGGTATGATGATTCTAACTGAAATAAGTCACACAGAAAAAGAAACATCATAAGATATCACTAATACACAGAATTTAAACTTGGCTACACAGGAACTGGATTACAAAAGAGAACAGGGTCTCAAATTTATAAAACCAACTTATGCTTGCTTAAGGGGAAAGGTGAGTTGGGGTGCTGCATAAAACCAGAGATTGAAATCAGCACAGATAAAGTTTCTTAAGCCAAATATGGAATAGACAAGAGCTACTCCTTGCTCAACGAAATGGACTCAACACCCCATATTAAACGCCTAAGAATGTACCTGACTAGTAAGTATCTTAAAACCTATGGATTGCTATGTCTCTGAAAGAGAATCAAGCATGTGTACAGTGACATAAATGCAGCAGTGATAGGATTACAGAGGTTCGGTGAGCAAATGAAGACCCTTTGAATTTATATTGCATGGTACCCATTCCAGGGTTCTCAACTCTCCAGGTTTAAGGGATTCTTCTTTCAGCTAAAACATGCATGTGGAACCCAGAGTATGATCAACCATGTGATCGGGAGACGTGTTCCAATATGTCTCAATTCTCGTCCTCTGGTTCTCGGGTGCAACATTCCAGATGCTTTACTAACACTCTCCCGACTTGGAGACTCAGTGCCTTTAACCTCCTGTTTGGCCCAGTTTGCAATTTCTGCGGAAGATGTACAGGAATAGGCAGAACCAATGAGAGACTAGCTGGAGGTGTCTGGACGGGCAAATTTAACTCTCATTTCCCACCAGGAAGAGGAATTAACCAAAGGCTCAGCGTGCCGTGCCGGAACCAGATTAGGGCCTGAAACAATCCTGCGTTGTTGCGGCCAGCTCACAAGAAAGCGAGTTGAAGAAAGGAGCTCAGGGGCACTGTAATTCACAAACCTGCAGTTATAAATGACAGCTATCGTCCAAAAATATACTGAAGTAAGGCTGCCAAGAGGACTTGAAAGCGGGGCAGAATTGCAGGAAGCCGATTTCAGGAGGTAGACTGGAATTGCATTTAAAGCATAGGAAAAGAGGCAGAACGTCGACAATGATGCACTTGGCCAAAAAGGACGTATGCGTTTTTTCCTGAATATATTCAGGAAAAAACGCATACGCCCTTATTGGCCAACCAAGCAAGCTTGCAAAGGAAATCTGCACTACAATGAAGTCTCACTTCCCCCCGGTCAAAAGGGCCATCTGAAAAAAGTGTAAAATCCAGAAAGGCAGGACAGGCCATGGAGAACTGGGAGCCTTGTTATGCTGATGGGCGGGATGTATATTGCCAACAGCCACTCGGGAGAAGTGTATGGTGTTTCCTGAAACATCTAAAAAACAAAGCAACAGAGCCTAGGGCACTTCCACTTATGGTCCTATAGCTTAGGGAAATTAAAATAAAAAAGACACAGCCACCCCAAAATTTGGGACGGTCTGTTTACAGGAACCTCTTCTGCAGCACAAGTTAAATATGCCAGAGAGCAAATAATGGATAAAGAAGTTGCGGTACTTACGTACAAGAGAATACCTCTCAGCAATGAAAACTATGTCACCAGGCCCGTACCAGCATAATGAGTGGATTGAGGCACGGTGATTCTAAGTGAAAAAAGTCACACAGAAATAGAAACATCATGAGGTACCACCAATACATGGAATGAGAACTTGGCTACACATGAACTGAATTACAAAACAGAACAGGGTCTCAAATTTAGAAAACCAACTTATGCTTGCTTAAGGGGGAAGGTGAGTTGGGGTGCTGCATAAAACCAGAGTTTGAAATTAGCACAGATACCGTTCCATAAGCCAAATATTTAATAGACAAGACCTACCCCTTGCTCAAGGAAATGGACTCAACAATGAGGTATCACCTCACACCTGGTAGAATGGGCATCATCAGAAAATCTACAAACAAAAAATGCTGGAAAGGGTGTGGAGAAAAGGAACCCTCTTCCCCTATTGTTGGGAATATAAATTGATACAGTCACTATGGAGAACAACATGGAGTTTCTTAAGAAACTAACAGTAGAATTACCATATGATACAGCAATCCCAGTTCTGGACATATACCCAGACAAAACCATAAATCAAAAAGACACATTCACCGCAATGTTCATTGCCTCACTCTTTACAATATCGAGGTAATGGAAGCAACCTAAATGCCCACAGACAGACGAATGCATAAAGTTGTGGTACATATATAATATGGAATATTACTAAGCCATGAAAAGGAATGAAATTGGGTCATTTGTCAAGACGTCGATGGATCTAGAGAGTGTCATACAGAGTGAAGTAAGTCAGAAAGAGAGAAACAAATCTTGTATATTCATGCATATATGTGGAACCTAGAAAAACTGTACAGGTTAACCATTTTGCAAGGCATAAATAGAGCAACAGATGTAGACAACAAACGTATGGACAACAAGGGGGGAAAGCTGTTGGGGTGGTGGTGGTGGGAGGAGTTGAGAGACTGGGATTGGCATGTATACATTTATATGTATAAAATAGGTAACCAATAAGAACCTGCTGTATAAAAATATAAAATATAATTCAAAATTAAAAAGAAATAAAATTTAAAAAAAAAACAGAAAAAACAATTATTCCCTTCACATACATGTATTTATATGAATAAATTATTTCCATGCTTATATCTGTAAATACAAAAAAGAGGAATAAAATCTACCTTGAACCAAAAACGAAAAAGAGAAAAAAAACACAGAACCCACCAGTTCCACAGAGGAAAACCGTATCAGGGCACTTGCTCCAGTTGTAAACAATTCTGAAGTTGGTCAGTGGTGGGGAATCGTCTCCCATTCAGCCAGCAGCCCCCACGCAACAAGCGTCCTCATTGCAAAGCTGGGGCACCGTGCCGAGGCATCTGTGAGTAAACGTGAGCTGAGCCCCAGGCCAGTTGCTGCTGAACTATTCCCACCCGTCCCAGGTAAAACACCTGAATATATACAAGGACTTGAAAGCCTAGAGGAAGGGCCATAGAGCCACACGAGTGACATCATGCCGGCCGACTTGGTGCCTGCAGGCCAGCCAGGATGGTCCTGGCCCTGGGTGCTCTTCTGGAAGATTTCCATTTCCCTGCCTGAGATACCCGTCCTGTCCCTGCCCCCACTGCTTTTTTCCTTCCTCACCTCTGCCCAGGGAGAAATTCCAGCAGCAGGTATAGGTGACACATCCTCTTCTTTAGCAGGTGGCAGCCTGGCAACTGCTGCAGAAAGTCCAGCAGAGCCCCACTCACACTGGGCCACCCACAAAGCCGTGGCCTCTCACTCCCTCCCACCAGCCCAGCCCCGAGACTGCTGACAGGGCAGAGAAAATGGCGTCAGGCACGGCTGCAGGGCCTCTTGCTGCCTGGAGTGGTATTTATATTGATCTCAACCCAGGCACACCTGGGGAGGGCTGGCCGGCACGGTAAGGCTGCTCTGGTCAGCCAATCATCACCCCTCAGGGGCTCACAGTTGCAGAAAATGGAGCTTGCTGAACCGGCCAGGTCCAAGGAACAGGTGTCGGCTCCTGAGAGTCAGGATAGACAAGGGGCTGCAGCTTTGGCTTGTTTTCTAATCATTTTATCTGGCCCATGAGTGGGAGACAACTTCAAGAAAACCCTCTCCTAATGAGAGGAACCCAGGAGTCAGGGAGAGGAGGGGTGGGTGGTGGTTGGAGACAGAGGCCTGGTGCCCTGGGTGCAGTGGAAGTCTCTGGAAGACCAGGTGGAGGGAGGCCGCACAGAGTGATGCCCAGGGTCACAGACCTGTCGCAGCTGCTGTTTGTTAGTTCAAGTCCTGCTCTGAGGTGCTCTGTGTCAGCTCTGAGCGACAGGTGAGCTGGGGGTGCTCTGCAATTAGGGCTATGTGCATGGTTCCTGTGTGCCCAGCCCTGCCACGGTACCTGCAAGGGTAGCTCTGTATCCTGGGAGGGGCCTGACCACGAGAGCCCCGTGGGCTGGGGTGGGGGTGGGGTACCTGCCCAGGTGAGCTCCATATTCTGGGATTGGTCTGACAACGAGAGCCCCATGGGCTGCTGGGGACCTGGTAAAGGATGTCAGGACAGTCAGTGAAGCCACCGAGGATATACCTCCAGCTGCTCCTAATTCCTACACCCTGCTGGTCATTCTACCAACCACCAGGACATGGTATTCTGTATTAGTCTTCAATGATGCCTTCTTTTGTATTCCATTAGTCCCAGAGTCACAAGAAATTTTGGCTTGTGAGTGGCAGGACTCAACATACAACTAAAACAATACTTCCGGGCCGTCTTGCCCCAAGGGTGCAAAAATTCCCACACCATCTTTGGGGAAAGCTTAGCTAAAGACCTAAAAGTTCTACCTCTGGAAAAGGAAACCCTCCTTCAGTACGCAGACAACATTCTGATCGCCAGCCCTACTAAGGAGGCCTCTGAACTACCAAGCCAATAAAGGATAGAAGTTGTCCAAGAAAAAGCTCAAATATCACAGACTGTGGTGACCTGCCTGGGCTTCATTCTCACAGAAGGTCGGAGAAGCCCATCCCAGGAAAGGAAAGAAACCATTTTCAGCCTTACCCCTTTCTAAAACTAGAAGACAGCTTAGGGGTTCCTGGGGAGGCCAGGGTTTGCTGCTTCTGGATCCCTAACTACAGTCTACTAGCTGGGCCTCTATATGAAACACTGAAAAGAAAAGATGATGATCCTTTTGAATAGAATCCAGAAGTGGCCTTTCAAGAATGGAAAGAGCAGTCAATTCAGACCCTTGCCCTGGAACTCCCTAATTTAGCTAAACCCTTTGACCTTTACATTCCCGGTGAAAGGTGAATCACCATTGGAGAATTAGTGCAAAAACTGGGACCACTTGAAATGGAACAATGCAAGAATGCCATCCAGGTAGGATAAACTACATTCACCAACGGGCTTGGCCAACTGCCACATCTGGCCAAGATACTGGCGGTATCTAAAAACCTGGAAATCAGCAGCCCCAAAGGCCACCTCCCTCCTAAGGGAAAAGGACCCCACGTGGTGATCCTAACCACCAACCATGCCCTGAAGTTTCAGGGTTCGCTCTGTGGGCACACCAACCTCGAGTGAGGAGGCCTTCCACCTTCAACATCCAGAGAGATAACCGGGGGCAACAGGGCACCATGACGACTCATGTGAACATCACTTGACCTGGAGTTTCTCTCATAAAACAACAAGAGTGTGTCCCAAAAGAGTAGACTACTGCTTGCAGGACTTACTGCACCCAGAGGGGAACTAATAATCTTGGCGGGGGAACCGTATATCACACTGTCACCATAGAAAAGCCTACAGACACCGTGATGATGGTGGCCAATGAGACTGGCTGGACTCCTGTTTACTTCAAAAGGCTGTTGACTCAGTGGCCATCATGGTCCTTGATCACCACTGACCCTGGACTGTCTGGGAGTTGAGCGGGCAGGGCTCTGACACCTGGTGCTGTTTGTACGTTAATTCAGGGGCCTAATTGAAGAAAGCGCAGACTACTGGTCAGAGCATCTAGGCTGGCAGAAACGGTCAGCCTAAGGTGGCCGAACAAATGTGGGGCGGGGTGAAACCAGCCCCCACAGCGTCTCTGCACATCTCTTTCCTGGACCCTTAAAGGTCATTAGAATCTATAACACTTCCAATGCTGGTGCTCAGGTGGACAAGCAGGGAGGCAGGGGGCCTGGGGACAATCAACGTCACCTGGAGGCTGCTGGGGAGAAGCTCTGACCCTCGCCCCCGGGTATGAGGGCTCCCAACTCAGCACTCAGCAGTTACAGAAGAAAGGTCTGCACCCTCAGCACTCCAAGAATGAGGAACGGGACAAAAGGCAGAGGAGGGGTTTGTCCCCAGCAAAGCCCATTAAAAATCCCTGGGAGATAAAAATAGAATCTGGGCAATAAAGTCAAGTCTAACCGTTTTTATCCTTTGTGCTTTGTCTAATTTCATGTGCTCCTAGGGTCCCGCATGCAGAGGTTCCACACCCGGCACTTCAGACCAGATTTCCTAGTGCAGAATGGCTGGGACGACACCTCAGCTCCTGGGGCCCAGTGCAGACTCCGCGATACAGAGCCTGAGCTGCAGCCAACCCGGCCCTCGAGAGCTCCGCCCCCTCCCTCCCACTGACTCTGACAGGATCTCTACACAACAGCCCAGCCCACAGCCCACGGGGTAGTGCATGCTCTCACCTCTCCATTCTCTGATCAAAATATAAAGTTTCCTTTGCTTGTGAACCAAACTCAGTCTCGATCTGTTGGCCCCAATGACACTGGGCAGGGGGACACTTGTTGGGGTCCACTCTGGAGGATCAGTAACAGAAATTGAGACTATTGTAACCTCAGTGAACAGATGTGTGAGCCAAGCTGTAGTTAACATAGAACAGTGTATAAGGCTCGGGTAAAATAAGATGTTTCTAACACTTCCATTTGATATTTCCATCACTTTATTATAAGCAAGTTCAGTGAAAAGGTTTGTCTTATTTGTCAGGTCAATATTAGAGAAATGAAGTGATTTCTTTCTAAGGATGTACATCTAATAATCTTGGTTAAAGCTTCAATCTTGTTTTAAATGCTTTTCCATTGAAAATGATACCTCTCTTTCAGCTCCCCCATTTCTGAGAAGTATAAAATCTTATAATTTATTATTACCAAAGGGGAAAGGTGGGAGGAGGGATAAATTAACAGTTTGGGATTAACACATACACACTGCTATGTATAAAATAGATCATCAACAAGGAACTACTGTATAGCACAGGGAACTACACTCAACATTTTGCAATAACCTATAAGGGGAAATAATCTGGAAAAGAATAGATATTTTTATTGTCATTGTCATCTATCAATGACAGTTAAAGTGTAACCTAAGGGAAGCTGGTGGTGAGTGCTTCTGACCCTGAAGACTTCAATCATCTAAAGTTTGGACTCTGCCTACTTCCCAAGGCCCTTAATGAACATATGTGTAGCCGTAGCTTAAAAAATTCCCCAGTTTGGGTTTCGGGGAGACACTGATTTTGAAAAAGCCCTGGTGTTCTCCTTACATGAATGGGACTCTTCCTACTGCTAAAACATGTCTGTCACACCCAGAGGATGGTATACCGTCTGATCGGGAAGAGTTTGGAAAAGGCATCTCATCTCCTCATCTCCTGGTGCTCGGGTTCACCCCTCCAGCGTCTTTACTAACAGTCTCCCCACTTGGAGATGTCAGCACTGTCAACATCCTGTTGTGTACAGTTTGGAATTTGTCCAGAGGATGAAGCGGAAGGATGAGGAACAATGAGAGACAAGTCCTAGGTGTTCAGACAGGCACATGTCACTCTAATTTCCAATCAGGAAGATGAATTGACCAAAGGCTAGGGTTGCCCATGGAAACAGTATAGGGCTTGAGGAAATCCCGCTGCTTTGTGGCCAGTTCCCATAAACACAAGTTGAACAATGGAACTCAGGGGCAGTAAAATTCACGAAACTGCAGAGTTGAAAATATCCATCACTGAAAAATGTCTTGAGGAAAGTCAGAGAAAAGGACTTGTAAGCAAGGGAGAATGGCAGGAAAGGGATTTGAGGAGGTAGAAAGGACTCGCCATTAAGCACAAGAAAAGGAGCTGAACATTGCCAACATTGCAGTTGGCCAAAAAGGGTGTATGCGTTTTTTTCTGTATATATTCAAGAAAAGGGCATACACTTTTTTAGCCAACCAAACAGGTGGGCACTGGAAGTCAATACTACAAAAGATATCACTTCGCATCAGTCAGAAGAGCCATCCTCATAAAGCGTAAACAACAGAAATGCAGGACAGGGCAAGGAGAAGAGGGAGCCCTGTGAGACTTATAGTGGAAATGTATATTGCCAACGGCCATTCTGGAGAAGTGTATTGTGTTTACTAAAGCATCTAAAAAATGAGCTACAGAGCATAGGGCACTTGCACTCATGTGCGTATATCTTGGGAAAAACAAAAATTGAGAGGACACAGGCACCCCAATGTTTACCCCCTCTCTGTTTAAAAGATCCTTGACTAGGATATAACTTAAATGTCTCTGGAGGGAAAAAATGGATAGAGATGTGGTACTTAGGTAGAGTGGAATATTATTCAGCCTGGAAATCAATGAACTATGGCCAGTTGTAACAACTCCAGAGGAGTTACGTATGATCATTCTAAGTGACATAATTCAAAAAGAAAAAGACACATATCATAAGATATCACTTAAAGGTGGAATCCAAAATGGCTACACATGAAATAAATTACAAAACAAAAACATAGTCAAATATGTAGAAAACACGCATAAGGCTGCTAAACGGGAAAGGTGGGGAGGGGTGAGGCATCATCCAGGAGGTTGAAATTAGCAAAGATACCATTCCAAATACCAAACTGATAATCAACAAGGCCCACACGGTAGCTAAAAGAACTGCACTCAGCACACTCAAGTCACCGGAAAAGAATATATACGACTGGTAAGAATCTGAAAAAGAATTTACTGATGTCTCTCTGTACGTGAATCAAGTGGATGTACAGCAGCAAGAAACAGAGCTTTGAAAATCAGCTGTAACCAATATAGTAATAAATTGAAAAAAATAAATGACAGAGAGACAGAGAAAACCTCTTACAACTTTTCCTCAGGGACGGTGATGCAACATGGATTGAACACATCTAGACCCACAGCAGGATGAGACATAAGGCTGGAAACTGTTTGCACTAAGAGAAATGTGAGGTTGGGTGAGGAAATGCACACCCTTTAAAGTAATACTACCTGGTACCCATTCAATGGGTCCCAAATCTGCAGGTTCAAGGGATCTTCCTACAGCTAAAACATGCATGGAAAACCCAGAGGACTGTACACCATGTGATCGGGAGATGTGTCTAAAATGCAGCTCATTTATCCTCTCCTGGTGATCCTGTTCACCATTCCAGCCACGTTACTTAGAATCTCCCCACTTGGAGAATCAGCACATTTCAACTTCTGTTTCACACATTTTGCAAATTGTGAGGAGGATGAACGGGAAGAGGGGGAACCAATGAGAGAATAGTTGTAGGGGTTTGGACGGGCACATATCACTCTAATTTCCCATTAAGAATAAGAATTGAAAAAAGGCTCAGCCCGCCTCGCCGGAGCCAAAATAGGGCCTGAAGCAATCCTGTGGGTTTGAGGCCAGCTCACAAAAGAGCAACTTAAAAAATGGAGCTCAGGGTCATTGCAATTCACAAACCTGCAGAGATATAAATGAAAACTAACGTCCAAAAATATGTTGAGGTAAGGCAAAGAAGAGGATCTGAATGCAAGACAGAATTGCAAGAAACAGATTTCAAGAGATAGATTGGACTCGTCTTTAAAGCACATGAAAAGCGGCAGAATTTCGACAATGATGCAGTTGGTCCAAAAGGGCGTATGCGTTTTTTCCTGATTATATCCAGGAAAAAACGCATACGCATTTTATGGGCAATGAAGCAAGCAAGCAATGCAAATGTGCACAACAAAGAAGTCTCATTTCCCACCGGTCAAAAGGGCCATCCTAAAAAATTGTAAAAACCAGAAATGCAGGACAGGCCATGGAGAACAGGGAGCCTTTATACGCTGATGGGCAGTGTGTGAACTGCCGAGAGCCACTCTGGAGAAGTGTATGGTGGTTCCTAAATCATCTAAAAAACAGAGCTACAGAGCATAGGACACTTCCAATCATGGGAGTATATCTAGGGAAGTCTAAAAATCAACAAGACACAAGCACACCACAGTTTAGGGCTACTCTGTTGACAAGAACCTCAACTTCAGTACACCTTAAATATCCCAGGAAAGAGAACAATGGATAAAGAAGATGTGGTACTTATGTACAATGGAATATCTCTTCACCATGAAATCAATGTAAGAAGGCTAGTAGAAGGATAAAGAGTGGATTTAGGTCCGATAATACTACTTGAAATAAGTCAAACAGAAAAAGAAACATATCATAAGATATCACTTATAGAGGGAGGGTAAATATGGCTGCACAAGAAATGAATTACAGAACAGATGTTTGGGATGTCTCTGTTTACAAGAACCTCGTTTACAGTACAAGTTCAATATCGCAGAAAGCGAAAAATGGATAAAGAAGTTGTGGTACTTAAGTACAATGCAATATCACTCAGCAATGAAATCTATGTCATCAGGCCCGTAGCAGCATAATGAGTGGATTCAGGTATGATGATTATAACTGAAATAAGTCACACAGAAAAAGAAACATCATAAGATATCACTAATACACGGAATGTAAACTTGGCTACACAGGAAATGGATTACAAAAGAGAACAGTGTCTCACATTTAGAAAACCAACTTATGCTTGCTTAAGGGGAAAGGTGAGTTGGGGTGCTGCATAAAACCAGAGATTGAAATGAGCACAGATAAAGTTCCTTAAGCCAAATATGTAATAGACAAGAGCTACTCCTTGCTTAACGAAATGGGCTCAACACCCCATATTAAACGCCTAAGAATGTACCTGACTAGTAAGTATCTTAAAACCTATGGATTGCTATGTCTCCGAAAGAGAATCAAGCGTGTGTACAGGGGCAAAAACTCAGCAGTGATAGGATTGGAGAGGTTCGGTGAGCAAATGAAGACCCTTCGAAGTCATATTGCATGGTACCCATTCCACGGGTCTCAACTCTCAAGGTTTAAGGGATTCTTCCTTCAGCTAAAACATGCATGTGGAACCCAGAGTATGATCAACCGTGTGTTCAGGAGACGTGTTGAAATATGTCTCAATCCTGATCCCCTGGTACTCGGGTGCAACATTCCAGACGCTTTACTAACACTCTCCTGACTTGGAGAGTCAGTGCCTTTAACCTCCAGTTTGGCCCAGTTTGCAATTTCTGCGGAAGATGAACAGGAATAGGGAGAACCCATGAGAGACTAGCTGGAGGTGTCTGGACGGGCAATTTTAACTCTCATTTCCCACCAGGAAGAGGAATTAACCAAAGGCTCAGCGTGCCGTGCCGGAACCAGATTAGTGCCTGAAGCAATCCTGCGGTGTTGCGGCCAGCTCACAAGAAAGCGAGTTGAAGAAAGGAGCTCAGGGGCACTGTAATTCACAAACCTGCAGAGTTATAAATGACAGCTATCGTCCAAAAATATACTGAAGTAAGGCTGCCTAGAGGACTTGAAAGCGGGGCAGAATTGCAGGAAACCAATTTCAGGAGGTAGACTGGAATTGCATTTAATGCATAGGAAAAGAGGCAGAACGTCGACAATGATGCACTTGGCCAAAAAGGGCGTATGCGTTTTTTCCTGAATATATTCAGGAAATAACGCATACGCCCTTTTTGGACAAACAAGCAAGCTTGCAAAGGAAATCTGCACCACAATGAAGTCTCACTTCCTCCCGATCAAAAGGGCCATCTGAAAAAAGTGTAAAATCCAGAAAGGCAGGACAGGCCATGGAGAACTGGGAGCCTTGGTATGCTGATGGGCGGGATGTACATTGCCAACAGCCACTCAGGAGAAGTGTATGGTGTTTCCTGAAACATCTAAAAAACAAAGCAACAGAGCCTAGGGCACTTCCACTTATGGTCCTATAGCTTAGGGAAATTAAAATCAAAAAGACACACCCACCCCAAAGTTTGGGATGTCTCTGTTTACAAGAACCTCGTTTACGGTACAAGTTCAATATCGCAGAAAGCGAAAAATGGATAAAGAAGTTGTGGTACTTAAGTACAATGCAATATCACTCAGCAATGAAATCTATGTCATCAGGCCCGTAGCAGCATAATGAGTGGATTCAGGTATGATGATTCTAACTGAAATAAGTCACACAGAAAAAGAAACATAAGATATCACTAATACACAGAATGTAAACTTGGCTACACAGGAACTGGATTACAAAACAGAACAGGGTCTCAAATTTAGAAAACCAACTTATGCTTGCTTAAGGGGAAAGTTGAGTTGGGGTGCTGCATAAAACCAGAGATTGAAATGAGCACAGATAAAGTTCCATAAGCCAAATATGTAATAGACAAGAGCTACTCCTTGCTCAACGAAATGGACTCAACCCCCCCTATTAAAAGCCTAAGAATGTACCTGACTAGTAAGTATCTTAAAACCTATGGATTGCTATGTCTCCGAAAGAGAATCAAACGATTGTACAGGGGCATAAACGCAGCAGTGATAGGATTGGAGAGGTTCGGTGAGCAAATGAAGACCCTTTGAAGTCATATTGCATGGTACCCATTCCAAGGGTCTCAACTCTCCAGGTTTAATGGATTTTTCCTTCAGCTGAAAAATGCCTGTGGAGCCCAGAGTATGATCAACTGTGTGATCAGGAGACGTGTTCAAATATGTCTCAGTTTTTGTCCACTGGTACTCAGTTGCAACATTCCAGATGCTTTACTAACACTCTCCCGACTTGGAGAGTCAGTGCCTTTAACCTCCTGTTTGGCCCAGTTTGCAATTTCTGCTGAACATCAACAGGTATAGGGAGGACCAATGAGAGACTAGCTGGAGGTGTCTGGACGGGCAAATTTAACTCTCATTTCCCACCAGGAAGAGGAATTAACCAAAGGCTCAGCATGCCATTCCGGAACCAGATTAGGGCCTGAAGCAATCCTGTGGTGTTGCGGCCAGCTCACATGAAAGCGAGTTGAAGAAAGGAGCTCAGGGGCACTGTAATCACAAACCTGCAGAGATATAAATGACAGCTATCGTCCAAAAATATACTGAAGTAAGGCTGCCAAGAGGACTTGAATGCGGCACAGAATTGCAGGAAACTGATTTCAGGAGGTAGACTGGAATTGGATTTAAAGCATAGGAAAAGAGGAAGAACGTCGACAATGATGCACTTGGCCAAAAAGGACGTATGCGTCTTTTCCTGAATATATTCAGGAAGAAACGCATACGCTCTTTTTGGCCAACCAAGCAAGCTTGCAAAGGAAATCTGCACTACAATGAAGGCTTAATCCCCCCGGTCAAAAGGGCCATCTGAAAAAAGTGTAAAATCCAGAAAGGCAGGACAGGCCATGGAGAACTTGGAGCCTTGTTATGCTGATGGACGGGATGTAAATTGCCAACAGCCACTCGGGAGAAGTGTATGGTGTTTCCTGAAACATCTAAAAAACAAAGCAACAGAGCCTAGGGCACTTCCACTTATGGTCCTATAGCTTAGGGAAATGAAAATCAAAAAGACACAGCCACCCCAAAGTTTGGGACGTCTCTGTTTACAAGAACCTCATTTACCGTACAAGTTCAATATCGCAGATAGTGAAAAATGGATAAAGAAGTTTTGGTACTTACGTACAATGCAATATCACTCAGCAATGAAATCTATGTCATCAGGCCTATAGCAGAAAATGAGTGGGTTCAGGTATGATGATTCTAAATGAAATAAGTCACACAGAAAAAGAAACATCATAAGATATCACTGATACACAGAATGTAAACTTGGCTACACAGGAACTGAATTACAAAACAGAACAGGGTATCAAATTTAGAAACCTGAGTTTTGCTTGCTTAAGGGGAAAGGTGAGTTGGGGTGCTGCATAAAACCAGAGATTGAAATGAGCACAGATAAAGTTCCTTAAGCCAAATATGGAATAGACAAGAGCTACTCCTTGCTCAACGAAATGGACTCAACACCCCATATTAAACGCCTAAGAATGTACCTGACTAGTAAGTATCTAAACCCTATGGATTGCTATGTCTCCGAAAGAGAATCAAGCATGTGTACAGGGGCATAAACGCAGCAGTGATAGGATTGGAGAGGTTCGGTGAGCAAATGAAGACCCTTTGAAGTCATATTGCATGGTACCCATTCCACGGGTCTCAACTCTCCAGGTTTAAGGGATTCTTCCTTCAGCTAAAACATGCATGTGCAACCCAGAGTATGATCAACCGTGTGATCGGGAGACGTGTTCAAATATGTCTCAGTTTTCGACCCCTGGTACTCGGGTGCAACATTCCAGACGCTTTACTAACACTCTCCCGACTTGGAGAGTCAGTGCCTTTAACCTCCTGTTTGGCCCAGTTTGCAATTTCGGCAGAAGATGAACAGGAATAGGGAGAACCAATGAGAGACTAGCTGGAGGTGTCTGGACGGGCAAATTTAACTCTCATTTCCCACCAGGAAGAGGAATTATCCAAAGGCTCAGCATGCCGTGCTGGAACCAGATTAGGGCCTGAAGCAATCCTGCGGTGTTGCGGCCAGCTCACAAGAAGGCGAGTTTAAGAAAGGAGCTCAGGGGCACTGTAATTCACAAACCTGCAGAGTTATAAATGACAGCTATCGTCCAAAAATATACTGAAGTAAGGCTGCCAAGAGGACTTGAAAGCAGGGCAGAATGGCAGGAAACCGATTTCAGGAGGTAGACTGGAATTGCATTTAAAGCATAGGAAAAGACGCAGAACGTCGACAATGATGCACTTGGCCAAAAAGGGCGTATGCATTTTTTCCTGAATATATTCAGGATAAAACGCATACGCCCTTTTTGGACAACCAAGCAAGCTTGCAAAGGAAATCTGCAGTACAATGAAGTCTCACTTCCCCCCGGTCAAAGGGCCATCTGAAAAAAGTGTAAAATCCAGAAAAGGAGGACAGGCCATGGAGAACTGGGAGCCTTGGTATGCTGATGGGCGGGATGTAAATTGCCAACAGCCACTCGGGAGAAGTGTATGTTGTTTCCTGAAACATCTAAAAAACAAAGCAACAGAGCCTAGGGCACTTCCACTTATGGTCCTATAGCTTAGGGAAATGAAAATCAAAAAGACACAGCAACCCCAAAGTTTGGGACGGCTCTGTTTACAAGAACCTTGTTTATGGTACAAATTCAATATCGCAGAAAGCAAAAAATGGATAAAGAAGTTGCGGTATTTACGTACAATGCAATATCACTCAGCAATGAAATCTATGTCATCACGCCTGTAGCAGCATAATGAGTGGATTCAGGTATGATGATTCTACTGAAATACACAGAAAAAGAAACATGATAAGATAACACTAATACACGGAATGTAAACTTGGCTACACAGGAACTGAATTACAAAACAGAACAGGGTCTCAAATTTAGAAAATCAACTTATGCTTGATTAAGGGGAAAGGTGAGTTGGGGTGCTGCATAAAACCAGAGATTGAAATGAGCACAGATAAAGTTCCTTAAGCCAAATATGGAATAGACAAGAGCTACTCCTTGCTCAACGAAATGGGCTCAGCCCCCCATATAAAACGCCTAAGAATGTATCTGACTAGTAAGTATCTTAAAACCTATGGATTGCTATGTCTCCGAAAGAGAAACAAGCGTGTGTACAGGCGAGTAAATGCAGCAGTGATAGGATTGGAGAAGTTTGGTGAGCAAATGAAGACCCTTTGAAGGCATATTGCATGGTACCCATTCCACGGGTCTCAACTCTCCAGGTTTAAGGGATTCTTCCTTCAGCTAAAACATGCATGTGGCACCCAGAGTATGATCAACCGTGTGATCGGGAGACGTGTTCAAATATGTCTCAGTTCTCGGCCCCTGGTACTCGGGTGCAACATTCCAGACACTTTACTAACACTCTCCCGACTTGGAGACTCAGTGCCTTTAACCTCCTGTTTGGCCCAGTTTGATATTTCTGCAGAAAATGAACAGGAATAGGGAGAACCGATGAGAGACTAGCTGGAGGTGTCTGGACGGGGAAATTTAACTCTCATTTCCCACCAGGAAGAGGAATTAAGCAAAGGCTCAGCGTGCCGTGCCGGAACCAGATTAGGGCCTGAAGCAATCCTGCGGTGTTGCGGCCAGCTCACAAGAAAGCGAGTTGAAGAAAGGAGCTCAGGGGCACTGTAATTCACAAACCTGCAGAGTTATAAATGACAGCTATCGTCCAAAAATATACTGAAGTAAGGCTGCCAGGAGGACTAGAAAGCGTGGCAGAATGGCAGGAACCCGATTTCAGGAGGTAGACAGGAATTGAATTTAAAGCATAGGAAAAGAGGCAGAACGTAGACAATGATGCACTTGGCCAAAAAGGGCGTATGCGTTTTTTCCTGAATATATTCAGGAAAAAACGCATACGCCCTTTTTGGCCAACCAAGCAAGATTGCAAAGGAAATCTGCACTACAATGAAGTCTCACTTCCCCCGGTCAAAAGGGCCATCTGAAAAAAGTGTAAAATCCAGAAAGGCAGGACAGGCCATGGAGAACTGGGAGCCTTGTTATGCTGATGGGCGGGAGGGAAACTGCCAACAGCCACTCGGGAGAAGTGTATGGTGTTTCCTGAAACATCTAAAAAACAAAGCAACAGAGGCTAGGGCACTTCAACTTATGGTCCTATAGCTTAGGGAAATTAAAATCAAAAAGACACAGCCACCTCAAAATTTGGGATGGCTCTGTTTACAAGAACCTCTTTTACGGTACAAGTTCAATATTGCAGAAAGCGGAAAATGGATAAAGAAGTTGTGGTCCTTACGTACAATGCAATATCACTCAGCAATGAAATCTATGTCATCAGGCCCTTAGCAGCATAATGAGTGGATTCAGGTATGATGATTCTAACTGAAATAAGTCACACAGAAAAAGAAACATCATAAGATATCACTAATACACGGAATGTAAACTTGGCTACATAGGAACTGGATTACAAAACAGAACAGAGTCTCAAATTTAGAAAACCAACTTATGTTTGCTTAAGGGGAAAGGTGAGTTGGGGTGCTGCATAAAACCAGAGATTGAAATGAGCACAGATAAAGTTCTTTAAGCCAAATATGTAATAGACAAGAGCTACTCCTTGCTCAACGAAATGGACTCAACATCCAATATTAAACGCCTAAGAATGTACCTGACTAGTAAGTATCTTAAAACCTATGGATTACTATGTCTCCTAAAGAGAATCAAGCGTGTGTACAGGGGCATAAACGTCGCAGTGATAGGATTGGAGAGGTTCGGTGAGCAAATGAAGACCCTTTGAAGTCATATTGCATGGTACCCATTCCACGGGTCTCAACTCTCCAGGTTTAAGGGATTCTTCCTTCAGCTAAAACATGCATGTGGAACCCAGAGTATGATCAACCGTGTGATCGGGAGACGTGTTCAAATATGTCTCAGTTCTCGGCCCCTGGTACTCGGGTGCAACATTCCAGACGCTTTACTAACACTCTCCCGACTTGGAGAGTCAGTGCCTTTAACCTCCTGTTTGGCCCAGTTTGCAATTTCTGCGGAAGATGAACAGGAATAGGGAGAACCAATGAGAGACTAGCTGGAGGTGTCTGGACGGGCAAATTTAACTCTCATTTCCCACCAGGAAGAGGAATTAACCAAAGGCTCAGCGTGCCGTGCGGGAACCAGATTAGGGCCTGAAGCAATCCTGCGGTGTTGCGGCCAGCTCACAAGAAAGCGAGTTGAAGAAAGGAGCTCAGGGGCACTGTAATTCACAAACCTGCAGAGTTATAAATGACAGCTATCGTCCAAAAATATACTGAAGTAAGGCTGCCAAGAGGACTGCAAAGTGGGGCAGAATTGCAGGAAACTGATTTCAGGAGGTAGACTGGAATTGCATTTAAAGCATAGGAAAAGAGGCAGAACGTGCACACTGATGCACTTGGCCTAAAAGGGCGTATGCGTTTTTTCCTGAATATATTCAGGAAAAAACGCATACGCCCTTTTTGGCCAACCAAGCAAGCTTGCAAAGGAAATCTGCACTACAATGAAGTCTCACTTCCCCCGGTCAAAAGGGCCATCTGAAAAAAGTGTAAAATCCAGAAAGGCAGGACAGGCCATGGAGAACTGGGAGACTTGTTATGCTGATGGGCGGGATGTAAACTGCCAACAGCCACTCGGGAGAAGTGTATGGTGTTTCCTGAAACATCTAAAAAACAAAGCAACAAAGCCTAGGGCACTTCAACTTATGGTCCTATAGCTTAGGGAAATTAAAATCAAAAAGACACAGCCACCCCAAAATTTGGGATGGCTCTGTTTACAAGAACCTCTTTTACGGTACAAGTTCAATATTGCAGAAAGTGGAAAATGGATAAAGAAGTTGTGGTCCTTACGTACAATGCAATATCACTCAGCAATGAAATCTATGTCATCAGGCCCGTAGCAGCATAATGAGTGGATTCAGGTATGATGATTCTAACTGAAATAAGTCACACAGAAAAAGAAACATCATAAGATATCACTAATACACGGAATGTAAACTTGGCTACATAGGAACTGGATTACAAAACAGAACAGAGTCTCAAATTTAGAAAACCAACTTATGTTTGCTTAAGGGGAAAGGTGAGTTGGGGTGCTGCATAAAACCAGAGATTGAAATGAGCACAGATAATGTTCTTTAAGCCAAATATGTAATAGACAAGAGCTACTCCTTGCTCAACGAAATGGACTCAACATCCAATATTAAACGCCTAAGAATGTACCTGACTAGTAAGTATCTTAAAACCTATGGATTACTATGTCTCCTAAAGAGAATCAAGCGTGTGTACAGGGGCATAAACGTCACAGTGATAGGATTGGAGAAGTTCGGTGAGCAAATGAAGACCCTTTGAAGTCATATTGCATGGTACCCATTCCACGGGTCTCAACTCTCCAGGTTTAAGGGATTCTTCCTTCAGCTAAAACATGCATGTGGAACCCAGAGTATGATCAACCGTGTGATCGGGAAACGTGTTCAAATATGTCTCAGTTCTCGTCCCCTGGTACTCGGGTGCAACATTCCAGACGCTTTACTAACACTCTCCCGAATTGGAGAGTCAGTGCCTTTAACCTCCTGTTTGGCCCAGTTTGCAATTTCTGCGGAAGATGAACAGGAATAGGGAGAACCAATGAGAGACTAGCTGGAGGTGTCTAGACGGGCAAATTTAACTCTCATTTCCCACCAGGAAGAGGAATTAACCAAAGGCTCAGCATGCCGTGCGGGAACCAGATTAGGGCCTGAAGCAATCCTGCGGTGTTGCGGCCAGCTCACAAGAAAGCGAGTTGAAGAAAGGAGCTCAGGGGCACTGTAATTCACAAACCTGCAGAGTTATAAATGACAGCTATCGTCCAAAAATATACTGAAGTAAGGCTGCCAAGAGGACTACAAAGTGGGGCAGAATTGCAGGAAACCGATTTCAGGAGGTAGACTGGAATTGCATTTAAAGCATAGGAAAAGAGGCAGAACGTAGACAATGATGCACTTGGCCAAAAAGGGCGTATGCGTTTTTTCCTGAATATATTCAGGATAAAACGCATACGCACTTTTTGGCCAAACAAGCAAGCTTGCAAAGGAAATCTGCACTACAATGAAGTCTCACTTCCCCCGGGTCAAAAGGGCCATCTGAAAAAAATGTAAAATCCAGAAAGGCAGGACAGGCCATGGAGAATTGGGAGCCTATTTATGCTGATAGGCGGGATGTAAATTGACAACAGCCACTCGGGAGAGGTGTATGGTGTTTCCTGAAACATCTAAAAAACAAAGCAACAGAGCCTAGGGCACTTCCACTTATGGTCCTATAGCTTAGGGAAATTAAAATCAAAAAGACACAGCCACCCCAAACTTTGGGATGGCTCTGTTTACAAGAACCTCGTTTACGGTACAAGTTCAATATCGCAGAAAGTGAAGAATGGATAAAGAAGTTGTCGTACTTACGTACAATGCAATATCACTCAGTAATGAAATCTATGTCATCAGGGCAATAGCAGCATAATGAGTGGATTCAGCTATGATGATCCTGACTGAAACAAGTCACACAGAAAAAGAAACATCATAAGATATCACTAATACACGGAAAGTAAACTTGGCTACACAGGAACTGGATTACAAAACAGAACAGGGTCTCAAATGTAGAAAACCAACTTATGCTTGCTTAAGGGGAAAGGTGAGTTGGGGTGCTGCATGAAACCAGAGATTGAAATGAGCACAGATAAAGTTCCTTAAGCCAAATACGTAATAGAAAAGAGCTATTCCTTGCTCAACGAAATGGACTCAACACCCCATATTAAACGCCTAAGAATGTACCTGACTAGTAAGTATCTTAAAACCTATGGATTGCTATGTCTCCGAAAGAGAATCAAGCGTGTGTACAGGGGCATAAACGCAGCAGTGATAGGATTGGAGAGGTTCGGTGAGCAAATGAAGACCCTTTGAAATCATATTGCATGGTACCCATTCCACGGGTCTCAACTCTCCAGGTTTAAGGGATTCTTCCTTCAGCTAAAGCATGCATGTGGAACCCAGAGTATGATCAAACATGTGATCGGGAGACGTGTTCAAATATGTCTCAGTTTTCGTCCCCTGGTACTAGGGTGCAACATTCCTGACGCTTTACTAACACTCTCCAGACTTGGAGAGTCAGTGCCTTTAACCTCCTGTTTGGCCCAGTTTGCAATTTCTGCGGAAGATGAACAGGAATAGGGAGAACCAATGAGAGACTAGCTGGAGGTGTCTGGACGGGCAAATTTAACTCTCATTTCCCACCAGGAAGAGGAATTAACCAAAGGCTCAGCATGCCGTGCCGGAACCAGATTAGGGCCTGAAGCAATCCAGTGGTGTTGCGGCCAGCTCACAAGAAAGCGAGTTGAAGAAAGGAGCTGACGGGCACTGTAATTCACAAACCTGCAGAGTTATAAATGACAGCTATCATCCAACAATATACTGAAGTAAGGCTGCCAAGAGGACTTGAAAGCGGGGCAGAATTGCAGGAAACTGATTTCAGGAGGTAGACTGGAATTGCATTTAAAGCATAGGAAAAGAGGCAGAACTTCGACAATGATACACTTGGCCAAAAAGGGCGTATGCGTTTTTTCCTGAATATATTCAGGAAAAAACGCATACGCGCTTTTTGGACAACCAAGCAAGCTTGCAAAGGAAATCTGCACTACAATGAAGTCTCACTTCCCCTGGGTCAAAAGGGCCATCTGAAAATAGTGTAAAATCCAGAAAGGCAGGACAGGCCATGGAGAACTGGGAGACTTGTTATGCTGATGGGCAAGATGTAAATTGCCAACAGCCACTCGGGAGAAGTGTATGGTGTTTCCTGAAACATCTAAAAAGCAAAGCAACAGAGCCTAGGGCACTTCCACTTATTGTCCTATGGCTTAGGGAAATTAAAATCAAAAAGACACAGCCACCCCAATGTTTGGGACGTCTCTGTTTATAAGAACCTCGTTTACGGTACAAGTTCAATATCGCAGAAAGTGAGAAATGGATAAACAAGAAGTGGTACTTACGTACAATGCAATATCACTCAGCAATGAAATCTATGTCATCAGGCCCATAGCAGCATAATGAGTGGATTCAGGTATGATGATTCTAACTGAAATAAGTCACACAGAAAAAGAAACATCATAAGATATCACTAATACACGGAATGTAAACTTGGCTACACAGGAACTGGATTACAAAAGAGAACAGGGTCTCAAATTTAGAAAACCAACTTATGCTTGCTTAAGGGGAAAGGTGAGTTGGGGTGCTGCATAAAACCAGAGAGTGAAATGAGCACAGATAAAGTTCCTTAAGCCAAATATGTAATAGACAAGAGCTACTCCTTGCTCAACGAAATGGACTCAACACCCCATATTAAACGCCTAAGAATGTACCTGACTAGTAAGTATCTTAAAACCTATGGATCGCTATGTTTCCGAAAGAGAATCAAGCGTGTGTACAGGGGCATAAACGCAGCAGTGATAGGATTGGAGAGGTTCGGTGAGCAAACGAAGACCCTTTGAAATCATATTGCATGCTACCCATTCCACGGGTCTCAACTCTCCAGGTTTAAGGGATTCTTCCTTCAGCTAAATCATGCATGTGGAACCCAGAGTATGATCAACCGTGTGATCGGGAGACGTCTTCCAATATGTCTCTGTTCTCGTCCCCTGGTACTCGGGTGCAACATTCCAGACGCTTTACTAACACTCTCCCGACTTGGAGAGTCAGTGCCTTTAACCTTCTGTTTGGCCCAGTTTGCAATTTCTGCGGAAGATGAACAGGAGTAAGGAGAACCAATGAGAGACTAGCTGGAGGTGTCTGGACGGGCAAATTTAACTCTCATTTCACACCAGGAAGAGGAATTAACCAAAGGCTCAGCGTGCCGTGCCGGAACCAGATTAGGGCCTGAAGCAATCCTGTGTTGTTGCGGCCAGCTCACAAGAAAGCGAGTTGAAGAAAGGGGCTCAGGGGCACTGTAATTCATAAACCTGCAGAGTTATAAATGACAGCTATCGTCCAAAAATATACTGAAGTAAGGCTGGCAAGAGGACTTGAAAGCGGGGCAGAATTGCAGGAAACCGATTTCAGGAGGTAGTCTGGAATTGCATTTAAAGCATAGGAAAAGAGGCAGAACGTCGATAATGATGCAATTGGCCAAAAAGTGCGTATGCGTTTTTTCTGAATATATTCAGGAAAAAACGCATACGCCCTTTTTGGCCAACCAAGCAAGCTTGCAAAGGAAATCTGCACTACAGTGAAGTCTCACTTCCCACCGGTCAAAAGGGCCATCTGAAAAACGTGTAAAATTCAGAAAGGCAGGACAGGCAATGGAGAACTGGGAGCCTTGTTATGCTGATGGGCGGGATGTATATTTGCCAACAGCCACTCGGGAGAAGTGTATGGTGTTTCCTGAAACATCTAAAAAACAAAGTAACAGAGCCTAGGGCACTTCCACTTATGGTCCTATAGCTTAGGGAAATTAAAATCAAAAAGACACAGCCACCCCAAAGTTTGGGATGGCTCTGTTTACAAGAAACTCGTTTACGGGACAAGTTCAATATCGCAGAAAGTGAAAAATGGATAAAGAAGTTGTGGTACTTACGTACAATGCAATATCACTCAGCAATGAAATCTATCTCATCAGGCCTGTAGCAGCATAATGAGTGGATTCAGGTATGATGATTCTAACTGAAATAAGTCACACAGAAAAAGAAACATCATAAGATATCACTAATACACGGAATGTAAACTTGGCTACACAGGAACTGGATTACAAAAGAGAACAGGGTCTCAAATTTAGAAAACCAACTTATGCTTGCTTAAGGGGAAAGGTGAGTTGGGGTGCTGCATAAAACCAGAGATTGAAATGAGCACAGATAAATTTCCTTAAGCCAAACATGTTATAGACAAGAGCTACTCCTTGCTCAACGAAATGGACTCAACACCCCATATTAAACGCCTAAGAATGTACCTGACTAGTAAGTATCTTAAAACCTATGGATAGCTATGTCTCCGAAAGAGAATCAAGCATGTGTACAGGGGCATAAACGCAGCAGTGATAGCATTGGAGAGGTTCAGTGAGCAAATGAAGACCCTTTGAAGTCATATTGCATGGTACCCATTCCACGGGTCTCAACTCTCCAGGTTTAAGGGATTCTTCCTTCAGCTAAATCATGCATGTGGAACCCAGAGTATGATCAACCGTGTGATCGGGAGACGTATTCCAATATGTCTCAGTTCTCGTCCTCTGGTACTCGGGTGCAACATTCCAGATGCTTTACTAACACTCTCCCGACTTGGAGAGTCAGTGCCTTTAACCTCCTGTTTCGCCCAGTTTACAATTTCTGCGGAAGATGAACAGGAATAGAGAGAACCAATGAGAGACTAGCTGGAGGTGTCTGGACGGGCAAATTTAACTCTCATTTCCCACCAGGAAGAGGAATTAACCAAAGGCTCAGCGTGCTGTGCCGGAACCAGATTAGGGCCTGAAGCAATCATGCGGTGTTGCGGCCAGCTCACAAGAAAGCGAGCTTAAGAAAGGAGCTCAGGGGCACTGTAATTCACAAACCTGCAGAGTTATAAATGATAGCTATCGTCCAAAAATATACTGAAGTAAGGCTGCCAAGAGGACTTGAAAGCGGGGCAGAATTGCAGAAAACCGATTTCAGGAGGTAGACTGGAATTGCACTAAAGCATAGGAAAAGAGTCCGAACGTAGACAATGATGCACTTGGCCAAAAAGGGCGTATGCGTTTTTTCCTGAATATATTCAGGAAAAAACGCATACGCACTTTTTAGCCAACCAAGCAAGATTGCAAAGGAAATCTGCACTACAATGAAATCTCACTTTCCCCCGGTCAGAAGGGCCATCTGAAAAAAGTGTAAAATCCAGAAAGGCAGGACAGGCCATGGAGAACTGGGAGCCTTGTTATGCTGATGGGTGGGATGTAAATTGCCAACAGCCACTGGGGAGAAGTGTATGGTGTTTCCTGAAACATCTAAAAAACAAAGCAACAGAGCCTAGGGCACTTCCAATTATGCTCCTATGGCTTAGGGAAATTAAAATCAAAAAGACACAGCCACCCCAAAGTTTGGGACGGCTCTGTTTACAAGAACCTCATTTACGGTACAAGTTCAATATCACAGAAAGTGAAAAATGGATAAAGAATTTGTGGTATTTACGTACAATGCAATATCACTCAGCAATGAAATCTATGTCATCAGGCCCGTAGCAGCATAATGAGTGGGTTCAGGTATGATGATTCTAACTGAAATAAGTCACACAGAAAAAGAAACATCATAAGATATCACTAATACACGGAATGTAAACTTGGCTACACAGGAAATGGATTACAAAACAGAACAGGGTCTCAAATTTACAAAACCAACTTATGCTTGCTTAAGGGGAAAGGTGAGTTGGGGTGCTGCATAAAACCAGAGATTGAAATGAGCACAGATAAAATTCCTTAAGCCAAATATGTAATAAACAAGAGCTACTCCTTGCTCAACGAAATGGACTCAACACCCCATATTAAACGCCTAGGAATGTACCTGACTAGTAAGTATCTTAAAACCTATGGATTGCTATGTCTCCGAAAGAGAATCAAGCGTGTGTACAGGGGCATAAACGCAGCAGTGATAGAATTGGAGAGGTTCGGTGAGCAAATGAAGACCCTTTGAAGTCATATTGCATGGTACCCATTCCACGGGTCTCAACTCTCCACGTTTAAGGGATTCTTCCTTCAGCTAAAGCATGCATGTGGAACCCACAGTGTGATCAACCATGTGATCGGGAGACGTGTTCCAATATGTCTCAGTTCTCATCCCCTGGTACTCGGGTGCAACATTCCAGAAGCTTTACTAACACGCTCCCGACTTGGAGAGTCAGTGCCTTTAACCTCCTGTTTGGCGCAGTTTTCAAATTCTGCGGAAGATGAACAGGAATAGCGAGAACCAATGAGAGACTAGCTGGAGGTGTCTGGACGGGCAAATTTAACTCTCATTTCCCACCAGGAAGAGGAATTAACCAAAGGCTCAGTGTGCCGTGCCGGAACCAGATTAGGGCCTGAAGCAATCCTGCGGTGTTGCGGCCAGCTCACAAGAAAGCGAGTTGAAGAAAGGAGCTCAGGGGCACTGTAATTCACAAACCTGCAGAGTTATAAATGACAGCTATCGTCCAAAAATATACTGAAGTAAGGCTGCCAAGAGGTCTTGAAAGCGGGGCAGAATTGTAGGAAACCGATTTCACGAGGTAGACTGGAATTGCATTTAAAGCATAGGAAAAGAGGCAGAACGTCGACAATGATGCACTTGGCCAAAAAGGGCGTATGCGTTTTTTCCTGAATATATTCAGGAAAAAACGCATACGCCCTTTTTGGCCAACCAAGCAAGCTTGCAAAGGAAATCTGCACTACAATGAAGTCTCACTTCCCCTGGGTCAAAAGGGCCATCTGAAAAAAGTGTAAATCCAGAAATGCAGGACAGGCCATGGAGAACTGGGAGCCTTGTTATGCTGATGGGCGGGATGTAAATTGCCAACAGCCACTGGGAAGAAGTGTATGGTGTTTCCTGAAACATCTAAAAAACAAAGCAACAGAGCCTAGGGCACTTCCACATATGGTCCTATAGTTTAGGGAAATTAAAATCAAAAAGACACAGCCACCCCAAAGTTTGGGAAGGCTCTGTTTACAAGAAACTCCTTTACGGGACAAGTTCAATATCGCAGAAAGTGAAAAATGGATAAAGCAGTTGTGGCACTTACGTACAATGCAATATCACTCAGCAATGAAATCTATGTCATCAGGCCCGTAGCAGCATAATGAGTGGATTCAGGTATGATGATTCTATCTGAAATAAGTCACACAGAAAAAGAAACATCATAAGATATCACTAATACATGGAATGTAATCTTGGCTACACAGGAACTTTATTACAAAAGAGAACAGGGTCTCAAATTTAGAAAACCAACTTATGCTTGCTTAAGGGGAAAGGTGATTTGGGGTGCTGGATAAAACCAGAGATTGAAATGAGCACAGATAAAGTTCCTTAAGCCAAGTATGTCATAGACAAGAGCTACTCCTTGCTCAACGAAATGGATTCAACACCCCATATTAAACGCCTAAGAATGTAGCTGACTAGAAAGTATCTTAAAACCTATGGATTGCTATGTCTCCAAAAGAGAATCAAGCGTGTGTACAGGTGCATAAACGCAGCAGTGATAGGATTGGAGAGGTTCGGTGAGCAAATGAGGACCCTTTGAAGTCATATTGCATGGTACCCATTCCACGGGTCTCAACTCTCCAGGTTTAAGGGATTCTTCCTTCAGCTAAAGCATGCATGTGGAACCCAGAGTATGATCAACCGTGTGATCGGGAGACGTGTTCCAATATGTCTCAGTTCTCGTCCCCTGGTACTCAGGTGCAACATTCCAGACGCTTTACTAACACTCTCCCGACTTGGAGAGTCAGTGCCTTTAACCTCCTGTTTGGCCCAGGTTGCAATTTCTGTGGAAGAAGAACAGGAATAGGGAGAACCAATGAGAGACTACCTGGAGGTGTCTGGACAGGCAAATTTAACTCTCATTTCCCACCAGGAAGAGGAATTATCCAAAGACTCAGCGTGCCGTGCCAGAACCAGATTAGGGCCTGAAGCAATCCTGCGGTGTTGCGGCCAGCTCACAAGAAAGCGAGTTGAAGAAAGGAGCTCAGGGTCACTGTAATTGAAAAACCTGAAGAGTTATAAATGACAGCTATCGTCCAAAAATATACTGAAGTAAGGCTGCCAAGAGGACTTGAAAGCGGGGCAGAATTGCAGGAAACCGATTTCAGGAGGTAGACTGGAATTGCATTTAAAGCATAGGAAAAGAGGGAGAACGTCGACAATGATGCACTTGGCCAAAAAGGGCGTATGCGTTTTTTCCTGAATATATTCAGGACAAAACGCATACGCGCTTTTAGGCCAACCAAGCAAGCTTGCAAAGGAAAGCTGCACTACAATGAAGTCTCACTTCCCCCCGGTCAAAAGGGCCATCTGGAAAAAGTGTAAAATCCAGAAAGGCAGGACAGGCAATGGAGAACTGGGAGCCTTGTTATGCTGATGGGCGGGATGTAAATTGCCAACAGCCACTTGGGAGAAGTGTATGGTGTTTCCTGAAACATCTAAGAAACAAAGCAACAGAGCCTAGGGCACTTCCACTTATGGTCCTATAGCTTAGGGAAATTAAAATCAAAAAGACACAGCCACCCCAAATTTTGGGACGGCTCTGTTTACAAGAACCTCGTTTACGGGGCAAGTTCAATATCGCAGATAGTCAAAAATGGATAAAGAAGTTTTGGTACTTACGTACAATGCAATATCTCTCAGCAATGAAATCTATGTCATCAGGCCCGTAGCAGCATAATGAGTGCATTCAGGTATGATGATTCTAACTGAAATAAGTCACAAGAAAAAGAAACATCATAAGATATCATTAATACACGGAATGTAAACTTGGCTACACAGGAACTGGATTACAAAACAGAACAGGCTCTCAAATTTACAAAACCAACTTATGCTTGCTTAAGGGGAAAGGTGAGTTGGGGTGCTGCATAAAACCAGAGATTGAAATGAGCACAGATAAAGTTCCTTAAGCCAAATATGTAATAGACAAGAGCTACTCCTTGCTCAACGAAATGGACTCAACACCCCATATTAAACACCTAAGAATGTACCTGACTAGTAAGTATCTTAAAACCTATGGATTGCTATGTCTCCAGAAGAGAATTAAGCGTGTGTACAAGGGCATAAACGCAGCAGTGATAGGATTGGAGAGGTTCGTTGAGCAAATGAAGACCCTTTGAAGTCATATTGCATGGTACCCATTCCACGGGTCTCAACTCTCCACGTTTAAGGGATTCTTCCTTCAGCTAAAGCATGCATGTGGAACCCAGAGTATGATCAACCGTGTGATCGGGAGACGTGTTCCAATATGTCTCAGTTCTTGTCTCCTGGTACTCGGGTGCAACATTCCAGACGCTTTACTAACACTCTCCCGACTTGGAGAGTCAGTGCCTTTAACCTCCTGTTTGGCCCAGTTTGCAATTTCTGCGGAAGATGAACAGGAATAGGGAGAACCAATGAGAGACTGGCTGGAGGTGTCTGGATGGGCAAATTTAACTCTCATTTCCCACCAGGAAGAGGAATTAACCAAAGGCTCAGCGTGCCATACCAGAACCAGATTAGGGCCTGAAGCAATCCTGCGGTGTTGCGGCCAGCTCACAAGAAAGCGAGTTGAAGAAAGGAGCTCAGGGGCACTGTAATTCACAACCATGTAGAGTTATAAATGACAGCTATCGTCCAAAAATATACTGAAGTAAGGCTGCCAAGAGGACTTGAAAGCGGGCCAGAATTGCAGGAAACCGATTTCAGGAGGTAGACTGGAATTGCATTTAAAGCATAGGAAAAGAGGCAGAACGTCCACAATGATGCACTTGGCCAAAAAGGGCGTATGCGTTTTTTCCTGAATATATTCAGGAAAAAACGCATACGCCCTTTTTGGCCAACCAAGCAAGCTTGCAAAGGAAATCTGCACTACAATGAAGTCTCACTTCCCACCGGTCAAAAGGGCCATCTGAAAAACGTGTAAAATCCAGAAAGGCAGGACAGGCCATGGAGAACTGGGAGCCTTGTTATGCTGATGGGCGGGATGTAAATTGCCAACAGCCACTTGGGAGAAGTGTATGGTGTTTCCTGAAACATATAAAAAACAAAGCAACAGAGCCTAGGGCACTTCCGCTTATGGTCCTATAGCTTAGGGAAATTAAAATCAAAATGACACAGCAACCCCAAAGTTCGGGACGGCTCTGTATACAAGAACCTCATTTACGGTACAAGTTCAATTTCGCAGAAAGTGAAAAATGGATAAAGAAGCTGTGGTACTTACATACAATGCAATATCACTCAGCAATGAAATCTATGTCATCAGGCCTGTAGCAGCATAATGATTGGATTCAGGTATGATGATTCTACTGAAATACACAGAAAAAGAAACATGATAAGATAACACTAATACACGGAATGTAAACTTGGCTACACAGGAACTGAATTACAAAACAGAACAGGGTCTCAAATTTAGAAAATCAACTTATGCTTGCTTAAGGGGAAAGGTGAGCTGGGGTGCTGCATAAAACCAGAGATTGAAATGAGCAGAGATAAAGTTCCTTAAGCCAAATATGGAATAGACAAGAGCTACTCCTTGCTCAACGAAATGGGCTCAACACCCCATATTAAACGCCTAAGAATGTATCTGACTAGTAAGAATCTTAAAACCTATGGATTGCTATGTCTGTGAAAGAGAATCAAGCGTGTGTATAGGGGCATAAACGCAGCAGTGATAGGATTGTTGAGGTTCGGTGAGCAAATGAAGACCCTTTGAAGTCATATTGCATGGTACCCATTCCACGGGTCTCAACTCTCCAGGTTTAATTGATTCTTCCTTCAGCTAAAACATGCATGTGCAACCCAGAGTATGATCAACCGTGTGATTGGGAGACGTGTTGAAATATGTCTCAGTTCACGTCCCCTGGTACTCGGGTGCAACATTCCAGACGCTTTACTAACACTCTCCCGACTTGGAGAGTCAGTGCCTTTAACCTCCTGTTTGGCCCAGTTTGCAATTTCTGCGGAAGATGAACAGGAATAGGGAGGACCAATGAGACACTAGCTGGAGGTGTCTGGACGGGCAAATTTAACTCTCATTTCCCACCAGGAAGAGGAATTAACCAAAGGCTCAGCGTGCGGTGCCGGAACCAGATTAGGGCCTGAAGCAATCCTGCGGTGTTGCGGCCAGCTCACAAGAAAGCGAGTTGAAGAAAGGAGCTCAGGGGCACTGTAATTCACAACTTGCAGAGTTATAAATGACAGCTATCATCCAAAAATATACTGAAGTAAGGCTGCCAAGAGGACTTGAAAGCGGGGCAGAATTGCAGGAAACCGATTTCAGGAGGTAGACTGGAATTGCATTTAAAGCATAGGAGAAGAGGCAGAACGTCGACAATGATGCCCTTGGCCAAAAAGGGCATATGCGTCTTTTCCTGAATATATTCTGGAAAAAAAGCATACGCCCTTTTTGGCCAACCAAGCAAGCTTGCAAAGGAAATCTGCACTACAATGAAGTCTCACTTCCCCCCAGTCAAAAGGGCCATGTGAAAAAAGTGTAAAATCCAGAAAGGCAGGACAGGCCATGGAGAACTGGGAGCCTTGTTATGCTGATGGGCGGGATGTAAATTGCCAACAGCCACTAGGGAGAAGTGTATGGTGTTTCCTGAAACATCTAAAAAACAAAGCAACAGAGCTTAGGGCACTTCCACTTATGGTCCTATAGCTTAGGGAAGTTAAAATCAAAAAGACACAGCCACCCCAAAGTTTGGGACGGCTCTGTTTACAAGAACCTCGTTTACGGTACAAGTTCAATATCGCAGAAAGTGAAAAATGGATAAAGAAGTTGTGGTACTTACGTACAATGCAATATCACTCAGCAATGATATCTATGTCATCAGGCCCGTAGCAGCATAGAGTGGATTCAGGTATGATGATTCTAACTGAAATAAGTCACACAGAAAAAGAAACATCATAAGATATCACTAATACACGGAATGTAAACTTGGCTACACAGGAATTGGATTACAAAACAGAACAGGGTCTCAAATTGAGAAAACCAACTTATGCTTGCTTAAGGGGAAAGGTGAGTTGGGGTGCTGCATAAAACCAGAGATTGAAATGAGCACAGATAAAGTTCCTTAAGCCAAATATGGAATAGACAAGAGCTACTCCTTGCTCAACGAAATGGACTCAACACCCCATATTAAACGCCTAAGAATGTACCTGACTAGTAAGTATCTTAAAACCTATGGATTGCTATGTCTCTGAAAGAGAATCAAGCGCGAGTACAGGGCATAAACGCAGGAGTGATAGGATTGGAGAGGTTCGGTGAGCAAATGAAGACCCTTTGAAGTCATATTGCATGGTACCCATTCCACGGGTCTCAACTCTCCAGGTTTAAGGGATTCTTCCTTCAGCTAAAACATGCATGTGGAACCCAGAGTATGATCAATCGTGTGATCGGGAGACGTGTTCCAATATGTCTCAGTTCTCATCCCCTGGTACTCGGGTGCAACATTCCAGACGCTTTACTAACACTCTCCCGACTTGGAGAGTCAGTGCCTTTAACCTCCTGTTTGGCCCAGTTTGCAATTTCTGCGGAAGATGAACAGGAATAGGGAGAACCAATGAGAGAGTAGCTGGAGGTGTCTGGACGGGCAAATTTAACTCTCATTTCCCACCAGAAGAGGAATTAACCTAAGGCTCAGCCTGCCGTGCCGGAACCAGATTAGGACCTGAAGCAATCCTGTGTTGTTGCAGCCAGCTCACAAGAAAGCGAGTTGAAGAAAGGGGCTCAGGGGCACTGTAATTCACAAACCTGCAGAGTTATAAATGACAGCTATCGTCCAAAAATATACTGAAGTAAGGCTGCCAAGAGGACTTGAAAGCGGGGCAGAATTGCAGGAAACCGATTTCAGGAGGTACACTGGAATTGCACTTAAAGCATAGGAAAAGAGGCAGAACATGGACAATGATGCACTTGGCCAAAAAGGGCATATACGTTTTTTCCTGAATGTATTCAGGAAAAAACGCATACGCACTTTTTGGCCAACCAAGCAAGCTTGCAAAGGAAAGCTGCACTACAATGAAGTCTCACTTCCCCCTGGTCAAAAGGGCCATCTGAAAAAAGTGTAAAATCCAGAAAGGCAGGACAGGCCATGGAGAACTGGGAGCCTTGTTATGCTGATGGGCGGGATGTAAATTGCCAACAGCCACTGGTAAGAAGTGTATGGTGTTTCCTGAAACATCTAAAAAACAAAGCAACAGAGCCTAGGGCACTTCCACATATGGTCCTATAGCTTAGGGAAATTAAAATCAAAAAGACACAGCCACCCCAAAGTTTGGGACGGCTCTGTTTACAAGAAACTCCTTTACGGGACAAGTTCAATATCGCAGAAAGTGAAAAATGGATAAAGCAGTTGTGGCACTTACGTACAATGCAATATCACTCAGCAATGAAATCTATGTCATCAGGCCCGTAGCAGCATAATGAGTGGATTCAGGTATGATGATTCTATCTGAAATAAGTCACACAGAAAAAGAAACATCATAAGATATCACTAATACATGGAATGTAAACTTGGCTACACAGGAACTTTATTACAAAAGAGAACAGGGTCTCAAATTTAGAAAACCAACTTATGCTTGCTTAAGGGGAAAGGTGATTTGGGGTGCTGGATAAAACCAGAGATTGAAATGAGCACAGATAAAGTTCCTTAAGCCAAATATGTCATAGACAAGAGCTACTCCTTGCTAAACGAAATGGACTCAACACCCCATATAAAACGCCTAAGAATGTAGCTGACTAGAAAGTATCTTAAAACCTATGGATTGCTATGTCTCCAAAAGAGAATCAAGCGTGTGTACAGGGGCATAAACGCAGCAGTGATAGGATTGGAGAGGTTCGGTGAGCAAATGAAGACCCTTTGAAGTCATATTGCATGGTACCCATTCCACGGGTCTCAACTCTCCAGGTTTAAGGGATTCTTCCTTCAGCTAAAGCATGCATGTGGAACCCAGAGTATGATCAACCGTGTGATCGGGAGACGTGTTCCAATATGTCTCAGTTCTCGTCCCCTGGTACTCGGGTGCAACATTCCAGACGCTTTACTAACACTCTCCCTACTTGGAGAGTCAGTGCCTTTAACCTCCTGTTTGGCCCAGTTTGCAATTTCTGTGGAAGAAGAACAGGAATAGGGAGAACCAATGAGAGACTACCTGGAGGTGTCTGGACGGGCAAATTTAACTCTCATTTCCCACCAGGAAGAGGAATTAACCAAAGACTCAGCGTGCCGTGCCAGAACCAGATTAGGGCCTGAAGCAATCCTGCGGTGTTGCGGCCAGCTCACAAGAAAGCGAGTTGAAGAAAGGAGCTCAGGGGCACTGTAATTCACAAACCTGCAGAGTTATAAATGACAGCTATCGTCCAAAAATATACTGAAGTAAGCCTGCCAAGAGGACTTGAAAGCGGGGCAGAATTGCAGGAAACCGATTTCAGGAGGTAGACTGGAATTGCATTTAAAGCATAGGAAAAGAGGCAGAACGTCCACAATGATGCACTTGGCCAAAAAGGGCGTATGCGTTTTTTCCTGAATATATTCAGGACAAAACGCATACGCGCTTTTAGGCCAACCAAGCAAGCTTGCAAAGGAAAGCTGCACTACAATGAAGTCTCACTTCCCCCCGGTCAAAAGGGCCATCTGAAAAAAGTGTAAAATACAGAAAGGCAGGACAGGCAATGGAGAACTGGGAGCCTTGTTATGCTGATGGGCGGGATGTAAATTGCCAACAGCCACTTGGGAGAAGTGTATGGTGTTTCCTGAAACATCTAAGAAACAAAGCAACAGAGCCTAGGGCACTTCCACTTATGGTCCTATAGCTTAGGGAAATTAAAATCAAAAAGACACAGCCACCCCAAATTTTGGGACGGCTCTGTTTACAAGAACCTCGTTTACGGGGCAAGTTCAATATCGCAGATAGTGAAAAATGGATAAAGAAGTTTTGGTACTTACGTACAATGCAATATCTCTCAGCAATGAAATCTATGTCATCAGGCCCGTAGCAGCATAATGAGTGGATTCAGGTATGATGATTCTAACTGAAATAAGTCACAAGAAAAAGAAACATCATAAGATATCATTAATACACGGAATGTAAACTTGGCTACACAGGAACTGGATTACAAAACAGAACAGGGTCTCAAATTTACAAAACCAACTTATGCTTGCTTAAGGGGAAAGGTGAGTTGGGGTGCTGCATAAAACCAGAGATTGAAATGAGCACAGATAAAGTTCCTTAAGCCAAATATGTAATAGACAAGAGCTACTCCTTGCTCAACTAAATGGACTCAACACCCCATATTAAACACCTAAGAATGTACCTGACTAGTAAGCAGCTTAAAACCTATGGATTGCTATGTCTCCAAAAGAGAATCAAGCGTGTGTACAAGGGCATAAACGCAGCAGTGATAGGATTGGAGAGGTTCGGTGAGCAAATGAAGACCCTTTGAAGTCATATTGCATGGTACCCATTCCACGGGTCTCAACTCTCCACGTTTAAGGGATTCGTCCTTCAGCTAAAGCATGCATGTGGAACCCAGAGTATGATCAACCGTGTGATCGGGAGACGTGTTCCAATATGTCTCAGTTCTTGTCTCCTGGTACTCGGGTGCAACATTCCAGACGCTTTACTAACACTCTCCCGTCTTGGAGAGTCAGTGCCTTTAACCTCCTGTTTGGCCCAGTTTGCAATTTCTGCGGAAGATGAACAGGAATAGGGAGAACCAATGAGAGACTGGCTGGAGTTGTCTGGATGGGCAAATTTAACTCTCATTTCCCACCAGGAAGAGGAATTAACCAAAGGCTCAGCGTGCCGTGCCAGAACCAGATTAGGGCCTGAAGCAATCCTGCGGTGTTGCGGCCAGCTCACAAGAAAGCGAGTTGAAGAAAGGAGCTCAGGGGCACTGTAATTCACAACCATGTAGAGTTATAAATGACAGCTATAGTCCAAAAATATACTGAAGTAAGGCTGCCAAGAGGACTTGAAAGCGGGCCAGAATTGCAGGAAACCGATTTCAGGAGGTAGACTGGAATTGCATTTAAAGCATAGGAAAAGAGGCAGAACGTCCACAATGATGCACTTGGCCAAAAAGGGCGTATGCGTTTTTTCCTGAATATATTCAGGAAAAAACGCATACGCCCTTTTTGGCCAACCAAGCAAGCTTGCAAAGGAAATCTGCACTACAATGAAGTCTCACTTCCCCCCGGTCAAAAGGGCCATCTGAAAAACGTGTAAAATCCAGAAAGGCAGGACAGGCCATGGAGAACTGGGAGCCTTGTTATGCTGATGGGCGGGATGTAAATTGCCAACAGCGACTAGGGAGAAGTGTATGGTGTTTCCTGAAACATATAAAAAACAAAGCAACAGAGCCTAGGGCACTTCCACTTATGGTCCTATAGCTTAGGGAAATTAAAATCAAAAAGACACAGCCACCCCAAAGTTTGGGACGGCTCTGTTTACAAAAACCTCGTTTACCGTACAAGTTCAATATCACAGAAAGTGAAAAATGGATAAAGAAGTTGTGGTACTTACGTACAATGCAATATCACTCAGCAATGAAATCTATGTTATCAGGCCCGTAGCAGCATAGAGTGGATTCAGGTATGATGATTCTAACTGAAATAAGTCACACAGAAAAAGAAACATCATAAGATATCACTAATACACGGAATGTAAACTTGGCTACACAGGAACTGGATTACAAAACAGAACAGGGTCTAAAATTTAGAAAACCCACTTATGCTTGCTTAAGGGGAAAGGTGAGTTGGGGTGCTGCATAAAAGCAGAGATTGAAATGAGCACAGATAAAGTTCCTTAAGCCAAATATGGAATAGACAAGAGCTACTCCTTGCTCAACCAAATGGACTCAACACCCCATATTAAACGCCTAAGAATGTACCTGACTAGTAAGTATCTTAAAACCGATGGATTGCTATGTCTCTGAAAGAGAATCAAGCGTGTGTACAGGGGCATGAACGCAGCAGTGATAGGATTGTAGAGGTTCGGTGAGCAAATGAAGACCCGTTGAAGTCATATTGCATGGTACCCATTCCTTGGGTCTCAACTCTCCAGCTTTAAGGGATTCTTCGTTCAGCTGAAACATGCATTTGGAACCCAGAGTATGATCAACCGTGTGATCGGGAGACGGGTTCAAATATGTCTCAGTTTTCGTCCGCTGGTACTCGGGTGCAACCTTCCAGACGCTTTACTACCACTCGCCCGACTTGGAGAGTCAGTGCCTTTAACCTCCTGTTTGGCCCAGTTTGCAATTTCTGCGGAAGATGTACAGGGATAGGGAGAACCAATGAGAGACTAGCTGGAGGTGTCTGGACGGGCAAATTTAACTCTCATTTCCCACCAGGAAGAGGAATTAACCAAAGGCTCAGCGTGCCGTGCCAGAACCAGATTAGGGCCTGAAGCAATCCTGCGGTGTTGCGGCCAGCTCACAAGAAAGCGAGTTGAGGAAAGGAGCTCAGGGGCACTGTAATTCACAAACCTGCAGAGTTATAAATGACAGCTATCGTCCAAAAATATACGGAAGTAAGGCTGCCAAGAGGACTTGAAAGCGGGGCAGAATTGCAGGAAACCGATTTCAGGAGGTAGACTGGAATTGCATTTAAAGCATAGGAAAAGAGGCAGAACGTCGACAATGATGCACTTGGCCAAAAAGGGTGTATGCGTTTTTTCCTGAATATATTCAGGAAAAAAGGCATACGCCCTTTTTGGCCAACCAAGCAAGCTTGCAAAGGAAATCTGCACTACAATGAAGTCTCACTTCCCCCCGGTCAATAGGGCCATCTGAAAAAAGTGTAAAATCCAGAAAGGCAGGACAGGCCATGGAGAACTGGGAGCCTTGTTATGCTGATGGGCGGGATGTAAATTGCCAACAGCCAATCGGGAGAAGTGTATGGTGTTTCCTGAAACATCTAAAAAACAAAGCAACAGAGCCTAGGGCACTTCCACTTATGGTCCTATAGCTTAGGGAAATTAAAATCAAAAAGACACAGCCACCCAAAATTTGGGACGGCTCTGTTTACAAGAACCTCGTTTATGGTACAAGTTCAATATCACAGAAAGTGAAAAATGGATAAAGAATTTGTGTTACTTCTGTACAATGCAATATCACTCAGCAATGAAATCTATGTCAACAGGCCTGTAGCAGAAAATGAGTGTGTTCAGGTATGATGATTCTAACTGAAATAAGTCACACAGAAAAAGAAACATCATAAGATATCACTAATACACGGAATGTAAACTTGGCTACACAGGAACTGAATTACAAAAGAGAACAGGGTCTCAAATTTAGAAAACCCACTTATGCTTGCTTAAGGGGAAAGGTGAGTTGCGGTGCTGCATAAAACCAGAGATTGAAATGAGCACAGATAAAATTCCTTAAGCCAAATATGTAATAGACAAGAGCTACTCCTTGCTCAACGAAATGGACTCAACACCCCATATTAAAAGCCTAGGAATGTACCTGACTAGTAAGTATCTTAAAAGCTATGGATTGCTATGTCTCCGAAAGAGAATCAAGCGTGTGTACAGGGGCATAAACGCAGCAGTGATAGGATTGGAGAGGTTCGGTGAGCAAATGAAGACCCTTTGAAGTCATATTGCATGGTACCCATTCCACGGGTCTCAACTCTCCAGGTTTAAGGGATTCTTCCTTCAGCTAAAGCATGCATGTGGAACCCAGAGTATGATCAACCGTGTGATCGGGAGACGTGTTCCAATATGTCTTAGTTCTCGTCCCCTGGTACTCGGGTGCAACATTCCAGACACTTTACTAACACTCTCCCGACTTGGAGAGTCAGTGCCTTTAACCTCCTGTTTGGCCCAGTTTGCAATTTCTGCGGAAGATGAACAGGAATAGGGAGAACCAATGAGAGACTGGCTGGAGTGTCTGGATGGGCAAATTTAACTCTCACTTCCCACCAGGAAGAGGAATTAACCAAAGGCTCAGCGTGCCGTGCCAGAACCAGATTAGGGCCTGAAGCAATCCTGCGGTGTTGCGGCCAGCTCACAAGAAAGCGAGTTGAAGAAAGGAGCTCGGGGCACTGTAATTCACAACCATGTAGAGTTATAAATGAAAGCTATCGTCCAAAAATATACTGAAGTAAGGCTGCCAAGAGGACTTGAAAGCGGGCCAGAATTGCAGGAAACCGATTTCAGGAGGTAGACTGGAATTGCATTTAAAGCATAGGAAAAGAGGCAGAACGTCCACAATGATGCACTTGGCCAAAAAGGGCGTATGCGTTTTTTCCTGAATATATTCAGGAAAAAACGCATACGCCCTTTTTGGCCAACCAAGCAAGCTTGCAAAGGAAATCTGCACTACAGTGAAGTCTCACTTCCCACCGGTCAAAAGGGCCATCTGAAGAACGTGTAAAATCCAGAAAGGCAGGACAGGCCATGGAGAACTGGGAGCCTTGTTATGCTGATGGGCGGGATGTAAATTGCCAACAGCCACTTGAGAGAAGTGTATGGTGTTTCCTGAAACATATAAAAAACAAAGCAACAGAGCCTAGGGCACTTCCGCTTATGGTCCTATAGCTTAGGGAAATTAAAATCAAAAAGACACAGCAACCCCAAAGTTCGGGACGGCTCTGTATACAAGAACCTCATTTACGGTACAAGTTCAATTTCTCAGAAAGTGAAAAATGGATAAAGAAGTTGTGGTACTTACATACAATGCAATATCACTCAGCAATGAAATCTATGTCATCAGGCCTGTAGCAGCATAATGAGTGGATTCAGGTATGATGATTCTACTGAAATACACAGAAAAAGAAACATGATAAGATAACACTAATACACGGAATGTAAACTTGGCTACACAGGAACTGAATTACAAAACAGAACAGGGTCTCAAATTTAGAAAATCAACTTATGCTTGCTTAAGGGGAAAGGTGAGCTGGGGTGCTGCATAAAACCAGAGATTGAAATGAGCACAGATAAAGTTCCTTAAGCCAAATATGGAATAGACAAGAGCTACTCCTTGCTCAACGAAATGGGCTCAACACCCCATATTAAACGCCTAAGAATGTATCTGACTAGTAAGTATCTTAAAACCTATGGATTGCTATGTCTGTGAAAGAGAATCAAGCGTGAGTACAGGGGCATAAACGCAGGAGTGATAGGATTGGAGAGGTTCGGTGAGCAAATGAAGACCCTTTGAAGTCATATTGCATGGTACCCATTCCACGGGTCTCAACTCTCCAGGTTTAAGTGATTCTTCCTTCAGCTAAAACATGCATGTGCAACACAGAGTATGATCAACCGTGTGATTGGGAGACGTGTTGAAATATGTCTCAGTTCACGTCCCCTGGTACTCGGGTGCAACATTCCAGACGCTTTACTAACACTCTCCCGACTTGGAGAGTCAGTGCCTTTAACCTCCTGATTGGCCCAGTTTGCAATTTCTGCGGAAGATGAACAGGAATAGGGAGGACCAATGAGACACTAGCTGGAGGTGTCTGGACGGGCAAATTTAACTCTCATTTCCCACCAGGAAGAGGAATTAACCAAAGGCTCAGCGTGCCGTGCCGGAACCAGATTAGGGCCTGAAGCAATCCTGCGGTGTTGCGGCCAGCTCACAAGAAAGCGAGTTGAAGAAAGGAGCTCAGGGGCACAGTAATTCACAAACCTGCAGAGATATAAATGACAGCTATCGTCCAAAAATATACGGAAGTAAGGCTGCCAAGAGGACTTGAAAGCGGGGCAGAATTGCAGGAAACCGATTTCAGGAGGTAGACTGGAATTGCATTTAAAGCATAGGAAAAGAGGCAGAACGTCGACAATGATGCACTTGGCCAAAAAGGGTGTATGCGTTTTTTCCTGAATATATTCAGGAAAAAAGGCATACGCCCTTTTTGGCCAACCAAGCAAGCTTGCAAAGGAAATCTGCACTACAATGAAGTCTCACTTCCCCCCGGTCAATAGGGCCATCTGAAAAAAGTGTAAAATCCAGAAAGGCAGGACAGGCCATGGAGAACTGGGAGCCTTGTTATGCTGATGGGCGGGATGTAAATTGCCAACAGCCAATCGGGAGAAGTGTATGGTGTTTCCTGAAACATCTAAAAAACAAAGCAACAGAGCCTAGGGCACTTCCACTTATGGTCCTATAGCTTAGGGAAATTAAAATCAAAAAGACACAGCCACCCAAAATTTGGGACGGCTCTGTTTACAAGAACCTCGTTTATGGTACAAGTTCAATATCACAGAAAGTGAAAAATGGATAAAGAATTTGTGTTACTTCTGTACAATGCAATATCACTCAGCAATGAAATCTATGTCAACAGGCCTGTAGCAGAAAATGAGTGGGTTCAGGTATGATGATTCTAACTGAAATAAGTCACACAGAAAAAGAAACATCATAAGACATCACTAATACACGGAATGTAAACTTGGCTACACATGAACTGAATTACAAAACAGAACAGGGTCTCAAATTTAGAAAACCCACTTATGCTTGCTTAAGGGGAAAGGTGAGTTGCGGTGCTGAATAAAACCAGAGATTGAAATGAGCACAGATAAAATTCCTTAAGCCAAATATGTAATAGACAAGAGCTACTCCTTGCTCAACGAAATGGACTCAACACCCCATATTAAAAGCCTAGGAATGTACCTGACTAGTAAGTATCTTAAAAGCTATGGATTGCTATGTCTCCGAAAGAGAATCAAGCGTGTGTACAGGGGCATAAACGCAGCAGTGATAGGATTGGAGAGGTTCGGTGAGCAAATGAAGACCCTTTGAAATCATATTGCATGGTACCCATTCCACGGGTCTCAACTCTCCAGGTTTAAGGGATTCTTCCTTCAGCTAAAACATGCATGTGGAACCCAGAGTATGATCAACAGTGTGATCGGCAGACGTGTTCCAATATGTCTCAGTTCTCATCCCCTGGTACTCGGGTGCAACATTCCAGACGCTTTACTAACTCTCTCCCGACTTGGAGAGTCAGTGCCTTTAACCACCTGTTTGGCCCAGTTTGCAATTTCTGCGGAAGATGAACAGGAATAGGGAGAACCAATGAGAGAGTAGCTGGAGGTGTCTGGACGGGCAAATTTAACTCTCATTTCCCACCAGAAGAGGAATTAACCAAAGTCTCAGCCTGCCGTGCCGGAACCATATTAGGGCCTGAAGCAATCCTGTGTTGTTGCGGCCAGCTCACAAGAAACCGAGTTGAAGAAAGGGGCTCAGGGGCACTGTAATTCACAAACCTGCAGAGTTATAAATGACAGCTATCGTCCAAAAATATACTGAAGTAAGGCTGCCAAGAGGACTTGAAAGCGGGGCAGAATTGCAGGAAACCGATTTCAGGAGGTACACTGGAATTGCACTTAAAGCATAGGAAAAGAGGCAGAACATGGACAATGATGCACTTGGCCAAAAAGGGCATATACGTTTTTTCCTGAATGTATTCAGGAAAAAACGCATACGCACTTTTTGGCCAACCAAGCAAGCTTGCAAAGGAAATCTGCACTACAATGAAGTCTCACTTCCCCCTGGTCAAAAGGGCCAACTGAAAAAAGTGTAAAATCCAGAAAGGCAGGACAGGCCATGGAGAACTGGGAGCCTTATTATGCTGATGGGCGGGATGTAAATTGCCAACAGCCACTGGGAAGAAGTGTATGGTGTTTCCTGAAACATCTAAAAAACAAAGAAACAGAGCCTAGGGCACTTCCACATATGGTCCTATAGCTTAGGGAAATTAAAATCAAAAAGACACAGCCACCCCAAAATTTGGGAAGGCTCTGTTTACAAGAAACTCCTTTACGGGACAAGTTCAATATCGCAGAAAGTGAAAAATGGATAAAGCAGTTGTGGCACTTACGTACAATGCAATATCACTCAGCAATGAAATCTATGTCATCAGGCCCGTAGCAGCATAATGAGTGGATTCAGGTATGATGATTCTATCTGAAATAAGTCACACAGAAAAAGAAACATCATAAGATATTACTAATACATGGAATGTAAACTTGGCTACACAGGAACTTTATTACAAAAGAGAACAGGGTCTCAAATTTAGAAAACCAACTTATGCTTGCTTAAGGGGAAAGGTGATTTGGGGTGCTGGATAAAACCAGAGATTGAAATGAGCACAGATAAAGTTCCTTAAGCCAAATATGTCATAGACAAGAGCTACTCCTTGCTAAACGAAATGGACTCAACACCCCATATTAAACGCCTAAGAATGTAGCTGACTAGAAAGTATCTTAAAACCTATGGATTGCTATGTCTCCAAAAGAGAATCAAGCGTGTGTACAGGGGCATAAACGCAGCAGTGATAGGATTGGAGAGGTTCGGTGAGCAAATGAAGACCCTTTGAAGTCATATTGCATGGTACCCATTCCACGGGTCTCAACTCTCCAGGTTTAAGGGATTCTTCCTTCAGCTAAAGCATGCATGTGGAACCCAGAGTATGATCAACTGTGTGATCGGGAGACGTGTTCCAATATGTCTCAGTTCTCGTCCCCTGGTACTCGGGTGCAACATTCCAGACGCTTTACTAACACTCTCCCGACTTGGAGAGTCAGTGCCTTTAACCTCCTGTTTGGCCCAGTTTGCAATTTCTGTGGAAGAAGAACAGGAATAGTGAGAACCAATGAGAGACAACCTGGAGGTGTCTGGACGGGCAAATTTAACTCTCATTTCCCACCAGGAAGAGGAATTAACCAAAGGCTCAGCGTGCCGTGCCGGAACCAGATTAGGGCCTGAAGCAATCCTGCGGTGTTGCGGCCAACTCACAAGAAAGCGAGTTGAAGAAAGGAGCTCAGGGGCACTGTAATTCACAACCTGCAGAGTTATAAATGACAGCTATCATCCAAAAATATACTAAAGTAAGGCTGCCAAGAGGACTTGAAAGCGGGGCAGAATTGCACGAAACCGATTTCAGGAGGTAGACTGGAATTGCATTTAAAGCATAGGAAAAGAGGCAAAACGTCGACAATGATGCCCTTGGCCAAAAAGGGCGTATGCGTCTTTTCCTGAATATATTCTGGAAAAAAAGCATACGCCCTTTTTGGCCAACCAAGCAAGCTTGCAAAGGAAATCTGCACTACAATGAAGTCTCACTTCCCCCCAGTCAAAAGGGCCATGTGAAAAAAGTGTAAAATCCAGAAAGGCAGGACAGGCCATGGAGAACTGGGAGCCTTGTTATGCTGATGGGCGGGATGTAAATTGCCAACAGCCACTAGGGAGAAGTGTATGGTGTTTCCTGAAACATCTAAAAAACAAAGCAACAGAGCCTAGGGCACTTCCACTTATGGTCCTATAGCTTAGGGAAATTAAAATCAAAAAGACACAGCCACCCCAAAGTTTGGGACGGCTCTGTTTACAAGAACCTCGTTTACGGTACAAGTTCAATATCGCAGAAAGTGAAAAATGGATAAAGAAGTTGTGGTACTTACGTACTATGCAATATCACTCAGCAATGAAATCTATGTCATCAGGCCCGTAGCAGCATAATGAGTGGATTCAGGTATGATGATTCTAACTGAAATAAGTCACACAGAAAAAGAAACATCATAAGATATCACTAATACACGGAATGTAAACTTGGCTACACAGGAACTGGATTACAAAACAGAACAGGGTCTCAAATTGAGAAAACCAACTTATGCTCGCTTAAGGGGAAAGGTGAGTTGGGGTGCTGCATAAAACCAGAGATTGAAATGAGCACAGATAAAGTTCCTTAAGCCAAATATGGAATAGACAAGAGCTACTACTTGCTCAACGAAATGGACTCAACACCCCATATTAAACGCCTAAGAATGTACCTGACTAGTAAGTATCTTAAAACCTATGGATTGCTATGTCTCTGAAAGAGAATCAAGCGTGAGTACAGGGCGTAAACGCAGGAGTGATAGGATTGGAGAGGTTCGGTGAGCAAATGAAGACCCTTTGAAGTCATATTGCATGGTACCCATTCCACGGGTCTCAACTCTCCAGGTTTAAGGGATTCTTCCTTCAGCTAAAACATGCATGTGGAACCCAGAGTATGATCAACAGTGTGATCGGGAGACGTGTTCCAATATGTCTCAGTTCTCATCCCCTGGTACTCGGGTGCAACATTCCAGACGCTTTACTAACTCTCTCCCGACTTGGAGAGTCAGTGCCTTTAACCACCTGTTTGGCCCAGTTTGCAATTTCTGCGGAAGATGAACAGGAATAGGGAGAACCAATGAGAGAGTAGCTGGAGGTGTCTGGACGGGCAAATTTAACTCTCATTTCCCACCAGAAGAGGAATTAACCAAAGTCTCAGCCTGCCGTGCCGGAACCATATTAGGGCCTGAAGCAATCCTGTGTTGTTGCGGCCAGCTCACAAGAAACCGAGTTGAAGAAAGGGGCTCAGGGGCACTGTAATTCACAAACCTGCAGAGTTATAAATGACAGCTATCGTCCAAAAATATACTGAAGTAAGGCTGCCAAGAGGACTTGAAAGCGGGGCAGAATTGCAGGAAACCGATTTCAGGAGGTACACTGGAATTGCACTTAAAGCATAGGAAAAGAGGCAGAACATGGACAATGATGCACTTGGCCAAAAAGGGCATATACGTTTTTTCCTGAATGTATTCAGGAAAAAACGCATACGCACTTTTTGGCCAACCAAGCAAGCTTGCAAAGGAAATCTGCACTACAATGAAGTCTCACTTCCCCCTGGTCAAAAGGGCCAACTGAAAAAAGTGTAAAATCCAGAAAGGCAGGACAGGCCATGGAGAACTGGGAGCCTTATTATGCTGATGGGCGGGATGTAAATTGCCAACAGCCACTGGGAAGAAGTGTATGGTGTTTCCTGAAACATCTAAAAAACAAAGAAACAGAGCCTAGGGCACTTCCACATATGGTCCTATAGCTTAGGGAAATTAAAATCAAAAAGACACAGCCACCCCAAAATTTGGGAAGGCTCTGTTTACAAGAAACTCCTTTACGGGACAAGTTCAATATCGCAGAAAGTGAAAAATGGATAAAGCAGTTGTGGCACTTACGTACAATGCAATATCACTCAGCAATGAAATCTATGTCATCAGGCCCGTAGCAGCATAATGAGTGGATTCAGGTATGATGATTCTATCTGAAATAAGTCACACAGAAAAAGAAACATCATAAGATATTACTAATACATGGAATGTAAACTTGGCTACACAGGAACTTTATTACAAAAGAGAACAGGGTCTCAAATTTAGAAAACCAACTTATGCTTGCTTAAGGGGAAAGGTGATTTGGGGTGCTGGATAAAACCAGAGATTGAAATGAGCACAGATAAAGTTCCTTAAGCCAAATATGTCATAGACAAGAGCTACTCCTTGCTAAACGAAATGGACTCAACACCCCATATTAAACGCCTAAGAATGTAGCTGACTAGAAAGTATCTTAAAACCTATGGATTGCTATGTCTCCAAAAGAGAATCAAGCGTGTGTACAGGGGCATAAACGCAGCAGTGATAGGATTGGAGAGGTTCGGTGAGCAAATGAAGACCCTTTGAAGTCATATTGCATGGTACCCATTCCACGGGTCTCAACTCTCCAGGTTTAAGGGATTCTTCCTTCAGCTAAAGCATGCATGTGGAACCCAGAGTATGATCAACTGTGTGATCGGGAGACGTGTTCCAATATGTCTCAGTTCTCGTCCCCTGGTACTCGGGTGCAACATTCCAGACGCTTTACTAACACTCTCCCGACTTGGAGAGTCAGTGCCTTTAACCTCCTGTTTGGCCCAGTTTGCAATTTCTGTGGAAGAAGAACAGGAATAGTGAGAACCAATGAGAGACAACCTGGAGGTGTCTGGACGGGCAAATTTAACTCTCATTTCCCACCAGGAAGAGGAATTAACCAAAGGCTCAGCGTGCCGTGCCGGAACCAGATTAGGGCCTGAAGCAATCCTGCGGTGTTGCGGCCAACTCACAAGAAAGCGAGTTGAAGAAAGGAGCTCAGGGGCACTGTAATTCACAACCTGCAGAGTTATAAATGACAGCTATCATCCAAAAATATACTAAAGTAAGGCTGCCAAGAGGACTTGAAAGCGGGGCAGAATTGCACGAAACCGATTTCAGGAGGTAGACTGGAATTGCATTTAAAGCATAGGAAAAGAGGCAGAACGTCGACAATGATGCCCTTGGCCAAAAAGGGCGTATGCGTCTTTTCCTGAATATATTCTGGAAAAAAAGCATACGCCCTTTTTGGCCAACCAAGGAAGATTGCAAAGGAAATCTGCACTACAATGAAGTCTCACTTCCCCCCAGTCAAAAGGGCCATGTGAAAAAAGTGTAAAATCCAGAAAGTCAGGACAGGCCATGGAGAACTGGGAGCCTTGTTATGCTGATGGGCGGGATGTAAATTGCCAACAGCCACTAGGGAGAAGTGTATGGTGTTTCCTGAAACATCTAAAAAACAAAGCAACAGAGCCTAGGGCACTTCCACTTATGGTCCTATAGCTTAGGGAAATTAAAATCAAAAAGACACAGCCACCCCAAAGTTTGGGACGGCTCTGTTTACAAGAACCTCGTTTACGGTACAAGTTCAATATCGCAGAAAGTGAAAAATGGATAAAGAAGTTGTGGTACTTACGTACTATGCAATATCACTCAGCAATGAAATCTATGTCATCAGGCCCGTAGCAGCATAATGAGTGGATTCAGGTATGATGATTCTAACTGAAATAAGTCACACAGAAAAAGAAACATCATAAGATATCACTAATACACGGAATGTAAACTTGGCTACACAGGAACTGGATTACAAAACAGAACAGGGTCTCAAATTGAGAAAACCAACTTATGCTCGCTTAAGGGGAAAGGTGAGTTGGGGTGCTGCATAAAACCAGAGATTGAAATGAGCACAGATAAAGTTCCTTAAGCCAAATATGGAATAGACAAGAGCTACTACTTGCTCAACGAAATGGACTCAACACCCCATATTAAACGCCTAAGAATGTACCTGACTAGTAAGTATCTTAAAACCTATGGATCGCTATGTCTCCGAAAGAGAATCAAGCGTGTGTACAGGGGCATAAACGCAGCAGTGATAGGATTGGAGAGGTTCGGTGAGCAAATGAAGACCCTTTGAAGTCATATTGCATGGTACCCATTCCACGGGTCTCAACTCTCCAGGTTTAAGGGATTCTTCCTTCAGCTAAAGCATGCATGTGGAACCCAGAGTATGATCAACCGTGTGATCGGGAGACGTGTTCCAATATGTCTCAGTTCTCGTCCCCTGGTACTCGGGTGCAACATTCCAGACGCTTTACTAACACTCTCCCGACTTGGAGAGTCAGTGCCTTTAACCTCCTGTTTGGCCCAGTTTGCAATTTCTGCGGAAGATGAACAGGAATAGGGAGAACCAATGAGAGACTGGCTGGAGTGTCTGGATGGGCAAATTTAACTCTCACTTCCCACCAGGAAGAGGAATTAACCAAAGGCTCAGCGTGCCGTGCCAGAACCAGATTAGGGCCTGAAGCAATCCTGCGGTGTTGCGGCCAGCTCACAAGAAAGCGAGTTGAAGAAAGGAGCTCAGGGGCACTGTAATTCACAACCATGTAGAGTTATAAATGAAAGCTATCGTCCAAAAATATACTGAAGTAAGGCTGCCAAGAGGACTTGAAAGCGGGCCAGAATTGCAGGAAACCGATTTCAGGAGGTAGACTGGAATTGCATTTAAAGCATAGGAAAAGAGGCAGAACGTCCACAATGATGCACTTGGCCAAAAAGGGCGTATGCGTTTTTTCCTGAATATATTCAGGAAAAAACGCATACGCCCTTTTTGGCCAACCAAGCAAGCTTGCAAAGGAAATCTGCACTACAGTGAAGTCTCACTTCCCACCAGTCAAAAGGGCCATCTGAAGAACGTGTAAAATCCAGAAAGGCAGGACAGGCCATGGAGAACTGGGAGCCTTGTTATGCTGATGGGCGGGATGTAAATTGCCAACAGCCACTTGAGAGAAGTGTATGGTGTTTCCTGAAACATATAAAAAACAAAGCAACAGAGCCTAGGGCACTTCCGCTTATGGTCCTATAGCTTAGGGAAATTAAAATCAAAAAGACACAGCAACCCCAAAGTTCGGGACGGCTCTGTATACAAGAACCTCATTTACGGTACAAGTTCAATTTCGCAGAAAGTGAAAAATGGATAAAGAAGTTGTGGTACTTACATACAATGCAATATCACTCAGCAATGAAATCTATGTCATCAGGCCTGTAGCAGCATAATGAGTGGATTCAGGTATGATGATTCTACTGAAATACACAGAAAAAGAAACATGATAAGATAACACTAATACACGGAATGTAAACTTGGCTACACAGGAACTGAATTACAAAACAGTACAGGGTCTCAAATTTAGAAAATCAACTTATGCTTGCTTAAGGGGAAAGGTGAGCTGGGGTGCTGCATAAAACCAGAGATTGAAATGAGCACAGATAAAGTTCCTTAAGCCAAATATGGAATAGACAAGAGCTACACCTTGCTCAACGAAATGGGCTCAACACCCCATATTAAACGCCTAAGAATGTATCTGACTAGTAAGTATCTTAAAACCTATGGATTGCTATGTCTGTGAAAGAGAATCAAGCGTGAGTACAGGGGCATAAACGCAGGAGTGATAGGATTGGAGAGGTTCGGTGAGCAAATGAAGACCCTTTGAAGTCATATTGCATGGTACCCATTCCACGGGTCTCAACTCTCCAGGTTTAAGTGATTCTTCCTTCAGCTAAAACATGCATGTGCAACCCAGAGTATGATCAACCGTGTGATTGGGAGACGTGTTGAAATATGTCTCAGTTCACGTCCCCTGGTACTCGGGTGCAACATTCCAGACGCTTTACTAACACTCTCCCGACTTGGAGAGTCAGTGCCTTTAACCTCCTGATTGGCCCAGTTTGCAATTTCTGCGGAAGATGAACAGGAATAGGGAGGACCAATGAGACACTAGCTGGAGGTGTCTGGACGGGCAAATTTAACTCTCATTTCCCACCAGGAAGAGGAATTAACCAAAGGCTCAGCGTGCCGTGCCGGAACCAGATTAGGGCCTGAAGCAATCCTGCGGTGTTGCGGCCAGCTCACAAGAAAGCGAGTTGAAGAAAGGAGCTCAGGGGCACTGTAATTCACAACCTGCAGAGTTATAAATGACAGCTATCATCCAAAAATATACTGAAGTAAGGCTGCCAAGAGGACTTGAAAGCGGGGCAGAATTGCAGGAAACCGATTTCAGGAGGTAGACTGGAATTGCATTTAAAGCATAGGAAAAGAGGCAGAACGTCGACAATGATGCCCTTGGCCAAAAAGGGCGTATGCGTCTTTTCCTGAATATATTCTGGAAAAAAAGCATACGCCCTTTTTGGCCAACCAAGCAAGCTTGCAAAAGAAATCTGCACTACAATGAAGTCTCACTTCCCCCCAGTCAAAAGGGCCATGTGAAAAAAGTGTAAAATCCAGAAAGGCAGGACAGGCCATGGAGAACTGAGAGCCTTGTTAAGGTGATGGGCGGGATGTAAATTGCCAACAGCCACTAGGGAGAAGTGTATGGTGTTTCCTGAAACATCTAAAACACAAAGCAACAGAGCCTAGGGCACTTCCACTTATGGTCCTATAGCTTAGGGAAATTAAAATCAAAAAGACACAGCCACCCCAAAGTTTGGGACGGCTCTGTTTACAAGAACCTCGTTTACGGTACAAGTTCAATATCGCAGAAAGTGAAAAATGGATAAAGAAGTTGTGGTACTTACGTACAATGCAATATCACTCAGCAATGAAATCTATGTCATCAGGCCCGTAGCAGCATAGAGTGGATTCAGGTATGATGATTCTAACTGAAATAAGTCACACAGAAAAAGAAACATCATAAGATATCACTAATACACGGAATGTAAACTTGGCTACACAGGAACTGGATTACAAAACAGAACAGGGTCTCAAATTGAGAAAACCAACTTATGCTCGCTTAAGGGGAAAGGTGAGTTGGGGTGCTGCATAAAACCAGAGATTGAAATGAGCACAGATAAAGTTCCTTAAGCCAAATATGGAATAGACAAGAGCTACTACTTGCTCAACGAAATGGACTCAACACCCCATATTAAACGCCTAAGAATGTACCTGACTACTAAGTATCTTAAAACCTATGGATTTCTATGTCTCTGAAAGAGAATCAAGCGTGAGTACAGGGCATAAACGCAGGAGTGATAGGATTGGAGAGGTTCGGTGAGCAAATGAAGACCCTTTGAAGTCATATTGCATGGTACCCATTCCACGGGTCTCAACTCTCCAGGTTTAAGGGATTCTTCCTTCAGCTGAAACATGCATGTGGAACCCAGAGTATGATCAACCATGTGATCGGGAGACGTGTTCCAATATGTCTCAGTTTTCGTCCGCTGGTACTAGGGTGCAACCTTCCAGACGCTTTACTACCACTCGCACGACTTGGAGAGTCAGTGCCTTTAACCTCCTGTTTGGCCCAGTTTGCAATTTCTGCGGAAGATGAACAAGAATAGGGAGAACCAATGAGAGACTAGCTGGAGGTGTCTGGACGGGCAAATTTAACTCTCACTTCCCACCAGGAAGAGGAATTAACCAAAGGCTCAGCGTGCCTTGCGGGAACGAGATTAGGGCCTGAAACAATCCTGCGGTGTTGCGGCCAGCTCACAAGAAAGCGAGTTGAAGAAAGGAGCTCAGGGGCACTGTAATTCACAAACCTGCAGAGTTATAAATGACAGCTATTGTCCAAAAATATACTGAAGTAAGGCTGCCAAGAGGACTTGAAAGCGGGGCAGAATTGCAGGAAACCGATTTCAGGAGGTAGACTGGAATTGCATTTAAAGCATAGGAAAAGAGGCAGAACGTCGACAATGATGCACTTGGCCAAAAAGGGCGTATGCGTTTTTTCCTGAATATATTCAGGAAAAAATGCATACGCCCTTTTTGGCCAACCAAGCAAGCTTGCAAAGGAAATCTGCACTACAATGAAGTCTCACATCCCCCCGGTCAAAAGGGCCATGTGAAAAAAGTGTAAAATCCAGAAAGGCAGGACAGGCCATGGAGAACTGGGAGCCTTGTCATGCTGATGGGCGGGATGTAAATTGCCAACAGCCACTCGGGAGAAGTGTATGGTGTTTCCTGAAACATCTAAAAAACAAAGCAACAGAGCCTAGGGCACTTCCACTTATAGTCCTATAGCTTAGGGAAATTAAAATCAAAAAGACACAGCCACCCCAAAGTTTGGGACGGCTCTGTTTACAAGAACCTCGTTTACGTTACAAATTCAACATCGCAGAAAGTGAAAAATGGATAAAGAAGTTGTGGTACTTACGTATAATGGAATACCACTGAGCAATGAAATCTATGTCATCAGGCCCATAGCAGCATAGAGTGGATTCAGGTATGATGATTCTAACTGAAATAAGTCACACAGAAAAAGAAACATCATAAGATATCACTAATACACGGAATGTAAACTTGGCTACACAGGAACTGGATTACAAAACAGAACAGGGTCTCAAATTCAGAAAACCAACTTATGCTTGCTTAAGGGTAAAGGTGAGTTGGGGTGCTGCATAAAACCAGAGATTGAAATGAGCACAGATAAAGTTCCTTAAGCCAAATATGGAATAGACAAGAGCTACTACTTGATCAACGAAATGGACTGAAAACCCCATATTAAACGCCTAATAATCTACCTGACTATTAAGTATCTTAAAACCTATGGATTGCTATGTCTCTGAAAGAGAATCAAGCGTGAGTACAGGGGCATAAACGCAGCAGTGATAGGATTGGAGAGGTTCGGTGAGCAAATGAAGACCCTTTGAAGTCATATTGCATGGTACCCATTCCACGGGTCTCAACTCTCCAGGTTTAAGGGATTCTTCCTTCAGCTAAAACATGCATGTGGAACCCAGAGTATGATCAACCGTGTGATCGGGAGACGTGTTCAAATATGTCTCAGTTCTCATCCCCTGGTACTCGGGTGCAACATTCCAGACGCTTTACTAACTCTCTCCCGACTTGGAGAGTCAGTGCCTTTAACCTCCTGTTTGGCCCAGTTTGCAAATTCTGCGGAAGATGAACAGGAATAGGGAGAACCAATGAGAGACTAGCTGGAGGTGTCTGGACGGGCAAATTTAACTCTCATTTCCCACCAGGAAGAGGAATTAACCAAAGGCTCAGCGTGCCGTGCCGGAACCAGATTAAGACCTGAAGCAATCATGCGGTGTTGCGGCCAGCTCACAAGAAAGCGAGTTGAAGAAAGGAGCTCAGGGGCACTGTAATTCACAAACCTGCAGAGTTATAAATGACAGGTATCATCCAAAAATATACTGAAGTAAGGCTGCCAAGAGGACTTGAAAGCAGGGCAGAATTGCAGTCAACCGATTTCAGGAGGTAGACTGGAATTGCATTTAAAGCATAGGAAAAGAGGCAGAACGTCGACAATGATGCACTTGGCCAAAAAGGGCGTATGCGTCTTTTCCTGAATATATTCAGGAAAAAACGCATACGCCCTTTTTGGCCAACCAAGCAAGCTTGCAAAGGAAATCTGCACTACAATGAAGTCTCACTTCCCCCCGGTCAAAAGGGCCATCTGAGAAAAGTGTAAAATCCAGAAAGGCAGGACAGGCCATGGAGAACTGGGAGCCTTGTTATGCTGATGGGCGGGATGTAAATTGCCAACAGCCACTTGGGAGAAGTGTATGGTGTTTCCTAAAACATCTAAAAAACAAAGCAACAGAGCCTAGGGCACTTCCACTTATGGTCCTATAGCTTAGGGAAATTAAAATAAAAAAGACACAGCCACCCAAAATTTGGGACGGCTCTGTTTACAAGAACCTCGTTTATGGTAAAAGTTCAATATCACAGAAAGTGAAAAATGGATAAAGAATTTGTGGTACTTACGTACAATGCAATATCACTCAGCAATGAAATCTATGTCAACAGGCCTGTAGCAGAAAATGAGTGGGTTCAGGTATGATGATTCTAACTGAAATAAGTCACACAGAAAAAGAAACATCATAAGATATCACTAATACACGGAATGTAAACTTGGCTACACAGGAAATGGATTACAAAACAGAACAGGGTCTCAAATTTAGAAAACCCTCTTATGCTTGCTTAAGGGGAAAGGTGAGTTGGGGTGCTGCATAAAACAAGAGATTGAAATGAGCACAGATAAAGTTCCTTAAGCCAAATATGGAATAGACAAGAGCTACTCCTTGCTCAACGAGATGGACTCAAAATCCCATATTAAACGCCGAATAATCTACCTGACTAGTAAGTATCTTAAAACCTATGGATTGCTATGTCTGTGAAAGAGAATCAAGCGTGAGTACAGGGGCATAAAGGCAGGAGTGATAGGATTGGAGAGGTTCGGTGAGCAAATGAAGACCCTTTGAAGTCATATTGCATGGTACCCATTCCACGGGTCTCAACTCTTCAGGTTTAAGTGATTCTTCCTTCAGCTAAAACATGCATGTGGAACCCAGAGTATGATCAACGGTGTGATCGGGAGACGTGTTCAAATATGTCTCAGTTCTCGTCCCCTGGTACTCGGGTGCAACATTCCAGATGCTTTACTAACACTCTCCCGACTTGGAGAGTCAGTGCCTTTAACCTCCTGATTGGCCCAGTTTGCAATTTCCGCGGAAGATGTACAGGGATAGGGAGGACCAATGAGAGACTAGCTGGAGGTGTCTGGACGGGCAAATTTAACTCTCATTTCCCACCAGGAAGAGGAATTAACCAAAGGCTCAGCATGCCGTGCCGGAACTAGATTAGGGCCTGAAGCAATCCTGCGGTGTTGCGGCCAGCTCACAAGAAAGCGAGTTGAAGAAAGGAGCTCAGGGTCACTGTAATTCACAAACCTGCAGAGTTATAAATGACAGCTATCGTCCAAAAATATACTGAAGTAAGGCTGCCAAGAGGACTTGAAAGCGGGGCAGAATTGCAGGAAACCGATTTCTGGAGGTAGACTGGAATTGCATTTAAAGCATAGGAAAAGAGGCAGAACGTCGACAATGATGCACTTGGCCAAAAAGGGCGTATGCGTCTTTTCCTGAATATATTCAGGAAAAAACGCATACGCACTTTTTGACCAACCAAGCAAGCTTGCAAAGGAAATCTGCACTAAAATGAAGTCTCACTTCCCCCCAGTCAAAAGGGCCATCTGAAAAAAGTGTAAAATCCAGAAAGGCAGGACAGGCCATGGAGAACTGGGAGCCTTGTTATGCTGATGGGCGGGATGTACATTGCCAACAGCCACTAGGGAGAAGTGTATGGTGTTTCCTGAAACATCTAAAAAACAAAGCAACAGAGCCTAGGGCACTTCCACTTATGGTCCTATAGCTTAGGGAAATTAAAATCAAAAAGACACAGCCACCCCAAAGTTTGGGACGGCTCTGCTTACAAAAACCTCGTTTACGGTACAAGTTCAATATCACAGAAAGTGAAAAATGGATAAAGAAGTTGTGGTACTTACGTACAATGCAATATCACTCAGCAATGAAATCTATGTCATCAGGCCCGTAGCAGCATAGAGTGGATTCAGGTATGATGATTCTAACTGAAATAAGTCACACAGAAAAAGAAACATCATAAGATATCACTAATACACGGAATGTAATCTTGGCTACACAGGAACTGGATTACAAAACACAACAGTGTCTCAAATTTAGAAAACCCACTTATGCTTGCTTAAGGGGAAAGGTGAGTTGGGGTGCTGCATAAAACCAGAGATTGAAATGAGCACAGATAAAGTTCCTTAAGCCAAATATGGAATAGACAAGAGCTACTCCTTGCTCAACCAAATGGACTCAACACCGCATATTAAACGCCTAAGAATGTACCTGACTAGTAAGTATCTTAAAACCTATGGATTGCTATGTCTCTGAAAGAGAATCAAGCGTGTGTACAGGGGCATGAACGCAGCAGTGATAGGATTGGAGAGGTTTGGTGAGCAAATGAAGACCCTTTGAAGTCATATTGCATGGTACCCATTCCATGGGTCTCAACTCTCCAGCTTTAAGGGATTCTTCGTTCAGCTGAAACATGCATTTGGAACCCAGAGTATGATCAACCGTGTGATCGGGAGACGGGTTCAAATATGTCTCTGTTTTCGTCCGCTGGTAATCGGGTGCAACCTTCCAGACGCTTTACTACCACTTGCCCGACTTGGAGAGTCAGTGCCTTTAACCTCCTGTTTGGCCCAGTTTGCAATTTCTGCGGAAGATGTACAGGGATAGGGAGGACCAATGTGAGACTAGCTGGAGGTGTCTGGACGGGAAAATTTAACTCTCATTTCCCACCAGGAAGAGGAATTAACCAAAGGCTCAGCGTGCCGTACCAGAACCAGATTAGGGCCTGAAGCAATCCTGCGGTGTTGCGGCCAGCTCACAAGAAAGCGAGTTGAGGAAAGGAGCTCAGGGGCACTGTAATTCACAAACCTGCAGAGTTATAAATGACAGCTATCGTCCAAAAATATACTGAAGTAAGGCTGCCAAGAGGACTTGAAAGCGGGCCAGAATTGCAGGAAACCGATTTCAGGAGGTAGACTGGAATTGCATTTAAAGCATAGGAAAAGAGGCAGAATGTCGACAATGATGCACTTGGCCAAAAAGGGCGTATGCGTTTTTTCCTGAATATATTCAGGAAAAAATGCATACGCCCTTTTTGGCCAACCAAGCAAGCTTGCAAAGGAAATCTGCACTACAATGAAGTCTCACTTCCCCCCGGTCAAAAGGGCCATCTGAAAAAAGTGTAAAATCCAGAAAGGCAGGACAGGCCATGGAGAACTGGGAGCCTTGTTATGCTGATGGGCGGGATGTAAATTGCCAACAGCCAATCGGGAGAAGTGTATGGTGTTTCCTGAAACATCTAAAAAACAAAGCAACAGAGCCTAGGGCACTTCCACTTATGGTCCTATAGCTTAGGGAAATTAAAATCAAAAAGACACTGCCACCCAAAATTTGGGACGGCTCTGTTTACAAGAACCTCGTTTATGGTACAAGTTCAATATCACAGAAAGTGAAAAATGGATAAAGAAGTTGTGGTACTTACGTACAATGCAATATCACTCAGCAATGAAATCTATATCATCAGGCCCGGAGCAGCAAAATGAGTGGATTCAGGTATGATGATTTTAACTGAAATAAGTCACACAGAAAAAGAAACATCATAAGATATCACTAATACACGGAATGTAAACTTGGCTACACAGGAACTGAATTACAAAATGGAACAGGGTCTCAAATTTAGAAAACCAACTTATGCTTGCTTAAGGGGAAAGGTGAGTTGGGGTGCTGCATAAAACCAGAGATTGAAATGAGCACAGATAAATTTCCTTAAGCCAAATATGTAATACACAAGAGCTACTCCTTGCTGAATGAAATGGACTCACAACCCCATATTAAACGCCTAAGAATGTACCTGACTAGTAAGTATCTTAAAACCTATGGATTGCTATGTCTCCGAAAGAGAATCAAGCGTGTGTACAGGGGCATAAATGCAGAAATGATAGGACTGGAGAGTTTCGGTGAGCAAATGAAGACCCTTTGAAGTCATATTGCATGGTACCAATTCCACGCTCTCAACTCTCCAATTTTCCGGGATTCTTCCTTCAGCTAAATCATGCATGTGGAACCCAGAGTATGATCAACTGTGTGATCGGGAGACGTGTACCAATATGTCTCAGTTCTCGTCCCCTGGTCCTCGGGTGCATCATTCCAGACGCTTTACTAACACTCTCCCGACTTGGAGAGTCAGTGCCTTTAACCTCCTGTTTGGCCCAGTTTGCAATTTCTGCGGAAGATGAACAGGAATATGGAGAACCAATGAGAGACTAGCTGGAGGTGTCTGGACGGGCAAATTTAACTCTCATGTCCCACCAGGAAGAGGAATTAACCAAAGGCTCAGCGGGCCGTGCCAGAACAAGATTAGGGCCTGAAGCAATCCTGCGGTGTTGCGGCCAGCTCACAAGAAAGCGAGTTGAAGAAAGGAGCCCAGGGGCACTGTAATTCACAAACCTGCAGAGTTATAAATGACAGCTATCATCCAAAAATATACTGAAGTAAGGCTGCCAAGAGGACTTGAAAGCCGGGCAGAATTGCAAGAAACCGATTTCAGGAGTTAGACTGGAATTGCATTTAAAGCATAGGAAAAGAGGCAGAACGTCGACAATGATGCACTCTCCAAAAAGGGCGTATGCGTTTTTTCCTGAATATATTCAGGAAAAAACGCATACGCCCTTTTTGGCCAACCAAGCAAGCTTGCAAAGGAAATCTGCACTACAATGAAGTCTCACATCCCCCCGGTCAAAAGGGCCATCTGAAAAAAGTGTAAAATCCAGAAAGGCAGGACAGGCCATGGAGAACTGGGAGCCTTGTTATGCTGATGGGCGGGATGTTAATTCCAAACAGCCACTTGGGAGAAGTGTATGGTGTTTCCTGAAACATCTAAAAAACAAAGCAACAGAGCCTAGGGCACTTCCACTTATGGTCCTATAGCTTAGGGAAATTAAAATCAAAAAGACACAGCCACCCCAAAGTTTGGGACAGCTCTGTTTACAAGAACCTCGTTTATGGTACAAGTTCAATATCGCATAGAGCGAAAAATGGATAAAGATGTTGTGGTTCTTACGTACAATGCAATATCACTCAGCAATGAAATCTATGTCATCAGGCCCATAGCAGCATAATGACTGGATTCAGGTATGATGATTCTAACTGAAATAAGTCACACAGAAAAAGAAACATCATAGGAGACTTCTTCCTCCTTCCCCAGGTCAAGAAGCCTCCCAGGGCCTGTCTGGAGAGCTGGTGTTCTAAGGTGGGAGTTCGTCCGTCTCCATTCTTTGATCGAAGAATGAAGCTTGGCTTTGCTTCTGAACCGAACTCAGTGTCATTCTACTAGCTCCAAGGACACTGGGCAGCGGGACCTTTGTTGGGGCCTGACTCGAAAGGACTAACAGCAAAGGCTGGTGATGGCTCTGGAGTCTCAGCCGACGTGCACACCTCTACCTGCAGCCTGTGGCTGGTGGGACAGACCCCAAGCAAACGCACTGGGCACAGTGTATCCGTGGAATGCTTTTGGCTGCAAACACCCCACTAAAAGAGGTTCAAATGAGTATTAAAATCCTACCATTCTTACCAAGCTGATCTTTACCGCAAGGATCACTCTTTCTGGGGGTGTGGGGGCGTGAGACTGAATTGCCAACCAAAGATTTAAATAGGTACCATCAGAGGACTTCCGGGAAGATGGCGGAAGAGTAAGAGGCGGAGATCACCTTCCTCTCCACAGATACACCAGAAATACATCTACGCGTGGAACAACTCCTACGGAGCACCTACTGAACGCTGGCAGAAGACCTCAGACCTCCCAAAAGGCAAGGAACCACCCACGTACCTGGTTAGGGCAAAAGAAAAAACTAAACAGAGACAAAAGGATAGGGACAGGTCCTGCACCAGCGGGAGAGAGCTGTGAAGGAGGAAAAGTGTCCACACACTAGGAAGCCCCTTCGCGGGTGGAGACTTCGGGAGGCGGAGTGGGGGAGCTTGGGAGCCGCGGAGGAGAGCACAGCAACAGGGGTGTGGAGGACAAAGCGGACAGATTCCAGCGCAGAGGATCGGGCCGACCGGAACTCACCAGCCGAGAGGCTTTTCTGCTCGCCCGCCGGGGCGGGCGGGACTGGGAGCTGAGGCTCCGGCTTTTGTCGGAGCGCCGGGAGAGGACTGAGGTTGGCGGCGTGAACACAGCCTGCAGGGCGTTGGTGCGCCGCGGCTGGCCGGGAGAGAGTCCGGGGAGGGGTCTGGACCTGCCGAAGAGGCAAGAGACTTTTACGTCCCTCTTTGTTTCCTGGTGCACGAGGAGAGGGGATTAAGAACGCTGCTTGAGAGAGCTCCAGGGACGGGCGCGAGCCGCGGCTAAGAGTGTGGAGCCCAGAGACGGACATGGGACGCTAAGGCCGCTGCTGCCGCAGCCAGGAGGCCTGTGTGCGAACACAGGTCACTAGCCACACGCCCTTCCGGGGAGCCTGTGCAGCCCGCCACTGCCAGGGTCCCGGGATCCAGGGATGGCTCCCCCGGGAGAGCGCTCGGCGCGCCTCAGGCTGCAGTGTCACGCCGGCCTCTGCCGCTGCAGGCCCGCCCCGCACTCCGTGACCCTCCCAATCCCCCGGCCTGGGTGAGCCAGAGCCTCCGAATCAGCGGCTCCTTTAACCCCGTCCTGTCTGAGCAAAGAACAGACGCCCTCCGGCGACCTACACGCACAGGCGGGGCCAAATCCAAAGCTGAGCCCCTGGGAACTGTGAGAACAAAGAAGAGAAAGGGAAATCTCTCCCAGCAGCCTCAGAAGCAGCGGATTAAAGCTCCACAATCAACTTGATATACCCTGCATCTGTGGAATACCTGAATAGACAACGAATCATCCCAAATTAAGGAGCCCTGTGGATGAAAGGCTCTTGGTGCTGCAGCCAGGAGTCAGTGCTGTGCCTCTGAGGTGGGAGAGCCAACTTCAGGACACTGGTCCACAAGAGGCCTCCCAGCTGCACATAATATCAAACAGCAAAAATCTCCGAGAGATCTCCATCTCAACGCCAGCACCCAGCTTCACTCAACAACCAGCAAGCTACAGTGCTGGACATCCTATGCCAAACAACTAGCAAGACAGGAACACAACCCCACCCATTAGCAGAGAGGCTGCCCAAAATCATAATAAGTCTACAGACACCCCAAAACACACCACCAGACGTGGACCTGCCCACCAGAAAGACAAGATCCAGCCTCATCCACCAGAACACAGGCACTAGTACCCTCCACCAGGAAGCCTACACACCCCACTGAACCAACCTTAGCCACTGGGGACAGACACAAAAAACAACAGGAACTACGAACCTTCAGCCTGCAAAAAAGGAGACCCCAAAAACAGTAAGATAAGCAAAATGAAAAGACAGAAAAACACACAGCAGATGAAGGAGCAAGATAAAAACCCACCAGACCTAATAAATGAAGAGGAAATAGGCAGTCTACCTGAAAAAGAATTCAGAATAATGATAGTAAGGTTGATCCGAAATCTTGGAGATAGAATGGACAATAGAATGGACAAATTGCAAGAATCAGTTAACAAGGACCTAGAAGAACTAAAGATGAAACAAGCAACGATGAACAACACAATAAATGAAATTAAAAGTACTCTAGATGGGATCAATAGCAGAATAACTGAGGCAGAAGAACGGATAAGTGACCTGGAAGATAAAATAGTGGAAATAACTACTGCAGAGCAGAATAAAGAAAAAAGAATGAAAAGAACTGAGGACAGTCTCAGAGACCTCTGGGACAACATTAAACGCACCAACATTCGAATTATAGGGGTTCCAGAAGAAGAAGAGAAAAAGAAAGGGACTGAGAAAATATTTGAAGAGATTATAGTTGAAAACTTCCCTAATATGGGAAAGGAAATAGTTAATCAAGTCCAGGAAGCACAGAGAGTCCCATACAGGATAAATCCAAGGAGAAATACGCCAAGACACATATTAATCAAACTGTCAAAAATTAAATACAAAGAAAACATATTAAAAGCAGCAAGGGAAAAACAACAAATAACACACAAGGGAATCCCCATAAGGTTAACAGCTGATCTTTCAGCAGAAACTCTGCAAGCCAGAAGGGAGTGGCAGGACATATTGAAAGTGTTGAAGGAGAAAAACCTGCAACCAAGATTACTCTACCCAGCAAGGATCTCATTCAGATTTGATGGAGAAATTAAAACCTTTACAGACAAGCAAAAGCTGAGAGAGTTCAGCACCACAAAACCAGCTCTACAACAACTGCTAAAGGAACTTCTCTAGGCAAGAAACACAAAAGAAGGAAAGGACCTACAATAACGAACCCAAAACAATTAAGAAAATGGGAATAGGAACACACATATCGATAATTACCTTAAATGTAAATGGACTAAATGCTCCCACCAAAAGACACAGATTGGCTGAATGGATACAAAAACAAGACCCATGTATTTGCTGTCTACAAGAGACCCACTTCAGACCTAGAGACACATACAGACTGAAAGTAAGGGGATGGAAAAAGGTATTTCATGCAAATGGAAACCAAAAGAAAGCTGGAGTAGCAATTCTCATATCAGACAAAATAGACTTTAAAACAAAGACTATTAGAAGAGACAAAGAAGGACACTACATAATGATCAAGGGATCGATCCAAGAGGAAGATATAACAATTGTAAATATTTATGCACCCAACATAGGTGCACCTCAATACATAAGGCAAATACTGACAACCATAAAAGGGGAAATCGACAGTAACACATTCATAGTAGGGGACTTTAACACCCCACTTTCACCAATGGACAGATCATCCAAAATGAAAATAAATAAGGAAACACAAGCTTTAAATGATACATTAAACGAGATGGAGTTAATTGATATTTATAGGACATTCCATCCAAAAACAACAGAATACACATTTTTCTCAAGTGCTCATGGAACATTCTCCAGGATAGATCATATCTTGGGTCACAGATCAAGCCTTGGTAAATTTAAGAAAATTGAAATTGTATCAAGTATCTTTTCTGACCACAACGCCATGAGACTAGATATCAATTACAGGAAAAGATCTGTAAAAAATACAAACACATGGAGGTTAAACAATACACTACTTAATAATGAAGTGATCACTGAAGAAATCAAAGAGGAAATCAAAAAATACCTAGAAACAAATGACAATGGAGACACAACGACCCAAAACCTGTGGGATGCAGCAAAAGCAGTTCTAAGGGGGAAGCTTATAGCAATACAAGCCCACCTTAAGAAGCAGGAAACATCTCGAATAAACAACCTAACCTTGCACCTCAAGCAATTAGAGAAAGAAGAACAAAAAAACCCCAAAGCTAGCAGAAGGAAAGAAATCATAAAAATCAGATCAGAAATAAATGAAAAAGAAATGAAGGAAACAATAGCAAAGATCAATAAAACTAAAAGCTGGTTCTTTGAGAAGATAAACAAAATAGATAAACCACTAGCCAGACTCATCAAGAAAAAAAGGGAGAAGACTCAAATCAATAGAATTAGAAATGAAAAAGGAGAGGTAACAACTGACACTGCAGAAATAAAAGAGATCATGAGAGATTACTACAAGCAACTCTATGCCAATAAAATGGACAATCTGGAAGAAATGGACAAATTCTTAGAAATGCACAACCTGCCAAGACTGAATCAGGAAGAAATAAAAAATATGAAGAGACCAATCACAAGCACTGAAATTGAAACTGTGATTAAAAATCTTCCAACAAAGAAAAGCCCAGGACCAGATGGCTTCACAGGCGAATTCTATCAAACATTTAGAGAAGAGCTAACACCTATCCTTCTCAAACTCTTCCAAAATATAGCAGAGGGAGGAACACTCCCAAACTCCTTCTACGAGGCCACCATCACCTTGATACCAAAACCAGACAAGGATGTCACAAAGAAAGAAAACTACAGGCCAATATCACTGATGAACATAGATGCAAAAATCCTCAACAAAATACTAGCAAACAGAATCCAACAGCACATTAAAAGGATCATACACCATGATCAAGTGGGGTTTATTCCAGGAATGCAAGGATTCTTCAATATACGCAAATCTATCAATGTGATAAACCATATTAACAAACTGAAGGAGAAAAACCATATGATCATCTCAATAGATGCAGAGAAAGCTTTTGACAAAATTCAACACCCATTTATGATAAAAACCCTGCAGAAAGTAGGCATAGAGGGAACTTTCCTCAACATAATAAAGGCCATATATGACAAGCCCACAGCAAACATCATCCTCAATGGTGAAAAACTGAAAGCATTTCCACTAAGATCAGGAACAAGACAAGGTTGCCCACTCTCACCACTCTTATTCAACATAGTTTTGGAAGTTTTAGCCACAGCAATCAGAGAAGAAAAGGAAATAAAAGGAATCCAAATCGGAAAAGAAGAAGTAAAGCTGTCACTGTTTGCAGATGACATGATCCTATACATAGAGAACCCTAAAGATGCTACCAGAAAACTACTAGAGATAATCAATGAATTTGGTAAAGTGGCAGGATACAAAATTAATGCACAGAAATCTCTGGCATTCCTATATACTAATGATGAAAAATCTGAAAGTGAAATCAAGAAAACACTCCCATTTACCATTGCAACAAAAAGAATAAAATATCTAGGAATAAACCTACCTAAGGAGACAAAAGATCTGTATGCAGAAAATTATAAGACACTGATGAAAGAAATTAAAGATGATACAAATAGATGGAGAGATATACCATGTTCTTGGATTGGAAGAATCAACATTGTGAAAATGACTCTACTACCCAAAGCAATCTATAGGTTCAATGCAATCCCTATCAAACTACCACTGGCATTTTTCACAGAACTAGAACAAAAAATTTTGCAAGTTGTATGGAAACACAAAAGACCCCGAATAGCCAAAGCAATCTTGAGAACGAAAGAAGGAACTGGAGGAATCAGGCTCCCAGACTTCAGACTATACTACAAAGCTACAGTTATCAAGACGGTATGGTACTGGCACAAAAACAGAAAGATAGATCAATGGAACAGGATAGAAAGCCCAGAGATAAACCCACGCACATATGGTCACCTTATCTTTGACAAAGGAGGCAGAAATGTACAGTGGAGAAAGGACAGCCTATTCAATAAGTGGTGCTGGGAAAACTGGACAGCTACATGTAAAAGTATGAGATTAGATCACTCCCTAACACCATACACAAAAATAAGCTCAAAATGGATTAAAGACCTAAATGTAAGGCCAGAAACTATCAAACTCTTAGAGGAAAACATAGGCAGAACACTCTATGACATAAATCACAGCAAGGTCCTTTTTGACCCACCTCCTAGAGAAACGGAAGTAAAAACAAAAGTAAACAAATGGGACCTAATGAAACTTAAAAGCTTTTGCGCAGCAAAGGAAACCATAAAGAAGACCAAAAGACAACCCTCAGAATGGGAGAAAATATTTGCAAATGAAGCAACGGACAAAGGATTAATCTCCAAAATTTATAAGCAGCTCATGCAGCTTAATAACAAAAAACAAACAACCCAATCCAAAAATGGGCAGAAGACCTAAATAGACATTTCTCCAAAGAAGATATACAGATTGCCAACAAACACATGAAAGAATGCTCAACATCACTAATCATTAGAGAAATGCAAATCAAAACTACAATGAGATATCATCTCACACCAGTCAGAATGGCCATCATCAAAAAATCTAGAAACAATAAATGCTGGAGAGGGTGTGGAGAAAAGGGAACCCTCTTACACTGTTGGTGGGAATGTAAATTGATACAGCCACTGTGGAGAACAGTATGGAGGTTCCTTAAAAAGCTACAAATAGAACTACCATATGACCCAGCAATCCCACTACTGGGCATATACCCTGAGAAAACCATAATTCAAAAAGAGTCATGTACCAAAATGTTCATTGCAGCTCTATTTACAATAGCCCAGAGATGGAAACAACCTAAGTGTCCAACATCGGATGAATGGATAAAGAAGATGTGGCACATATATACAATGGAATATTACTCAGCCATAAAAAGAGACGAAATTGAGCTATTTGTAATGAGGTGGATAGACCTAGAGTCTGTCATACAGAGTGAAGTAAGTCAGAAAGAGAGAGACAAATACCGTATGCTAACACATATATATGGAATTTAAAAAAAAATGTCATGAAAAACCTAGGGGTGAAACAGGAATAAAGACACAGACTTACTAGAGAATGGACTTGAGGCTATGGGGAGGGGGAAGGGTAAACGGTGACAAAGCGATAAAGAGGCATGGACATATATACACTACCAAAAGTAAGGTAGTTAGCTGGTGGGAAGCAGCCGCATAGCACAGGGAGATCAGCTCGGTGCTTTGTGACCGCCTGGAGGGGTGGGATAGGGAGGGTGGGAGGGAGGGAGACGCAAGCGGGAAGAGATATGGGAATGTATGTGTATATATAACTGATTCATTTTGCTGTGAAGCTGAAACTAACATACCATTGTAAAGCAATTATACTCCAATAAAGATGTTAAAAAAAAAAAAAGAAACATCATAAGATATCACTAATACACGGAATGTAAACTTGGCTACACAGGAATTGAATTACAAAATAGAACAGGGTCTCAAATTTAGAAAACCAACTTATGCTTGCTTCAGGGGAAAGGTGAGCTGGGGTGCTGCATAAAACCAGAGATTGAAATGAGCACAGATAAAGTTCCTTAAGCCAAATATGGAATAGACAAGAGCTACTCCTTGCTCAACGAAATGGGCTCAACACCCCATATTAAACGCCTAAGAATGTATCTGACTAGTAAGTATCTTAAAACCTATGGATTGCTATGTCTGTGAAAGAGAATCAAGCGTGAGTACAGGGGCGTAAACGCAGGAGTGATAGGATTGGAGAGGTTCGGTGAGCAAATGAAGACCCTTTGAAGTCATATTGCATGGTACCCATTCCACGGGTCTCAACTCTCCAGGTTTAAGTGATTCTTCCTTCAGCTAAAACATGCATGTGCAACCCAGAGTATGATCAACCGTGTGATTGGGAGACGTGTTGAAATATGTCTCAGTTCACGTCCCCTGGTACTCGGGTGCAACATTGCAGACGCTTTACTAACACTCTCCCGACTTGGAGAGTCAGTGCCTTTAACCTCCTGATTGGCCCAGTTTGCAATTTCTGCGGAAGATGAACAGGAATAGGGAGGACCAATGAGACACTAGCTGGAGGTGTCTGGACGGGCAAATTTAACTCTCATTTCCCAGCAGGAAGAGGAATTAACCAAAGGCTCAGCGTGCCGTGCCGGAACCAGATTAGGGCCTGAAGCAATCCTGCGGTGTTGCGGCCAGCTCACAAGAAAGCGAGTTGAAGAAAGGAGCTCAGGGGCACTGTAACTCACAAACCTGCAGAGTTATAAATGACAGCTATCGTCCAAAAATATACTGAAGTAAGGCTGCCAAGAGGACTTGAAAGCGGGGCAGAATTGCAGGAAACCAATTTCAGGAGGTAGACTGGAATTGCATTTAAAGCATAGGAAAAGAGACAGAACGTCCACAATGATGCACTTGGCCAAAAAGGGCGTATGCGTTTTTTCCTGAATATATTCAGGAAAAAATGCATACGCCCTTTTTGGCCAACCAAGCAAGCTTGCAAAGGAAATCTGCACTACAATGAAGTCTCACTTCCCCCTGGTCAAAAGGGCCATCTGAAAAAATTGTAAAATCCAGAAAGGCAGGACATGCCATGGAGAACTGGGAGCCTTGTTATGCTGATGGGCGGGATGTAAATTGCCAACAGCCACTCGGGAGAAGTGTATGGTGTTTCCTGAAACATCTAAAAAACAAAGCAACAGAGCCTAGGGCACTTCCACTTATAGTCCTATAGCTTAGGGAAATTAAATTCAAAAAGACACAGCCACCCCAAAGTTTGGGACGGCTCTGTATACAAGAACCTCGTTTAGGGTACAAGTTCAATATCGCAGAAAGTGAAAAATGGATAAGGAAGTTGTGGTACTTACGTACAATGCAATATCACTCAGCAATGAAATCTATGTCATCAGGCCCATAGCAGCCTAGAGTGGATTCAGGTATGATGATTCTAACTGAAATAAGTCACACAGAAAAAGAAACATCATGAGATATCACTAATACATGGAATGTAAACTTGGCTACACAGGAACTGGATTACAAAACAGAACAGGGTCTCAAATTTAGAAAACCCACTTATGCTTGCTTAAGGGGAAAGGTGAGTTGGGGTGCTGCATAAAACCAGAGATTGAAATGAGCACAGATAAAGTTCCTTAAGCCAAATATGGAATACACAAGAGCTACTACTTGCTCAACGAAATGGACTCAACACCCCATATTAAACGCCTAAGAATGTACCTGAGTAGTAAGTATCTTAAAACCTATGGATTGCTATGTCTCTGAAAGAGAATCAAGCGTGTGTACAGGGGCATAAATGCAGCAGTGATAGGATTGGAGAGGTTCGGTGAGCAAATGAAGACCCTTTGAAGTCATATTGCATGGTACCCATTCCACGGGTCTCAACTCTCCAGGTTTAAGGGATTCTTCCTTCAGCTAAAACATGCATGTGGAACCCAGAGTATGATCAACCATGTGATCAGGAGACATGTTCAAATATGTCTCAGTTTTCGACCCCTGGTACTCGGGTGCAACATTGCAGACGCTTTACTAACACTCTCCCGACTTGGAGAGTCAGTGCCTTTAACCTCCTGTTTGGCCCAGTTTGCAATTTATGCGGAAGATGTACAGGGATAGGGAGGACGAATGAGAGACTAGCTGGAGGTGTCTGGACGGGCAAATTTAACTCTCATTTCCCACCAGGAAGAGGAATTAACCAAAGACTCAGCGTGCCGTGCCAGAACCGGATTAGGGCCTGAAGCAATCCTGCGGTGTTGCGGCCAGCTCACAAGAAAGCGAGTTGAAGAAAGGAGCTCAGGGTCACTGTAATTCACAAACCTGAAGAGTTATAAATGACAGCTATCGTCCAAAAATATACTGAAGTAAGGCTGCCAAGAGGACTTGAAAGCGGGGCAGAATTGCAGGAAACCGATTTCAGGAGGTAGACTGGAATTGCATTTAAAGCATAGGAAAAGAGGCAGAACGTCGACAATGATGCACTTGGCCAAAAAGGGCGTATGCGTTTTTTCCTGAATATATTCAGGACAAAACGCATACGCGCTTTTAGGCCAACCAAGCAAGCTTGCAAAGGAAAGCTGCACTACAATGAAGTCTCACTTCCCCCTGGTCAAAAGGGCCATCTGAAAAAAGTGTAAAATCCAGAAAGGCAGAACAGGCAATGGAGAACTGGGAGCCTTGTTATGCTGATGGGCGGGATGTAAATTGCCAACAGCCACTTGGGAGAAGTGTATGGTGTTTCCTGAAACATCTAAGAAACAAAGCAACAGAGCCTAGGGCACTTCCACTTATGGTCCTATAGCTTAGGGAAATTAAAATCAAAAAGACACAGCCACCCCAAATTTTGGGATGGCTCTGTTTACAAGAACCTTGTTTACGGGGCAAGTTCAATATCGCAGATAGTGAAAAATGGATAAAGAAGTTTTGGTACTTACGTACAATGCAGTATCTCTCAGCAATGAAATCTATGTCATCAGGCCCGTAGCAGCATAATGAGTGGATTCAGGTATGATGATTCTAACTGAAATAAGTCACAAGAAAAAGAAACATTATAAGATATCATTAATACACGGAATGTAAACTTGGCTACACAGGAACTGGATTACAAAAGAGAACAGGGTCTCAAATTTACAAAACCAACTTATGCTTGCTTAAGGGGAAAGGTGCGTTGGGGTGCTGCATAAAACCAGAGATTGAAATGAGCACAGATAAAGTTCCTTAAGCCAAATATGTAATAGACAAGAGCTACTCCTTGCTCAACGAAATGGACTCAACACCCCATATTAAACACCTAAGAATGTACCTGACTAGTAAGTATCTTAAAACCTATGGATTGCTATGTCTCCAAAAGAGAATCAAGCGTGTGTACAAGGGCATAAACGCAGCAGTGATAGGATTGGAGAGGTTCGGTGAGCAAATGAAGACCCTTTGAAGTCATATTGCATGGTACCCATTCCACGGGTCTCAACTCTCCACGTTTAAGGGATTCTTCCTTCAGCTAAAGCATGCATGTGGAACCCAGAGTATGATCAACCGTGTGATCGGGAGACGTGTTCCAATATGTCTCAGTTCTCATTTCCTGGTACTCGGGTGCAACATTCCAGACGCTTTACTAACACTCTCCCGACTTGGAGAGTCAGTGCCTTTAACCTCCTGTTTGGCCCAGTTTGCAATTTCTGCGGAAGATGAACAGGAATAGGGAGAACCAATGAGAGACTGGCTGGAGGTGTCTGGATGGGCAAATTTAACTCTCATTTCCCACCAGGAAGAGGAATTAACCAAAGGCTCAGCGTGCCGTGCCAGAACCAGATTAGGGCCTGAAGCAATCCTGCAGTGTTGCGGCCAGCTCACAAGAAAGCGAGTTGAAGAAAGGAGCTCAGGGGCACTGTAATTCACAACCATGTAGAGTTATAAATGACAGCTATCGTCCAAAAATATACTGAAGTAAGGCTGCCAAGAGGACTTGAAAGCGGGCCAGAATTGCAGGAAACCGATTTCAGGAGGTAGACTGGAATTGCATTTAAAGCATAGGAAAAGAGGCAGAACGTCCACAATGATGCACTTGGCCAAAAAGGGCGTATGCGTTTTTTCCTGAATTTATTCAGGAAACAACGCATACGCCCTTTTTGGCCAACCAAGCAAGCTTGCAAAGGAAATCTGCACTACAGTGAAGTCTCACTTCCCACCGGTCAAAAGGGCCATCTGAAAAACGTGTAAAATCCAGAAAGGCAGGACAGGCCATGGAGAACTGGGAGCCTTGTTATGCTGATGGGCGGGATGTAAATTGCCAACAGCCACTTGGGAGAAGTGTATGGTGTTTCCTGAAACATATAAAAAACAAAGCAACAGAGCCTAGGGCACTTCCGCTTATGGTCCTATAGCTTAGGGAAATTAAAATCAAAAAGACACAGCAACCCCAAAGTTCGGGACGGCTCTGTATACAAGAACCTCATTTACGGTACAAGTTCAATTTCGCAGAAAGTGAAAAATGGATAAAGAAGTTGTGGTACTTACATACAATGCAATATCACTCAGCAATGAAATCTATGTCATCAGGCCTGTAGCAGCATAATGAGTGGATTCAGGTATGATGATTCTACTGAAATACACAGAAAAAGAAACATGATAAGATAACACTAATACACGGAATGTAAACTTGGCTACACAGGAACTGAATTACAAAACAGAACAGGGTCTCAAATTTAGAAAATCAACTTATGCTTGCTTAAGGGGAAAGGTGAGCTGGGGTGCTGCATAAAACCAGAGATTGAAATGAGCACAGATAAAGTTCCTTAAGCCAAATATGGAATAGACAAGAGCTACTCATTGCTCAACGAAATGGGCTCAACACCCCATATTAAACGCCTAAGAATGTATCTGACTAGTAAGTATCTTAAAACCTATGGATTGCTATGTCTGTGAAAGAGAATCAAGCGTGAGTACAGGGACATAAACGCAGGAGTGATAGGATTGGAGAGGTTCGGTGAGCAAATGAAGACCCTTTGAAGTCATATTGCATGGTACCCATTCCACGGGTCTCAACTCTCCAGGTTTAAGTGATTCTTCCTTCAGCTAAAACATGCATGTGCAACCCAGAGTATGATCAACCGTGTGATTGGGAGACGTGTTGAAATATGTCTCAGTTCACGTCCCCTGGTACTCGGGTGCAACATTCCAGACGCTTTACTAACACTCTCCCGACTTGGAGAGTCAGTGCCTTTAACCTCCTGATTGGCCCAGTTTGCAATTTCTGCGGAAGATGAACAGGAATAGGGAGGACCAATGAGACACTAGCTGGAGGTGTCTGGACGGGCAAATTTAACTCTCATTTCCCAGCAGGAAGAGGAATTAACCAAAGGCTCAGCGTGCCGTGCCGGAACCAGATTAGGGCCTGAAGCAATCCTGCGGTGTTGCGGCCAGCTCACAAGAAAGCGAGTTGAAGAAAGGAGCTCAGGGGCACTGTAATTCACAACTTGCAGAGTTATAAATGACAGCTAACATCCAAAAATATACTGAAGTAAGGCTGCCAAGAGGACTTGAAAGCGGGGCAGAATTGCAGGAAACCGATTTCAGGAGGTAGACTGGAATTGCATTTAAAGCATAGGAAAAGAGGCAGAACGTCGACAATGATGCACTTGGCCAAAAAGGGCATATGCGTTTTTTCCTGAATATATTCAGGAAAATACGCATACGCCCTTTTTGTCCAACCAAGCAAGCTTGCAAAGGAAATCTGCACTACAATGAAGTCTCACTTCCCCCCGGTCAAAAGGGCCATCTGAAAAAAGTGTAAAATCCAGAAAGGCAGGACAGGCCATGGAGAACTGGGAGCCTTGTTATGCTGATGGGCGGGATGTAAATTGCCAACAGCCAATCGGGAGAAGTGTATGGTGTTTCCTGAAACATCTAAAAAACAAAGCAACAGAGCCTAGGGCACTTCCACTTATGGTCCTATAGCTTAGGGAAATTAAAATCAAAAAGACACAGCCACCCAAAATTTGGGACGGCTCTGTTTACAAGAACCTCGTTTATGGTATAAGTTCAATATCACAGAAAGTGAAAATTGGATAAAGAATTTGTGTTACTTATGTACAATGCAATATCACTCAGCAATGAAATCTATGTCAACAGGCCTGTAGCAGAAAATGAGTGGGTTCAGGTATGATGATTCTAACTGAAATAAGTCACACAGAAAAAGAAACATCATAAGATATCACTAATACACGGAATGTAAAGTTGGCTACACAGGAACTGGATTACAAAACAGAACAGGGTCTCAAATTTAGAAAACTCACTTATGCTTGCTTAAGGGGAAAGGTGAGTTGGGGTGCTGCATAAAACCAGAGATTGAAATGAGCACAGATAAAGTTCCTTAAGCCAAATATGTAATAGACAAGAGCTACTCCTTGCTCAACGAAATGGACTCAACACCCCATATTAAACACCTAAGAATGCACCTGACTAGTAAGTATCTTAAAACCTATGGATTGCTATGTCTCTGAAAGAGAATCAAGCATGTGTACAGGGGCATAAACGCAGCAGTGATAGGATTTGAGAGGTTCGGTGAGCAAATGAAGACCCTTTGAAGTCATATTGCATGGTACCCATTCCACGGGTCTCAACTCTCCAGGTTTAAGGGATTCTTCCTTCAGCTAAAGCATGCATGTGGAACCCAGAGTATGATAAACCATGTGATCGGGAGACGTATTGCAATATGTCTCAGTTCTCGTCCCCTGGTACTCGGGTGCAACATTCCAGATGCTTTACTAACACTCTCCCGACTTGGAGAGTCAGTGCCTTTAACCTCCTGTTTGGCCCAGTTTGCAATTTCTGCGGAAGATGAACAGGAATAGGGAGAACCAATGAGAGACTAGCTGGAGGTGTCTGGACGGGCAAATTTAACTCTCATTTCCCACCAGGAAGAGGAATTAACCAAAGGCTCAGTGTGCCATGCCGGAAAAAGATTAGGGCCTGAAGCAATCCTGCGGTGTTGCGGCCAGCTCACAAGAAAGCGAGTTGAAGAAAGGAGCTCAGGGGCACTGTAATTCACAAACCTGCAGAGTTATAAATGACAGCTATCGTCCAAAAATATACTGAAGTAAGGCTGCCAAGAGGACTTGAAAGCGGGGCAGAATTGCAGGAAACCGATTTCAGGAGGTAGACTGGAATTGCATTTAAAGAATAGGAAAGAGGGAGAAAGTCGAGAATGATGCACTTGGCCAAAAAGGGCGTATGCGTTTTTTCATGAATATATTCAGGAAAATACGCATACGCCCTTTTTGGCCAACCAAGCAAGCTTGCAAAGGAAATCTGCACTACAATGAAGTCTCACTTCCCTCCGGTCAAAAGGGCCATCTGAAGAAAGTGTAAAATCCAGAAAGGCAGGACATGCCATGGAGAACTGGGAGCCTTGTTATGCTGATGGGCGGGATGTAAATTGCCAACAGCCACTCGGGAGAAGTGTATGGTGTTTCCTGAAACATCTAAAAAACAAAGCAACAGAGCCTAGGGCACTTCCACTTATAGTCCTATAGCTTAGGGAAATTAAATTCAAAAAGACACAGCCACCCCAAAGTTTGGGACGGCTCTGTATACAAGAACCTCGTTTAGGGTACAAGTTCAATATCGCAGAAAGTGAAAAATGGATAAGGAAGTTGTGATAGTTACGTACAATGCAATATCACTCAGCAATGAAATCTATGTCATCAGGCCCGTAGCAGCCTAGAGTGGATTCAGGTATGATGATACTAACTGAAATAAGTCACACAGAAAAAGAAACATCATGAGATATCACTAATACATGGAATGTAAACTTGGCTACACAGGAACTGGATTACAAAACAGAACAGGGTCTCAAATTTAGAAAACCCACTTATGCTTGCTTAAGGGGAAAGGTGAGTTGGGGTGCTGCATAAAACCAGAGATTGAAATGAGCACAGATAAAGTTCCTTAAGCCAAATATGGAATACACAAGAGCTACTACTTGCTCAACGAAATGGACTCAACACCCCATATTAAACGCCTAAGAATGTACCTGAATAGTAAGTATCTTAAAACCTATGGATTGCTATGTCTCTGAAAGAGAATCAAGCGTGTGTACAGGGGCATAAATGCAGCAGTGATAGGATTGGAGAGGTTCGGTGAGCAAATGAAGACCCTTTGAAGTCATATTGCATGGTACCCATTCCACGGGTCTCAACTCTCCAGGTTTAAGGGATTCTTCCTTCAGCTAAAACATGCATGTGGAACCCAGAGTATGATCAACCATGTGATCAGGAGACATGTTCAAATATGTCTCAGTTTTCGACCCCTGGTACTCGGGTGCAACATTGCAGACGCTTTACTAACACTCTCCCGACTTGGAGAGTCAGTGCCTTTAACCTCCTGTTTGGCCCAGTTTGCAATTTATGCGGAAGATGTACAGGGATAGGGAGGACGAATGAGAGACTAGCTGGAGGTGTCTGGACGGGCAAATTTAACTCTCATTTCCCACCAGGAAGAGGAATTAACCAAAGACTCAGCGTGCCGTGCCAGAACCGGATTAGGGCCTGAAGCAATCCTGCGGTGTTGCGGCCAGCTCACAAGAAAGCGAGTTGAAGAAAGGAGCTCAGGGTCACTGTAATTCACAAACCTGAAGAGTTATAAATGACAGCTATCGTCCAAAAATATACTGAAGTAAGGCTGCCAAGAGGCCTTGAAAGCGGGGCAGAATTGCAGGAAACCGATTTCAGGAGGTAGACTGGAATTGCATTTAAAGCATAGGAAAAGAGGCAGAACGTCGACAATGATGCACTTGGCCAAAAAGGGCGTATGCGTTTTTTCCTGAATATATTCAGGAAAAAACGCATACGCGCTTTTAGGCCAACCAAGCAAGCTTGCAAAGGAAAGCTGCACTACAATGAAGTCTCACATCCCCCTGGTCAAAAGGGCCATCTGAAAAAAGTGTAAAATCCAGAAAGGCAGAACAGGCAATGGAGAACTGGGAGCCTTGTTATGCTGATGGGCGGGATGTAAATTGCCAACAGCCACTTGGGAGAAGTGTATGGTGTTTCCTGAAACATCTAAGAAACAAAGCAACAGAGCCTAGGGCACTTCCACTTATGGTCCTATAGCTTAGGGAAATTAAAATCAAAAAGACACAGCCACCCCAAATTTTGGGATGGCTCTGTTTACAAGAACCTCGTTTACGGGGCAAGTTCAATATCGCAGATAGTGAAAAATGGATAAAGAAGTTTTGGTACTTACGTACAATGCAGTATCTCTCAGCAATGAAATCTATGTCATCAGGCCCGTAGCAGCATAATGAGTGGATTCAGGTATGATGATTCTAACTGAAATAAGTCACAAGAAAAAGAAACATTATAAGATATCATTAATACACGGAATGTAAACTTGGCTACACAGGAACTGGATTACAAAAGAGAACAGGGTCTCAAATTTACAAAACCAACTTACGCTTGCTTAAGGGGAAAGGTGCGTTGGGGTGCTGCATAAAACCAGAGATTGAAATGAGCACAGATAAAGTTCCTTAAGCCAAATATGTAATAGACAAGAGCTACTCCTTGCTCAACGAAATGGACTCAACACCCCATATTAAACACCTAAGAATGTACCTGACTAGTAAGTATCTTAAAACCTATGGATTGCGATGTCTCCAAAAGAGAATCAAGCGTGTGTACAAGGGCATAAACGCAGCAGTGATAGGATTGGAGAGGTTCGGTGAGCAAATGAAGACCCTTTGAAGTCATATTGCATGGTACCCATTCCACGGGTCTCAACTCTCCACGTTTAAGGGATTCTTCCTTCAGCTAAAGCATGCATGTGGAACCCAGAGTATGATCAACCGTGTGATCGGGAGACGTGTTCCAATATGTCTCAGTTCTCATTTCCTGGTACTCGGGTGCAACATTCCAGACGCTTTACTAACATTCTCCCGACTTGGAGAGTCAGTGCCTTTAACCTCCTGTTTGGCCCAGTTTGCAATTTCTGCGGAAGATGAACAGGAATAGGGAGAACCAATGAGAGACTGGCTGGAGGTGTCTGGATGGGCAAATTTAACTCTCATTTCCCACCAGGAAGAGGAATTAACCAAAGGCTCAGTGTGCCGTGCCGGAAAAAGATTAGGGCCTGAAGCAATCCTGCGGTGTTGCGGCCAGCTCACAAGAAAGCGAGTTGAAGAAAGGAGCTCAGGGACACTGTAATTCACAACCATGTAGAGTTATAAATGACAGCTATCGTCCAAAAATATACTGAAGTAAGGCTGCCAAGAGGACTTGAAAGCGGGCCAGAATTGCAGGAAACCGATTTCAGGAGGTAGACTGGAATTGCATTTAAAGCATAGGAAAAGAGGCAGAACGTCCACAATGATGCACTTGGCCAAAAAGGGCGTATGCGTTTTTTCCTGAATTTATTCAGGAAACAACGCATAAGCCCTTTTTGGCCAACCAAGCAAGCTTGCAAAGGAAATCTGCACTACAGTGAAGTCTCACTTCCCACCGGTCAAAAGGGCCACCTGAAAAACGTGTAAAATCCAGAAAGGCAGGACAGGCCATGGAGAACTGGGAGCCTTGTTATGCTGATGGGCGGGATGTAAATTGCCAACAGCCACTTGGGAGAAGTGTATGGTGTTTCCTGAAACATATAAAAAACAAAGCAACAGAGCCTAGGGCACTTCCGCTTATGGTCCTATAGCTTAGGGAAATTAAAATCAAAAAGACACAGCAACCCCAAAGTTCGGGACGGCTCTGTATACAAGAACCTCATTTACGGTACAAGTTCAATTTCGCAGAAAGTGAAAAATGGATAAAGAAGTTGTGGTACTTACATACAATGCAATATCACTCAGCAATGAAATCTATGTCATCAGGCCTGTAGCAGCATAATGAGTGGATTCAGGTATGATGATTCTACTGAAATACACAGAAAAAGAAACATGATAAGATAACACTAATACACGGAATGTAAACTTGGCTACACAGGAACTGAATTACAAAACAGAACAGGGTCTCAAATTTAGAAAATCAACTTATGCTTGCTTAAGGGGAAAGGTGAGCTGGGGTGCTGCATAAAACCAGAGATTGAAATGAGCACAGATAAAGTTCCTTAAGCCAAATATGGAATAGACAAGAGCTACTCCTTGCTCAACGAAATGGGCTCAACACCCCATATTAAACGCCTAAGAATGTATCTGACTAGTAAGTATCTTAAAACCTATGGATTGCTATGTCTGTGAAAGAGAATCAAGCGTGAGTACAGGGGCATAAACGCAGCAGTGATAGCATTGGGGAGGTTCGGTGAGCAAATGAAGACCCTTTGAAGTCATATTGCATGGTACCCATTCCACGGGTCTCAACTCTCCAGGTTTAAGTGATTCTTCCTTCAGCTAAAACATGCATGTGCAACCCAGAGTATGATCAACCGTGTGATTGGGAGACGTGTTGAAATATGTCTCAGTACACGTCCCCTGGTACTCGGGTGCAACATTCCAGACGCTTTACTAACACTCTCCCGACTTGGAGAGTCAGTGCCTTTAACCTCCTGATTGGCCCAGTTTGCAATTTCTGCGGAAGATGAACAGGAATAGGGAGGACCAATGAGACACTAGCTGGAGGTGTCTGGACGGGCAAATTTAACTCTCATTTCCCAGCAGGAAGAGGAATTAACCAAAGGCTCAGCGTGCCGTGCCGGAACCAGATTAGGGCCTGAAGCAATCCTGCGGTGTTGCGGCCAGCTCACAAGAAAGCGAGTTGAAGAAAGGAGCTCAGGGGCACTGTATTTCACAACTTGCAGAGTTATAAATGACAGCTAACATCCAAAAATATACTGAAGTAAGGCTGCCAAGAGGACTTGAAAGCGGGGCAGAATTGCAGGAAACCGATTTCAGGAGGTAGACTGGAATTGCATTTAAAGCATAGGAAAAGAGGCAGAACGTCGACAATGATGCACTTGGCCAAAAAGGGCGTATGCGTTTTTTCCTGAATATATTCAGGAAAATACGCATACGCCCTTTTTGTCCAACCAAGCAAGCTTGCAAAGGAAATCTGCACTACAATGAAGTCTCACTTCCCCCCGGTCAAAAGGGCCATCTGAAAAAAGTGTAAAATCCAGAAAGGCAGGACAGGCCATGGAGAACTCGGAGCCTTGTTATGCTGATGGGCGGGATGTAAATTGCCAACAGCCACTCAGGAGAAGTGTATGGTGTTTCCTGAAACATCTAAAAAACAAAGCAACAGAGCCTAGGGCACTTCCACTTATGGTCCTATAGCTTAGGGAAATTAAAATCAAAAAGACACAGCCACCCAAAATTTGGGACGGCTCTGTTTACAAGAACCTCGTTTATGGTATAAGTTCAATATCACAGAAAGTGAAAATTGGATCAAGAATTTGTGTTACTTATGTACAATGCAATATCACTCAGCAATGAAATCTATGTCAACAGGCCTGTAGCAGAAAATGAGTGGGTTCAGGTATGATGATTCTAACTGAAATAAGTCACACAGAAAAAGAAACATCATAAGATATCACTAATACACGGAATGTAAAGTTGGCTACACAGGAACTGGATTACAAAACAGAACAGGGTCTCAAATTTAGAAAACTCACTTATGCTTGCTTAAGGGGAAAGGTGAGTTGGGGTGCTGCATAAAACCAGAGATTGAAATGAGCACAGATAAAGTTCCTTAAGCCAAATATGTAATAGACAAGAGCTACTCCTTGCTCAACGAAATGGACTCAACACCCCATATTAAACACCTAAGAATGCACCTGACTAGTAAGTATCTTAAAACCTATGGATTGCTATGTCTCTGAAAGAGAATCAAGCATGTGTACAGGGGCATAAACGCAGCAGTGATAGGATTTGAGAGGTTCGGTGAGCAAATGAAGACCCTTTGAAGTCATATTGCATGATACCCATTCCACGGGTCTCAACTCTCCAGGTTTAAGGGATTCTTCCTTCAGCTAAAGCATGCATGTGGAACCCAGAGTATGATAAACCATGTGATCGGGAGACGTATTGCAATATGTCTCAGTTCTCGTCCCCTGGTACTCGGGTGCAACATTCCAGATGCTTTACTAACACTCTCCCGACTTGGAGAGTCAGTGCCTTTAACCTCCTGTTTGGCCCAGTTTGCAATTTCTGCGGAAGATGAACAGGAATAGGGAGAACCAATGAGAGACTAGCTGGAGGTGTCTGGACGGGCAAATTTAACTCTCATTTCCCACCAGGAAGAGGAATTAACCAAAGGCTCAGCGTGACGTGCCGGAACAAGATTAGGGCCTGAAGCAATCCTGTGGTGTTGCGGCCAGCTCACAAGAAAGCGAGTTGAAGAAAGGAGCTCAGGGGCACTGTAATTCACAAACCTGCAGAGTTATAAATGACAGCCCTGGTCCAAAAATATACTGAAGTAAGGCTGCCAAGAGGACTTGAAAGCGGGGCAGAATTGCAGGAAACCGATTTCAGGAGGTAGACTGGAATTGCAATTAAAGCATAGGAAAAGAGGCAGAACGTCGACAATGATGCACTCGGCCAAAAAGGGCGTATGCGTTTTTTCCTGAATATATTCAGGAAAAAACGCATACGCCCTTTTTGGCCAACCAAGCAAGCTTGCAAAGGAAATCTGCACTACAATGAAGTCTCACTTCCCCCCGGTCAAAAGGGCCATCTGAAAAAAGTGTAAAATCCAGAAAGGCAGGACAGGCCATGGAGAACTGGGAGACTTGTTATGCTGATGGGCGGGATGTAAATTGCCAACAGCCACTCGGGAGAAGTGTATGTTGTTTCCTGAAACATCTAAAAAACAAAGCAACAGAGCCTAGGGCACTTCCACTTATGGTCCTATAGCTTAGGGAAATTAAAATCAAAAAGACACAGCCACCCCAAAGTTTGGGACGGCTCTGTTTACAAGAAACTCGTTTACGGGACAAGTTCAATATCGCAGAAAGTGAAAAATGGATAAAGAAGTTGTGGTACTTACGTACAATGCAATATCACTCAGCAATGAAATCTATGTCATCAGGCCCATAGCAGCATAATGAGTGGATTCAGGTATGATGATTCTAACTGAAATAAGTCACACAGAAAAAGAAACATCATAAGATATCACTAATACACGGAATGTAAACTTGGCTACACAGGAACTGGATTACAAAACACAACAGGGTCTCAAATTTAGAAAACCAACTTATACTTGCTTAAGGGGAAAGGTGAGTTGGGGTGCTGCATAAAACCGGAGATTGAAATGAGCACAGATAAAGTTCCTTAAGCCAAAGATGTAATACACAAGAGCTACTCCTTGCTCAACGAAATGGACTCAACACCCCATATTAAACGCCTAAGAATGTACCTGACTAGTAAGTATCTTAAAACCTATGGATCGCTATGTCTCCGAAAGAGAATCAAGCGTGTGTACAGGGGCATAAACGCAGCAGTGATAGGATTGGAGAGGTTCGGTGAGCAAATGAAGACCCTTTGAAGTCATATTGCATGGTACCCATTCCACTTGTCTCAATTCTCCAGGTTTAAGGGATTCTTCCTTCAGCTAAAACATGCATGTGGAACCCAGAGTATGATCCACCGTGTGATCGGGAAACATGTTCCAATATGTCTCAGTTCTCGTCCCCTGGTACTCGGGTGCAACATTCCAGACGCTTTACTAACTCTCTCCCAACTTGGAGAGTCAGTGCCTTTAACCTCCTGTTTGGCCCAGTTTGCAATTTCCGCGGAAGATGAACAGAAATAGCGAGAAACAATGAGAGACTAGCTGGAGGTGTCTGGACGGGCAAATTTAACTCTCATTTCCCACCAGGAAGAGGAATTAACAAAAGGCTCAGCGTGCCATGCCGGAACCAGATTAGGGCCTGAAGCAATCCGGTGCTGGTGCGGCCAGCTCACAAGAAAGCGAGTTGAAGAAAGGAGCTCAGGGGCACTGTAATTCACAAACCTGCAGAGTTATAAATGACAGCTATCGTCCAAAAATATACTGAAGTAAGGCTGCCAAGAGGACTTGAATGTGGGGCAGAATTGCAGGAAACCGATTTCAGGAGGTAGACTGGAATTGCATTTAAAGCATAGGAAAAGAGGCAGAACGTCGAAAATGATGCACTTGGCCAAAAAGGGCGTATGCGTTTTTTCATGAATATATTCAGGAAAAAACGCATACGCCCTTTTTGGCCAACCAAGCAAGTTTGCAAAGGAAATCTGCACTACAATGAAGTGTCACTTCCCCCCGGTCAAAAGGGCCATCTGAAAAAAGTGTAAAATCCAGAAAGGCAGGACAGGCCATGGAGAACTGGGAAACTTGTTATGCTGATGGGCGGGATGTAAATTGCCAACAGCCACTCGGGAGAACTGTATGTTGTTTCCTGAAACATCTAAAAAACAAAGCAACAGAGTCTAGGGCACTTCCACTTATGGTCCTATAGCTTAGGGAAATTAAAATCAAAAAGACACAGCCACCCCAAAGTTTGGGACGGCTCTGTTTACAAGAAACTCGTTTACGGGACAAGTTCAATATCGCAGAAAGTGAAAAATGGATAAAGAAGTTGTGGTACTTACGTACAATGCAATATCACTCAGCAATGAAATCTATGTCATCAGGCCCGTAGCAGCATAATTAGTGGATTCAGGTATGATGATTCTAATTGAAATAAGTCACACAGAAAAAGAAACATCATAAGATATCACTAATACACGGAATGTAATCTTGGCTACACAGGAACTGGATTACAAAACAGAACAGTGTCTCAAATTTAGAAAACCAACTTATGCTTGCTTAAGGGGAAAGGTGAGTTGGGGTGCTGCATAAAACCAGAGATTGAAATGAGCACAGATAAAGTTCCTTAAGCCAAATATGTAATAGACAAGAGCTACTCCTTGCTCAACGAAATGGACTCAACACCCCATATTAAACGCCTAAGAATGTAGCTGACTAGAAAGTATGTTAAAACCTATGGATTGCTATGTCTCCAAAAGAGAATCAAGTGTGTGTACAGGGCATAAATGCAGCAGTGATAGGATTGGAGAGGTTCGGTGAGCAAATGAAGACCCTTTGAAGTCATATTGCATGGTACCCATTCCACGGGTCTCAACTCTCCACGTTTAAGGGATTCTTCCTTCAGCTAAAGCATGCATGTGGAACCCAGAGTATGATCAATCGTGTGATCGGGAGACGTGTTCCAATATGTCTCAGTTCTCGTCCCCTGGTACTCGGGTGCAACATTCCAGACACTTTACTAACACTCTCCCGACTTGGAGAGTCAGTGCCTTTAACCTCCTGTTTGGCCCAGTTTGCAATTTCTGCGGAAGGTGAACAGGAATAGGGAGAACCAATGAGAGACTAGCTGGAGGTGTGTGAACGGGCAAATTTAACTCTCATTTCCCAGCAGGAAGAGGAATTAACCAAATGCTCAGCGGGCCGTGCCAGAACAAGATTAGAGCCTGAAGCAATCCTGCGGTGTTGCGGCCAGCTCACAAGAAAGCGAGTTGAAGAAAGGAGCTCAGGGGCACTGTAATTCACAAACCTGCAGAGTTATAAATGACAGCTATCGTCCAAAAATATACTAAAGTAAGGCTGCCAAGAGGACTTGAAAGTGGGGCAGAATTGCAGGAAACCTATTTCAGGAGGTAGACTGGAATTGCATTTAAAGCATAGGAAAAGAGGCAGAACGTCCACAATGATGCACTTGGCCAAAAAGGGCGTATGCGTTTTTTCCTGAATATATTCAGGAAAAAACGCATACGCCCTTTTTGGCCAACCAAGGAAGCTTGCAAAGGAAATCTGCAATACAATGAAGTCTCACTTCCCCCCGGTCAAAAGGGCCATCTGAAAAAAGTGTAAAATCCAGAAAGACAGGACAGGCCATGGAGAACTGGGAGCCTTATTATGCTGATGGGCGGGATGTATATTGCCAATAGCCACTCGGGAGTACTGTATGGTGTTTCATGAAACATCTAAAAAACAAAGCAACAGAGCCCAGGGCACTTCCACTTATGGTCCTATAGCTTAGGGAAATTAAAATCAAAAAGACACAGCCACCCCTAAGTTTTGGAGGGCTCTGTTTACAAGAAACTCGTTTATGGGACAAGTTCAATATCGCAGAAAGTGAAAAATGGATAAAGAAGTTGTGGTACTTACGTACAATGCAATATCACTCAGCAATGAAATCTATGTCATCAGGCCCGTAGCAGCATAATGAGTGGATTCAGGTATGATGATTCTAACTGAAATAAGTCACACAGAAAAAGAAACATCATAAGATATCACTAATACACGGAATGTAAACTTGGCTACACAGGAACTGGATTACAAAAGAGAACAGGGTCTCAAATTTAGAAAACCGACTTATGCTTGCTTACGGGGAAAGGTGAGTTGGGGTGCTGCATAAAACCAGAGATTGAAATGAGCACAGATAAATTTCCTTAAGCCAAATATATAATAGACAAGAGCTACTTCGTGCTCAACGAAATGGACTGAAACCCCATATTAAATGCCTAAGAATGTACCTGACTAGTAAGTATCTTAAAACCTATGGATCGCTATGTCTCCGAAAGAGAATCAAGCGTGTGTACAGGGGCATAAACGAAGCAGTGATAGGATTGGAGAGGTTCGGTGAGCAAATGAAGACCCTTTGAAGTCATATTGCATGGTACCCATTCCACGGGTCTCAACTCTCCAGGTTTAAGGGATTCTTCCTTCAGCTAAAACATGCATGTGGAACCCAGAGTATGATCAACCGTGTGATCGGGAGACGTGTTCCAATATGTCTCATTTCTCGTCCCCTGGTACTCGGGTGCAACATTCCAGACGCTTTACTAACACTCTCCAGACTTGGAGAGTCAGTGCCTTTAACCTCCTGTTTGGCCCAGTTTGCAATTTTGCGGAAGATGAACAGGAATAAGGAGAACCAATGAGAGACTAGCTGGAGGTGTCTGGACGGGCAAATTTAACTCTCATTTCCCACCAGGAAGAGGAATTAACCAAAGGCTCAGCGGGCCGAGCCAGAACAAGATTAGGGCCTGAAGCAATCCTGCGGTGTTGCGGCCAGCTCACAAGAAAGCGAGTTGAAGAAAGGAGCTCAGGGGCACTGTAATTCACAAACCTGCAGAGTTATAAATGACAGCTATCGTCCAAAAATATACTGAAGTAAGGCTGGCAAGAGGACTTGAAAGCGGGGCAGAATTGCAGGAAACCGATTTCAGGAGGTAGACTGGAATTGCATTTAAAGCATAGGAAAAGAGGCAGAACGTCGAGAATGATGCACTTGGCCAAAAAGGGCGTATGCGTTTTTTCCTGAATATATTCAGGAAAAAATGCATACGCCCTTTTTGGCCAACCAAGCAAGCTTGCAAAGGAAATCTGCACTACAATGTAGTCTCACTTCCCCCAGGTCAAAAGGGCCATCTGAAAAAAGTGTAAAATCCAGAAAGGCAGGACAGGCCATGGAGAACTGGGAGCCTTGTTATGCTGATGGGTGGGATGTAAATTGCCAACAGCCACTTGGGAGAAGTGTATGGTGTTTTCTGAAACGTCTAAGAAACAAAGCAACAGAGCCTAGGGCACTTCCACTTATGGTCCTATATATTAGGGAAATTAAAATCAAAAAGACACAGCCACCCCTAAGTTTGGGACGGCTCTGCTTACAAGAACCTCGTTTACGGGACAAGTTCAATATCGCAGAAAGTGAAAAATGGATAAAGAAGTTTTGGTACTTACGTACAATGCAATATCACTCAGCAATGAAATCTATGTCATCAGGCCCGTAGCAGCATGATGAGTGGATTCAGGTATGATGATTCTAACTGAAATAAGTCACAAGAAAAAGAAACATCATAAGATATCATTAATACACGGAATGTAAACTTGGCTACACAGGAACTGGATTACAAAACAGAACAGTGTCTCAAATTTAGAAAACCAACTTATGCTTGCTTAAGGGGAAAGGTGAGTTGGGGTGCTGCATAAAACCAGAGATTGAAATGAGCACAGATAAAGTTCCTTAAGCCAAATATGGAATAGACAAGAGCTACTCCTTGCTCAACGAAATGGACTCAACACCCCATATTAAACGCCTAAGAATGTAGCTGACTAGAAAGTATCTTAAAACCTATGGATTGCTATGTCTCCAAAAGAGAATCAAGTGTGTGTACAGGGGCATAAATGCAGCAGTGATAGGATTGGAGAGGTTCGGTGAGCAAATGAAGACCCTTTGAAGTCATATTGCATGGTACCCATTCCACGGGTCTCAACTCTCCACGTTTAAGGGATTCTTCCTTCAGCTAAAGCATGCATGTGGAACCCAGAGTATGATCAATCGTGTGATCGGGAGACGTGTTCCAATATGTCTCAGTTCTCGTCCCCTGGTACTCGGGTGCAACATTCCAGACACTTTACTAACACTCTCCCGACTTGGAGAGTCAGTGCCTTTAACCTCCTGTTTGGCCCAGTTTGCAATTTCTGCGGAAGGTGAACAGGAATAGGGAGAACCAATGAGAGACTAGCTGGAGGTGTGTGAACGGGCAAATTTAACTCTCATTTCCCAGCAGGAAGAGGAATTAACCAAATGCTCAGCGGGCCGTGCCAGAACAAGATTAGGGCCTGAAGCAATCCTGCGGTGTTGCGGCCAGCTCACAAGAAAGCGAGTTGAAGAAAGGAGCTCAGGGGCACTGTAATTCACAAACCTGCAGAGTTATAAATGACAGCTATCGTCCAAAAATATACTGAAGTAAGGCTGCCAAGAGGACTTGAAAGCGGGGCAGAATTGCAGGAAACCTATTTCAGGAGGTAGACTGGAATTGCATTTAAAGCATAGGAAAAGAGGCAGAACGTCCACAATGATGCACTTGGCCAAAAAGGGCGTATGCGTTTTTTCCTGAATATATTCAGGAAAAAACGCATACGCCCTTTTTGGCCAACCAAGGAAGCTTGCAAAGGAAATCTGCAATACAATGAAGTCTCACTTCCCCCCGGTCAAAAGGGCCATGTGAAAAAAGTGTAAAATCCAGAAAGACAGGACAGGCCATGGAGAACTGGGAGCCTTATTATGCTGATGGGCGGGATGTATATTGCCAACAGCCACTCGGGAGTACTGTATGGTGTTTCATGAAACATCTAAGAAACAAAGCAACAGAGCCTAGGGCACTTCCACTTATGGTCCTATAGCTTAGGGAAATTAAAATCAAAAAGACACAGCCACCCCTAAGTTTTGGAGGGCTCTGTTTACAAGAAACTCGTTTATGGGACAAGTTCAATATCGCAGAAAGTGAAAAATGGATAAAGAAGTTGTGGTACTTACGTACAATGCAATATCACTCAGCAATGAAATCTATGTCATCAGGCCCGTAGCAGCATAATGAGTGGATTCAGGTATGATGATTCTAACTGAAATAAGTCACACAGAAAAAGAAACATCATAAGATATCACTAATACACGGAATGTAAACTTGGCTACACAGGAACTGGATTACAAAAGAGAACAGGGTCTCAAATTTAGAAAACCGACTTATGCTTGCTTAAGGGGAAAGGTGAGTTGGGGTGCTGCATAAAACCAGAGATTGAAATGAGCACAGATAAATTTCCTTAAGCCAAATATATAATAGACAAGAGCTACTTCGTGCTCAACGAAACGGACTGAAACCCCATATTAAACGCCTAGGAATGTACCTGACTAGTATCTTAAAACCTATGGATCGCTATGTCTCTGAAAGAGAATCAACCATGTGTACAGGTGCATAAACGAAGCAGTGATAGGATTGGAGAGGTTCGGTGAGCAAATGAAGACCCTTTGAAGTCATATTGCATGGTACCCATTCCACGGGTCTCAACTCTCCAGGTTTAAGGGATTCTTCCTTCAGCTAAAACATGCATGTGGAACCCAGAGTATGATCAACCGTGTGATCGGGAGACGTGTTCCAATATGTCTCATTTCTCGTCCCCTGGTACTCGGGTGCAACATTCCAGACGCTTTACTAACACTCTCCAGACTTGGAGAGTCAGTGCCTTTAACCTCCTGTTTGGCCCAGTTTGCAATTTTGCGGAAGATGAACAGGAATAAGGAGAACCAATGAGAGACTAGCTGGAGGTGTCTGGACGGGCAAATTTAACTCTCATTTCCCACCAGGAAGAGGAATTAACCAAAGGCTCAGCGGGCCGAGCCAGAACAAGATTAGGGCCTGAAGCAATCCTGCGGTGTTGCGGCCAGCTCACAAGAAAGCGAGTTGAAGAAAGGAGCTCAGGGGCACTGTAATTCACAAACCTGCAGAGTTATAAATGACAGCTATCGTCCAAAAATATACTGAAGTAAGGCTGCCAAGACGACTTGAAAGCGGGGCAGAATTGCAGGAAACCGATTTCAGGAGGTAGACTGGAATTGCATTTAAAGCATAGGAAAAGAGGCAGAACGTCGACAATGATGCACTTGGCCAAAAAGGGCGTATGCGTTTTTTCCTGAATATATTCAGGAAAAACGCATACGCCCTTTTTGGCCAACCAAGCAAGCTTGTAAAGGAAATCTGCACTACAATGAAGTCTCACTTCCCCCCGGTCAAAAGGGCCATCTGAAAAAATGTAAAATCCAGAAAGGCAGGACAGGCCATGGAGAACTGGGAGCCTTGTTATGCTGATGGGCGGGATGTAAATTGCCAACAGCCACTCCGGAGAACTGTATGGTGTTTCCTGAAACATCTAAAAAACAAAGCAACAGAGCCTAGGGCTCTTCCACTTATGGTCCTATAGCTTAGGGAAATTAAAATAAAAAAGACACAGCCACCCCAAAGTTTGGGATGGCTCTGTTTACAAGAACCTCGTTTACGGTACAAGTTCAATATCACAGAAAGCGAAAAATGGATAAAGATGTTGTGGTATTTCCGTACAATGCAATATCACTCAGCAATGAAATCTATGTCATCAGGCCCGTAGCAACATAATGAGTGGATTCAGGTATGATGATTCTAACTGAAATAAGTCACACAGAAATAGAAACATCATAAGATATCACTAATACACGGAATGTAAACTTGGCTACACAGGAACTGGATTACAAAACAGAACAGGGTCTCAAATTTAGAAAACCAACTTATGCTTGCTTAAGGGGAAAGGTGAGTTGGGGTGCTGCATAAAACCAGAGATTGAAATGAGCACAGATAAAGTTCCTTAAGCCAAATATGGAATAGACAAGAGCTACTCCTTGCTCAACGAAATGGACTCAAAACCACATATTTAACACCTAAGAATGTACCTAACTAGTAAGTATCTTAAAACCTATGGATTGCTTTGTCTCTGAAAGAGAATCAAGCATGTGTACAGGGGCATAAACGCAGCAGTGATAGCATTGGAGAGGTTCGGTGAGCAAATGAAGACCCTTTGAAGTCATATTGCATGGTACCCATTCCACGGGTCTCAACTCTCCAGGTTTAAGGGATTCTTCCTTCAGCTAAACATGCATGTGAAACCCAGAGTATGATGAACCTTGTGATCGGGAGACGTGTTCCAATATGTCTCAGTTCTCATCCCCTGGTACTCGGGTGCAACATTCCAGACGCTTTACTAACACTCTCCTGCCTTGGAGAGTCAGTGCCTTTAACCTCCTGTTTGGCCCAGTTTGCAAATTCCGCGGAAGATGAACAGGAATAGGGAGAACCAATGAGAGACTAGCTGGAGGTGTCTGGACGGGCAAATTTATCTCTCATTTCCCACCAGGAAGAGGAATTAACCAAAGGCTCAGCGTGTCGTGCCGGAACCAGATTAGGGCCTGAAGCAATCCTGCGGTGTTGCGGCCAGCTCACAAGAAAGCGAGTTGAAGAAAGGAGCTCAGGGGCACTGTAATTCACAAAGCTGCAGAGTTATAAATGACAGCTATCGTCCAAAAATATACTGAAGTAAGGCTGCCAAGAGGACTTGAAAGCGGGGCAGAATTGCAGGAATCCGATTTCAGGAGGTAGACTGGAATTGCATTTAAAGCATAGGAAAAGAGGCAGAACGTCGACAATGATGCACTTGGCCAAAAAGTGCGTATGCATTTTTTCCTGAATATATTCAGGAAAAAACACTTACGCACTTTTTGGCCAACCAAGCAAGCTTGCAAAGGAAATCTGCACTACAATGAAGTCTCACTTCCCCCAGGTCAAAAGGGCCATCTGAAAAAAGTGTAAAATCCAGAAAGGCAGGACAGGCCATGGAGAACTGGGAGCCTTGTCATGCTGTTGGGCGGGATGAAAATTGCCAACAGCCACTCGGGAGAAGTGTATGGTGTTTCCTGAAACATCTAAAAAACAAAGCAACAGAGCCTAGGGCACTTTAACTTATGGTCCTATAGCTTAGGGAAATTAAAATCAAAAAGACACAGCCACTCCAAAATTTGGGACGGCTCTGTTTACAAGAACCTCGTTTACGGTGCAAGTTCAATATCGCAGAAAGTGAAAAATGGATAAAGAAGTTGTGGTACTTACATACAATGCAATATCACTCAGCAATGAAATCTATGTCATCAGGCCCATAGCAGCATAATGAGTGGATTCAGGTATGATGATTCTAACTGAAATAAGTCACACAGAAAAATAAACATCATAAGATATCACAAATACATGGAATGTAAACATGGCTACACAGGAACTGGATTACAAAACAGAACAGGGTCTCACATTTAGAAAACCAACTTATGCTTGCTTAAGAGGAAAGGTGAGTTGGGGTGCTGCATAAAACCAGAGATTGAAATGAGCACAGATAAAGTTCCTTAAGCCAAATATGGAATAGACAAGAGCTACTCCTTGCTCAACGAAATGGACTCAACACCCCATATTAAACGCCTAAGAATGTACCTGACTAGTAAGTATCTTAAAACCTATGGATCACTATGTCTCCGAAAGAGAATCAAGCGTGTGTACAGGGGCATAAACGCAGCAGTGATAGGATTGGAGAGGTTCGGTGAGCAAATGAAGACCCTTTGAAGTCATATTGCATGGTATCCATTGCACGGGTCTCAACTCTCCAGGTTTAAGGGATTCTTCCTTCAGCTAAAACATGCATGTGGAACCCAGAGTATGATCAACCGTGTGATCGGGACACGTGTTCCAGTATGTCTCAGTTCTTGTCCCCTGGTACTCGGGTGCAAAATTCCAGACACTTTACTAACACTCTCCCGACTTGGAGAGTCAGTGCCTTTAACCTCCTGTTTGGCCCACTTTGCAATTTCTGCGGAAGATGAACAGGAATAGGGTGGACCAATGAGAGATTAGCTTGAGGTGTCTGGACGGGCAAATTTAACTCTCATTTCCCACCAGGAAGAGGAATTAACCAAAGGCTCAGCGTGCCGTGCCGGAACCAGATTAGGGCCTGAAGCAATCCTGCGGTGTTGCGGCCAGCTCACAAGAAAGCGAGTTGAAGAAAGGAGCTCAGGGGCACTGTAATTCACAAACCTGCAGAGCTATAAATGACAGCTATCGTCCAAAAATATACTGAAGTAAGGCTGCCAAGAGGACTTGAAAGCGGGGCAGAATTGCAGGAAACCGGTTTCAGGAGGTAGACTGGAATTGCATTTAAAGAATAGGAAAAGAGGCAGAACGTCGACAATGATGCACTTGGCCAAAAAGGGCGTATGCGTTTTTTCCTGAATATATTCAGGAAAAAACGCATACGCTCTGTTTGGCCAACCAAGCAAGCTTGCAAAGGAAATCTGCACTACAATGAAGTCTCACTTCCCACCCGCTCAAAAGGGCCATCTGAAAAAAGTGTAAAATCCAGAAAGGCAGGACAGGCCATGGAGAACTGGGAGCCTTGTTATGCTGATGAGCCGGATGTAAATTGCCAATAGCCACTCGGGAGAAGTGTATGGTGTTTCCTGAAACATCTAAAAAACAAAGCAACAGAGCCTAGGGCACTTCCACTTATGGTCCTATAGCTTAGGGAAATTAAAATAAAAAAGACACAGCCACCCCAAAGTTTGGGATGGCTCTGTTTACAAGAACCTCGTTTACGGTACAAGTTCAATATCACAGAAAGCGAAAAATGGATAAAGATGTTGTGGTATTTACGTACAATGCAATATCACTCAGCAATGAAATCTATGTCATCAGGCCCGTAGCAACATAATGAGTGGATTCAGGTATGATGATTCTAACTGAAATAAGTCACACAGAAATAGAAACATCATAAGATATCACTAATACACGGAATGTAAACTTGGCTACACAGGAACTGGATTACAAAACAGAACAGGGTCTCAAATTTAGAAAACCAACTTATGCTTGCTTAAGGGGAAAGGTGAGTTGGGGTGCTGCATAAAACCAGAGATTGAAATGAGCACAGATAAAGTTCCTTAAGCCAAATATGGAATAGACAAGAGCTACTCCTTGCTCAACGAAATGGACTCAAAACCACATATTTAACACCTAAGAATGTACCTAACTAGTAAGTATCTTAAAACCTATGGATTGCTTTGTCTCTGAAAGAGAATCAAGCGGGTGTACAGGGGCATAAACGCAGCAGTGATAGCATTGGGGAGGTTCGGTGAGCAAATGAAGACCCTTTGAAGTCATATTGCATGGTACCCATTCCACGGGTCTCAACTCTCAAGGTTTAAGGGATTCTTCCTTCAGCTAAACATGCATGTGAAACCCAGAGTATGATGAACCTTGTGATCGGGAGACGTTTTCCAATATGTCTCAGTTCTCATCCCCTGGTACTCGGGTGCAACATTCCAGACGCTTTACTAACACTCTCCTGACTTGGAGAGTCAGTGCCTTTAACCTCCTGTTTGGCCCAGTTTGCAAATTCCGCGGAAGATGAACAGGAATAGGGAGAACCAATGAGAGACTAGCTGGAGGTGTCTGGACGGGCAAATTTATCTCTCATTTCCCACCAGGAAGAGGAATTAACCAAAGGCTCAGCGTGCCGTGCCGGAACCAGATTAGGGCCTGAAGCAATCCTGCGGTGTTGCGGCCAGCTCACAAGAAAGCGAGTTGAAGAAAGGAGATCAGGGGCACTGTAATTCACAAAGCTGCAGAGTTATAAATGACAGCTATCGTCCAAAAATATACTGAAGTAAGGCTGCCAAGAGGACTTGAAAGCGGGGCAGAATTGCAGGAAACTGATTTCAGGAGGTAGACTGGAATTGCATTTAAAGCATAGAAAAAGAGGCAGAACGTCGACAATGATGCACTTGGCCAAAAGGGCGTATGCGTTTTTTCTTGAATATATTCAGGAAAAAACGCATACGCCCTTTTTGGCCAACCAAGCAAGCTTGCAAAGGAAATCTGCACTACAATGAAGTCTCACTTCCCCTCTGTCAAAAGGGCCATCTGAAAAAAGTGTAAAATCCAAAAACTCAGGACAGTCCATGGAAAACTGGGAGACTTGTTATGCTGATGGGCAGGATGTAAATTGCCAACAGCCAGTAGGGAGAAGTGTATGGTGTTTCCTGAAACATCTAAAAAACAAAGCAACAGAGCCTAGGGCACTTCCACTTATGGCCCTATAGCTTAGGGAAATTAAAATAAAAAAGACACAGCCATCCCAAAGTTTGGGACCGCTCTGTTTACAAGAAACTCGTTTACGGGACAAGTTCAATATCACAGAAAGTGAAAAATGGATAAAGCAGTTGTAGTACTTACGTACAATGCAATATCACTCAGCAATGAAATCTATGTCATCAGGCCCATAGCAGCATAATGAGTGGATTCAGGTATGATGATTCTAACTGAAATAAGTCACACAGAAAAAGAAACATCATAAGATCTCACTAATACACGGAATGTAAACTTGGCTACACAGGAACTGGAATACAAAACAGAACAGGGTCTCACATTTAGAAAACCAACTTATGCTTGCTTAAGAGGAAAGGTGAGTTGGGGTGCTGCATAAAACCAGAGATTGAAATGAGCACAGATAAAGTTCCTTAAGCCAAATATGTAATAGACAAGAGCTACTCCTTGCTCAACGAAATGGACTCAACACCCCATATTAAAAGACTAAGAATGTACCTGACTAGTAAGTATCTTAAAACCTATGGATTGCTATGTCTCCGAGAGAGAATCAAGCATGTGTACAGGGGCATAAACGCAGCAGTGATAGGATTGGAGAGGTTCGGTGAGCAAATGAAGACCCTTTGAAGTCATATTGCATGGTACCCATTCCACGGGTCTCAACTCTCCATGTTTAAGGGATTCTTCCTTCAGCTAAATCATGCATGTGGAACCCAGAGTATGATCAACTGTGTGATCAGGAGACGTGTTCCAATATGTCTCAGTTCTCATCCCCTGGTACTCGGGTGCAACATTCCAGACGCTTTACTAACACTCTCCCGACTTGGAGAGTCAGTGCCTTTAACCTCCTGTTTGGCCCAGTTTGCAATTTCTGCGGAAGATGAACAGGAATAGGGAGAACCAATGAGAGACTAGCTGGAGGTGTCTGGACGGGCAATTTTAACTCTCATTTCCCACCAGGAAGAGGAATTAACCAAAGGCTCAGTGTGCCGTGCCGGAACCAGATTAGGGCCTGAAGCAATCCTGCGGTGTTGCGGCCAGCTCACAAGAAAGCGAGTTGAAGAAAGGAACTCAGTGGCACTGAATTCACAAACATGCAGAGTTATAAATGACAGCTTTCGTCCAAAAATATACTGAAGTAAGGCTGCCAAGAGGACTTGAAAGCGGGGCAGAATTGCAGGAAACCGGTTTCAGGAGGTAGACTGGAATTGCATTTAAAGCATAGGAAAAGAGGCAGAACGTCGACAATGATGCACTTGGCCAAAAAGGGCGTATGCGTTTTTTCCTGAATATATTCAGGAAAAAACGCATACGCTCTTTTTGGCCAAGCAAGCAAGCTTGCAAAGGAAATCTGCACTACAATGAAGTCTCACTTCCCCCAGGTCAAAAGGGCCATCTGAAAAAAGTGTAAAATCCAGAAAGGCAGGACAGGCCATGGAGAACTGGGAGCCTTGTTATGCTGATGGGCGGGATGTAAATTGCCAACAGCCACTCAGGAGAAGTGTATGGTGTTTCCTGAAACATCTAAAAAACAAAGCAACAGAGCCTAGGTCAATTCCACTTATGGTCCTATAGCTTAGGGAAATTAAAATCAAAAAGACACAGCCACCCCAAAGTTTGGGACGGCTCTGTTTACTAGAACCTCATTTACGGTACAAGTTGAATATCGCAGAAAGCGAAAAATGGATAAAGAAGTTGTGGTACTTACGTACAATGCAATATCACTCAGCAATGAAATCTATGTCAACAGGCCTGTAGCAGAAAATGAGTGGATTCAGGTATGATGATTCTAACTGAAATAAGTCACACAGAAAAAGAAACATCATAAGATATAACTAATGCACAGAATGTAAACTTGGCTACACAAGAACTGAATTACAAAACAGAACAGGGTCTCACATTTAGAAAACCAACTTATGCTTGCTTAAGAGGAAAGGTGAGTTGGGGTGCTGCATAAAACCAGAGATTGAAATGAGCACAGATAAAGTTCCTTAAGCCAAATATGGAATAGACAAGAGCTACTCCTTGATCAACGAAATGGACTCAACACCCCATATTAAAAGACTAAGAATGTACCTGACTAGTAAGTATCTTAAAACCTATGGATTGCTATGTCTCCGAAAGAGAATGAAGCGTGTGTACAGGGGCATAAATGCAGCAGTGATAGTATTGGAGAGGTTCGGTGAGCAAATGAAGACCCTTTGAAGTCATATTGCATGGTACCCATTCCACGGGTCTCAAATCTCCAGGTTTAAGGGATTCTTCCTTCAGCTGAAACATGCATGTGGAACTCAGAGTATGATCAACCGTGTGATCAGGAGACGTTTTCAAATATGTCTCAGTTTTCGTCCCCTGGTACTCGGGTACAACATTCCAGATGCTTTACTAACACTCTCCCGACTTGGAGAGTCAGTGCCTTTAACTCCTGTTTGGCCCAGTTTGCAATTTCTGCGGAAGATGAACAGGAATAGGGAGGACCAATGAGAGACTAGCTGGAGGTGCCTGGACGGGCAAATTTAACTCTCATTTCCCACCAGGAAGAGGAATTATCCAAAGGCTCAGCGTGCCGTGCCGGAACCAGATTAGGGCCTGAAGCAATCCTGCGGTGTTGCGGCCAGCTCACAAGAAAGCGAGTTGAAGAAAGGAGCTCAGGGACACTGTAATTCACAAACCTGCAGAGTTATAAATGACAGCTATCGTCCAAAAATATACTGAAGTAAGGCTTCCAAGAGGACTTGAAAGCGGGGCAGAATTGCAGGAATCCGGTTTCAGGAGGTAGACTGGAATTGCATTTAAAGCATAGCAAAAGAGGCAGAACGTCCACAATGATGCACTTGGCCAAAAAGGGCGTATGCATTTTTTCCTGAATATATTCAGGACAAAACGCATACGCCCTTTTTGGCCAACCAAGCAAGCTTGCAAAGGAAATCTGCACTACAATGAAGTCTCACTTCCCCCCGGTCAAAAGGGCCATCTGAAAAATGTGTAAAATCCAGAAAGGCAGGACAGGCCATGGAGAACTGGGAGCCTTGTTATGCTGATGGGCGGGATGTAAATTGCCAACAGCCACTCTGGAGAAGTGTATGGTGTTTCCTGAAACATCTAAAAAACAAAGCAACAGAGCCTAGGGCACTTCCACTTATGGTCCTATAGCTTAGGGAAATTAAAATCAAAAAGACACAGCCACCCCAAAGTTTGGGACGGCTCTGTTTACAAGAACTTCGTTTACGGTACAAGTTCAATATCACAGAAAGCGAAAAATGGATAAAGATGTTGTGGTATTTACGTACAATGCAATATCCCTCAGCAATGACATCTATGTCATCAGGCCCGTAGCAGCATAATGAGTGGATTCAGGTATGATGATTCTAACTGAAATAAGTCACACAGAAAAAGAAACATCATAAGATATCACTAATACACGGAATGTAAACTTGGCTACACAGGAACTGGATTACAAAACAGAAGAGTGTCTCAAATTTAGAAAACCAACTTATGCTTGCTTAAGGGGAAAGGTGAGTTGGGGTGGTGCATAAAACCAGAGATTGAAATGATCACAGATAAAGTTCCTTAAGCCAAATGTGTAATAGACAAGAGCTACTCCTTGATCAACGAAATGGACTCAACACCCCATATTAAACGCCTAAGAATGTACCTGACTAATAAGTATCTTAAAACCTATGGATTGCTATGTCTCCGAAAGAGAATCAAGCGTGTGTACAGGGGCATAAACGCAGCAGTGATAGGATTGGAGAGGTTCGGTGAGCAAATGAAGACCCTTTGAAGTCATATTGCATGATACCCATTCCACGGGTCTCAACTCTCCAGGTTTAAGGGATTCTTCCTTCAGCTAAAGCATGCATGTGGAACCCAGAGTATGATCAACCGTGTGATCGGGAGACGTGTTCCAGTATGTCTCAGTTTTCTCCCTGGTACTCGGGTGCAACATTCCAGACGCTTTACTAACACTCTCCCGACTTGGAGAGTCAGTGCCTTTAACTCCTGTTTGGCCCAGTTTGCAATTTCTGCGGAAGATGAACAGGAATAGGGAGGACCAATGAGAGACTAGCTGGAGGTGCCTGGACGGGCAAATTTAACTCTCATTTCCCACCAGGAAGAGGAATTATCCAAAGGCTCAGCGTGCCGTGCCGGAACCAGATTAGGGCCTGAAGCAATCCTGCGGTGTTGCGGCCAGCTCACAAGAAAGCGAGTTGAAGAAAGGAGCTCAGGGGCACTGTAATTCACAAACCTGCAGAGTTATAAATGACAGCTATCGTCCAAAAATATACTGAAGTAAGGCTTCCAAGAGGACTTGAAAGCGGGGCAGAATTGCAGGAATCCGGTTTCAGGAGGTAGACTGGAATTGCATTTAAAGCATAGGGAAAGAGGCAGAACGTCAACAATGATGCACTTGGCCGAAAAGGGCGTATGCGTTTTTTCCTGAATATATTCAGGACAAAACGCATACGCCCTTTTTGGCCAACCAAGCAAGCTTGCAAAGGAAATCTGCACTACAATGAAGTCTCACTTCCCCCCGGTCAAAAGGGCCATCTGAAAAATGTGTAAAATCCAGAAAGGCAGGACAGGCCATGGAGAACTGGGAGCCTTGTTATGCTGATGGGCGGGATGTAAATTGCCAACAGCCACTCTGGAGAAGTGTATGGTGTTTCCTGAAACATCTACAAAACAAAGCAACAGAGCCTAGGGCACTTCCACTTATGGTCCTATAGCTTAGGGAAATTAAAATCAAAAAGACACAGCCACCCCAAAGTTTGGGACGGCTCTGTTTACAAGAACTTCGTTTACGGTACAAGTTCAATATCACAGAAAGCGAAAAATGGATAAAGATGTTGTGGTATTTACGTACAATGCAATATCCCTCAGCAATGACATCTATGTCATCAGGCCCGTAGCAGCATAATGAGTGGATTCAGGTATGATGATTCTAACTGAAATAAGTCACACAGAAAAAGAAACATCATAAGATATCACTAATACACGGAATGTAAACTTGGCTACACACTAACTGAATTACAAAACAGAAGAGTGTCTCAAATTTAGAAAACCAACTTATGCTTGCTTAAGGGGAAAGGTGAGTTGGGGTGGTGCATAAAACCAGAGATTGAAATGATCACAGATAAAGTTCCTTAAGCCAAATGTGTAATAGACAAGAGCTACTCCTTGATCAACGAAATGGACTCAACACCCCATATTAAACGCCTAAGAATGTACCTGACTAATAAGTATCTTAAAACCTATGGATTGCTATGTCTCCGAAAGAGAATCAAGCGTGTGTACAGGGCATAAACGCAGCAGTGATAGGATTGGAGAGGTTCGGTGAGCAAATGAAGACCCTTTGAAGTCATATTGCATGGTACCCATTCCACGGGTCTCAACTCTCCAGGTTTAAGGGATTCTTCCTTCAGCTAAAACATGCATGTGGAACCCAGAGTATGATCAACCGTGTGATCGGGAGACGTGTTCCAGTATGTCTCAGTTTTCTCCCTGGTACTCGGGTGCAACATTCCAGACGCTTTACTAACACTCTCCCGACTTGGAGAGTCAGTGCCTTTAACCTCCTGTTTGGCCCAGTTTGCAATTTCTGCGGAAGATGAACAGGAATAGGGAGGACCAATGAGAGACTAGCTGGAGGTGCCTGGACGGGCAAATTTAACTCTCATTTCCCACCAGGAAGAGGAATTATCCAAAGGCTCAGCGTGCCATGCCGGAACCAGATTAGGGCCTGAAGCAATCCTGCGGTGTTGCGGCCAGCTCACAAGAAAGCGAGTTGAAGAAAGGAGCTCAGGGGCACTGTAATTCACAAACCTGCAGAGTTATAAATGACAGCTATCGTCCAAAAATATACTGAAGTAAGGCTTCCAAGAGGACTTGAAAGCGGGGCAGAATTGCAGGAATCCGGTTTCAGGAGGTAGACTGGAATTGCATTTAAAGCATAGGAAAAGAGGCAGAACGTCAACAATGATGCACTTGGCCAAAAAGGGCGTATGCGTTTTTTCCTGAATATATTCAGGACAAAACGCATACGCCCTTTTTGGCCAACCAAGCAAGCTTGCAAAGGAAATCTGCACTACAATGAAGTCTCACTTCCCCCCGGTCAAAAGGGCCATCTGAAAAATGTGTAAAATCCAGAAAGGCAGGACAGGCCATGGAGAACTGGGAGCCTTGTTATGCTGATGGGCGGGATGTAAATTGCCAACAGCCACTCTGGAGAAGTGTATGGTGTTTCCTGAAACATCTAAAAAACAAAGCAACAGAGCCTAGGGCACTTCCACTTATGGTCCTATAGCTTAGGGAAATTAAAATCAAAAAGACACAGCCACCCCAAAGTTTGGGACGGCTCTGTTTACAAGAACTTCGTTTACGGTACAAGTTCAATATCACAGAAAGCGAAAAATGGATAAAGATGTTGTGGTATTTACGTACAATGCAATATCCCTCAGCAATGACATCTATGTCATCAGGCCCGTAGCAGCATAATGAGTGGATTCAGGTATGATGATTCTAACTGAAATAAGTCACACAGAAAAAGAAACATCATAAGATATCACTAATACACGGAATGTAAACTTGGCTACACAGGAACTGGATTACAAAACAGAAGAGTGTCTCAAATTTAGAAAACCAACTTATGCTTGCGTAAGGGGAAAGGTGAGTTGGGGTGGTGCATAAAACCAGAGATTGAAATGATCACAGATAAAGTTCCTTAAGCCAAATGTGTAATAGACAAGAGCTACTCCTTGATCAACGAAATGGACTCAACACCCCATATTAAACGCCTAAGAATGTACCTGACTAATAAGTATCTTAAAACCTATGGATTGCTATGTCTCCGAAAGAGAATCAAGCGTGTGTACAGGGGCATAAACGCAGCAGTGATAGGATTGGAGAGGTTCGGTGAGCAAATGAAGACCCTTTGAAGTCATATTGCATGATACCCATTCCACGGGTCTCAACTCTCCAGGTTTAAGGGATTCTTCCTTCAGCTAAAGCATGCATGTGGAACCCAGAGTATGATCAACCGTGTGATCGGGAGACGTGTTCCAGTATGTCTCAGTTTTCTCCCTGGTACTCGGGTGCAACATTCCAGACGCTTTACTAACACTCTCCCGACTTGGAGAGTCAGTGCCTTTAACTCCTGTTTGGCCCAGTTTGCAATTTCTGCGGAAGATGAACAGGAATAGGGAGGACCAATGAGAGACTAGCTGGAGGTGCCTGGACGGGCAAATTTAACTCTCATTTCCCACCAGGAAGAGGAATTATCCAAAGGCTCAGCGTGCCGTGCCGGAACCAGATTAGGGCCTGAAGCAATCCTGCGGTGTTGCGGCCAGCTCACAAGAAAGCGAGTTGAAGAAAGGAGCTCAGGGGCACTGTAATTCACAAACCTGCAGAGTTATAAATGACAGCTATCGTCCAAAAATATACTGAAGTAAGGCTTCCAAGAGGACTTGAAAGCGGGGCAGAATTGCAGGAATCCGGTTTCAGGAGGTAGACTGGAATTGCATTTAAAGCATAGGGAAAGAGGCAGAACGTCAACAATGATGCACTTGGCCGAAAAGGGCGTATGCGTTTTTTCCTGAATATATTCAGGACAAAACGCATACGCCCTTTTTGGCCAACCAAGCAAGCTTGCAAAGGAAATCTGCACTACAATGAAGTCTCACTTCCCCCCGGTCAAAAGGGCCATCTGAAAAATGTGTAAAATCCAGAAAGGCAGGACAGGCCATGGAGAACTGGGAGCCTTGTTATGCTGATGGGCGGGATGTAAATTGCCAACAGCCACTCTGGAGAAGTGTATGGTGTTTCCTGAAACATCTAAAAAACAAAGCAACAGAGCCTAGGGCACTTCCACTTATGGTCCTATAGCTTAGGGAAATTAAAATCAAAAAGACACAGCCACCCCAAAGTTTGGGACGGCTCTGTTTACAAGAACTTCGTTTACGGTACAAGTTCAATATCACAGAAAGCGAAAAATGGATAAAGATGTTGTGGTATTTACGTACAATGCAATATCCCTCAGCAATGACATCTATGTCATCAGGCCCGTAGCAGCATAATGAGTGGATTCAGGTATGATGATTCTAACTGAAATAAGTCACACAGAAAAAGAAACATCATAAGATATCACTAATACACGGAATGTAAACTTGGCTACACACTAACTGAATTACAAAACAGAAGAGTGTCTCAAATTTAGAAAACCAACTTATGCTTGCTTAAGGGGAAAGGTGAGTTGGGGTGGTGCATAAAACCAGAGATTGAAATGATCACAGATAAAGTTCCTTAAGCCAAATGTGTAATAGACAAGAGCTACTCCTTGATCAACGAAATGGACTCAACACCCCATATTAAACGCCTAAGAATGTACCTGACTAATAAGTATCTTAAAACCTATGGATTGCTATGTCTCCGAAAGAGAATCAAGCGTGTGTACAGGGGCATAAACGCAGCAGTGATAGGATTGGAGAGGTTCGGTGAGCAAATGAAGACCCTTTGAAGTCATATTGCATGGTACCCATTCCACGGGTCTCAACTCTCCAGGTTTAAGGGATTCTTCCTTCAGCTAAAACATGCATGTGGAACCCAGAGTATGATCAACCGTGTGATCGGGAGACGTGTTCCAGTATGTCTCAGTTTTCTCCCTGGTACTCGGGTGCAACATTCCAGACGCTTTACTAACACTCTCCCGACTTGGAGAGTCAGTGCCTTTAACCTCCTGTTTGGCCCACTTTGCAATTTCTGTGGAAGATAAACAGGAATACGGAGAACCAAAGAGAGACTAGCTGGAGGTGTCTGGACGGGCAAATTTAACTCTCATTTCCCACCAGGAAGAGGAATTAACCAAAGGCTCAGCGTGCCGTGCCGGAACCAGATTAGGGCCTGAAGCAATCCTGCGGTGTTGCGGCCAGCTCACAAGAAAGCGAGTTGAAGAAAGGAGCTCAGGGGCACTGTAATTCACAAAGCTGCAGAGTTATAAATGACAGCTATCGTCCAAAAATATACTGAAGTAAGGCTGCCAAGAGGACTTGAAAGTGGGGCAGAATTGCAGGAAACTGATATCGGGAGGTAGACTGGAATTGCATTTAAAGCATAGGAAAAGAGGCAGAACGTCGACAATGATGCACTTGGCCAAAAAGGGCGTATGCGTTTTTTCCTGAATATATTCAGGAAAAAACGCATACGCTCTTTTTGGCCAACCAAGCAAGCTTGCAAAGGAAATCTGCACTACAATGAAGTCTCACTTCCCCCCCGCTCAAAAGGGCCATCTGAAAAAAGTGTAAAATCCAGAAAGGCAGGACAGGCCATGGAGAACTGGGAGCCTTGTTATGCTGATGAGCCGGATGTAAATTGCCAACAGCCACTCTGGAGAAGTGTATGGTGTTTCCTGAAACATCTAAAAAACAAAGCAACAGAGCCTAGGGCACTTCCACTTATGGTCCTATAGCTTAGGGAAATTAAAATAAAAAAGACACAGCCACCCCAAAGTTTGGGATGGCTCTGTTTACAAGAACCTCGTTTTCGGTACAAGTTCAATATCACAGAAAGCGAAAAATGGATAAAGATGTTGTGGTATTTACGTACAATGCAATATCACTCAGCAATGAAATCTATGTCATCAGGCCCGTAGCAACATAATGAGTGGATTCAGGTATGATGATTCTAACTGAAATAAGTCACACAGAAATAGAAACATCATAAGATATCACTAATACACGGAATGTAAACTTGGCTACACAGGAACTGGATTACAAAACAGAACAGGGTCTCATATTTAGAAAACCAACTTATGCTTGCTTAAGGGGAAAGGTGAGTTGGGGTGCTGCATAAAACCAGAGATTGAAATGAGCACAGATAAAGTTCCTTAAGCCAAATATGGAATAGACAAGAGCTACTCCTTGCTCAACGAAATGGACTCAAAACCACATATTTAACACCTAAGAATGTACCTAACTAGTAAGTATCTTAAAACCTATGGATTGCTTTGTCTCTGAAAGAGAATCAAGCGGGTGTACAGGGGCATAAACGCAGCAGTGATAGCATTGGGGAGGTTCGGTGAGCAAATGAAGACCCTTTGAAGTCATATTGCATGGTACCCATTCCACGGGTCTCAACTCTCAAGGTTTAAGGGATTCTTCCTTCAGCTAAACATGCATGTGAAACCCAGAGTATGATGAACCTTGTGATCGGGAGACGTTTCCCAATATGTCTCAGTTCTCATCCCCTGGTACTCGGGTGCAACATTCCAGACGCTTTACTAACACTCTCCTGCCTTGGAGAGTCAGTGCCTTTAACCTCCTGTTTGGCCCAGTTTGCAAATTCCGCGGAAGATGAACAGGAATAGGGAGAACCAATGAGAGACTAGCTGGAGGTGTCTGGACGGGCAAATTTATCTCTCATTTCCCACCAGGAAGAGGAATTAACCAAAGGCTCAGCGTGCCGTGCCGGAACCAGATTAGGGCCTGAAGCAATCCTGCGGTGTTGCGGCCAGCTCACAAGAAAGCGAGTTGAAGAAAGGAGATCAGGGGCACTGTAATTCACAAAGCTGCAGAGTTATAAATGACAGCTATCGTCCAAAAATATACTGAAGTAAGGCTGCCAAGAGGACTTGAAAGCGGGGCAGAATTGCAGGAAACTGATTTCAAGAGGTAGACTGGAATTGCATTTAAAGCATAGAAAAAGAGGCAGAACGTCGACAATGATGCACTTGGCCAAAAAGGGCGTATGCGTTTTTTCTTGAATATATTCAGGAAAAAACGCATATGCCCTTTTTGGCCAACCAAGCAAGCTTGCAAAGGAAATCTGCACTACAATGAAGTCTCACTTCCCCTCGGTCAAAAGGGCCATCTGAAAAAAGTGTAAAATCCAAAAAGTCAGGACAGTCCATGGAAAACTGGGAGACTTGTTATGCTGATGGGCAGGATGTAAATTGCCAACAGCCAGTAGGGAGAAGTGTATGGTGTTTCCTGAAACATCTAAAAAACAAAGCAACAGAGCCTAGGGCACTTCCACTTATGGCCCTATAGCTTAGGGAAATTAAAATAAAAAAGACACAGCCATCCCAAAGTTTGGGACGGCTCTGTTTACAAGAACCTCGTTTACGGGACAAGTTCAATATCACAGAAAGTGAAAAATGGATAAAGCAGTTGTAGTACTTACGTACAATGCAATATCACTCAGCAATGAAATCTATGTCATCAGGCCCATAGCAGCATAATGAGTGGATTCAGGTATGATGATTCTAACTGAAATAAGTCACACAGAAAAAGAAACATCATAAGATATCACTAATACACGGAATGTAAACTTGGCTACACAGGAACTGGATTACAAAACAGAACAGGGTCTCACATTTAGAAAACCAACTTATGCTTGCTTAAGAGGAAAGGTGAGTTGGGGTGCTGCATAAAACCAGAGACTGAAATGAGCACAGATAAAGTTCCTTAAGCCAAATATGTAATAGACAAGAGCTACTCCTTGCTCAACGAAATGGACTCAACACCCCATATTAAAAGACTAAGAATGTACCTGACTAGTAAGTATCTTAAAACTTATGGATTGCTATGTCTCCGAGAGAGAATCAAGCATGTGTACAGGGGCATAAACGCAGCAGTGATAGGATTGGAGAGGTTCGGTGAGCAAATGAAGACCCTTTGAAGTCATATTGCATGGTACCCATTCCACGGGTCTCAACTCTCCAGGTTTAAGGGATTCTTCCTTCAGCTAAATCATGCATGTGGAACCCAGAGTATGATCAACTGTGTGATCAGGAGACGTGTTCCAATATGTCTCAGTTCTCATCCCCTGGTACTCGGGTGCAACATTCCAGACGCTTTACTAACACTCTCCCGACTTGGAGAGTCAGTGCCTTTAACCTCCTGTTTGGCCCAGTTTGCAATTTCTGCGGAAGATGAACAGGAATAGGGAGAACCAATGAGAGACTAGCTGGAGGTGTCTGGACGGGCAATTTTAACTCTCATTTCCCACCAGGAAGAGGAATTAACCAAAGGCTCAGTGTGCCGTGCCGGAACCAGATTAGGGCCTGAAGCAATCCTGCGGTGTTGCGGCCAGCTGACAAGAAAGCGAGTTGAAGAAAGGAACTCAGTGGCACTGAATTCACAAACCTGCAGAGTTATAAATGACAGCTATCGTCCAAAAATATACTGAAGTAAGGCTGCCAAGAGGACTTGAAAGCGGGGCAGAATTGCAGGAAACCGGTTTCAGGAGGTAGACTGGAATTGCATTTAAAGCATAGGAAAAGAGGCAGAACGTCGACAATGATGCACTTGGCCAAAAAGGGCGTATGCGTTTTTTCCTGAATATATTCAGGAAAAAACGCATACGCCCTTTTTGGCCAACCAAGCAAGCTTGCAAAGAAATCTGCACTACAATGAAGTCTCACTTCCCCCCGGTCAAAAGGGCCATCTGAAAAAAGTGTAAAATCCAGAAAGGCAGGACAGGCCATGGAGAACTGGGAGCCTTGTTATGCTGATGTGCGGGATGTACATTGCCAAGAGCCACTCCGGAGAAGTGTATGGTGATTCCTGAAACATCTAAAAAACAAAGCAACAGAGCCTAGGGCACTTCCACTTATGGTCCTATAGCTTAGGGAAATTAAAATCAAAAAGACACAGCCACCCCAAAGTTTGGGACGGCTCTGTTTACAAGAACCTTGTTTACGGTACAAGTTCAATAGCGCAGAAAGCGAAAAATTGATAAAGAAGTTGTGGTACTTACATACAATGCAATATCACTCAGCAAAGAAATCTATGTCATCAGGCCCAGAGCAGCATAATGAGTGGATTCAGGTATGATGATTCTAACTGAAATAAGTCACACAGAAAAAGAAACATCATAAGATATCACTAATACACGGAATGTAAACTTGGCTACACAGGAACTGAATTCCAAAACAGAACAGTGTCTCAAATTTAGAAAACCAACATATGCTTGCTTAAAGGGAAAGGTGAGTTGGGGTGCTGCATAAAACCAGAGATTGAAATGAGCACAGATAAAGTTCCTTAAGCCAAATATGGAATAAGCAAGAGCTACTCCTTGCTCAACTAAATGGACTCAACACCCCATATTAAACGCCTAAGAATGTACCTGACTAGTAAGTATCTTAAAACCTATGGATTGCTATGTCTCCGAAAGAGAATCAAGCCTGTGTACAGTGGTATAAACGCAGCAGTGATAGGACTGGAGAGGTTCGGTGAGCAAATGAAGACCCTTTGAAGTCATATTGCATGGTACCCATTCCACGGGTCTCAACTCTCGAGGTTTAAGGGATTCTTCCTTCAGCTGAAACATGCATGTGGAACCCAGAGTATGATCAACCGTGTCATCGGGAGACGAGTTCAAATATGTCTCAGTTTTCATCCCCTGGTACTCGGGTGCAACATTCCAGACACTTTACTAACACTCTCCCGACTTGGAGAGTCAGTGCCTTTAACCTCCTGTTTGGCCCAGTTTGCAATTTCTGCGGAAGATGAACAGGGATAGGGAGGACCAATGAGAGACTAGCTGGAGGTGTCTGGACGGGCAATTTTAACTCTCATTTCCCACCAGGAAGAGGAATTAAGCAAAGGCTCAGCGTGCCGTGCCGGAACCAGATTAGGGCCTGAAGCAATCCTGTGGTGTTGCGGCCAGCTCACAAGAAAGCAAGTTGAAGAAAGGAGCTCAGGGGCACTGTAATTCACAAACCTGCAGAGTTATAAATGACAGCTATCGTCCAAAAATATACTGAAGTAAGGCTGCCAAGAGGACTTGAATGCGGGGCAGAATTGCAGGAAACCGATTTCAGGAGGTACAGTGGAATTGCATTTAAAGCATAGGAAAAGAGGCAGAACGTCGACAATGATGCAGTTGGCCAAAAAGGGCGTATGCGTTTTTTCCAGAATATATTCAGGAAAAAACGCATACGCCCTTTTTGGCCAACCAAGCAAGCTTGCAAAGAAATCTGCACTACAATGAAGTCTCACTTCCCCCTTGTCAAAAGGGCCATCTGAAAAAAGTGTAAAATCCAGAAAGGCACGACAGGCCATGGAGAACTGGGAGCCTTGTTATGCTGATGGGTGGGATGTAAATTGCCAACAGCCACTGGGTAAAAGTGTATGGTGTTTCCTGAAACATCTAAAAAACAAAGCAACAGAGCCTAGGGCACTTCCACTTATGGTCCTATAGCTTAGGGAAATTAAAATCAAAAAGACACAGCCACCCCAAAGTTTTGGACGGCTCTGTTTACAAGAACCTTCTTTATGGTACAAGTTCAATATCGCAGAAAGCGAAAAATGTATAAAGAAGTTGTGGTACTTACGTACAATGCAATATCACTCAGCAATGAAATCTATGTCATCAGGCCCGTAGCAGCATAGTGAGTGGATTCAGGTATGATGATTCTAACTGAAATAAGTCACACAGAAAAAGAAACATCATAAGATATCACTAATACATGGAATGTAAACTTGGCTACACAGAGACTGAATTACAAAACAGAACAGGATCTCAAATGTAGAAAACCAACTTATGCTTGCTTAAGGGGAAAGGTGAGTTGGGGTGCTGCATAAAACCAGAGATTGAAATGAGCACAGATAAAGTTCCTTAAGCCAAATATGGAATAGGCAAGAGCTACTCCTTGCTCAACTAAATGGACACAACACCCCATATTAAACGCCTAAGAATGTACCTGACTAGTAAATATCTTAAAAGCTATGGATTGTTATGTCTCCGAAAGAGAATCAAGCGTGTGTACAGTGGCATAAACGCAGCAGTGATAGGACTGGAGAAGTTCGGTGAGCAAATGAAGACCCTTTGAAGTCATATTGCATGGTACCCATTCCACGGGTCTCAACTCTCCAGGTTTAAGGGATTCTTCCTTCAGCTGAAACATGCATGTGGAACCCAGAGTATGATCAACCGTGTCATCGGGAGACGAGTTCAAATATGTCTCAGTTTTCACCCCCGGTACTCGGGTGCAACATTCCAGACACTTTACTAACACTCTCCCGACTTGGAGAGTCAGTGCCTTTAACCTCCTGTTTGGCCCAGTTTGCAATTTCTGCGGAAGATGAACAGGGATAGGGAGGACCAATGAGAGACTAGCTGGAGGTGTCTGGACGGGCAATTTTAACTCTCATTTCCCACCAGGAAGTGGAATTAAGCAAAGGCTCAGCGTGCCGTGCCGGAACCAGATTAGGGCCTGAAGCAATCCTGTGGTGTTGCGGCCAGCTCACAAGAAAGCAAGTTGAAGAAAGAAGCTCAGGGGCACTGTAATTCACAAACCTGCAGAGTTATAAATGACAGCTATCGTCCAAAAATATACTGAAGTAAGGCTGCCAAGAGGACTTGAATGCGGGGCAGAATTGCAGGAAACCGATTTCAGGAGGTAGACTGGAATTGCATTTAAAGCATAGGAAAAGAGGCAGAACGTCGACAATGATGCACTTGGCCAAAAAGGGCATATGCGTTTTTTCCAGAATATATTCAGGAAAAAACGCATACGCCCTTTTTGGCCAACCAAGCAAGCTTGCAAAGAAAACTGCACTACAATGAAGTCTCACTTCCCCCTTGTCAAAAGGGCCATCTGAAAAAAGTGTAAAATCCAGAAAGGCAGGACAGGCCATGGAGAAATGGGAGCCTTGTTATGCTGATGGGTGGTATGTAAATTGCCAACAGCCACTGGGGAGAAGTGTATCCTGTTTCCTGAAACATCTAAAAAACAAAGCAACAGAGCCTAGGGCACTTCCACTTATGGTCCTATAGATTAGGGAAATTAAAATCAAAAAGACACAGCCACCCCAAAATTTGGGACTGCTCTGTTTACAAGAACCTTGTTTATGGTACAAGTTCAATATCGCAGAAAGTGACAAATGGATAAAGAAGTTGTGGTAGTTACATACAATGCAATATCACTCAGCAATGAAATCTATGTCATCAGGCACGTAGCAGCATAATGAGTGGATTCAGGTATGATGATTCTAACTGAAATAAGTCACAAGAAAAAGAAACATCATAAGATATCATTAATACATGGAATGTAAACTTGGCTACACAGGAACTGGATTACAAAACAGAACAGGGTCTCAAATTTAGAAAACCAAATTATGCTTGCTTAAGGGGAAAGGTGAGTTGGGGTGCTGCATAAAACCAGAGATTGAAATGAGCACAGATAAAGTTCCTTAAGCCAAATATGTAATAGACAAGAGCTACTCCTTGCTCAACGAAATGGACACAACACCCCATACTAAACACCTAAAAATGTACCTGACTAGTAAGTATCTTAAAACCTATGGATCGCTATGTCTCCGAAAGAGAATCAAGCGTGTGTACAGGGGCATAAACACAGCAGTGATAGGATTGGAGAGGTTCAGTGAGCAAACGAAGACCCTTTGAAGTCATATTGCATGGTACCCATTCCACGGGTCTCAACTCTCCAGGTTTAAGGGATTCTTCCTTCAGCTAAATCATGCATGTGGAACCCAGAGTATGATCAACCGTGTGATCGGGAGACGTGTTCCAATATGTCTCAGTTCTCGTCCCCTGGTACTCGGGTGCAACATTCCAGACGCTTTACTAACACTCTCCCAACTTGGAGAGTCAGTGCCTTTAACCTCCTGTTTGGTCCAGTTTGCAATTTCTGCGGAAGATGAACAGGAATAGGGAGAACCGATGAGAGACTAGCTGGAGGTGTCTGGACGGGCAAATTTAACTCTCATTTCCCACCAGGAAGAGGAATTAACCAAAGGCTCAGCGGGCCGTGCCAGAACAAGATTAGGGCCTGAAGCAATCCTGCGGTGTTGCGGCCAGCTCACAAGAAAGCGAGTTGAAGAAAGGAGCTCAGGGGCACTGTAATTCACAAACCTGCAGAGTTATAAATGACAGCTATCGTCCAAAAATATACTGAAGTAAGGCTGCCAAGAGGACTTGAAAGCGGGGCAGAATTGCAGGAAACCGATTTCAGGAGGTAGACTGGAATTGCATTTAAAGCATAGGAAAAGAGGCAGAACGTCGACAATGATGCACTTGGCCAAAATGTGCATACGCTTTTTTTCCTGAATATATTCAGGAAAAAACGCATACGCCCTTTTTGGCCAACCAAGCAAGCTTGCAAAGGAAATCTGCACTACAATGAAGTCTCACTTCCCCCCGGTCAAAAGGGCCATCTGAAAAAAGTGTAAAATCCAGAAAGGCAGGACAGGCCATGGAGAACTGGGAGCCTTGTTATGCTGATGGGCGGGATGTAAATTGCCAACAGCCACTTGGGAGAAGTGTATGGTGTTTCCTGAAACATCTAAGAAACAAAGCAACAGAGCCTAGGGCACTTCCACTTATGGTCCTATAGCTTAGGGAAATTAAAATCAAAAAGACACAGCCACCCCAAAGTTTGGGACGGCTCTGCTTACAAGAACCTCGTTTACGGGACAAGTTCAATATCGCAGAAAGTGAAAAATGAATAAAGAAGTTTTGGTACTTACGTACAATGCAATATCACTCAGCAATGAAATCTATGTCATCAGGCCCGTAGCAGCATAATGAGTGGATTCAGGTATGATGATTCTAACTGAAATAAGTCACAAGAAAAAGAAACATCATAAGATATCATTAATACACGGAATGTAAACTTGGCTACACAGGAACTGGATTACAAAACAGAACAGGGTCTCAAATTTAGAAAACCAACTTATGCTTGCTTAAGGGGAAAGGTGAGTTGGGGTGCTGCATAAAACCAGAGATTGAAATGAGCACAGATAAAGTTCCTGAAGCCAAATATGTAATAGACAAGTGCTACTCCTTGCTCAACGAAATGGACACAACACCCCATACTAAACGCCTAAGAATGTACCTGACTAGTAAGTATCTTAAAACCTATGGATCGCTATGTCTCTGAAAGAGTATCAAGCGTGTGTACAGGGGCATAAACGCAGCAGTGATAGGATTGGAGAGGTTCGGTGAGCAAACGAAGACCCTTTGAAATCATATTGCATGGTACCCATTCCACGGGTCTCAACTCTCCAGGTTTAAGGGATTCTTCCTTTAGCTAAAACATGCATGTGGAACCCAGAGTATGATCAACCGTGTGATCGGGAGACGTGTGCCAATATATCTCAGTTCTCGTCCCCTGGTACTCAGGTGCAACATTCCAGACACTTTACTAACACTCTCCCGACTTGGAGAGTCATTGCCTTTAACCTCCTCTTTGGCCCAGTTTGCAATTTCTGCGGAAGATGAACAGGAATAGGGAGAACCAATGAGAGACTAGCTGGAGGTGTCTGGACGGGCAAATTTAACTCTCATTTCCCACCAGGAAGAGGAATTAACCAAAGTCTCAGCGTGCCGGGGGGAACCAGATTAGTGCCTGAAGCAATCCTGCGGTGTTGCGGCCAGCTCACAAGAAAGCGAGTTGAAGAAAGGAGCTCAGGGGCACTGTAATTCACAAACCTGCAGAGTTATAAATGACAGCTATCGTCCAAAAATATACTGAAGTAAGGCTGCCAAGAGGACTTGAACGTGGGGCAGAATTGCAGGAAACCGATATCAGGAGGGAGACTGGAATTGCATTTAAAGCATAGGAAAAGAGGCAGAACGTCCACAATGATGCACTTGCCCAAAAAGGGCGTATGCATTTTTTCCTGAATATATTCAGGAAAAAACGCATACGCCCTTTTTGGCCAACCAAGCAAGCTTGCAAAGGAAATCTGCACTACAATGAAGTCTCACTTCCCCCCGGTCAATAGGGCCATCTGAAAAAAGTGTAAAATCCAGAAAGGCAGGACAGGCCATGGAGAACTGGGAGCCTTGTTATGCTGATGGGCGGGATGTAAATTGCCAACAGCCACTCGGGAGAAGTGTATGGTGTTTCCTGAAACATCTAAAAAACAAAGCAACAGAGCCTAGGTCAATTCCACTTATGGTACTATAGCTTAGGGAAATTAAAATAAAAAAGACACAGCCACCCTGAAATTTGGGATAGCTCTGTTTACAAGAACCTCGTTTACGGTACAAGTTCAATATAGCAGAACGCGAAAAATGGATAAAGAAGTTGTGGTACTTACGTACAATGCAATATCACTCAGCAATGAAATCTATGTCAACAGGCCTGTAGCAGAAAATGAGTGGGTTCAGGTATGATGATTCTAACTGAAATAAGTCACACAGAAAAAGAAACATCATAAGATATCACTAATACATGGAATGTAAACTTGGCTACACAGGAACTGGATTACAAAACAGAACAGGGTCTCAAATTTAGAAATCCAACTTATGCTTGCTTAAGGGGAAAGGTGAGTTGGGGTGCTGCATAAAACCAGAGATTGAAATGAGCACAGATAAAGTTCCTTAAGCCAAATATGGAATAGACAAGAGCTACTCCTTGCTCAACGAAATGGACTCAACACCCCATATTAAACGCCTAAGAATGTACATGACTAGGAAGTATCTTAAAACCTATGGATAGCTATGTCTCCGAAAGAGAATCAAGCATGTGTACAGGGGCATAAACGCAGCAGTGATAGGATTGGAGAGGTTCGGTGAGCAAACGAAGACCCTTTGAAATCATATTGCATGGTACCCATTCCACAGGTCTCAACTCTCCAGGTTTAAGGGATTCTTCCTTTAGCTAAAACATGCATGTGGAACCCAGAGTATGATCAACCGTGTGATCGGGAGACGTGTGCCAATATATCTCAGTTCTCGTCCCCTGGTACTCAGGTGCAACATTCCAGACACTTTACTAACACTCTCCCGACTTGGAGAGTCATTGCCTTTAACCTCCTCTTTGGCCCAGTTTGCAATTTCTGCGGAAGATGAACAGGAATAGGGAGAACCAATGAGAGACTAGCTGGAGGTGTCTGGACGGGCAAATTTAACTCTCATTTCCCACCAGGAAGAGGAATAAACCAAAGGCTCAGCGTGCCGTGCCGGAACCAGATTAGGGCCTGAAGCAATCCTGCGGTGTTGCGGCCAGCTCACAAGAAAGCGAGTTGAAGAAAGGAGCTCAGGGGCACTGTAATTCACAAAGCTGCAGAGTTATAAATGACAGCTATCGTCCAAAAATATACTGAAGTAAGGCTGCCAAGAGGACTTGAACGTGGGGCAGAATTGCAGGAAACCGATATCAGGAGGGAGACTGGAATTGCATTTAAAGCATAGGAAAAGAGGCAGAACGTCCACAATGATGCACTTGTCCAAAAAGGGCGTATGCGTTTTTTCCTGAATATATTCAGGAAAAAACGCATACGCCCTTTTTGGCCAACCAAGCAAGCTTGCAAAGGAAATCTGCACTACAATTAAGTCTCACTTCCCCCCGGTCAAAAGGGCCATCTGAAAAAAGTGTAAAATCCAGAAAGGCAGGACAGGCCATGGAGAACTGGGAGCCTTGTTATGCTGATGGGCAGGTTGTAAATTGCCAACAGACACTCGGGAGAAGTGTATGGTGTTTCCTGAAACATCTAAAAAACAAAGCAACAGAGCCTAGGTCAATTCCACTTATGGTCCTATAGCTTACGGAAATTAAAATCAAAAAGACACAGCCACCCCAAAGTTTGGGACGGCTCTGTTTACAAGAACCTCTTTTACGGTACAAGTTCAATATCGCAGAAAGCGCAAAATGGATAAAGAAGTTGTGGTACTTACGTACAATGCAATATCACTCAGCAATGAAATCTATGTCAACAGGCCTGTAGCAGAAAATGAGTGGGTTCAGTTATGATGATTCTAAATGAAATAAGTCTCACAGAAAAAAAAACATCATAAGATATCACTAATACACGGAATGTAAACTTGGCTACACAGGAACTGGATTACAAAACACAACAGGGTCTCAAATTTAGAAAACCAACTTATGCTTGCTTAAGGGGAAAGGTGAGTTGGGGTGCTGCATAAAACCAGAGATTGAAATGAGCACAGATAAAGTACCTTAAGCCAAATATGTAACAGACAAGAGCTACTCCTTGCTCAACGAAATGGACTCAACACCCCATATTAAACGCCTAAGAATGTACCTGCCTAGTAAGTATCTTAAAACCTATGGATTGCTATCTCTCTGAAAGAGAATCAATCGTGTGTACAGGGACATAAACGCAGCAGTGATAGGACTGGAGAGGTTCGGTGAGCAAATGAAGACCCTTTGAAGTCATATTGCATTGTACCCATTCAACGGGTCTCAACTCTCCAGGTTTAAGGGATTCTTCCTTCAGCTAAATCATGCATGTGGAACCCAGAGTATGATCAACCGTGTGATCGGGAGACGTGTTCCAATATGTCTCAGTTCTCGTTCCCTGGTACTCGGGTGCAACATTCCAGACGCTTTACTAACACTCTCCCGACTTGGAGAGTCAGTGCCTTTAACCTCCTGTTTGGCCCAGTTTGCAATTTCTGCGGAAGATGAACAGGAATAGGGAGAACCAATGAGAGACTAGCTGGAGGTGTCTGGACGGGCAAATTTAACTCTCATTTCCCACCAGGAATAGGAATTAACCAAAGGCTCAGCGTGCCGTGCCGGAACCAGATTAGGGCCTGAAGCAATCCTGCGGTGTTGCGGGCAGCTCACAAGAAAGCGAGTTGAAGAAAGGAGCTCAGGGGCACTGTAATTCACAAACCTGCAGAGTTATAAATGACAGCTATCTTCCAAAAATATACTGAAGTTAGGCTGCCAAGAGGACTTGAAAGTTGGGCAGAATTGCAGGAAACCGATATCGGGAGGTAGACTGGAATTGCATTTAAAGCATTGGAAAAGAGGCAGAACGTCCACAATGATGCACTTGGCCAAAAAGGGCGTATGCGTTTTTTCCTGAATATATTCAGGAAAAAACGCATACGCCCTTTTTGGCCAACCAAGCAAGCTTGCAAAGGAAATCTGCACTAAAATGAAGTATCACATCCCCCCGGCCAAAAGGGCCATCTGAAATAAGTGTAAAATCCAGAAAGGCAGGACAGGCCTTGGAGAACTGGGAGCCTTGTTATGCTGATTGGCGGGATGTATATTGCCAACATCCACTAGGGAGAAGTGTATGGTGTTTCCTGAAACATCTAAAAAACAAAGCAACAGAGCCTAGGGCACTTCCACTTATGGCCCTATAGCTTAGGGAAATTAAAATCAAAAAGACACAGCCACCCCTAAGTTTGGGACAGCTCTGTTTAGAAGAAACTCGTTTACGGGACTAGTTCAATATCGCAGAAAGTGAAAAATGGATAAAGAAGTTGTGGTACTTACGTACAATGCAATATCATTCAACAATGAAATCTATGTCATCAGGCCCGTAGCAGCATAATGAGTGGATTCAGGTATGATGATTCTAACTGAAATAAGTCACACAGAAAAAGAAACATCATAAGATATCACTAATACACGGAATGTAAACTTGGCTACACGGGAACTGGATTACAAAACAGAACATGGTCTTAAATTTAGAAAACCAACTTCTGCTTGCTTAAGGGGAAAAGTGAGTTGGGGTGCTGCATAAAACCAGAGATTGAAATGAGCACAGATAAAGTTCCTGAAGCCAAATATGTAATAGACAAGAGCTACTACTTGCTCAACGAAATGGACTCAACACCCCATATTAAACGCCTAAGAATGTAGCTGACTAGTAAGTATCTTAAAACCTATCGATTGCTATGTCTCCAAAAGAGAATCAAGCGTGTGTACAGGGACATAAACGCAGCAGTGATAGGATTGGAGAGGTTTGGTGAGCAAATAAAGGCCATTTGAAATCATATTGCATGGTACCCATTCCAGGGGTTTCAACTCTCCAGGTTTAAGGGATTCTTCCTTCAGCTAAATCATGCATGTGGAACCCAGAGTATGATCAACCGTGTGATCGGGAGACGTGTTCCAATATGTCTCAGTTCTCGTCCCCTGGTACTCGGGTGCAACATTCCAGACGCTTTACTAACACTCTCCCGACTTGGAGAGTCAGTGCCTTTAACCTCCTGTTTGGCCCAGTTTGCAATTTCTGCGGAAGATGAACAGGAATAGCGAGAAACAATGAGAGACGAGCTGGAGGTGTCTGGACGGGCAAATTTAACTCTAATTTCCCACCAGGAAGAGGAATTAACCAAAGGCTCAGCATGCCGTACCGGAACCAGATTAGTGCCTGAAGCAATCCTGCGGTGTTGCGGCCAGCTCACAAGAAAGCGAGTTGAAGAAAGGAGCTCAGGGGCACTGTAATTCACAAACCTGCAGAGTTATAAATGACAGCTATCGTCCAAAAATATACTGAAGTAAGGCTGCCAAGAGGACTTGAAAGTTGGGCAGAATTGCAGGAAACCGATATCGGGACGTAGAGTGGAATTGCATTTAAAGCATAGGAAAAGAGGCAGAACGTCCACAATGATGCACTTGGCCAAAAAGGGCGTATGCGTTTTTTCCTGAATATATTCAGGAAAAAACGCATACGCCCTTTTTGGCCAACCAAGCAAGCTTGCAAAGGAAATCTGCACTACAATGAAGTCTCTCTTCCCCCTGTTCAAAAGGGCCATCTGAAAAAAGTGTAAAATCCAGAAAGGCAGGACAGGCCATGGAGAACTGGGAGCCTTGTTATGCTGATGGGTGGGATGTAAATTGCCAACAGCCACTGCGGAGAAGTGTATGGTGTTTCCTGAAACATATAAAAAACAAAGCAACAGAGCCTAGGGCACTTCCACTTATGGTCCTATAGATTAGGGAAATTAAAATCAAAAAGACACAGCCACCCCAAAATTTGGGACTGCTCTGTTTACAAGAACCTTGTTTATGGTACAAGTTCAATATCGCAGAAAGTGACAAATGGATAAAGAAGTTGTGGTAGTTACATACAATGCAATATCACTCAGCAATGAAATCTATGTCATCAGGCACGTAGCAGCATAATGAGTGGATTCAGGTATGATGATTCTAACTGAAATAAGTCACAAGAAAAAGAAACATCATAAGATATCATTAATACATGGAATGTAAACTTGGCTACACAGGAACTGGATTACAAAACAGAACAGGGTCTCAAATTTAGAAAACCAAATTATGCTTGCTTAAGGGGAAAGGTGAGTTGGGGTGCTGCATAAAACCAGAGATTGAAATGAGCACAGATAAAGTTCCTTAAGCCAAATATGTAATAGACAAGAGCTACTCCTTGCTCAACGAAATGGACACAACACCCCATACTAAACACCTAAAAATGTACCTGACTAGTAAGTATCTTAAAACCTATGGATCGCTATGTCTCCGAAAGAGAATCAAGCGTGTGTACAGGGGCATAAACACAGCAGTGATAGGATTGGAGAGGTTCAGTGAGCAAACGAAGACCCTTTGAAGTCATATTGCATGGTACCCATTCCACGGGTCTCAACTCTCCAGGTTTAAGGGATTCTTCCTTCAGCTAAATCATGCATGTGGAACCCAGAGTATGATCAACCGTGTGATCGGGAGACGTGTTCCAATATGTCTCAGTTCTCGTCCCCTGGTACTCGGGTGCAACATTCCAGACGCTTTACTAACACTCTCCCAACTTGGAGAGTCAGTGCCTTTAACCTCCTGTTTGGTCCAGTTTGCAATTTCTGCGGAAGATGAACAGGAATAGGGAGAACCGATGAGAGACTAGCTGGAGGTGTCTGGACGGGCAAATTTAACTCTCATTTCCCACCAGGAAGAGGAATTAACCAAAGGCTCAGCGGGCCGTGCCAGAACAAGATTAGGGCCTGAAGCAATCCTGCGGTGTTGCGGCCAGCTCACAAGAAAGCGAGTTGAAGAAAGGAGCTCAGGGGCACTGTAATTCACAAACCTGCAGAGTTATAAATGACAGCTATCGTCCAAAAATATACTGAAGTAAGGCTGCCAAGAGGACTTGAAAGCGGGGCAGAATTGCAGGAAACCGATTTCAGGAGGTAGACTGGAATTGCATTTAAAGCATAGGAAAAGAGGCAGAACGTCGACAATGATGCACTTGGCCAAAATGTGCATACGCTTTTTTTCCTGAATATATTCAGGAAAAAACGCATACGCCCTTTTTGGCCAACCAAGCAAGCTTGCAAAGGAAATCTGCACTACAATGAAGTCTCACTTCCCCCCGGTCAAAAGGGCCATCTGAAAAAAGTGTAAAATCCAGAAAGGCAGGACAGGCCATGGAGAACTGGGAGCCTTGTTATGCTGATGGGCGGGATGTAAATTGCCAACAGCCACTTGGGAGAAGTGTATGGTGTTTCCTGAAACATCTAAGAAACAAAGCAACAGAGCCTAGGGCACTTCCACTTATGGTCCTATAGCTTAGGGAAATTAAAATCAAAAAGACACAGCCACCCCAAAGTTTGGGACGGCTCTGCTTACAAGAACCTCGTTTACGGGACAAGTTCAATATCGCAGAAAGTGAAAAATGAATAAAGAAGTTTTGGTACTTACGTACAATGCAATATCACTCAGCAATGAAATCTATGTCATCAGGCCCGTAGCAGCATAATGAGTGGATTCAGGTATGATGATTCTAACTGAAATAAGTCACAAGAAAAAGAAACATCATAAGATATCATTAATACACGGAATGTAAACTTGGCTACACAGGAACTGGATTACAAAACAGAACAGGGTCTCAAATTTAGAAAACCAACTTATGCTTGCTTAAGGGGAAAGGTGAGTTGGGGTGCTGCATAAAACCAGAGATTGAAATGAGCACAGATAAAGTTCCTGAAGCCAAATATGTAATAGACAAGTGCTACTCCTTGCTCAACGAAATGGACACAACACCCCATACTAAACGCCTAAGAATGTACCTGACTAGTAAGTATCTTAAAACCTATGGATCGCTATGTCTCTGAAAGAGTATCAAGCGTGTGTACAGGGGCATAAACGCAGCAGTGATAGGATTGGAGAGGTTCGGTGAGCAAACGAAGACCCTTTGAAATCATATTGCATGGTACCCATTCCACGGGTCTCAACTCTCCAGGTTTAAGGGATTCTTCCTTTAGCTAAAACATGCATGTGGAACCCAGAGTATGATCAACCGTGTGATCGGGAGACGTGTGCCAATATATCTCAGTTCTCGTCCCCTGGTACTCAGGTGCAACATTCCAGACACTTTACTAACACTCTCCCGACTTGGAGAGTCATTGCCTTTAACCTCCTCTTTGGCCCAGTTTGCAATTTCTGCGGAAGATGAACAGGAATAGGGAGAACCAATGAGAGACTAGCTGGAGGTGTCTGGACGGGCAAATTTAACTCTCATTTCCCACCAGGAAGAGGAATTAACCAAAGTCTCAGCGTGCCGGGGGGAACCAGATTAGTGCCTGAAGCAATCCTGCGGTGTTGCGGCCAGCTCACAAGAAAGCGAGTTGAAGAAAGGAGCTCAGGGGCACTGTAATTCACAAACCTGCAGAGTTATAAATGACAGCTATCGTCCAAAAATATACTGAAGTAAGGCTGCCAAGAGGACTTGAACGTGGGGCAGAATTGCAGGAAACCGATATCAGGAGGGAGACTGGAATTGCATTTAAAGCATAGGAAAAGAGGCAGAACGTCCACAATGATGCACTTGCCCAAAAAGGGCGTATGCATTTTTTCCTGAATATATTCAGGAAAAAACGCATACGCCCTTTTTGGCCAACCAAGCAAGCTTGCAAAGGAAATCTGCACTACAATGAAGTCTCACTTCCCCCCGGTCAATAGGGCCATCTGAAAAAAGTGTAAAATCCAGAAAGGCAGGACAGGCCATGGAGAACTGGGAGCCTTGTTATGCTGATGGGCGGGATGTAAATTGCCAACAGCCACTCGGGAGAAGTGTATGGTGTTTCCTGAAACATCTAAAAAACAAAGCAACAGAGCCTAGGTCAATTCCACTTATGGTACTATAGCTTAGGGAAATTAAAATAAAAAAGACACAGCCACCCTGAAATTTGGGATAGCTCTGTTTACAAGAACCTCGTTTACGGTACAAGTTCAATATAGCAGAACGCGAAAAATGGATAAAGAAGTTGTGGTACTTACGTACAATGCAATATCACTCAGCAATGAAATCTATGTCAACAGGCCTGTAGCAGAAAATGAGTGGGTTCAGGTATGATGATTCTAACTGAAATAAGTCACACAGAAAAAGAAACATCATAAGATATCACTAATACATGGAATGTAAACTTGGCTACACAGGAACTGGATTACAAAACAGAACAGGGTCTCAAATTTAGAAATCCAACTTATGCTTGCTTAAGGGGAAAGGTGAGTTGGGGTGCTGCATAAAACCAGAGATTGAAATGAGCACAGATAAAGTTCCTTAAGCCAAATATGGAATAGACAAGAGCTACTCCTTGCTCAACGAAATGGACTCAACACCCCATATTAAACGCCTAAGAATGTACATGACTAGGAAGTATCTTAAAACCTATGGATAGCTATGTCTCCGAAAGAGAATCAAGCATGTGTACAGGGGCATAAACGCAGCAGTGATAGGATTGGAGAGGTTCGGTGAGCAAACGAAGACCCTTTGAAATCATATTGCATGGTACCCATTCCACAGGTCTCAACTCTCCAGGTTTAAGGGATTCTTCCTTTAGCTAAAACATGCATGTGGAACCCAGAGTATGATCAACCGTGTGATCGGGAGACGTGTGCCAATATATCTCAGTTCTCGTCCCCTGGTACTCAGGTGCAACATTCCAGACACTTTACTAACACTCTCCCGACTTGGAGAGTCATTGCCTTTAACCTCCTCTTTGGCCCAGTTTGCAATTTCTGCGGAAGATGAACAGGAATAGGGAGAACCAATGAGAGACTAGCTGGAGGTGTCTGGACGGGCAAATTTAACTCTCATTTCCCACCAGGAAGAGGAATAAACCAAAGGCTCAGCGTGCCGTGCCGGAACCAGATTAGGGCCTGAAGCAATCCTGCGGTGTTGCGGCCAGCTCACAAGAAAGCGAGTTGAAGAAAGGAGCTCAGGGGCACTGTAATTCACAAAGCTGCAGAGTTATAAATGACAGCTATCGTCCAAAAATATACTGAAGTAAGGCTGCCAAGAGGACTTGAACGTGGGGCAGAATTGCAGGAAACCGATATCAGGAGGGAGACTGGAATTGCATTTAAAGCATAGGAAAAGAGGCAGAACGTCCACAATGATGCACTTGTCCAAAAAGGGCGTATGCGTTTTTTCCTGAATATATTCAGGAAAAAACGCATACGCCCTTTTTGGCCAACCAAGCAAGCTTGCAAAGGAAATCTGCACTACAATTAAGTCTCACTTCCCCCCGGTCAAAAGGGCCATCTGAAAAAAGTGTAAAATCCAGAAAGGCAGGACAGGCCATGGAGAACTGGGAGCCTTGTTATGCTGATGGGCAGGTTGTAAATTGCCAACAGACACTCGGGAGAAGTGTATGGTGTTTCCTGAAACATCTAAAAAACAAAGCAACAGAGCCTAGGTCAATTCCACTTATGGTCCTATAGCTTACGGAAATTAAAATCAAAAAGACACAGCCACCCCAAAGTTTGGGACGGCTCTGTTTACAAGAACCTCTTTTACGGTACAAGTTCAATATCGCAGAAAGCGCAAAATGGATAAAGAAGTTGTGGTACTTACGTACAATGCAATATCACTCAGCAATGAAATCTATGTCAACAGGCCTGTAGCAGAAAATGAGTGGGTTCAGTTATGATGATTCTAAATGAAATAAGTCTCACAGAAAAAAAAACATCATAAGATATCACTAATACACGGAATGTAAACTTGGCTACACAGGAACTGGATTACAAAACACAACAGGGTCTCAAATTTAGAAAACCAACTTATGCTTGCTTAAGGGGAAAGGTGAGTTGGGGTGCTGCATAAAACCAGAGATTGAAATGAGCACAGATAAAGTACCTTAAGCCAAATATGTAACAGACAAGAGCTACTCCTTGCTCAACGAAATGGACTCAACACCCCATATTAAACGCCTAAGAATGTACCTGCCTAGTAAGTATCTTAAAACCTATGGATTGCTATCTCTCTGAAAGAGAATCAATCGTGTGTACAGGGACATAAACGCAGCAGTGATAGGACTGGAGAGGTTCGGTGAGCAAATGAAGACCCTTTGAAGTCATATTGCATTGTACCCATTCAACGGGTCTCAACTCTCCAGGTTTAAGGGATTCTTCCTTCAGCTAAATCATGCATGTGGAACCCAGAGTATGATCAACCGTGTGATCGGGAGACGTGTTCCAATATGTCTCAGTTCTCGTTCCCTGGTACTCGGGTGCAACATTCCAGACGCTTTACTAACACTCTCCCGACTTGGAGAGTCAGTGCCTTTAACCTCCTGTTTGGCCCAGTTTGCAATTTCTGCGGAAGATGAACAGGAATAGGGAGAACCAATGAGAGACTAGCTGGAGGTGTCTGGACGGGCAAATTTAACTCTCATTTCCCACCAGGAATAGGAATTAACCAAAGGCTCAGCGTGCCGTGCCGGAACCAGATTAGGGCCTGAAGCAATCCTGCGGTGTTGCGGGCAGCTCACAAGAAAGCGAGTTGAAGAAAGGAGCTCAGGGGCACTGTAATTCACAAACCTGCAGAGTTATAAATGACAGCTATCTTCCAAAAATATACTGAAGTTAGGCTGCCAAGAGGACTTGAAAGTTGGGCAGAATTGCAGGAAACCGATATCGGGAGGTAGACTGGAATTGCATTTAAAGCATTGGAAAAGAGGCAGAACGTCCACAATGATGCACTTGGCCAAAAAGGGCGTATGCGTTTTTTCCTGAATATATTCAGGAAAAAACGCATACGCCCTTTTTGGCCAACCAAGCAAGCTTGCAAAGGAAATCTGCACTAAAATGAAGTATCACATCCCCCCGGCCAAAAGGGCCATCTGAAATAAGTGTAAAATCCAGAAAGGCAGGACAGGCCTTGGAGAACTGGGAGCCTTGTTATGCTGATTGGCGGGATGTATATTGCCAACATCCACTAGGGAGAAGTGTATGGTGTTTCCTGAAACATCTAAAAAACAAAGCAACAGAGCCTAGGGCACTTCCACTTATGGCCCTATAGCTTAGGGAAATTAAAATCAAAAAGACACAGCCACCCCTAAGTTTGGGACAGCTCTGTTTAGAAGAAACTCGTTTACGGGACTAGTTCAATATCGCAGAAAGTGAAAAATGGATAAAGAAGTTGTGGTACTTACGTACAATGCAATATCATTCAACAATGAAATCTATGTCATCAGGCCCGTAGCAGCATAATGAGTGGATTCAGGTATGATGATTCTAACTGAAATAAGTCACACAGAAAAAGAAACATCATAAGATATCACTAATACACGGAATGTAAACTTGGCTACACGGGAACTGGATTACAAAACAGAACATGGTCTTAAATTTAGAAAACCAACTTCTGCTTGCTTAAGGGGAAAGGTGAGTTGGGGTGCTGCATAAAACCAGAGATTGAAATGAGCACAGATAAAGTTCCTGAAGCCAAATATGTAATAGACAAGAGCTACTACTTGCTCAACGAAATGGACTCAACACCCCATATTAAACGCCTAAGAATGTAGCTGACTAGTAAGTATCTTAAAACCTATCGATTGCTATGTCTCCAAAAGAGAATCAAGCGTGTGTACAGGGACATAAACGCAGCAGTGATAGGATTGGAGAGGTTTGGTGAGCAAATAAAGGCCATTTGAAATCATATTGCATGGTACCCATTCCAGGGGTTTCAACTCTCCAGGTTTAAGGGATTCTTCCTTCAGCTAAATCATGCATGTGGAACCCAGAGTATGATCAACCGTGTGATCGGGAGACGTGTTCCAATATGTCTCAGTTCTCGTCCCCTGGTACTCGGGTGCAACATTCCAGACGCTTTACTAACACTCTCCCGACTTGGAGAGTCAGTGCCTTTAACCTCCTGTTTGGCCCAGTTTGCAATTTCTGCGGAAGATGAACAGGAATAGCGAGAAACAATGAGAGACGAGCTGGAGGTGTCTGGACGGGCAAATTTAACTCTAATTTCCCACCAGGAAGAGGAATTAACCAAAGGCTCAGCATGCCGTACCGGAACCAGATTAGGGCCTGAAGCAATCCTGCGGTGTTGCGGCCAGCTCACAAGAAAGCGAGTTGAAGAAAGGAGCTCAGGGGCACTGTAATTCACAAACCTGCAGAGTTATAAATGACAGCTATCGTCCAAAAATATACTGAAGTAAGGCTGCCAAGAGGACTTGAAAGTTGGGCAGAATTGCAGGAAACCGATATCGGGACGTAGAGTGGAATTGCATTTAAAGCATAGGAAAAGAGGCAGAACGTCCACAATGATGCACTTGGCCAAAAAGGGCGTATGCGTTTTTTCCTGAATATATTCAGGAAAAAACGCATACGCCCTTTTTGGCCAACCAAGCAAGCTTGCAAAGGAAATCTGCACTACAATGAAGTCTCTCTTCCCCCTGTTCAAAAGGGCCATCTGAAAAAAGTGTAAAATCCAGAAAGGCAGGACAGGCCATGGAGAACTGGGAGCCTTGTTATGCTGATGGGTGGGATGTAAATTGCCAACAGCCACTGCGGAGAAGTGTATGGTGTTTCCTGAAACATATAAAAAACAAAGCAACAGAGCCTAGGGCACTTCCACTTATAGTCCTATAGCTTACGGAAATTAAAATCAAAAAGACACAGCCACCCCAAAGTTTGGGACGGCTCTGTTTACAAGAACCTTGTTTACGGTACAAGTTCAATATCGCAGAAAGCAAAATATGGATAAAGAAGTTGTGGTACTTACGTAAAATGCAATATCACTCAGCAATGAAATCTACGTCATCAGGCCCGTAGCAGCATAATGAGTGGATTCAGGTATGATGATTCTAACTGAAATAAGTCACACAGAAAAAGAAACATCATAAGATATCACTAATACACGGAATGTAAACTTGGCTACACAGGAACTGGATTACAAAACAGAACAGGGTCTCAAATTTAGAAAACCAACTTATGCTTGCTTAAGGGGAAAGGTGAGTTGGGGTGCTGCATAAAACCAGAGATTGAAATGAGCACAGATAAAGTTCCTTAAGCCAAATATGGAATAGACAAGAGCTACTCCTTGCTCAACGAAATGGACTCAACACCCCATATTAAACGCCTAAGAATGTACCTGACTAGTAAGTATCTTAAAAGCCATGGTTCGCTATGTCTCCGAAAGAGAATCAAGCGTGTGTACAGGGGCATAAACGCAGCAGTGATAGGATTGGAGAGGTTCGGTGAGCAAATGAAGACCCTTTGAAGTCATATTGCATGGTACCCATTCCACGGGTCTCAACTCTCCAGGTTTAAGGGATTCTTCCTTCAGCTGAAACATGCATGTGGAACCCAGAGTATGATCAACCGTGTGATCAGTAGACGTGTTCAAATATGTCTCAGTTTTCATCCCCTGGTTCTCCGGTGCATCATTCCAGACGCTTTACTAACACTCTCCCGACTTGGAGAGTCAGTGCCTTTAACCTCCTGTTTGGCCCAGTTTGCAATTTCTGCGGAAGATGAACAGGAATAGGGAGAACCAATGAGAGACTATCTGGAGGTATCTGGAAGGGCAAATTTAACTCTCATTTCCCACCAAGAAGAGGAATTAACCAAAGGCTCAGCGTGCCATGCCGGAACCAGATTAGGGTCTGAAGCAATCCTGCGGTTTTGCGGGCAGCTCACAAGAAAGCGAGTTGAAGAAAGGAGCTCAGGGGCACTGTAATTCACAAACCTGCAGAGTTATAAATGACAGCTATCGTCCAAAAATATACTGAAGTAAGGCTGCCAAGAGGACTTGAAAGTTGGGCAGAATTGCAGGAAAGCGATATCGGGAGGTAGACTGGAATTGCATTTAAAGCATAGGAAAAGAGGCAGAACGTCCACAATGATGCACTTGGCCAAAAAGGGCGTATGCGTTTTTTCCTGAATATATTCAGGAAAAGACGCATACGCCCTTTTTGGCCAACCAAGCAAGCTTGCAAAGGAAATCTGCACTACAATGAAGTGTCACTTCCCCCCGGTCAAAAGGGCCATCTGAAAAAAGTGTAAAATCCAGAAAGGCAGGACAGGCCATGGAGAACTGGGAGCCTTGTTTTGCTGATGGGCGGGATGTATATTGCCAACAGCCACTAGGGAGAAGTGTATGGTGTTTCCTGAAACATCTAAAAAACAAAGCAACAGAGCCTAGGGCACTTCCACTTATGGCCCTATAGCTTAGGGAAATTAAAATCAAAAAGACACAGCCACCCCTAAGTTTGGGATGGCTCTGTTTAGAAGAAACTCGTTTACGGGACTAGTTCAATATCGCAGAAAGTGAAAAATGGATAAAGAAGTTTTGGTACTTACGTACAATGCAATATCACTCAACAATGAAATCTATGTCATCAGGCCCGTAGCAGCATAATGAGTGGATTCAGGTATGATGATTCTAACTGAAATAAGTCACACAGAAAAAGAAACATCATAAGATATCACTAATACACGGAATGTAAACTTGGCTACACAGGAACTGGATTACAAAACAGAACAGGGTCTCAAATGTAGAAAACCAACTTATGCTTGCTTAAGGGGAAAGGTGAGTTGGGGTGCTGCATAAAACCAGAGATTGAAATGAGCACAGATAAAGTTCCTGAAGCCAAATATGTAATAGACAAGAGCTACTCCTTGCTCAACGAAATGGACTCAACACCCCATATTAAACGCCTAAGAATGTAGCTGACTAGTAAGTATCTTAAAACCTATGGATCACTATGTCTCCGAAAGAGAATCAAGCGTGTGTACAGGGGCATAAACACAGCAGTGATAGGATTGGAGAGGTTTGGTGAGCAAATGAAGACCATTGGAAATCATATTGCATGGTACCCATTCCACGGGTTTCAACTCTCCAGGTTTAAGGGATTCTTCCTTCAGCTAAAGCATTCATGTGGAACCCAGAGTATGATCAACCGTGTGATCGGGAGACGTGTTCCAATATGTCTCAGTTCTCTTCCCCTGGTACTCGGGTGCAACATTCCAGACGCTTTACTAACACTCTCCCGACTTGGAGAGTCAGTGCCTTTAACCTCCTGTTTGGCCCAGTTTGCAATTTCTGCGGAAGATGAACAGGAATAGCGAGAAACAATGAGAGACTAGCTGGAGGTGTCTGGACGGGCAAATTTAACTCTCATTTCCCACCAGGAAGAGGAATTAACCAAAGGCTCAGCATGCTGTGCCAGAACCAGATTAGGGCCTGAAGCAATCCTGCGGTGTTGCGGCCAGCTCACAAGAAAGCGAGTTGAAGAAAGGGCTCAGGGGCACTGTGATTCACAAACCTGCAGAGTTATAAATGACAGCTATCGTCCAAAAATATACTGAAGTAAGGCTGCCAAGAGGACTTGAAAGCGGGGCGAATTGCAGGAAACCGATTTCAGGAGGTAGACTGGAATTGCATTTAAAGCATAGGAAAAGAGGCAGAACGTCGAAAATGATGCACTTGGCCAAAGAGGGCGTATGCGATTTTTCCTGAATATATTCAGGAAAAAACGCATACGCCCTTTTTGGCCAACCAAGCAAGCTTGCAAAGGAAATCTGCACTACAATGAAGTCTCACTTCCCCCCGGTCTAAAGGGCCATCTGAAAAAAGTGTAAAATCCAGAAAGGCAGGACAGGCCATGGAGAACTGGGAGCCTTGTTATGCTGATGGGCGGGATGTAAATTGCCAACAGCCACTTGGGAGAAGTGTATGGTGTTTCCTGAAACATCTAAGAAACAAAGCAACAGAGCCTAGGGCACTTCCACTTATGGTCCTATAGCTTAGGGAAATTAAAATCAAAAAGACACAGCCACCCCAAAGTTTGGGACGGCTCTGTTTACAAGAACCTCATTTACGGGACAAGTTCAATATCGCAGAAAGTGAAAAATGGATAAAGAAGTTTTGGTACTTACGTACAATGCAATATCACTCAGCAATGAAATCTATGTCATCAAGCCCGTAGCAGCATAAAGTGGATACCGGTTTGATCATTCTATCTGAAATAAGTCACACAGAAAAAGAAACATCATAAGATATCACTAATACACGGAATGTAAACTTGGCTACACAGGAACTGGATTACAAAAGAGAACAGTGTCTCAAATTTAGAAAACCAACTTATGCTTGCTTAAGGGGAAAGGTGAGTTGGGGTGCTGCATAAAACCAGAGATTGAAATGAGCACAGATAAAATTCCTTAAGCCAAATATGGAATAGACAAGAGCTACTCCTTGCTCAACGAAATGGACTCAAACCCCATATTAAACACCTAAGAATGTACCTGACTAGTAAGTATCTTAAAACCTATGGATCGCTATGTTTCCAAAAGAGAATCCAGCAGGTGTACAGGGGCATAAACGCAGCAGTGATAGGATTGGAGAGGTTCGGTGAGCAAATGAAGACCCTTTGAAGTCATATTGCATGGTACCCATTCCACGGGTCTCAACTCTCCAGGTTTAAGGCATTCTTCCTTCAGCTGAAACATGCATGTGGAACCCAGAGTATGATCAACCGTGTGATCAGAAGACGTGTTCAAATATGTCTCAGTTTTCGTCCCCTGGTACTCGGGTGCAACATTCCAGACGCTTTACTAACACTCTCCCGACATGGAGAGTCAGTGCCTTTAAACTCCTGTTTGGCCCAGTTTGCAATTTCTGCGGAAGATGAACAGGAATAGGGAGGACCAATGAGAGACTAGCTGGAGGTGTCTGGACGGGCAAGTTTAACTCTCATTTCCAACCAGGAAGAGGAATTCACCAAAGGCTCAGCGTGCCATGCCGGAACCAGATTAGGGCCTGAAGCAATCCTGCAGTGTTGCGGCCAGCTCACAAGAAAGCGAGTTGAAGAAAGGAGCTCAGGGGCACTGTAATTCACAAACCTGCAGAGTTATAAATGACAGCTATCGTCCAAAAATATACTGAAGTAAGGCTGCCAAGAGGACTTGAAAGTTGGGCAGAATTGCAGGAAACCGATATCGGGACGTAGAGTGGAATTGCATTTAAAGCATAGGAAAAGAGGCAGGACGTCCACAATGATGCACTTGGCCAAAAAGGGCGTATGCGTTTTTTCCTGAATATATTCAGGAAAAAACGCATACGCCCTTTTTGGCCAACCAAGCAAGCTTGCAAAGGAAATCTGCACTACAATGAAGTCTCTCTTCCCCCTGTTCAAAAGGGCCATCTGAAAAAAGTGTAAAATCCAGAAAGGCAGGACAGGCCATGGAGAACTGGGAGCCTTGTTATGCTGATGGGTGGGATGTAAATTGCCAACAGCCACTGCGGAGAAGTGTATGGTGTTTCCTGAAACATATAAAAAACAAAGCAACAGAGCCTAGGGCACTTCCACTTATAGTCCTATAGCTTACGGAAATTAAAATCAAAAAGACACAGCCACCCCAAAGTTTGGGACGGCTCTGTTTACAAGAACCTTGTTTACGGTACAAGTTCAATATCGCAGAAAGCAAAATATGGATAAAGAAGTTGTGGTACTTACGTAAAATGCAATATCACTCAGCAATGAAATCTACGTCATCAGGCCCGTAGCAGCATAATGAGTGGATTCAGGTATGATGATTCTAACTGAAATAAGTCACAAAGAAAAAGAAACATCATAAGATATCACTAATACACGGAATGTAAACTTGGCTACACAGGAACTGAATTACAAAACAGAACAGGGTCTCAAATTTAGAAAACCAACTTATGCTTGCTTAAGGGGAAAGGTGAGTTGGGGTGCTGCATAAAACCAGAGATTGAAATGAGCACAGATAAAGTTCCTTAAGCCAAATATGGAATAGACAAGAGCTACTCCTTGCTCAACGAAATGGACTCAACACCCCATATTAAACGCCTAAGAATGTACCTGACTAGTAAGTATCTTAAAAGCCATGGTTCGCTATGTCTCCGAAAGAGAATCAAGCGTGTGTACAGGGGCATAAACGCAGCAGTGATAGGATTGGAGAGGTTCGGTGAGCAAATGAAGACCCTTTAAAGTCATATTGCATGGTACCCATTCCACGGGTCTCAACTCTCCAGGTTTAAGGGATTCTTCCTTCAGCTGAAACATGCATGTGGAACCCAGAGTATGATCAACCGTGTGATCAGGAGACGTGTTCAAATATGTCTCAGTTTTCATCCCCTGGTTCTCCGGTGCATCATTCCAGACGCTTTACTAACACTCTCCCGACTTGGAGAGTCAGTGCCTTTAACCTCCTGTTTGGCCCAGTTTGCAATTTCTGCGGAAGATGAACAGGAATAGGGAGAACCAATGAGAGACTAGCTGGAGGTATCTGGAAGGGCAAATTTAACTCTCATTTCCCACCAAGAAGAGGAATTAACCAAAGGCTCAGCATGCCATGCCGGAACCAGATTAGGGTCTGAAGCAATCCTGCGGTTTTGCGGGCAGCTCACAAGAAAGCGAGTTGAAGAAAGGAGCTCAGGGGCACTGTAATTCACAAACCTGCAGAGTTATAAATGACAGCTATCGTCCAAAAATATACTGAAGTAAGGCTGCCAAGAGGACTTGAAAGTTGGGCAGAATTGCAGGAAAGCGATATCGGGAGGTAGACTGGAATTGCATTTAAAGCATAGGAAAAGAGGCAGAACGTCCACAATGATGCACTTGGCCAAAAAGGGCGTATGCGTTTTTTCCTGAATATATTCAGGAAAAGACGCATACGCCCTTTTTGGCCAACCAAGCAAGCTTGCAAAGGAAATCTGCACTACAATGAAGTGTCACTTCCCCCCGGTCAAAAGGGCCATCTGAAAAAAGTGTAAAATCCAGAAAGGCAGGACAGGCCATGGAGAACTGGGAGCCTTGTTTTGCTGATGGGCGGGATGTATATTGCCAACAGCCACTAGGGAGAAGTGTATGGTGTTTCCTGAAACATCTAAAAAACAAAGCAACAGAGCCTAGGGCACTTCCACTTATGGCCCTATAGCTTAGGGAAATTAAAATCAAAAAGACACAGCCACCCCTAAGTTTGGGACGGCTCTGTTTAGAAGAAACTCGTTTACGGGACTAGTTCAATATCGCAGAAAGTGAAAAATCGATAAAGAAGTTTTGGTACTTACATACAATGCAATATCACTCAACAATGAAATCTATGTCATCAGGCCCGTAGCAGCATAATGAGTGGATTCAGGTATGATGATTCTAACTGAAATAAGTCACACAGAAAAAGAAACATCATAAGATATCACTAATACACGGAATGTAAACTTGGCTACACAGGAACTGGATTACAAAACAGAACAGGGTCTCAAATGTAGAAAACCAACTTATGCTTGCTTAAGGGGAAAGGTGAGTTGGGGTGCTGCATAAAACCAGAGATTGAAATGAGCACAGATAAAGTTCCTGAAGCCAAATATGTAATAGACAAGAGCTACTCCTTGCTCAACGAAATGGACTCAACACCCCATATTAAACGCCTAAGAATGTAGCTGACTAGTAAGTATCTTAAAACCTATGGATCACTATGTCTCCGAAAGAGAATCAAGCGTGTGTACAGGGGCATAAACACAGCAGTGATAGGATTGGAGAGGTTTGGTGAGCAAATGAAGACCATTTGAAATCATATTGCATGGTACCCATTCCACGGGTTTCAACTCTCCAGGTTTAAGGGATTCTTCCTTCAGCTAAAGCATTCATGTGGAACCCAGAGTATGATCAACCGTGTGATCGGGAGACGTGTTCCAATATGTCTCAGTTCTCTTCCCCTGGTACTCGGGTGCAACATTCCAGACGCTTTACTAACACTCTCCCGACTTGGAGAGTCAGTGCCTTTAACCTCCTGTTTGGCCCAGTTTGCAATTTCTGCGGAAGATGAACAGGAATAGCGAGAAACAATGAGAGACTAGCTGGAGGTGTCTGGACGGGCAAATTTAACTCTCATTTCCCACCAGGAAGAGGAATTAACCAAAGGCTCAGCATGCCGTGCCAGAACCAGATTAGGGCCTGAAGCAATCCTGCGGTGTTGCGGCCAGCTCACAAGAAAGCGAGTTGAAGAAAGGGCTCAGGGGCACTGTGATTCACAAACCTGCAGAGTTATAAATGACAGCTATCGTCCAAAAATATACTGAAGTAAGGCTGCCAAGAGGACTTGAAAGCGGGGCGAATTGCAGGAAACCGATTTCAGGAGGTAGACTGGAATTGCATTTAAAGCATAGGAAAAGAGGCAGAACGTCGAAAATGATGCACTTGGCCAAAGAGGGCGTATGCGATTTTTCCTGAATATATTCAGGAAAAAACGCATACGCCCTTTTTGGCCAACCAAGCAAGCTTGCAAAGGAAATCTGCACTACAATGAAGTCTCACTTCCCCCCGGTCTAAAGGGCCATCTGAAAAAAGTGTAAAATCCAGAAAGGCAGGACAGGCCATGGAGAACTGGGAGCCTTGTTATGCTGATGGGCGGGATGTAAATTGCCAACAGCCACTTGGGAGAAGTGTATGGTGTTTCCTGAAACATCTAAGAAACAAAGCAACAGAGCCTAGGGCACTTCCACTTATGGTCCTATAGCTTAGGGAAATTAAAATCAAAAAGACACAGCCACCCCAAAGTTTGGGACGGCTCTGTTTACAAGAACCTCATTTACGGGACAAGTTCAATATCGCAGAAAGTGAAAAATGGATAAAGAAGTTTTGGTACTTACGTACAATGCAATATCACTCAGCAATGAAATTTATGTCATCAAGCCCGTAGCAGCATAAAGTGGATACCGGTTTGATCATTCTATCTGAAATAAGTCACACAGAAAAAGAAACATCATAAGATATCACTAATACACGGAATGTAAACTTGGCTACACAGGAACTGGATTACAAAAGAGAACAGTGTCTCAAATTTAGAAAACCAACTTATGCTTGCTTAAGGGGAAAGGTGAGTTGGGGTGCTGCATAAAACCAGAGATTGAAATGAGCACAGATAAAATTCCTTAAGCCAAATATGGAATAGACAAGAGCTACTCCTTGCTCAACGAAATGGACTCAAACCCCATATTAAACACCTAAGAATGTACCTGACTAGTAAGTATCTTAAAACCTATGGATCGCTATGTTTCCAAAAGAGAATCCAGCAGGTGTACAGGGGCATAAACGCAGCAGTGATAGGATTGGAGAGGTTCGGTGAGCAAATGAAGACCCTTTGAAGTCATATTGCATGGTACCCATTCCACGGGTCTCAACTCTCCAGGTTTAAGGGATTCTTCCTTCAGCTGAAACATGCATGTGGAACCCAGAGTATGATCAACCGTGTGATCAGAAGACGTGTTCAAATATGTCTCAGTTTTCGTCCCCTGGTACTCGGGTGCAACATTCCAGACGCTTTACTAACACTCTCCCGACATGGAGAGTCAGTGCCTTTAAACTCCTGTTTGGCCCAGTTTGCAATTTCTGGGGAAGATGAACAGGAATAGGGAGGACCAATGAGAGACTAGCTGGAGGTGTCTGGACGGGCAAGTTTAACTCTCATTTCCAACCAGGAAGAGGAATTCACCAAAGGCTCAGCGTGCCATGCCGGAACCAGATTAGGGCCTGAAGCAATCCTGCAGTGTTGCGGCCAGCTCACAAGAAAGCGAGTTGAAGAAAGGAGCTCAGGGGCACTGTAATTCACAAACCTGCAGAGTTATAAATGACAGCTATCGTCCAAAAATATACTGAAGTAAGGCTGACAAGAGGACTTGAAAGTTGGGCAGAATTGCAGGAAACCGATATCGGGACGTAGAGTGGAATTGCATTTAAAGCATAGGAAAAGAGGCAGAACGTCCACAATGATGCACTTGGCCAAAAAGGGCGTATGCGTTTTTTCCTGAATATATTCAGGAAAAAACGCATACGCCCTTTTTGGCCAACCAAGCAAGCTTGCAAAGGAAATCTGCACTACAATGAAGTCTCACTTCTCCCCGGTCAAAAGGGCCATCTGAAAAATGTGTAAAATCCAGAAAGGCAGGACAGGCCATGGAGAACTGGGAGCCTTGTTATGCTGATGGGCGGGATGTAAATGGCCAACAGCCACTGGGGAGAAGTGTATCCTGTTTCCTGAAACATCTAAAAAACAAAGCAACAGAGCCTAGGTCAATTCCACTTATGGTCCTATAGCTTAGGGAAATTAAAATCAAAAAGACACAGCCACCCCAAAGTTTGGGACGGCTCTGTTTACAAGAACCTCGTTTACAGTACAAGTTCAATATCGCAGAAAGCGAAAAATAGATAAAGAAGTTGTGGTACTTACGTACAATGCAATATCACTCAGCAAAGAAATCTATTTCATCAGGCCCGCAGCAGCATAATGAGTGGATTCAGGTATGATGATTCTAACTGAAATAAGTCACACAGAAAAAGAAACATCATAAGATATCACTAATACACGGAATATAAACTTGGCTACACAGGAACTGAATTACAAAACAGAACAGGGTCTCAAATTTAGAAAACCAACTTATGCTTGCTTAAGGGGAAAGGTGAGTTGGGGTGCTGCATAAAACCAGAGACTGAAATGAGCACAGATAAAGTTCCTTAAGCCAAATATGGAATAGACAAGAGCTACTCCTTGCTCAACGAAATGGACTCAACACCCCATATTAAACGCCTAAGAATGTAGCTGACTAGTAAGTATCTTAAAACCTATGGATTGCTATGTCTCTGAAAGAGAATCAAGCATGTGTACAGGGGCATAAACGCAGCAGTGATAGGATTGGAGAGGTCCGGTGAGCAAATGAAGACCCTTTGAAGTCATATTGCATGGTACCCATTCCACGGGTCTCAACGCTCCAGGTTTAAGGGATTCTTCCTTCAGCTGAAACATGCATGTGGAACCCAGAGTATGATCAACCGTGTGATCAGGAGACGTGTTCAAATATGTCTCAGTTTTCATCCCCTGGTTCTCGGGTGCATCATTCCAGACGCTTTACTAACACTCTCCCGACTTGGAGAGTCAGTGCCTTTAACCTCCTGTTTGGCCCAGTTTGCAATTTCGGCGGAAGATGAACAGGAATAGGGAGGACCAATGAGAGACTAGCTGGAGGTGTCTGGACAGGCAAGTTTAACTCTCATTTCCCACCAGGAAGAGGAATTAACCAAAGTCTCAGCGTGCCATGCCGGAACAAGATTAGGGCCTGAAGCCATCCTGCGGTGTTGCGGACAGCTCACAAGAAAGCGAGTTGAAGAAAGGAGCTCAGGGGCACTGTAATTCACAAACCTGCAGAGTTATAAATGACAGCTATCGTCCAAAAATATACTGAATTAAGGCTGCCAAGAGGACTGGAAAGTTGTGCAGAATTGCAGGAAACCGATATCGGGAGGTAGACTGGAATTGCATTTAAAGCATAGGAAAAGAGGCAGAACGTCCACAATAATGCACTTGGCCAAAAAGGGCGTATGCGTTTTTTCCTGAATATATTCAGGAAAAAACGTATACGCCCTTTTTGGCCAACCAAGCAAGCTGGCAAAGGAAATCTGCACTACAATGAAGTGTCACTTCCCCCCGGTCAAAAGGGCCATCTGAAAAAAGTGTAAAATCCAGAAAGGCAGGACAGGCCATGGAGAACTGGAAGCCTTGTTATGCTGATGGGTGGGATGTAAATGGCCAACAGCCACTCGGGAGAAGTGTATGGTGTTTCCTGAAACATCTAAAAAACAAAGCAACAGAGCCTAGGGCACTTCCACTTATGGTCCTATAGCTTAGGGAAATTAAAATCAAAAAGACACAGCCACCCCAAAGTTTGGGACGGCTCTGTTTACAAGAACCTCGTTTACAGTACAAGTTCAATATCGCAGAAAGCAAAAAATAGATAAAGAAGTTGTGGTACTTACGTACAATGCAATATCACTCAGCAAAGAAATCTATTTCATCAGGCCCGTAGCAGCATAATGAGTGGATTCAGGTATGATGATTCTAACTGAAATAAGTCACACAGAAAAAGAAACATCATAAGATATCACTAATACACGGAATGTAAACTTGGCTACACAGGAACTAAATTACAAAACAGAACAGGGTCTCAAATTTAGAAAACCAACTTATGCTTGCTTAAGGGGAAAGGTGAGTTGGGGTGCTGCATAAAACCAGAGACTGAAATGAGCACAGATAAAGTTCCTTAAGCCAAATATGGAATAGACAAGAGCTACTCCTTGCTCAACGAAATGGACTCAACACCCCATATTAAACGCCTAAGAATGTAGCTGACTAGTAAGTATCTTAAAACCTATGGATTGCTATGTCTCTGAAAGAGAATAAAGCGTGTGTACAGGGGCATAAACGCAGCAGTGATAGGATTGGAGAGGTTCGGTGAGCAAATGAAGACCCTTTGAAGTCATATTGCATGGTACCCATTCCACGGGTCTCAACTCTCCAGGTTTAAGGGATTCTTCCTTCAGCTGAAACATGCATGTGGAACCCAGAGTATGATCAACCATGTGATCAGGAGACGTGTTCCAATATGTCTCAGTTCTCGTCCCCTGGTACTCGGGTGCAACATTCCAGACGCTTTACTAACACTCTCCTGACTTGGAGAGTCAGTGCCTTTAACCTCCTGTTTGGCCCAGTTTGCAAATTCCGCGGAAGATGTACAGGAATAGGGAGAACCAATGAGAGACTAGCTGGAGGTGTCTGGATGGGCAAATTTAACTCTCATTTCCCACCAGGAAGAGGAATTAACCAAAGGCTCAGCGTGCCGTGCCGGAACCAGATTACGGCCTGAAGCAATCCTGCGGTGTTGCTGGCAGCTCTAAAGAAAGCGAGTTGAAGGAAGGAGATCAGGGGCACTGTAATTCACAAACCTGCAGAGTTATAAATGACAGCTATCGTCCAAAAATATACTGAAGTAAGGCTGCCAAGAGGACTTGAAAGCGGGGCAGAATTGCAGGAAATCGATTTCAGGCGGTAGACTGGAATTGCATTTAAAGGAGAGGAAAAGAGGCAGGAGGTCGACAATGATGCATTTGGCCAAAAAGGGCGTATGCGTTTTTTCCTGAATATATTCAGGAAAAAACGCATACGCCCTTTTTGGCCAACCAAGCAAGCTTGCAAAGGAAATCTGCACTACAATGAAGTCTCACTTCCCCCCGGTCAAAAGGGCCATCTGAAAAAAGTGTAAAATCCAGAAAGGCAGGACAGGCCATGGAGAACTGGGAGCCTTGTTATGCTGATGGGCGGGATGTAAATTGCCAACAGCCACTCGGGATAAGTGTATGGTGTTTCCTGAAACATCTAAAAAACAAAGCAACAGAGTCTAGGTCACTTCCACTTATGGTCCTATAGCTTAGGGAAATTAAAATCAAAAAGACACAGCCACCCCAAAGTTTGGGACCGCTCTGTTTACAAGAACCTCGTTTACGGTACAAGTTGAATATCGCAGAAAGCGAAAAATGGATAAAGAAGTTGTGGTACTTACGTACAATGCAATATCACTCAGCAAAGAAATCTATTTCATCAGGCCCGTAGCAGCATAATGAGTGGATTCAGGTATGATGATTCTAACTGAAATAAGTCACACAGAAAAAGAAACATCATAAGATATCACTAATACACGGAATGTAACCTTGGCTACACAGGAACTGAATTACAAAACAGAACAGGGTCTCAAATTTAGAAAACCAACTTATGCTTGCGTAAGGGGAAAGGTGAGTTGGGGTGCTGCATAAAACGAGAGATTGAAATGAGCACAGATAAAGTTCCTTAAGCCAAATATGTAATAGACAAGAGCTACTCCTTGCTCAACGAAATGGACTCAACACCCCATATTAAACGCCTAAGAATGTACCTGACTAGTAAGTATCTTAAAACCAATGGATTGCTATGTCTCCGAAAGAGAATCAAGCGTGTGTACAGGGGCATAAACGCAGCAGTGATAGGATTGGAGAGGTTTGGTGAGCAAATGAAGACCCTGTGAAGTCATATTGCATCGTACCCATTCCACGGGTCTCAACTCTCCAGGTTTAAGGGATTCTTCCTTCAGCTGAAACATGCATGTGGAACCCAGAGTATGATCAACCGTGTGATCAGGAGACGTGTTCAAATATGTCTCAGTTTTCATCCCCTGGTTCTCGGGTGCATCACTCCAGACGCTTTACTAAAACTCTCCCGACTTGGAGAGTCAGTGCCTTTAACCTCCTGTTTGGCCCAGTTTGCAATTTCTGCGGAAGATGAACAGGAATAGGGAGGGCCAATGAGAGACTAGCTGGAGGTGTCTGGACGGGCAAATTTAACTCTCATTTCCCACCAGGAAGTGGAATTAACCAAAGGCTCAGCGTGCCGTGCCGGAACCAGATTAGGGCCTGAAGCAATCCTGTGGTGTTGCGGCCAGCTCACAAGAAAGCGAGTTGAAGAAAGGAGCTCAGGGGCACTGTAATTCACAAACCTGCAGAGTTATAAATGACAGCTATCGTCCAAAAATATACTGAAGTAAGGCTGCCAAGAGGACTTGAAAGCGGGGCAGAATTGCAGGCAACCGATTTCAGGAGGTAGACTGGAATTGCATTTAAAGCATAGGAAAAGAGGCAGAACGTCCACAATGATGCACTTGGCCAAAAAGGGCGTATGCGTTTTTTCCTGAATATATGCAGGAAAAAATGCATACGCCCTTTTTGGCCAACCAAGCAAGCTTGCAAAGGAAATCTGCACTACAATGAAGTCTCACTTCCCCCCGGTCAAAAGGGCCATCTGAAAAAAGTGTAAAATCCAGAAAGGCAGGACAGGCCATGGAGAACTGGGAGCCTTGTTATGCTGATGGGTGGGATGTAAATTGCCAACAGCCACTCGGGAGAAGTGTATGGTGTTTCCTGAAACATCTACAAAACAAAGCAACAGAGCCTAGGGCACTTCGACTTATGGTCCTATAGCTTAGAGAAATTAAAATCAAAAAGACACAGCCACCCCTAAATTTGGGACGGCTCTTTTACAGGAACCTCTTCTTCAGCACAACTTAAATATGCCGGAGAGCAAATAATGGATAAAGAAGTTGCGGTACTTATGTACAACAGAATACCTCTCAGCAATGAAAACTATGTCACCAGGCCCGTACCAGCATAATGAGTGGATTGAGGCACGGTGATCCTAAGTGAAAAAAGTCACACAGAAAAAGAAACATCATAAGGTATCACTAATACATGGAATGTGAACTTGGTTACACATGAACTGAATTACAAAACAGAACAGGGTCTCATGTTTAGAAAACCAACTTATGCTTGCTTAAGGGGGAAGGTGAGTTGGGGTGCTGCATAAAAGCAGAGTTTGAAATGAGCACAGATACCGTTCCATAAGCTAAATATGTAATAGACAAGACCTACCCCTTGCTCAACAAAATGGACTCAACAATGAGGTATCACCTCACACCTGGTAGAATGGGCATCATCAGAAAATCTACAAACAAAAAATGCTGGAAATGTGTGGAGAAAAGGAACCCTCTTCCACTATTGTTGGGAATATAAATTGATACAGTCACTATGGAGAACAATATGGAGTTTCTTAAGAAACTAACAGTAGAATTACCATATGATACAGCAATCCCAGTTCTGGACATATACCCAGACAAAACCATAAATCAAAAAGAGACATTCACCGCAATGTTCATTGCCTCACTCTTTACAATATCGAGGTAATGGAAGCAACCTAAATGCCCACAGACAGACGAATGCATAAAGCTGTGGTACATATATAAAATGGAATATTACTAAGCCATAAAAAGGAATGAAATTAGGTCATTTGTAGAGACGTCGATGGATCTAGAGACTGTCATACAGAGTGAAGTAAGTCAGAAAGAGAAAAACAAATCTTGTATATTCATGCATATATGTGGAACCTAGAAACACTGTACAGATTAACCATTTTGCAAGGCATAAATAGAGCAACAGATGTAGACAACAAACGTATGGACAACAAGGGGGGAAAGCTGTTGGCGGGGTTGGTGGTGGGAGGAGTTGAGAGACTGGGATTGGCATGTATACATTTATATGTATAAAATAGATAACCAATAAGAACCTGCTGTATAAAAATATAAAATAAAATTCAAAATTAAAAAGAAATAAAATTTAAAAAATAAAACAGAAAAAACAATTATTCCCTTCACATACATGTATTTATATGAATAAATTATTTCCATGCTTATATCTGTAAATACAAAAAAGAGGAATAAAATCTACCTTGAACCAAAAACGAAAAAGAGAAAAAAAACACAGAACCCACCAGTTCCACAGAGGAAAACCGTATCAGGGCACTTGCTCCAGTTGTAAACAATTCTGAAGTTGGTCAGTGGTGGGGAATCGTCTCCCATTCAGCCAGCAGCCCCCACGCAACAAGCGTCCTCATTGCAAAGCTGGGGCACCGTGCCGAGGCATCTGTGAGTAAACGTGAGCTGAGCCCCAGGCCAGTTGCTGCTGAACTATTCCCACCTGTCCCAGGTAAAACACCTGAATATATACAAGGACTTGAAAGCCTAGAGGAAGGGCCATAGAGCCACACGAGTGACAGCATACCGGCCGACTTGGTGCCTGCAGGCCAGCCAGGATGGTCCTGGCCCTGGGTGCTCTTCTGGAAGATTTCCATTTCCCTGCCTGAGATACCCGTCCTGTCCCTGCCCCCACTGCTTTTTTCCTTCCTCACCTCTGCCCAGGGAGAATTTCCAGCAGCAGGTATGGGTGACACATCCTCTTCTTTAGCAGGTGGCAGCCTGGCAACTGCTGCAGAAAGTCCAGCAGAGCCCCACTCACACTGGGCCACCCACAAAGCCGTGGCCTCTCACTCCCTCCCACCAGCCCAGCCCCGAGACTGCTGACAGGGCAGAGAAAATGGCGTCAGGCACGGCTGCAGGGCCTCTTGCTGTCTGGAGTGGTATTTATATTGATCTCAACCCAGGCACACCTGGGGAGGGCTGGTCGGCACGGTAAGGCTGCCCAGGTCAGCCAATCATCACCCCTCAGGGGCTCACAGTTGCAGAAAATGGAACTTGCTGAACCGGCCAGGTCCAAGGAACAGGTGTGGGTTCCTGAGAGTCAGGATAGACAAGGGGCTGCAGCTTTGGCTTGTTTTCTAATCATTTTATCTGGTCCATGAGTGGGAGACAACTTCAAGAAAACCCTCTCCTAATGAGAGGAACCCAGGAGTCAGGGAGAGGAGGGGTGGGTGGTGGTTGGAGACAGAGGCCTGGTGCCCCGGGTGCAGTGGAAGTCTCTGGAAGACCAGGTGGAGGGAGGCCGCACAGAGTGATGCCCAGGGTCACAGACCTGTCGCAGCTGCTGTTTGTTAGTTCAAGTCCTGCTCTGAGGTGCTCTGTGTCAGCTCTGAGCGACAGGTGAGCTGGGGGTGCTCTGCAATGAGGGCTATGTGCACGGTTCCTGTGTGCCCAGCCCTGCCACGGTACCTGCAAGGGTAGCTCTGTATCCTGGGAGGGGCCTGACCACGAGAGCCCCGTGGGCTGGGGTGGGGGTGGGGTACCTGCCCAGGTGAGCTCCATATTCTGGGATTGGTCTGACCACGAGAGCCCCATGGGCTGCTGGGGACCTGGTAAAGGATGTCAGGACAGTCAGTGAAGCCACCGAGGATATACCTCCAGCTGCTCCTAATTCCTACACCCTGCTGGTCATTCTACCAACCACCAGGACATGGTATTCTGTATTAGTCTTCAATGATGCCTTCTTTTGTATTCCATTAGTCCCAGACTCACAAGAAATTTTGGCTTGTGAGTGACAGGACTCAACATACAACTAAAACAATACTTCCGGGCCGTCTTGCCCCAAGGGTGCAAAAATTCCCACACCATCTTTGGGGAAAGCTTAGCTAAAGACCTAAAAGTTCTACCTCTGGAAAAGGAAACCCTCCTTCAGTACGCAGACGACATTCTGATCGCCAGCCCTACTAAGGAGGCCTCTGAACTACCAAGCCAATAAAGGATAGAAGTTGTCCAAGAAAAAGCTCAAATATCACAGACTGCGGTGACCTGCCAAGGCTTCGTTCTCACAGAAGGTCGGAGAAGCCCATCCCAGGAAAGGGAAGAAACCATTTTCAGCCTTACCCCTTTCTAAAACTAGAAGACAGCTTAGGGGTTCCTGGGGAGGCCAGGGTTTGCTGCTTCTGGATCCCTAACTACAGTCTACTAGCTGGGCCTCTATATGAAACACTGAAAGGAAAAGATGATGATCCTTTTGAATAGAATCCAGAAGTGGCCTTTCAAGAATGGAAAGAGCAGTCAATTCAGACCCTTGCCCTGGAACTCCCTAATTTAGCTAAACCCTTTGACCTTTACATTCCCGGTGAAAGGTGAATCGCCATTGGAGAATTAGTGCAAAAACTGGGACCACTTGAAATGGAACAATGCAAGAATGCCATCCAGGTAGGATAAACTACGGGCACCAAGGGGCTTGGCCCACTGCCACATCTGGCCAAGATACTGGCGGTATCTAAAAACCTGGAAATCAGCAGCCCAAAAGGCCACCTCCCTCCTAAGGGAAAAGGACCCCACATGGTGATCCTAACCACCAACCATGCCCTGAAGTTGCAGGGTTCGCTCTGTGGGCACACCAACCTCGAGTGAGGAGGCCCTCCAACTCCAACATCCAGAGAGATAACCGGGGCAACAGGGCACCATGACGACTCATGTGAACATCACTTGACCTGGAGTTTCTCTCATAAAACAACAAGAGTGTGTCCTAAAAGAGTAGACTACTGCTTGCAGGACATACTGCACCCAGAGGGGAGCTAATAATCTTGGCGGGGGAACCGTATATCACACTGTCACCATAGAAAAGCCTACAGACACCGTGATGATGGTGGCCAATGAGACTGGCTGGACTCCTGTTTACTTCAAAAGGCTGTTGACTCAGTGGCCATCATGGTCCTTGATCACCACTGACCCTGGACTGTCTGGGAGTTGAGCGGGCAGGGCTCTGACACCTGGTGCTGTTTGTACATTAATTCAGGGACCTAACTGAAGAAAGTGCAGACTACTGGTCAGAGCATCTAGGCTGGCAGAAACGGTCAGCCTAAGGTGGCCGAACAAATGCGGGGCGGGGTGAAACCGGTCCCCACAGCGTCTCTGCACATCTCTTTCCTGGACCCTTAAAGGTCATTAGAATCTATAACACTTCCAATGCTGGTGCTCAGGTGGACAAGCAGGGAGGCAGGGGGCCTGGGGACAATCAACGTCACCTGGAGGCTGCTGGGGAGAAGCTCTGACCCTCGCCCCCGGGTATGAGGGCTCCCAACTCAGCACTCAGCAGTTACAGAAGAAGGGTCTGCACCCTCAGCACTCCAAGAATGAGGAACGGGACAAAAGGCAGAGGAGGGGTTTGTCCCCAGCAAAGCCCATTAAAAATCCCTGGGAGATAAAAATAGAATCTGGGCAATAAAGTCAAGTCTAACCTTTTTTATCCTTTGTGCTTTGTCTAATTTCATGTGCTCCTAGGGTCCCGCATGCAGAGGTTCCACACCCGGCACTTCAGACCAGATTTCCTAGTGCAGAATGGCTGGGACGACACCTCAGTTCCTGGGGCCCAGTGCAGACTCCGCGATATAGAGCCTGAGCTGCAGCCAACCTGGCCCTCGAGAGCTCCGCCCCCTCCCTCCCACTGACTCTGACAGGATCTCTACACAACAGCCCAGCCCACAGCCCACGGGGTAGTGCATGCTCTCACCTCTCCATTCTCTGATCAAAATATAAAGTTTCCTTTGCTTGTGAACCAAACTCAGTCTCGATCTGTTGGCCCCAATGACACTGGGCAGGGGGACACTTGTTGGGGTCCACTCTGGAGGATCAGTAACAGAAATTGAGACTATTGTAACCTCAATGAACAGATGTGTGAGCCAAACTGTAGTTAACATAGAACAGTGTATAAGGCTCGGGTAAAATAAGATGTTTCTAACACTTCCATTTGATATTTCCATCACTTTATTATAAGCAAGTTCAGTGAAAAGGTTTGTCTTATTTGTCAGGTCAATATTAGAGAAACGAAGTGATTTCTTTCCAAGGATGTACATCTAATAATCTTGGTTAAAGCTTCAATCTTGTTTTAAATGCTTTTCCATTGAAAATGATACCTCTCTTTCAGCTCCCCCATTTCTGAGAAGTATAAAATCTTATAATTTATTATTACCAAAGGGGAAAGGTGGGAGGAGGGATAAATTAACAGTTTGGGATTAACACATACACACTGCTATGTATAAAATAGATCATCAACAAGGAACTACTGTATAGCACAGGGAACTACACTCAACATTTTGCAATAAGCTATAAGGGGAAATAATCTGAAAAAGAATAGATATTTTTATTGACATCATCTATCAATGACAGTTAAAGTGTAACCTAAGGGAAGCTGGTGGTGAGTGCTTCTGACCCTGAAGACTTCAATCATCTAAAGTTTGGACTCTGCCTACTTCCCAAGACCCTTAATGAACATATGTGTAGCCGTAGCTTAAAAAATTCCCCAGTTTGGGTTTCGGGGAGACACTGATTTTGAAAAAGCCCTGGTGTTCTCCTTACATGAATGGGACTCTTCCTACTGCTAAAACATGTCTGTCACACCCAGAGGATGGTATACCGTCTGATCGGGAAGAGTTTGGAAAAGGCATCTCATCTCCTCATCTCCTGGTGCTCGGGTTCACCCCTCCAGCGTCTTTACTAACAGTCTCCCCACTTGGAGATGTCAGCACTGTCAACATCCTGTTGCGTACAGTTTGGAATTTGTCCAGAGGATGAAGCGGAAGGATGAGGAACAATGAGAGACAAGTCCTAGGTGTTCAGACAGGCACATGTCACTCTAATTTCCAATCAGGAAGACGAATTGACCAAAGGCTAGGATTGCCCATGGAAACAGTATAGGGCTTGAGGAAATCCTGCTGCTTTGTGGCCAGTTCCCATAAACACAAGTTGAACAATGGAACTCAGGGGCAGTAAAATTCATGAAACTGCAGAGTTGAAAATATCCATCACTGAAAAATGTCTTGAGGAAAGTCAGAGAAAAGGACTTGTAAGCAAGGGAGAATGGCAGGAAAGGGATTTGAGGAGGTAGAAAGGACTCGCCATTAAGCACAAGAAAAGGAGCTGAATATTGCCAACATTGCAGTTGGCCAAAAAGGGTGTATGCGTTTTTTTCTGTATATATTCAAGAAAAGGGCATACACTTTTTTAGCCAACCAAACAGGTGGGCACTGGAAGTCAATACTACAAAAGATATCACTTCGCATCAGTCAGAAGAGCCATCCTCATAAAGCGTAAACAACAGAAATGCAGGACAGGGCAAGGAGAATAGGGAGCCCTGTGAGACTTATAGTGGAAATGTATATTGCCAACGGCCATTCTGGAGAAGTGTATTGTGTTTACTAAAGCATCTAAAAAATGAGCTACAGAGCATAGGGCACTTGCACTCATGGGCGTATATCTTGGGAAAAACAAAAATTGAGAGGACACAGGCACCCCAATGTTTACCCCCTCTCTGTTTAAAAGATCCTCGACTAGGATATAACTTAAATGTCTCTGGAGAGAAAAAATGGATAGAGATGTGGTACTTAGGTAGAGTGGAATATTATTCAGCCTGGAAATCAATGAAATATGGCCAGTTGTAACAACTCCGGAGGAGTTACGTATGATCATTCTAAGTGACATAATTCAAAAAGAAAAAGACACATATCATAAGATATCACTTAAAGGTGGAATCCAAAATGGCTACACATGAAATAAATTACAAAACAAAAACATAGTCAAATATGTAGAAAACACGCATAAGGCTGCTAAACGGGAAAGGTGGGGAGGGGTGAGGCATCATCCAGGAGGTTGAAATTAGCAAAGATACCATTCCAAATACCAAACTGATAATCAACAAGGCCCACACGGTAGCTAAAAGAACTGCACTCAGCACACTCAAGTCACCGGAAAAGAATATATACGACTGGTAAGAATCTGAAAAAGAATTTACTGATGTCTCTCTGTACGTGAATCAAGTGGATGTACAGCAGCAAGAAACAGAGCTTTGAAAATCAGCTGTAACCAATATAGTAATAAATTGAAAAAAATAAACGACAGAGAGACAGAGAAAACCTCTTACAACTTTTCCTCAGGGACGGTGATGCAACATGGATTGAACACATCTAGACCCACAGCAGGATGAGACATAAGGCTGGAAACTGTTTGCACTAAGAGAAATGTGAGGTTGGGTGAGGAAATGCACACCCTTTAAAGTAATACTACCTGGTACCCATTCAATGGGTCCCAAATCTGCAGGTTCAAGGGATCTTCCTACAGCTAAAACATGCATGGAAAACCCAGAGGACTGTACACCATGTGATCGGGAGATGTGTCTAAAATGCAGCTCATTTATCCTCTCCTGGTGCTCCTGTTCACCATTCCAGCCACGTTACTTAGAATCTCCCCACTTGGAGAATCAGCACATTTAAACTTCTGTTTCACACATTTTGCAAATTGTGAGGAGGATGAACGGGAAGAGGGGGAACCAATGAGAGAATAGTTGTAGGGGTTTGGACGGGCACATATCACTCTAATTTCCCATTAAGAATAAGAATTGAAAAAAGGCTCAGCCCGCCTCGCCAGAGCCAAAATAGGGCCTGAAGCAATCCTGCGGGTTTGAGGCCAGCTCACAAAAGAGCAACTTAAAAAATGGAGCTCAGGGTCACTGCAATTCACAAACCTGCAGAGTTATAAATGAAAACTAACGTCCAAAACTATGTTGAGGTAAGGCAAAGAAGAGGATCTGAATGCAAGACAGAATTGCAAGAAACAGATTTCAAGAGATAGATTGGACTCGTCTTTAAAGCACATGAAAAGCGGCAGAATTTCGACAATGATGCAGTTGGCCCAAAAGGGCGTATGCGTTTTTCCTGATTATATCCAGGAAAAAACGCATACGCACTTTATGGGCAACGAAGCAAGCAAGCAATGCAAATGTGCACAACAAAGAAGTCTCATTTCCCACCGGTCAAAAGGGCCATCCTAAAAAATTGTAAAAACCAGAAATGCAGGACAGGCCATGGAGAACAGGGAGCCTTTATATGCTGATGGGCAGTGTGTGAAGTGCCGAGAGCCACTCTGGAGAAGTGTATGGTGGTTCCTAAATCATCTAAAAAACAGAGCTACAGAGCATAGGACACTTCCAATCATGGGAATATATCTAGGGAAGTCTAAAAATCAACAAGACACAAGCACACCACAGTTTAGGGCTACTCTGTTTACAAGAACCTCAACTTCAGTACACCTTAAATATCCCAGGAAAGAGAACAATAGATAAAGAAGATGTGGTACTTATGTACAATGGAATATCTCTTCACCATGAAATCAATGTAATAAGGCTAGTAGAAGGATAAAGAGTGGATTTAGGTCCGATAATACTACTTGAAATAAGTCAAACAGAAAAAGAAACATATCATAAGATATCACTTATAGAGGGAGGGTAAATATGGCTGCACAAGAAATGAATTACAGAACAGAACAGTGTCTCACATTTAGAAAACACACTTATGTCAGCTTAAGGGGAAAGGAGAGGTGGGGTGATGCATAAAACCAGAGTTTGAAATTAGCACAGATACCGTTCAACAAACCAAATAGATATTAGACAAGATCTACACCTTGCTCAATGAACTGGCCTCAACACACCTTATAAACCACAGAGAAATATATCTGAGTAATAAGAATCTTAAAACCCATGTATTGATATATCTCCATAAGGGAATCAAGTGTGTGCAGAGCGGCACAAACACAGCAGTGAAAATGAGCTAAACCCCATTATAGAAATAAATTTTAAAAACAAAAGGCAGAAACAATGAAAGAGAGAAAAATTCTTACAAAATTTGCTCAGGGGCTGTGATGCAACCTGGATTGACCACATATAAACCCACAGCTGGATAAGACATAAGGCTGGACACTTGGGGCTGAGAGGATTGGTGAGGTTTGGTGAGCAACTGCCAAAAGTTTAATGCAATACTTCATGCTACTCATTCCAAGGGTCCCAACAATCTAGGTTGAAGGGAATCTTCCTACAGCTAAACCATGCTTGGGAAACCCAGCGACTGGTATACCATATGATCGGGAAAGGTTTCTAAAACGCACCTCATTTTTCCTCTCCTGGGGCTCCGGATCGACATTTCAGCCGCTTTACTAACAACATCCCCACATGGAGAGTCAATGCCTTTAAGTTCTGGTATCGCACAGTCTGCAGTTAGTGCGGAGGATGAATGAGAATAGGGGGAACCAGTGAGAAAAAAGCTGTAGCGGTTTCAATGGGCACATGTCACTCTAATTTCACATCAGTAAGAAGAATAAACCAAAGGCACAGCAAGGTGTCCCAGAAGAAGAATAGGGCCTGAAGGAATCCTGTGGTTATGAGGCAAGATCACAAAAATATGAGCTGAAAAATGGAGCTAAGGGCCACTGAAATTCAAAAACGTGCAGAGTTATAAAGGCCAACTATTTTCAAAAACTATATTGAGGTAAGGCTAAGAAGAGGCATTGAAAGCAAGGCAGAATTGCAGGAAAACGATTTCAGGAGGTAGACTGGAATTGCATTTAAAGCATAGGAAAAGAGGCAGAACGTCCACAATGATGCACTTGGCCAAAAAGAGCGTATGCGTTTTTTCCTGAATATATTCAGAAAAAAAAACGCATACGCGCTTTTTGGCCGACCAAGCAAGATTGCAAAGGAAATCTGCACTACAATGAAGTCTCACTTCGCCCCGGTCAAAAGGGCCATCTGAAAAAAGTGTAAAATCCAGAAAGGCAGGACAGGCCATGGAGAACTGGGACCCTTGTTATGCTGATGGGCGGGATGTAAATTGCCAACAGCCACTTGGGAGAATTGTATGGTGTTTCCTGAAACATCTAAAAAACAAAGCAACATAGCCTAGGGCACTTCCACTTATGGTCCTATAGCTTAGGGAAATTAAAATCAAAAAGACACAGCCACCCCAAAGTTTGGGACGGCTCTGTTTACAAGAACCTCGTTTATGATACAAGTTCAATATCGCAGAAAGCGAAAAATGGATAAAGAAGTTGTGGTACTTACGTACAATGCAATATCACTCAGCAATGAAATCTATGTCATCAGGCCCGTAGCAGCATAATGAGTGGATTTAGGTATGATGATTCTAACTGAAATAAGTCACACAGAAAAAGAAACATCATAAGATATCACTAATTCACGGAATGTAAACTTGGCTATACAGGAACTGGATTACAAAACAGAACAGGGTCTCAAATTTAGAAAACCAACTTATGCTTGCTCAAGGGAAAAGATGAGTTGGGGTGCTGCATAAAACCAGAGATTGAAATGAGCACAGATAAAGTTCCTTAAGCCAAATATGGAATAGACAAGAGCTACTCCTTGCTCAACGAAATGGACTCAACACCCCATATTAAATGCCAAACAATGTACGTGACTAGTAAGTATCTTAAAACCTATGGAACGCTATGTCTCCGAAAGAAAATCAAGCGTGTGTACAGGGGCATAAACGCAGCAGTGATAGGATTGGAGAGGTTCAGAGATCAAATGAAGACCCTTTGAACTCATATTGCATGGTACCCATTCCACGGGTCTCAACTCTCCAGGTTTAAGGGATTCTTCCTTCAGCTAAAACATGCATGTGGAACCCAGAGTATGATCAACCGCGTAATAGGGAGACGTGTTCAAATATGTCTCATTTCTCGTACCCTGGTACTCGGGTGTAACATTCCAGACGCTTTACTAATACTCTGCCGACTTGGAGAGTCAGTACCCTTAACCTCCTGATTGGCCCAGTTTGCAATTTCTGCGGAAGATGAACAGGAATAGGGAGGACCAATGAGAGACTAGCTGGAGGTGTCTGGACGGGCAAATTTAACTCTCATTTCCCACCAGGAAGAGGAATTAACCAAAGGCTCAGCGTGCCGTGCCGGAACCAGATTATGGCCTGAAACAATCCTGCGGTGTTGCGGCCAGCTCAAAAGAAAGCGAGTTGAAGAAAGGAGCTCAGGGGCACTGTAATTCACAAACCTGCAGAGTTATAAATGACAGCTATCGTCCAAAAATATACTGAAGTAAGGATGCCAAGAGGACTTGTAAGCTGGGCAGAATTGCAGAAATCCGATTTCAGGAGGTAGACTGGAATTGCATTTAAAGCATATGAAAAGAGGCAGAACGTCGACAATGATGCATTTGGCCAAAAAGGGCGTATGCGTTTTTTCCTGAATATATTCAGGAAAAAACGCATACGCCCTTTTTGGTCAACCAAGCAAGCTTGCAAAGGAAATCTGCACTACAATGAAGTCTCACTTCCCCCCGGTCAAAAGGGCCATTTGAAAAAAGTGTAAAATCCAGAAAGGCAGGACAGGCCATGGAGTACTGGGAGCCTTGTTATGCTGATGGGCGGGATGTATATTGCCAACAGCCACTCGGGAGAAGTGTATGGTGTTTCCTGAAACATCTAAAAAACAAAGCAACAGAGCCTAGGGCACTTCCACTTATGGTCCTATAGCTTAGGGAAATTAAAATCAAAAAGACACAGCCACCCCAAAGTTTTGGACGGCTCTGTTTTCAAGAACCTCCTTTACGGTACAAGTTCAATATCGCAGAAAGTGAAAAATGGATAAAGAAGTTGTGGTACTTACGCACAATGCAATATCACTCAGCAATGAAATCTATGTCATCAGGCCCGTAGCAGCATAGAGTGGATTCAGGTATGATGATTCTAACTGAAATAAGTCACACAGAAAAAGAAACATAATAAGATATCACTAATACACGGAATGTAAACTTGGCTACACAGGAACTGGATTACAAAACAGAACAGGGTCTCAAATTTAGAAAACCAACTTATGCTTGCTTAAGGGGAAAGGTGAGTTGGGGTGCTGCATAAAACCAGAGATTGAAATGAGCACAGATAAAGTTCCTTAAGCCAAATATGTAGTAGACAAGAGCTACTCCTTGCTCAACTAAATGGACTCAAAACCCCATACTAAACGCCTAATAATGTACCTGACTAGTAAGTATCTTAAAACCTATGGATTGCTATGTCTCCGAAAGAGAATCAAGCGTGAGTACAGGGGCATAAACGCAGCAGTGATAGGATTGGAGAGGTTCAGTGAGCAAATGAAGACCCTTTGAAGTCATATTGCATGGTACCCATTCCATGGGTCTCAACTCTCCAGGTTTAAGGGATTCTTCCTTCAGCTAAAACATGCATGTGGAACCCAGAGGATGATCAACCATGTGATCGGGAGACGAGTTCACATATGTCTCAGTTCTCATCCCCTGGTACTCTGGTGCAACATTCCAGACGCTTTACTAACACTCTCCCGACTTGGAGAGTCAGTGCCTTTAACCTCCTGTTTGGCCCAGTTTGCAATTTCTGCGGAAGATGAACAGGAATAGGGAGAACCAATGAGAGACTAGCTGGAGGTGTCTGGACAGGCAAATTTAACTCTCATTTCCCACCAGGAACAGGAATTAACCAAAGGCTCAGCGTGCCATGCCGGAACCAGATTAGGGCCTTAAGCAATCCTGCGGTGTTACGGCCAGCTCACAAGAAAGCGAGTTGAAGAAAGGAGCTCAGGGGCACTGTAATTCACAAACCTGCAGAGTTATAAATGACAGCTATCGTCCAAAAATATACTGAAGTAAGGCTACCAAGAGGACTTGAAAGCGGGTCAGAATAGCAGGAAACCGATTTCAGGAGGTAGACTGGACTTGCATTTAAAGCATAGGAAAAGAGGCAGAACGTCGACAATGATGCACTTGGCCAAAAAGGGCGTATGCGTTTTTTCCTGAATATATTCAGGAAAAAACACATACGCAATTTTTGGCCAACCAAGCAAGCTTGCAATGGAAATCTGCACTACGATGAAGTCTCACTTCCCCCCAGTCAAAAGGGCCATCTGAAAAAAGTGTAAAATCCAGAAAGGCAGGACAGGCCATGGAGAACTGGGAGCCTTGTTATGCTGATGGGCGGGATGTAAATTGCCAACAGCCACTCTGGAGAAGTGTATGGTGCTTCCTGAAACATCTAAAAAACAGATGAACAAAGCCTAGGGCACTTCCACTTATGGTCCTATAGCTTAGGGAAATTAAAATCAAAAGACACAGCCACCCAAAAGTTTCGGATGGCTCTGTTTACAAGAACCTCGTTTATGGTACAAGTTCAATATTGCAGAAAGTGAAAAATGGATAAAGAAGTTGTGGTACTTACGTACAATACAATATCACTCAGCAATGAAATCTATGTCATCAGGCCCGTAGCAGCATACTGAGTGGATTCAGGTATGATGATTCTAAGTGAAATAAGTCACACAGAAAAAGAAACATCATAAGATATCACTAATACATGGAATGTAAACTTGGCTACACAGGAACTGAATTACAAAACATAACAGGGTCTTAAATTTAGAAAACCAACTTATGCTTGCTTAAGGGGAAAGGTGAGTTGGGGTGCTACATAAAACCAGAGATTGAAATGAGCACAGATAAAGTTCCTTAAGCCAAATATGTAATAGACAAGAGCTACTCCTTGCTCAACGAAAGGGACTCAACACCCCATATTAAACGCCTAAGAATGTACCTGACTAATTAGTATCTTAAAACCTATGGATTGCTATGTCTCCGAAAGAGAATCAAGCGTGTGTACAGGGGCATAAACGCAGCAGTGATAGGATTGGAGAGGTTCGGTGAGCAAATGAAGACCCTTTGAAGTCATATTGCATGCTACCCATTCCACGGGTCTCAACTCTCCAGGTTTAAGGGATTCTTCCTTCAGCTAAAACATGCATGTGGAACCCACAGTATGATCAACCGTGTGATCGGGAGACATGTTCCAATGTCTCAGTTCTCGTCCCCTGGTACTCGGGTGCAACATTCCAGACGCTTTACTAACACTCTCCTGACTTGGAGAGTCAGTGCCTTTAACCTCCTGTTTGATACAGTTTGCAAATTCCACGGAAGCTGAACAGTAATAGGGAGAACCAATGAGAGACTAGCTGGAGTTGTCTGGACGGGGAAATTTAACTCTCATTTCCCACCAGGAAGAGGAATTAACCAAAGGCTCAGCATGCCGTGCCGGAACCAGATTAGGGCCTGAAGCAATACTGCGGTGTTGCAGCCAGCTCACAAGAAAGCGAGTTGAAGAAAGGAGCTCAGGGGCACTGTAATTCACAAACCTGCAGAGTTATAAATGACAGCTATCGTCCAAAAATACACTGATGTAAGGCTGCCAAGAGGACTTGAAAGCCGGGCAGAATTGCAGGAAACCGATTTCAGGAGGTAGACTGGAATTGCATTTAAAGCATAGGAAAAGAGGCAGAACGTCGACAATGATGCACTTGGCCAAAAAGTGCGTATCCGTTTTTTCCTGAATATATTCAGGAAAAAACGCATACGCCCTCTTTGGCCAACCAAGCAAGCTTGCAAAGGAAATCTGCACTACAATGAAGTCTCACTTCCCCCCTGTCAAAAGGGACATCTGCAAAAAGTGTAAAATCCAGAAAGGCTGGACAGGCCATGGAGAACTGGGAGCCTTGTTATGCTGATGGGCGGGATGTAAATTGCCAACAGCCACTGGGGGAAGTGTATGGTGTTTCCTGAAACATCTAAAAAACAAAGCAACAGAGCCTAGGGCACTTCCACTTATGGTCCTATAGCTTAGGGAAATTAAAATCAAAAAGACACAGCCACCCCAAATTTTGGACGGCTCTGTTTACAAGAACCTTGTTTATGGTACAAGTTCAATATCGCAGAAAGCGAAAAACAGATAAAGAAGTTGTGGTACTTACATACAATGCAATATCACTCATTAATGAAATCTATGTCATCAGGCCCGTAACAGCATAATGAGTGGATTCAGGTATGATGATTCTAACTGATATAAGTCACACAGAAAAAGAAACATCATAAGATATCATTAATAAACGGAATGTAAACTTGGCTACACAGGAACTGGATTACAAAAGAAAACAGGGTCTCAAATTTAGAAAACCAACTTATGCTTGCTTAAGGGGAAAGGTGAGTTGGGGTGCTGCATAAAACCAGAGATTGAAATGAGCACAGATAAAGTTCCTTAAGCCAAATATGTAATAGACAAGAGCTACTCCTTGCTAAACGAAATGGACTCAAAACCACATATTAAAAGCCTAAGAATGTACCTGACTAGTAAGCATCTTAAAAGCTATGGATTGCTATGTCTCTGAAAGAGAATCAAGCATGTGTAGAGGGGCATAAATGCAGCAGTGATAGGATTGGAGAGGTTCACTGAGCAAATGAAGACCCTTTGAAGTCATATTGCCTGGTACCCATTCCACGGGTCTCAACTCTCCAGGTTTAAGGGATTCTTCCTTCAGCTAAAACATGCATGTGGAACCCAGAGTATGATCAACCGTGTGATCAGCAGATGTGTTCCAATATGTCTCAGTTCTCGTCCCCTGGTACTCGGGTGCAACATTCCAGATGCTTAACTAACACTCTCCCGACTTGGAGACGCAGTGCCTTTAACCTCCTCTTTGGCCCAGTTTGCAATTTCTGCAGAAGATGAACAGGAATAGGGAGAACCAATGAGAGACTAGCTGGAGGTGTGTGGACGGGCAAATTTAACTCTCCTTTCCCACCAGGAAGAGGAATTAACCAAAGGCTCAGCGTGCCGTGCCGGAACCAGATTAGAACCTGAAGCAATACTGCGGTGTTGCGGCCAGCTCACAAGAAAGCGAGTTGAAGAAAGGAGCTCAGGGGCACTGTAATTCACAAACCTGCAGAGTTATAAATGACAGCTATCGTCCAAAAATATACTGAAGTAAGGCTGCCAAGAGGACTTGAAAGCGGGGCAGAATTGCAGGGAAACCGATTTCAGGAGGTAGACTGGAATTGCATTTAAAGCATTGGAAAAGAGGCAGAATGTCGACAATGATGCACTTGGCCAAAAAGGGCGTATGCGTTTTTTCCTGAATATATTCAGGAAAACAGGCATACGTCCTTTTTGGTCAACCAAGCAAGCTTGCAAAGGAAATCTGCACTACAATGAAGTCTCACTTCTCCCCGGTCAAAAGGGCCATCTGAAAAAAGTGTAGAATCCAGAAAGGCAGGACAGGCCATGGAGAACTGGGAGCCTTGTTATGCTGATGGGCGTGATGTAAATTGCCAAGAGCCACTCGGGAGAAGTGTATGGTGCTTCCTGAAACATCTAAAAAACAGATGAACAGAGCCTAGGGCACTTCCACTTATGGTCCTATAGCTTAGGGAAATTAAAATCAAAAAGACACAGCCACTCAAAAGTTTCGGATGGCTCTGTTTACAAGAACCTCGTTTACAGTACAAGTTCAATATCGCAGAAAGCAAAAAATGGATAAAGAAGTTGTGGTACTTACGTACAATGCAGTATCACTCAGCAATGAAATCTATGTCATCAGGCCCGTAGCAGCATAATGAGTGGATTCAGGTATGATGATTCTAACTGAAATAAGTCACACAGAAAAAGAAACATCATAAGATATCACTAATACACGGAATGTAAACTTGGCTACACAGGAACTGAATTACAAAACAGAAGAGGGTCTCAAATTTAGAAAACCAACTTATGCTTGCTTAAGGGGAAAGGTGAGTTGGGGTGCTGCATAAAACCAGAGATTGAAATGAGCACAGATAAAGTTCCTTAAGCCAAATATGTAACAGACAAGAGCTACTCCTTGCTCAACGAAATGGACTCAACACCCCATATTAAACGTCTAATAATGTACGTGACTAGTAAGCATCTTAAAAGCTATGGATTGCTATGTCTCCGAACGAGAATCAAGCGTGTGTACAGGGGCATAAACGCAGCAGTGATAGGGTTGGAGAAGTTCGGTGAGCAAATGAAGACCCTTTGAAGTCATATTGCATGGTACCCTTTCCACGGGTCTCAACTCTGCAGGTTTAAGGGATTCTTCCTTCAGCTAAAACATGCATGTGGAACCCACAGTATGATCAACCGTGTGATTGGGAGACGTCTTCTAATGTCTCAGTTCTCGTCCCCTGGTACTCGGGTGCAACATTCCAGATGCTTTACTAACATTCTCCTGACTTGGAGACTCAGTGCCTTTAACCTCCTGTTTGACCCAGTTTGGCCCAGTTTGCAATTTCTGCGGAAGATGAACAGGAATAGGGAGAACCGATGAGAGACTAGCTGGAGGTGTCTGGACGGGCAAATTTAACTCTCATTTCCCACCAGGAAGAGGAATTAACCAAAGGCTCAGCGGGCCGTGCCAGAACAAGATTAGGGCCTGAAGCAATCCTGCGGTGTTGCGGCCAGCTCACAAGAAAGCGAGTTGAAGAAAGGAGCTCAGGGGCACTGTAATTCACAAACCTGCAGAGTTATAAATGACAGCTATCGTCCAAAAATATACTGAAGTAAGCCTGCCAAGAGGACTTGAAAGCGGGGCAGAATTGCAGGAAACCGATTTCAGGAGGTAGACTGGAATTGCATTTAAAGCATAGGAAAAGAGGCAGAACGTCCACAATGATGCACTTGGCCAAAAAGGGCGTATGCGTTTTTTCCTGAATATATTCAGGAAAAAACGCATACGCCCTTTTTGGCGAACCAAGCAAGCTTGCAAAGGAAATCTGCACTACAATGAAGTCTCACTTCCCCCCGGTCAAAAGGGCCATCTGAAAAAAGTGTAAAATCCAGAAAGGCAGGACAGGCCATGGAGAACTGGGAGCCTTGTTATGCTGATGGGCGGGATGTAAATTGCCAACAGCCACTTGGGAGAAGTGTATGGTGTTTCCTGAAACATCTAAGAAACAAAGCAACAGAGCCTAGGGCACTTCCACTTATGGTCCTATATATTAGGGAAATTAAAATCAAAAAGACACAGCCACCCCAAAGATTGGGACGGCTCTGCTTACAAGAACCTCGTTTACGGGACAAGTTCAATATCGCAGAAAGTGAAAAATGGATAAAGAAGTTTTGGTACTTACGTACAATGCAATATCACTCAGCAATGAAATCTATGTCATCAGGCCCGTAGCAGCATAATGAGTGGATTCAGGTATGATGATTCTAACTGAAATAAGTCACAAGAAAAAGAAACATCATAAGATATCATTAATACACGGAATGTAAACTTGGCTACACAGGAACTGGATTACAAAAGAGAACAGGGTCTCAAATTTAGAAAACCAACTTATGCTTGCTTAAGGGGAAAGGTGAGTTGGGGTGCTGCATAAAACCAGAGATTGAAATGAGCACAGATAAAGTTCCTGAAGCCAAATATGTAATAGACAAGAGCTACTCCTTGCTCAACGAAATGGACACAACACCCCATACTAAACACCTAAAAATGTACCTGACTAGTAAGTATCTTAAAACCTATGGATCGCTATGTCTCCGAAAGAGAATCAAGCGTGTGTACAGGGGCATAAACACAGCAGTGATAGGATTGGAGAGGTTCAGTGAGCAAATGAAGACCCTTTGAAGTCATATTGCATGGTACCCATTCCACGGGTCTCAACTCTCCAGGTTTAAGGGATTCTTCCTTCAGCTAAATCATGCATGTGGAACCCAGAGTATGATCAACCGTGTGATCGGGAGACGTGTTCCAATATGTCTCAGTTCTCGTCCCCTGGTACTCGGGTGCAACATTCCAGACGCTTTACTAACACTCTCCCGACTTGGACAGTCAGTGCCTTTAACCTCCTGTTTGACCCAGTTTGCAAATTACACGGAACATGTACAGGAATAGGGAGAACCAATGAGAGACTAGCTGGAGGTGTCTGGACGGGCAAATTTAACTCTCATTTCCCACCAGGAAGAGGAATTAACCAAAGGCTCAGCGGGCCGTGCCAGAACAAGATTAGGGCCTGAAGCAATCCTGCGGTGTTGCGGCCAGCTCACAAGAAAGCGAGTTGAAGAAAGGAGCTCAGGGGCACTGTAATTCACAAACCTGCAGAGTTATAAATGACAGCTATCGTCCAAAAATATACTGAAGTAAGCCTGCCAAGAGGACTTGAAAGCGGGGCAGAATTGCAGGAAACCGATTTCAGGAGGTAGACTGGAATTGCATTTAAAGCATAGGAAAAGAGGCAGAACGTCGACAATGATGCACTTGGCCAAAAAGGGCGTATGCGTTTTTTCCTGAATATATTCAGGAAAAAACGCATACGCCCTTTTTGGCCAACCAAGCAAGCTTGCAAAGGAAATCTGCACTACAATGAAGTCTCACTTCCCCCCGGTCAAAAGGGCCATCTGAAAAAAGTGTAAAATCCAGAAAGGCAGGACAGGCCATGGAGAACTGGGAGCCTTGTTATGCTGATGGGCGGGATGTAAATTGCCAACAGCCACTTGGGAGAAGTGTATGGTGTTTCCTGAAACATCTAAGAAACAAAGCAACAGAGCCTAGGGCACTTCCACTTATGGTCCTATATATTAGGGAAATTAAAATCAAAAAGACACAGCCACCCCAAAGATTGGGACGGCTCTGCTTACAAGAACCTCGTTTACGGGACAAGTTCAATATCGCAGAAAGTGAAAAATGGATAAAGAAGTTTTGGTACTTACGTACAATGCAATATCACTCAGCAATGAAATCTATGTCATCAGGCCCGTAGCAGCATAATGAGTGGATTCAGGTATGATGATTCTAACTGAAATAAGTCACAAGAAAAAGAAACATCATAAGATATCATTAATACACGGAATGTAAACTTGGCTACACAGGAACTGGATTACAAAACAGAACAGGGCCTCAAATTTAGAAAACCAACTTATGCTTGCTTAAGGGGAAAGGTGAGTTGGGGTGCTGCATAAAACCAGAGATTGAAATGAGCACAGATAAAGTTCCTGAAGCCAAATATGTAATAGACAAGAGCTACTCCTTGCTCAACGAAATGGACACAACACCCCATACTAAACGCCTAAGAATGTACCTGACTAGTAAGTATCTTAAAACCTATGGATTGCTATGTCTCTGAAAGAGTATGAAGCGTGTGTACAGGGGCATAAACGCAGCAGTGATAGGATTGGAGAGGTTCGGTGAGCAAATGAAGACCCTTTGAAGTCATATTGCATGGTACCCATTCCACGGGTCTCAAGTCTCCAGGTTTAAGGGATTCTTCCTTCAGCTAAATCATGCATGTGGAACCCAGAGTATGATCAACCGTGTGATCGGGAGACGTGTTCCAATATGTCTCAGTTCTCGTCCCCTGGTACTCGGGTGCAACATTCCAGAGGCTTTACTAACACTCTCCCAACTTGGAGAGTGAGTGCCTTTAACCTCCTGTTTGGTCCAGTTTGCAATTTCTGCGGAAGATGAACAGGAATAGGGGGAACCAATGAGAGACTAGCTGGAGGTGTCTGGACGGGCAAATTTAACTCTCATTTCCCACCAGGAAGAGGAATTAACCAAAGGCTCAGCGGGCCGTGCCAGAACAAGATTAGGGCCTGAAGCAATCCTGTGGTGTTGCGGCCATCTCACAAGAAATCGAGTTGAAGAAAGGAGCTCAGGGGCACTGTAATTCACAAACCTGCAGAGTTATAAATGACAGCTATCGTCCAAAAATATACTGAAGTAAGGCTACCAAGAGGACTTGAAAGCGGGGCAGAATTGCAGGAAACCGATTTCAGGAGGTAGACTGGAATTGCATTTAAAGCATAGGAAAAGAGGCAGAACGTCGACAATGATGCACTTGGCCAAAAACGGCGTATGCGTTTTTTCCTGAATATATTCAGGAAAAAACGCATACCCTCTTTTTGGCCAACCAAGCAAGCTTGCAAAGGAAATCTGCACTACAGTGAAGTCTCACTTCACTCCGGTCAAAAGGGCCATCTGAAAAAAGTGTAAAATCCAGAAAAGCATAACAGGCCAAGGAGAACTGGGAGCCTTGTTATGCTGATGGGCGGGATGTAAATTGCCAACAGCCACTGCGGAGAAGTGTATGGTGTTTCCTGAAACATCTGAGAAACAAAGCAACAGAGCCTAGGGCACTTCCACTTATGGTCCTATAGCTTAGGGAAATTAAAATCAAAAAGACACAGCCACCCCAAAGTTTGGGACGGCTCTGTTTACAAGAACCTCGTTTACGGGACAAATTCAATATTGCAGAAAGTGAAAAATGGATAAAGAAGTTGTGGTACTTACGTACAATGCAATATCACTCAGCAATGAAATCTATGTCATCAGGCCCGTAGCAGCATTATGAGTGGATTCAGGTATGATGATTCTAACTGAAATAAGTCACACAGAAAAAGAAACATCATAAGATATCACTAATACACGGAATGTAAACTTGGCTACACAGGAACTGGATTAAAAAACAGAACATGGTCTTAAATTTAGAAAACCAACTTATGCTTGCTTAAGGGGAAAGGTGAGTTGGGGTGCTGCATAAAACCAGAGATTGAAATGAGCACAGATAAAGTTCCTGAAGCCAAATATGTAATAGACAAGAGCTACTCCTGGCTCAACGAAATGGACTCAACACCCCATATTAAACGCCTAAGAATGTAGCTGACTAGTAAGTATCTTAAAACCTATGGATTGCTATGTCTCCGAAAGAGAATCAAGCGTGTGTACAGGGGCATAAACGCAGCAGTGATAGGATTGGAGAGGTTTGGTGAGCAAATGAAGACCATTTGAAATCATATTGCATGGTACCCATTCCACGGGTTTCAACTCTCCAGGTTTAAGGGATTCTTCCTTCAGCTAAAGCATTCATGTGGAACACAGAGTATGATCAACCGTGTGATCGGGAGACGTGTTCCAATATGTCTCAGTTCTCCTCCCCTGGTACTCGGGTGCAACTTTCCAGACGCTTTACTAACACTCTCCCGACTTGGAGAGTCAGTGCCTTTAACCTCCTGTTTGGCCCAGTTTGCAATTTCTGCGGAAGATGAACAGGAATAGCGAGAAACAATGAGAGACTAGCTGGAGGTGTCTGGCCGGGCAAATTGAACTCTCATTTCCCACCAGGAAGAGGAATTAACCAAAGGCTCAACATGAGGTGCCGGAACGAGATTAGGGCCTGAAGCAGTCCTGCGGTGTTGCGGCCAGCTCACAAGAAAGCGAGTTGAAGAAAGGAGCTCAGGGGCACTGTAATTCACAAACCTGCAGAGTTATAAATGACAGCTATCGTCCAAAAATATACTGAAGTAAGGCTGCCAAGAGGACTTGAAAGCGGGGCAGAATTGCAGGAATCCGATTTCAGGAGGTAGACTGGAATTGCATTTAAAGCATAGGAAAAGATGCAGAACGTCGACAATGATGCACTTGGCCAAAAAGGGCGTATGCGTTTTTTCCTGAATATATTCAGGACAAAACGCATACGCCCTTTTTGGCCAACCAAGCAAGCTTGCAAAGGAAATCTGCACTACAATGACGTCTCACTTCCCCCCGGTCAAAAGGGCCATCTGAAAAAAGTGTAAAATCCAGAAAGGCAGGACAGGCCATGGAGAACTGGGAGCCTTGTTATGCTGATGGGCGGGATGTAAATTGCCAACAGCCACTTGGGAGAAGTGTATGGTGTTTCCTGAAACATCTAAGAAACAAAGCAACAGAGCCTAGGGCACTTCCACTTATGGTCCTATAGCTTAGGGAAATTAAAATCAAAAAGACACAGCCACCCCAAAGTTTGGGACAGCTCTGCTTACAAGAACCTCGTTTACGGGACAAGTTCAATATCGCAGAAAGTGAAAAATGGATAAAGAAGTTTTGGTACTTACGTACAATGCAATATCACTCAGCAATGAAATCTATGTCATCAGGCCCGTAGCAGCATAATGAGTGGATTCAGGTATGATGATTCTAACTGAAATAAGTCACAAGAAAAAGAAATATCATAAGATATCATTAATACACGGAATGTAAACTTGGCTACACAGGAACTGGATTACAAAACAGAACAGGGTCTCAAATTTAGAAAACCAACTTATGCTTGCTTAAGGGGAAAGGTGAGTTGGGGTGCTGCATAAAACCAGAGATTGAAATGAGCACAGATAAAGTTCCTGAAGCCAAATATGTAATAGACAAGAGCTACTCCTTGCTCAACGAGATGGACACAACACCCCATACTAAACGCCTAAGAATGTACCTGACTAGTAAGTATCTTAAAACCTATGGATCGCTATGTCTCCGAAAGAGAATCAAGCGTGTGTACAGGGGCATAAACACAGCAGTGATAGGATTGGAGAGGTTCGGTGAGCAAATGAAGACCCTTTGAAGTCATATTGCATGGTACCCATTCCACGGGTCTCAACTCTCCAGGTTTAAGGGATTCTTCCTTCAGCTAAAGCATGCATGTGGAACCCAGAGTATGATCAACCGTGTGATCGGGAGACGTGTTCCAATATGTCTCAGTTCTCATCCCCTGGTACTCGGGTGCAACATTCCAGACGCTTTACTAACACTCTCCCGACTTGGAGAGTCAGTGCCTTTAACCTCCTGTTTGGCCCAGTTTGCAATTTCTGCGGAAGATGAACAGGAATAGGGAGAACCAATGAGAGACTAGCTGGAGGTGTCTGGACGGGCAAATTTAACTCTCATTTCCCACCAAGAAGAGGAATTAACCAAAGGCTCAGCGGGCCGTGCCGGAACCAGATTAGGGCCTGAAGCAATCATGCGGTGTTGCGGCCAGCTCACAAGAAAGCGAGTTGAAGAAAGGAACTCAGGGCCACTGTAATTCACAAACCTGCAGAGTTATAAATGACAGCTATCGTCCAAAAATATACTGAAGTAAGGCTGCCAAGAGGACTTGAAAGCGGGGCAGAATTGCAGGAAACCAATATCAGGAGGTACACTGGAATTGCATTTAAAGCATAGGAAAAGAGGCAAAACGTCGACAATGATGCACTTGGCCAAAAAGGGCGTATGCGTTTTTTCCTGAATATATTCAGGAAAAAACTCATACGCCCTTTTTGGCCAACCAAGCAAGCTTGCAAAGGAAATCTGCACTACAATGAAGTCTCACATCCCCACGGTCCAAAGGGCCATCTGAAAAAAGTGTAAAATCCAGAGAGGCAGGACAGGCCATGGAGAACTGGGAGCCTTGTTTTGCTGATGGGCGGGATGTATATTGCCAACAGCCACTCGGGAGAAGTGTATGGTGTTTCCTGAAACATCTAAAAAACAAAGCAACAGAGCCTAGGGCACTTCCACTTATGGCCCTATAGCTTAGGGAAATTAAAATCAAAATGACACAGCCACCCCTAAGTTTGGGACAGCTCTGTTTAGAAGAAACTCGTTTACGGGACTAGTTCAATATCGCAGAAAGTGAAAAATGGATAAAGAAGTTGTGGTACTTACGTACAATGCAATATCACTCAACAATGAAATCTATGTCATCAGGCCCGTAGCAGCATTATGAGTGGATTCAGGTATGATGATTCTAACTGAAATAAGTCACACAGAAAAAGAAACATCATAAGATATCACTAATACACGGAATGTAAACTTGGCTACACAGGAACTGGATTAAAAAACAGAACATGGTCTTAAATTTAGAAAACCAACTTATGCTTGCTTAAGGGGAAAGGTGAGTTGGGGTGCTGCATAAAACCAGAGATTGAAATGAGCACAGATAAAGTTCCTGAAGCCAAATATGTAATAGACAAGAGCTACTCCTTGCTCAACGAAATGCACTCAACACCCCATATTAAACGCCTAAGAATGTAGCTGACTAGTAAGTATCTTAAAACCTATGGATTGCTATGTCTCCAAAAGAGAATCAAGCGTGTGTACAGGAGCATAAACGCAGCAGTGATAGGATTGGAGAGGTTTGGTGAGCAAATGAAGACCATTTGAAATCATATTGCATGGTACCCATTCCACGGGTTTCAACTCTCCAGGTTTAAGGGATTCTTCCTTCAGCTAAAGCATTCATGTGGAACACAGAGTATGATCAACCGTGTGATCGGGAGACGTGTTCCAATATGTCTCAGTTCTCCTCCCCTGGTACTCGGGTGCAACATTCCTAATGCTTTACTAACACTCTCCCGACTTGGAGAGTCAGTGCCTTTAACCTCCTGTTTGGCCCAGTTTGCAATTTCTGCGGAAGATGAACAGGAATAGCGAGAAACAATGAGAGACTAGCTGGAGGTGTCTGGACAGGCAAATTTAACTCTCATTTCCCACCAGGAAGAGGAATTAACCAAAGGCTCAGCATGCCGTGCCGGAACGAGATTAGGGCCTGAAGCAGTCCTGCGGTGTTGCGGCCAGCTCACAAGAAAGCGAGTTGAAGAAAGGAGCTCAGGGGCACTGTAATTCACAAACCTGCAGAGTTATAAATGACAGCTATCGTCCAAAAATATACTGAAGTAAGGCTGCCAAGAGGACTTGAAAGCGGGGCAGAATTGCAGGAAACCGATTTCAGGAGGTAGACTGGAATTGCATTGAAAGCATAGGAAAAGAGGCAGAACGTCGACAATGATGCACTTGGCCAAAAAGGGCATATGCGTTTTTCCCTGAATATATTCAGGAAAAAACGCATACGCCCTTTTTGGCCAACCAAGCAAGCTTGCAAAGGAAATCTGCACTACAATGAAGTCTCACTTCCCCCTGGTAAAAAGGGCCATCTGAAAAAAGTGTAAAATCCAGAAAGGCAGGACAGGCCATGGAGAACTGGGAGCCTTGTTATGCTGATGGGCGGGATGTAAATTGCCAACAGCCACTTGGGAGAAGTGTATGGTGTTTCCTGAAACATCTAAGAAACAAAGCAACACAGCCTCGGGCACTTCCACTTATGGTCCTATATATTAGGGAAATTAAAATAAAAAAGACACAGCCACCCCAAAGTTTGGGACGGCTCTGCTTACAAGAACCTCGTTTACGGGACAAGTTCAATATCGCAGAAAGTGAAAAATGGATAAAGAAGTTTTGGTACTTACGTACAATGCAATATCACTCAGCAATGAAATCTATGTCATCAGGCCCGTAGCAGCATAATGAGTGGATTCAGGTATGATGATTATAACTGAAATAAGTCACAAGAAAAAGAAACATCATAAGATATCATTAATACACGGAATGTAAACTTGGCTACACAGGAACTGGATTAAAAAACAGAACAGGGTCTCAAATTTAGAAAACCAAATTATGCTTGCTTAAGGGGAAAGGTGAGTTGGGGTGCTGCATAAAACCAGAGATTGAAATGAGCACAGATAAAGTTCCTTAAGCCAAATATGGAATAGACAAGAGCTACTCCTTGCTCAACGAAATGGACACAACACCCCATACTAAACGCCTAAGAATGTACCTGACTAGTAAGTATCTTAAAAGCTATGGATCGCTATGTCTCCGAAAGAGAATCAAGCGTGTGTACAGGGGCATAAACACAGCAGTGATAGGATTGGAGAGGTTCGGTGAGCAAATGAAGACCCTTTGAAGTCATATTGCATGGTTCCCATTCCACGGGTCTCAACTCTCAAGGTTTAAGGGATTCTTCCTTCAGCTAAATCATGCATGTGGAACCCAGAGTATGATCAACCGTGTGATCGGGAGACGTGTTCCAATATGTCTCAGTTCTCGTCCCCTGGTACTCGGGTGCAACATTCCAGACGCTTTACTAACACTCTCCCAACTTGGAGAGTCAGTGCCTTTAACCTCCTGTTTGGTCCAGTTTGCAATTTCTGCGGAAGATGAACAGGAATAGGGAGAACTGATGAGAGACTACCTGGAGGTGTCTGGACATGCAAATTTAACTCTCATTTCCCACCAGGAAGAGGAATTAACCAAAGGCTCAGCGGGCCGTGCCAGAACAAGATTAGGTCCTGAAGCAATCCTGCGGTGTTGCGGCCAGCTCACAAGAAAGCGAGTTGAAGAAAGGAGCTCAGGGGCACTGTAATTCACAAACCTGCAGAGTTATAAATGACAGCTATCGTCCAAAAATATACTGAAGTAAGGCTGGCAAGAGGACTTGAAAGCGGGGCAGAATTGCAGGAAACCGATTTCAGGAGGTAGACTGGAATTGCATTTAAAGCATAGGAAAAGAGGCAGAACGTCGAGAATGATGCACTTGGCCAAAAAGGGCGTATGCATTTTTTCCTGAATATATTCAGGAAAAAACGCATATGCCCTTTTTGGCCAACCAAGCAAGCTTGCAAAGGAAATCTGCACTACAATGAAGTCTCACTTCCCCCAGGTCAAAAGGGCCATCTGAAAAAAGTGTAAAATCCAGAAAGGCAGGACAGGCCATGGAGAACTGGGAGCCTTGTTATGCTGATGGGCGGGATGTAAATTGCCAACAGCCACTTGGGAGAAGTGTATGGTGTTTCCTGAAACATCTAAGAAACAAAGCAACAGAGCCTAGGGCACTTCCACTTATGGTCCTATATATTAGGGAAATTAAAATCAAAAAGACACAGCCACCCCTAAGTTTGGGACGGCTCTGCTTACAAGAACCTCGTTTACGGGACAAGTTCAATATCGCAGAAAGTGAAAAATGGATAAAGAAGTTTTGGTACTTACGTACAATGCAATATCACTCAGCAATGAAATGTATGTCATCAGGCCCGTAGCAGCATAATGAGTGGATTCAGGTATGATGATTCTAACTGAAATAAGTCACAAGAAAAAGAAACATCATAAGATATCATTAATACACGGAATGTAAACTTGGCTACACAGGAACTGGATTACAAAACAGAACAGTGTCTCAAATTTAGAAAACCAACTTATGCTTGCTTAAGGGGAAAGGTGAGTTGGGGTGCTGCATAAAACCAGAGATTGAAATGAGCACAGATAAAGTTCCTTAAGCCAAATATGGAATAGACAAGAGCTACTCCTTGCTCAACGAAATGGACTCAACACCCCATATTAAACGCCTAAGAATGTAGCTGACTAGAAAGTATCTTAAAACCTATGGATTGCTATGTCTCCAAAAGAGAATCAAGTGTGTGTACAGGGGCATAAATGCAGCAGTGATAGGATTGGAGAGGTTCGGTGAGCAAATGAAGACCTTTTGAAGTCATATTGCATGGTACCCATTCCACGGGTCTCAACTCTCCACGTTTAAGGGATTCTTCCTTCAGCTAAAGCATGCATGTGGAACCCAGAGTATGATCAATCGTGTGATCGGGAGACGTGTTCCAATATGTCTCAGTTCTCGTCCCCTGGTACTCGGGTGCAACATTCCAGACACTTTACTAACACTCTCCCGACTTGGAGAGTCAGTGCCTTTAACCTCCTGTTTGGCCCAGTTTGCAATTTCTGCGGAAGGTGAACAGGAATAGGGAGAACCAATGAGAGACTAGCTGGAGGTGTGTGAACGGGCAAATTTAACTCTCATTTCCCAGCAGGAAGAGGAATTAACCAAATGCTCAGCGGGCCGTGCCAGAACAAGATTAGGGCCTGAAGCAATCCTGCGGTGTTGCGGCCAGCTCACAAGAAAGCGAGTTGAAGAAAGGAGCTCAGGGGCACTGTAATTCACAAACCTGCAGAGTTATAAATGACAGCTATCGTCCAAAAATATACTGAAGTAAGGCTGCCAAGAGGACTTGAAAGCGGGGCAGAATTGCAGGAAACCTATTTCAGGAGGTAGACTGGAATTGCATTTAAAGCATAGGAAAAGAGGCAGAACGTCCACAATGATGCACTTGGCCAAAAAGGGCGTATGCGTTTTTTCCTGAATATATTCAGGAAAAAACGCATACGCCCTTTTTGGCCAACCAAGGAAGCTTGCAAAGGAAATCTGCAATACAATGAAGTCTCACTTCCCCCCGGTCAAAAGGGCCATCTGAAAAAAGTGTAAAATCCAGCAAAGCAGGACAGGCCATGGAGAACTGGGAGCCTTGTTATGCTGATGGGCGGGATGTAAATTGCCAACAGCCACTTGGGAGAAGTGTATGGTGTTTCCTGAAACATCTAAAAAATAAAGCAACAGAGCCTAGGGCACTTCCACTTATGGTCCTATAGCTTAGGGAAATTAAAATAAAAAGACACAGCCACCCCTAAGTTTGGGACAGCTCTGTTTAGAAGAAACTCGTTTATGGGACTAGTTCAATATCGCAGAAAGTGAAAAATGGATAAAGAAGTTGTGGTACTTACGTACAATGCAATATCACTCAGCAATGAAATCTATGTCATCAGGCCCGTAGCAGCATTATGAGTGGATTCAGGTATGATGATTCTAACTGAAATAAGTCACACAGAAAAAGAAACATCATAAGATATCACTAATACACGGAATGTAAACTTGGCTACACAGGAACTGGATTACAAAACAGAACAGGGTCACAAATTTAGAAAACCAACTGATGCTTGATTAAGGGGAAAGGTGAGTTGGGGTGCTGCATAAAACCAGAGATTGAAATGAGCACAGATAAATTTTCTTAAGCCAAATATATAATAGACAAGAGCTACTCCTTGCTCAACGAAATGGACTCAACACCCCATATTAAATGCCTAAGAATGTACCTGACTAGTAAGTATCTTAAAACCTATGGATCGCTATGTCTCCGAAAGAGAATCAAGCATGTGTACAGGGGCATAAACGAAGCAGTGATAGGATTGGAGAGGTTCGGTGAGCAAATGAAGACCCTTTGAAGTCATATTGCATGGTACCCATTCCACGGGTCTCAACTCTCCAGGTTTAAGGGATTCTTCCTTCAGCTAAAACATGTATGTGGAACCCATAGTATGATCAACCGTGTGATCGGGAGACATGTTCCAATATGTCTCATTTCTCGTCCCCTGGTACTCGGGTGCAACATTCCAGACGCTTTACTAACACTCTCCAGACTTGGAGAGTCAGTGCCTTTAACCTCCTGTTTCGCCCAGTTTGCAATTTCTGCGGAAGATGAACAGGAATAAGGAGAACCAATGAGAGACTAGCTGGAGGTGTCTGGACGGGCAAATTTAACTCTCATTTCCCACCAGGAAGAGGAATTAACCAAAGGCTCAGCGTGCCGTGCCGGAACCAGATTAGGGCCTGAAGCAATCCTGCGGGGTTGCGGCCAGCTCACAAGAAAGCGAGTTGAAGAAAGGAGCTCAGGGGCACTGTAATTCACAAACCTGCAGAGTTATAAATGATAGCTATCGTCCAAAAATATACTGAAGTAAGGCTGCCAAGAGGACTTGAAAGCGGGGCAGAATTGCAGGAAACCGATTTCAGGAGGTAGACTGGAATTGCACTTAAAGCATAGGAAAAGAGGCAGAACGTCGACAATGATGCACTTGGCCAAAAAGGGCGTATACGTTTTTTCCTGAATATATTCAGGAAAAAACGCATATGCACTTTTTGGCCAACCAAGCAAGCTTGCAAAGGAAATCTGCACTACAATGAAGTCTCACTTCCCCCTGGTCAAAAGGGCCATCTGAAAAAAGTGTAAAATCCAGAAAGGCAGGACAGGCCATGGAGAACTGGGAGCCTTATTATGCTGATGGGCAGGATGTAAATTGCCAACAGCCACTCGGGAAAGTGTATGGTGTTTCCTGAAACATCTAAAGAACAAAGCAACAGAGCCTAGGGCACTTCCACATATGGTCCTATAGCTTAGGGAAATTAAAATCAAAAAGACACAGCCACCCCTAAGTTTGGGACGGCTCTGTTTACAACAACCTCGTTTACGATGCAAGTTCAATATCGCAGAAAGTGAAAAATGGATAAAGCAGTTGTGGTACTTACGTACAATGCAATATCACTCAGCAATGAAATCTATGTCATCAGGCCCGAAGCAGCATAATGAGTGGATTCAGGTAAGATGATTCTATCTGAAATAAGTCACACAGAAAAAGACACATCATAAGATATCACTAATACACGGAACGTAAACTTGGCTACACAGGAACAGGATTACAAAATAGAACAGGGTCTCAAATTGAGAAAACCAACTTATGCTTGCTTAAGGGGAAAGGTGAGTTGGGGTGCTGCATAAAACCAGAGATTGAAATGAGCACAGATAAAGTTCCTTAAGCCAAATATGTAATAGACAAGAGCTACTCCTTGCTCAACGAAATGCACTCAACACACCATATTAAACGCCTAAGAATGTAGCTGACTAGAAAGTATCTTAAAACCTATGGATTGCTATGTCTCCAAAAGAGAATCAAGTGTGTGTACAGGGGCATAAACGCAGCAGTGATAGGATTGTAGAGGTTTGCTGAGCAAATGAAGACCCTTTGAAGTCATATTGCATGGTACCCATTCCACGGGTCTCAACTCTCCACGTTTAAGGGATTCTTCCTTCAGCTAAAGCATGCATGTGGAACCCAGAGTATGACCAACTGTGTGATTGGGTTACGTGTTCAAATATGTCTCAGTTCTCGTCCCCTGGTACTCGGGTGCAACATTCCAGATGCTTTACTAACACTCTCCCGACTTGGAGAGTCAGTGCCTTTAACCTCCTGTTTGGCCCAGTTTGCAATTTCTGCGGAAGATGAACAGGAATAGGGAGAACCAATGAGAGACTAGCTGGAGGTGTCTGGACGGGCAAATTTAACTCTCATTTCCCACCAGGAAGAGGAATTAACCAAAGGCTCAGCGGGCCGTGCCAGAAACAGATTAGGGCCTGAAGCAATCCTGCGGTGTTGCGGCCAGCTCACAAGAAAGCGAGTTGAAGAAAGGAGCTCAGGGGCACTGTAATTCACAAACCTGCAGAGTTATAAATGACAGCTATCGTCCAAAATTATACTGAAGTAAGGCTGCCAAGAGGACTTGAAAGCGGGGCAGAATTGCAGGAAACCTATTTCAGGAGGTAGACTGGAATTGCATTTAAAGCATAGGAAAAGAGGCAGAACGTCCACAATGATGCACTTGGCCAAAAAGGGCGTATGCATTTTTTCCTGAATATATTCAGGAAAAAACGCATACGCCCTTTTTGGCCAACCAAGCAAGCTTGCAAAGGAAATCTGCACTACAATGAAGTCTCACTTCCCCCTGGTCAAAAGGGCCATCTGAAAAAAGTGTAAAATCCAGAAAGGCAGGACAGGCCATGGAGAACTGGGAGCCTTGTTATGCTGATGGGCGGGATGTAAATTGCCAACAGCCACTTGGGAGAAGTGTATGGTGTTTCCTGAAACATCTAAGAAACAAAGCAACAGAGCCTAGGGCACTTCCACTTATGGTCCTATATATTAGGGAAATTAAAATCAAAAAGACACAGCCACCCCTAAGTTTGGGACGGCTCTGCTTACAAGAACCTCATTTACGGGACAAGTTCAATATCGCAGAAAGTGAAAAATGGATAAAGAAGTTTTGGTACTTACGTACAATGCAATATCACTCAGCAATGAAATCTATGTCATCAGGCCCGTAGCAGCATAATGAGTGGATTCAGTTATGATGATTCTAACTGAAATAAGTCACAAGAAAAAGAAACATCATAAGATATCATTAATACACGGAAAGTAAACTTGGCTACACAAGAACTGGATTAAAAAACAGAACAGGGTCTCAAATTTAGAAAACCAACTTATGCTTGCTTAAGGGGAAAGGTGAGTTGGGGTGCTGCATAAAACCAGAGATTGAAATGAGCACAGATAAAGTTCCTGAAGCCAAATATGTAATAGACAAGAGCTACTCCTTGCTCAACGAAATGGACTGAAACCCCATATTAAACGCCTAAGAATGTACCTGACTAGTATCTTAAAACCTATGGATCGCTATGTCTCTGAAAGAGAATCAAGCATGTGTACAGGTGCATAAAGGAAGCAGTGATAGGATTGGAGAGGTTCGGTGAGCAAATGAAGACCCTCTGAAGTCATATTGCATGGTACCCATTCCATGGGTCTCAACTTTCCAGGTTTAAGGGATTCTTCCTTCAGCTAAATCATGCATGTGGAACCCAGAGTATGATAAACCGTGTGATCGGGAGACGTGTTCCAATATGTCTCAGTTCTCGTCCCATGGTACTCGGGTGCAACATTCCAGACGCTTTACTAACACTCTCCCGACTTGGAGAGTCAGTGCCTTTAACCTCCTGTTTGGCCCAGTTTGCAATTTCTGTGGAAGATGAACAGGAATAGGGAGAACCAATGAGAGACTAGCTGGAGGTGTCGGGACGGGCAAATTTAACTCTCATTTCCCACCAGGAAGAGGAATTAACCAAAGGCTCAGCGTGCCGTGCCGGAAACAGATGAGGGCGTGAAGCAATCCTGCGGTGTTGCGGCCAGCTCACAAGAAAGCGAGTTGAAGAAAGGAGCTCAGGGGCACTGTAATTCACAAACCTGCAGAGTTATAAATGACAGCTATCGTCCAAAAATATACTGAAGTAAGGCTGCCAAGAGGACTTGAAAGCGGGGCAGAATTGCAGGAAACCGATTTCAGGAGGTAGACTGGAATTGCATTTAAAGCATAGGAAAAGAGGCAGAACGTCGACAATGAAGCACTTGGCCAAAAAGGGCGAATGCGTTTTTTCCAGAATATGTTAAGGAAAAAACGCATATGCCCTTTTTGGCCAACCAAGCAAGCTTGCAAAGGAAATCTGCACTACAATGAACTCTCACTTCTCCCCCGGTCAAAAGGGCCATCTGAAAAAAGTGTAAAATCCAGAAAGGCAGGACAGGCCATGGTGAACTGGGAGTCTTGTTATGCTGATGGGCAGGATGTATATTGCCAACAGCCACTTGGGAGAAGTGTATGGTGTTTCCTGAAACATCTAAAAAACAAAGCAACAGAGCCTAGGGCACTTCCACTTATGGTCCTATAGCTTAGGGAAATTAAAATCAAAAAGACACAGCCACCCCTAAGTTTGGGACGGCTCTGTTTACAAGAAACTCGTTTATGAGACAAGTTCAATATCGCAGAAAGTGAGAAATGGATAAAGAAGTTTTGGTACTTACGTACAATGCAATATGACTCAGCAATGAAATCTATGTCATCAGGCCCATAGCAGCATAATGAGTGGATTCAGGTATGATGATTCTAACTGAAATAAGTCACACAGAAAAAGAAACATCATAAGATATCACTAATACACGGAATGTTAACTTGGCTACACAGGAACTGGATTACAAAACAGAACAGTGTCTCAAATTTAGAAAACCAACTTATGCTTGCTTAAGGGGAAAGGTGAGTTGGGGTGCTGCATAAAACCAGAGATTGAAATGAGCACAGATAAAGTTCCTTAAGCCAAATATGGAATAGACAAGAGCTACTCCTTGCTCAACGAAATGGACTCAACACCCCATATTAAACGCCTAAGAATGTAGCTGACTAGAAAGTATCTTAAAACCTATGGATTGCTATGTCTCCAAAAGAGAATCAAGTGTGTGTACAGGGGCATAAATGCAGCAGTGATAGGATTGGAGAGGTTCGGTGAGCAAATGAAGACCCTTTGAAGTCATATTACATGGTACCCATTCCACGGGTCTCAACTCTCCACGTTTAAGGGATTCTTTCTTCAGCTAAAGCATGCATGTGGAACCCAGAGTATGATCAACCGTGTGATCGGGAGATGTGTTCCAATATGTCTCAGTTCTCGTCCCCTGGTACTCGGGTGCAACATTCCAGACGCTTTACTAACACTCTCCCGACTTGGAGAGTCAGTGCCTTTAACCTCCTGTTTGGCCCAGTTTGCAATTTCTGCGGAAGGTGAACAGGAATAGGGAGAACCAATGAGAGACTAGCTGGAGGTGTGTGGACGGGCAAATTTAACTCTCATTTCCCAGCAGGAAGAAGAATTAACCAAATGCTCAGCGGGCCGTGCCAGAACAAGATTAGGGCCTGAAGCAATCCTGCGGTGTTGCGGCCAGCTCACAAGAAAGCGAGTTGAAGAAAGGAGCTCAGGGGCACTGTAATTCACAAACCTGCAGAGTTATAAATGACAGCTATCGTCCAAAAATATACTGAAGTAAGACTGCCAAGAGGACTTGAAAGCGGGGCAGAATTGCAGGAAACCTATTTCAGGAGGTAGACTGGAATTGCATTTAAAACATAGGAAAAGAGGCAGAACGTCCACAATGATGCACTTGGCCAAAAAGTGCGTATGCGTTTTTTCCTGAATATATTCAGGAAAAAACGCATACACCCTTTTTGGCCAACCAAGGAAGCTTGCAAAGGAAATCTGCAATACAATGAAGTCTCACTTCCCCCCGGTCAAAAGGGCCATCTGAAAAAAGTGTAAAATCCAGAAAGGCAGGACAGGCCATGGAGAACTGGGAGCCTTATTATGCTGATGGGCGGGATGTATATTGCCAACAGCCACTCGGGAGAACTGTATGGTGTTTCATGAAACATCTAAAAAACAAAGCAACAGAGCCTAGGGCACTTCCACTTATGGTCCTATAGCTTAGGGAAATTAAAATCAAAAAGACACAGCCACCCCTAAGTTTTGGAGGGCTCTGTTTACAAGAAACTCGTTTATGGGACAAGTTCAATATCGCAGAAAGTGAAAAATGGATAAAGAAGTTGTGGTACTTACGTACAATGCAATATCACTCAGCAATGAAATCTATGTCATCAGGACCGTAGCAGCATAATGAGTGGATTCAGGTATGATGATTCTAACTGAAATAAGTCACACAGAAAAAGAAACATCATAAGATATCACTAATACACGGAATGTATACTTGGCTACACAGGAACTGGAATACAAAAGAGAACAGGGTCTCAAATTTAGAAAACCAACTTATGCTTGCTTAAGGGGAAAGGTGAGTTGGGGTGCTGCATAAAACCAGAGATTGAAATGAGCACAGATAAATTTCCTTAAGCCAAATATATAATAGACAAGAGCTACCTCGTGCTCAACGAAACGGACTGAAACCCCATATTAAACGCCTAAGAATGTACCTGACTAGTATCTTAAAACCTATGGATCGCTATGTCTCTGAAAGAGAATCAACCATGTGTACAGGTGCATAAACGAAGCAGTGATAGGATTGGAGAGGTTCGGTGAGCAAATGAAGACCCTTTGAAGTCATATTGCATGGTACCCATTCCACGGGTCTCAACTCTCCAGGTTTAAGGGATTCTTCCTTCAGCTAAAACATGCATGTGGAACCCAGAGTATGATCATCCGTGTGATCGGGAGACGTGTTCCAATATGTCTCATTTCTCGTCCCCTGGTACTCGGGTGCAACATTCCAGACGCTTTACTAACACTCTCCAGACTTGGAGAGTCAGTGCCTTTAACCTCCTCTTTGGCCCAGTTTGCAATTTTGCGGAAGATGAACAGGAATAAGGAGAACCAATGAGAGACTAGCTGGAGGTGTCTGGACGGGCAAATTTAACTCTCATTTCCCACCAGGAAGAGGAATTAACCAAAGGCTCAGCGTGCCGTGCTGGAACCAGATTAGGGCCTGAAGCAATCCTGCGGTGTTGCGGCCAGCTCACAAGAAAGCGAGTTGAAGAAAGGAGCTCAGGGGCACTGTAATTCACAAACCTGCAGAGTTATAAATGACAGCTATTGTCCAAAAATATACTGAAGTAAGGCTGCCAAGAGGACTTGAAAGCGGGGCAGAATTGCAGGAAACCGATTTCAGGAGGTAGACTGGAATTGCACTTAAAGCATAGGAAAAGAGGCAGAACGTCGACAATAATGCACTTGGCCAAAAAGGGCATATACGTTTTTTCCTGAATATATTCAGGAAAAAACGCATACGCCCTTTTTGGCCAACCAAGCAAGCTTGCAAAGGAAATCTGCACTACAATGAAGTCTCACTTCCCCCTGGTCAAAAGGGCCATCTGAAAAAGGTGTAAAATCCAGAAAGGCAGGACAGGCCATGGAGAACTGGGAGCCTTATTATGCTGATGGGCAGGATGTAAATTGCCAACAGCCACTCAGGAAAGTGTATGGTGTTTCCTGAAACATCTAAAGAACAAAGCAACAGAGCCTAGGGCACTTCCACTTATGGTCCTATAGCTTAGGGAAGTTAAAATCAAAAAGACACAGCCACCCCTAAGTTTGGGACGGCTCTGTTTACAAGAAACTCGTTTATGAGACAAGTTCAATATCGCAGAAAGTGAGAAATGGATAAAGAAGTTTTGGTACTTACGTACAATGCAATATGACTCAGCAATGAAATCTATGTCATCAGGCCCATAGCAGCATAATGAGTGGATTCAGGTATGATGATTCTAACTGAAATAAGTCACACAGAAAAAGAAACATCATAAGATATCACTAATACACGGAATGTTAACTTGGCTACACAGGAACTGGATTACAAAACAGAACAGTGTCTCAAATTTAGAAAACCAACTTATGCTTGCTTAAGGGGAAAGGTGAGTTGGGGTGCTGCATAAAACCAGAGATTGAAATGAGCACAGATAAAGTTCCTTAAGCCAAATATGGAATAGACAAGAGCTACTCCTTGCTCAACGAAATGGACTCAACACCCCATATTAAACGCCTAAGAATGTAGCTGACTAGAAAGTATCTTAAAACCTATGGATTGCTATGTCTCCAAAAGAGAATCAAGTGTGTGTACAGGGGCATAAATGCAGCAGTGATAGGATTGGAGAGGTTCGGTGAGCAAATGAAGACCCTTTGAAGTCATATTGCATGGTACCCATTCCACGGGTCTCAACTCTCCACGTTTAAGGGATTCTTCCTTCAGCTAAAGCATGCATGTGGAACCCAGAGTATGATCAGCCGTGTGATCGGGAGATGTGTTCCAATATGTCTCAGTTCTCGTCCCCTGGTACTCGGGTGCAACATTCCAGACGCTTTACTAACACTCTCCCGACTTGGAGAGTCAGTGCCTTTAACCTCCTGTTTGGCCCAGTTTGCAATTTCTGCGGAAGGTGAACAGGAATAGGGAGAACCAATGAGAGACTAGCTGGAGGTGTGTGGACGGGCAAATTTAACTCTCATTTCCCAGCAGCAAGAGGAATTAACCAAATGCTCAGCGGGCCGTGCCAGAACCAGATTAGGGCCTGAAGCAATCCTGCGGTGTTGCGGCCAGCTCACAAGAAAGCGAGTTGAAGAAAGGAGCTCAGGGGCACTGTAATTCACAAACCTGCAGAGTTATAAATGACAGCTATCGTCCAAAAATATACTGAAGTAAGGCTGCCAAGAGGACTTGAAAGCGGGGCAGAATTGCAGGAAACCTATTTCAGGAGGTAGACTGGAATTGCATTTAAAGCATAGGAAAAGAGGCAGAACGTCCACAATGATGCACTTGGCCAAAAAGTGCGTATGCGTTTTTTCCTGAATATATTCAGGAAAAAACGCATACGCCCTTTTTGGCCAACCAAGGAAGCTTGCAAAGGAAATCTGCAATACAATGAAGTCTCACTTCCCCCCGGTCAAAAGGGCCATCTGAAAAAAGTGTAAAATCCAGAAAGGCAGGACAGGCCATGGAGAACTGGGAGCCTTATTATGCTGATGGGCGGGATGTATATTGCCAACAGCCACTCGGGAGAACTGTATGGTGTTTCATGAAACATCTAAAAAACAAAGCAACAGAGCCTAGGGCACTTCCACTTATGGTCCTATAGCTTAGGGAAATTAAAATCAAAAAGACACAGCCACCCCTAAGTTTTGGAGGGCTCTGTTTACAAGAAACTCGTTTATGGGACAAGTTCAATATCGCAGAAAGTGAAAAATGGATAAAGAAGTTGTGGTACTTACGTACAATGCAATATCACTCAGCAATGAAATCTATGTCATCAGGCCCATAGCAGCATAATGAGTGGATTCAGGTATGATGATTCTAACTGAAATAAGTCACACAGAAAAAGAAACATCATAAGATATCACTAATACACGGAATGTTAACTTGGCTACACAGGAACTGGATTACAAAACAGAACAGTGTCTCAAATTTAGAAAACCAACTTATGCTTGCTTAAGGGGAAAGGTGAGTTGGGGTGCTGCATAAAACCAGAGATTGAAATGAGCACAGATAAAGTTCCTTAAGCCAAATATGGAATAGACAAGAGCTACTCCTTGCTCAACGAAATGGACTCAACACCCCATATTAAACGCCTAAGAATGTAGCTGACTAGAAAGTATCTTAAAACCTATGGATTGCTATGTCTCCAAAAGAGAATCAAGTGTGTGTACAGGGGCATAAATGCAGCAGTGATAGGATTGGAGAGGTTCGGTGAGCAAATGAAGACCCTTTGAAGTCATATTGCATGGTACCCATTCCACGGGTCTCAACTCTCCACGTTTAAGGGATTCTTCCTTCAGCTAAAGCATGCATGTGGAACCCAGAGTATGATCAGCCGTGTGATCGGGAGATGTGTTCCAATATGTCTCAGTTCTCGTCCCCTGGTACTCGGGTGCAACATTCCAGACGCTTTACTAACACTCTCCCGACTTGGAGAGTCAGTGCCTTTAACCTCCTGTTTGGCCCAGTTTGCAATTTCTGCGGAAGGTGAACAGGAATAGGGAGAACCAATGAGAGACTAGCTGGAGGTGTGTGGACGGGCAAATTTAACTCTCATTTCCCAGCAGCAAGAGGAATTAACCAAATGCTCAGCGGGCCGTGCCAGAACCAGATTAGGGCCTGAAGCAATCCTGCGGTGTTGCGGCCAGCTCACAAGAAAGCGAGTTGAAGAAAGGAGCTCAGGGGCACTGTAATTCACAAACCTGCAGAGTTATAAATGACAGCTATCGTCCAAAAATATACTGAAGTAAGGCTGCCAAGAGGACTTGAAAGCGGGGCAGAATTGCAGGAAACCTATTTCAGGAGGTAGACTGGAATTGCATTTAAAGCATAGGAAAAGAGGCAGAACGTCCACAATGATGCACTTGGCCAAAAAGTGCGTATGCGTTTTTTCCTGAATATATTCAGGAAAAAACGCATACGCCCTTTTTGGCCAACCAAGGAAGCTTGCAAAGGAAATCTGCAATACAATGAAGTCTCACTTCCCCCCGGTCAAAAGGGCCATCTGAAAAAAGTGTAAAATCCAGAAAGGCAGGACAGGCCATGGAGAACTGGGAGCCTTATTATGCTGATGGGCGGGATGTATATTGCCAACAGCCACTCGGGAGAACTGTATGGTGTTTCATGAAACATCTAAAAAACAAAGCAACAGAGCCTAGGGCACTTCCACTTATGGTCCTATAGCTTAGGGAAATTAAAATCAAAAAGACACAGCCACCCCTAAGTTTTGGAGGGCTCTGTTTACAAGAAACTCGTTTATGGGACAAGTTCAATATCGCAGAAAGTGAAAAATGGATAAAGAAGTTGTGGTACTTACGTACAATGCAATATCACTCAGCAATGAAATCTATGTCATCAGGCCCATAGCAGCATAATGAGTGGATTCAGGTATGATGATTCTAACTGAAATAAGTCACACAGAAAAAGAAACATCATAAGATATCACTAATACACGGAATGTTAACTTGGCTACACAGGAACTGGATTACAAAACAGAACAGTGTCTCAAATTTAGAAAACCAACTTATGCTTGCTTAAGGGGAAAGGTGAGTTGGGGTGCTGCATAAAACCAGAGATTGAAATGAGCACAGATAAAGTTCCTTAAGCCAAATATGGAATAGACAAGAGCTACTCCTTGCTCAACGAAATGGACTCAACACCCCATATTAAACGCCTAAGAATGTAGCTGACTAGAAAGTATCTTAAAACCTATGGATTGCTATGTCTCCAAAAGAGAATCAAGTGTGTGTACAGGGGCATAAATGCAGCAGTGATAGGATTGGAGAGGTTCGGTGAGCAAATGAAGACCCTTTGAAGTCATATTGCATGGTACCCATTCCACGGGTCTCAACTCTCCACGTTTAAGGGATTCTTCCTTCAGCTAAAGCATGCATGTGGAACCCAGAGTATGATCAACCGTGTGATCGGGAGATGTGTTCCAATATGTCTCAGTTCTCGTCCCCTGGTACTCGGGTGCAACATTCCAGACGCTTTACTAACACTCTCCCGACTTGGAGAGTCAGTGCCTTTAACCTCCTGTTTGGCCCAGTTTGCAATTTCTGCGGAAGGTGAACAGGAATAGGGAGAACCAATGAGAGACTAGCTGGAGGTGTGTGGACGGGCAAATTTAACTCTCATTTCCCAGCAGCAAGAGGAATTAACCAAATGCTCAGCGGGCCGTGCCAGAACCAGATTAGGGCCTGAAGCAATCCTGCGGTGTTGCGGCCAGCTCACAAGAAAGCGAGTTGAAGAAAGGAGCTCAGGGGCACTGTAATTCACAAACCTGCAGAGTTATAAATGACAGCTATCGTCCAAAAATATACTGAAGTAAGGCTGCCAAGAGGACTTGAAAGCGGGGCAGAATTGCAGGAAACCTATTTCAGGAGGTAGACTGGAATTGCATTTAAAGCATAGGAAAAGAGGCAGAACGTCCACAATGATGCACTTGGCCAAAAAGTGCGTATGCGTTTTTTCCTGAATATATTCAGGAAAAAACGCATACGCCCTTTTTGGCCAACCAAGGAAGCTTGCAAAGGAAATCTGCAATACAATGAAGTCTCACTTCCCCCCGGTCAAAAGGGCCATCTGAAAAAAGTGTAAAATCCAGAAAGGCAGGACAGGCCATGGAGAACTGGGAGCCTTATTATGCTGATGGGCGGGATGTATATTGCCAACAGCCACTCGGGAGAACTGTATGGTGTTTCATGAAACATCTAAAAAACAAAGCAACAGAGCCTAGGGCACTTCCACTTATGGTCCTATAGCTTAGGGAAATTAAAATCAAAAAGACACAGCCACCCCTAAGTTTTGGAGGGCTCTGTTTACAAGAAACTCGTTTATGGGACAAGTTCAATATCGCAGAAAGTGAAAAATGGATAAAGAAGTTGTGGTACTTACGTACAATGCAATATCACTCAGCAATGAAATCTATGTCATCAGGCCCATAGCAGCATAATGAGTGGATTCAGGTATGATGATTCTAACTGAAATAAGTCACACAGAAAAAGAAACATCATAAGATATCACTAATACACGGAATGTTAACTTGGCTACACAGGAACTGGATTACAAAACAGAACAGTGTCTCAAATTTAGAAAACCAACTTATGCTTGCTTAAGGGGAAAGGTGAGTTGGGGTGCTGCATAAAACCAGAGATTGAAATGAGCACAGATAAAGTTCCTTAAGCCAAATATGGAATAGACAAGAGCTACTCCTTGCTCAACGAAATGGACTCAACACCCCATATTAAACGCCTAAGAATGTAGCTGACTAGAAAGTATCTTAAAACCTATGGATTGCTATGTCTCCAAAAGAGAATCAAGTGTGTGTACAGGGGCATAAATGCAGCAGTGATAGGATTGGAGAGGTTCGGTGAGCAAATGAAGACCCTTTGAAGTCATATTGCATGGTACCCATTCCACGGGTCTCAACTCTCCACGTTTAAGGGATTCTTCCTTCAGCTAAAGCATGCATGTGGAACCCAGAGTATGATCAGCCGTGTGATCGGGAGATGTGTTCCAATATGTCTCAGTTCTCGTCCCCTGGTACTCGGGTGCAACATTCCAGACGCTTTACTAACACTCTCCCGACTTGGAGAGTCAGTGCCTTTAACCTCCTGTTTGGCCCAGTTTGCAATTTCTGCGGAAGGTGAACAGGAATAGGGAGAACCAATGAGAGACTAGCTGGAGGTGTGTGGACGGGCAAATTTAACTCTCATTTCCCAGCAGCAAGAGGAATTAACCAAATGCTCAGCGGGCCGTGCCAGAACCAGATTAGGGCCTGAAGCAATCCTGCGGTGTTGCGGCCAGCTCACAAGAAAGCGAGTTGAAGAAAGGAGCTCAGGGGCACTGTAATTCACAAACCTGCAGAGTTATAAATGACAGCTATCGTCCAAAAATATACTGAAGTAAGGCTGCCAAGAGGACTTGAAAGCGGGGCAGAATTGCAGGAAACCTATTTCAGGAGGTAGACTGGAATTGCATTTAAAGCATAGGAAAAGAGGCAGAACGTCCACAATGATGCACTTGGCCAAAAAGTGCGTATGCGTTTTTTCCTGAATATATTCAGGAAAAAACGCATACGCCCTTTTTGGCCAACCAAGGAAGCTTGCAAAGGAAATCTGCAATACAATGAAGTCTCACTTCCCCCCGGTCAAAAGGGCCATCTGAAAAAAGTGTAAAATCCAGAAAGGCAGGACAGGCCATGGAGAACTGGGAGCCTTATTATGCTGATGGGCGGGATGTATATTGCCAACAGCCACTCGGGAGAACTGTATGGTGTTTCATGAAACATCTAAAAAACAAAGCAACAGAGCCTAGGGCACTTCCACTTATGGTCCTATAGCTTAGGGAAATTAAAATCAAAAAGACACAGCCACCCCTAAGTTTTGGAGGGCTCTGTTTACAAGAAACTCGTTTATGGGACAAGTTCAATATCGCAGAAAGTGAAAAATGGATAAAGAAGTTGTGGTACTTACGTACAATGCAATATCACTCAGCAATGAAATCTATGTCATCAGGCCCATAGCAGCATAATGAGTGGATTCAGGTATGATGATTCTAACTGAAATAAGTCACACAGAAAAAGAAACATCATAAGATATCACTAATACACGGAATGTTAACTTGGCTACACAGGAACTGGATTACAAAACAGAACAGTGTCTCAAATTTAGAAAACCAACTTATGCTTGCTTAAGGGGAAAGGTGAGTTGGGGTGCTGCATAAAACCAGAGATTGAAATGAGCACAGATAAAGTTCCTTAAGCCAAATATGGAATAGACAAGAGCTACTCCTTGCTCAACGAAATGGACTCAACACCCCATATTAAACGCCTAAGAATGTAGCTGACTAGAAAGTATCTTAAAACCTATGGATTGCTATGTCTCCAAAAGAGAATCAAGTGTGTGTACAGGGGCATAAATGCAGCAGTGATAGGATTGGAGAGGTTCGGTGAGCAAATGAAGACCCTTTGAAGTCATATTGCATGGTACCCATTCCACGGGTCTCAACTCTCCACGTTTAAGGGATTCTTCCTTCAGCTAAAGCATGCATGTGGAACCCAGAGTATGATCAACCGTGTGATCGGGAGATGTGTTCCAATATGTCTCAGTTCTCGTCCCCTGGTACTCGGGTGCAACATTCCAGACGCTTTACTAACACTCTCCCGACTTGGAGAGTCAGTGCCTTTAACCTCCTGTTTGGCCCAGTTTGCAATTTCTGCGGAAGGTGAACAGGAATAGGGAGAACCAATGAGAGACTAGCTGGAGGTGTGTGGACGGGCAAATTTAACTCTCATTTCCCAGCAGCAAGAGGAATTAACCAAATGCTCAGCGGGCCGTGCCAGAACAAGATTAGGGCCTGAAGCAATCCTGCGGTGTTGCGGCCAGCTCACAAGAAAGCGAGTTGAAGAAAGGAGCTCAGGGGCACTGTAATTCACAAACCTGCAGAGTTATAAATGACAGCTATCGTCCAAAAATATACTGAAGTAAGGCTGCCAAGAGGACTTGAAAGCGGGGCAGAATTGCAGGAAACCTATTTCAGGAGGTAGACTGGAATTGCATTTAAAGCATAGGAAAAGAGGCAGAACGTCCACAATGATGCACTTGGCCAAAAAGTGCGTATGCGTTTTTTCCTGAATATATTCAGGAAAAAACGCATACGCCCTTTTTGGCCAACCAAGGAAGCTTGCAAAGGAAATCTGCAATACAATGAAGTCTCACTTCCCCCCGGTCAAAAGGGCCATCTGAAAAAAGTGTAAAATCCAGAAAGGCAGGACAGGCCATGGAGAACTGGGAGCCTTATTATGCTGATGGGCGGGATGTATATTGCCAACAGCCACTCGGGAGAACTGTATGGTGTTTCATGAAACATCTAAAAAACAAAGCAACAGAGCCTAGGGCACTTCCACTTATGGTCCTATAGCTTAGGGAAATTAAAATCAAAAAGACACAGCCACCCCTAAGTTTTGGAGGGCTCTGTTTACAAGAAACTCGTTTATGGGACAAGTTCAATATCGCAGAAAGTGAAAAATGGATAAAGAAGTTGTGGTACTTACGTACAATGCAATATCACTCAGCAATGAAATCTATGTCATCAGGCCCGTAGCAGCATAATGAGTGGATTCAGGTATGATGATTCTAACTGAAATAAGTCACACAGAAAAAGAAACATCATAAGATATCACTAATACACGGAATGTAAACTTGGCTACACAGGAACTGGATTACAAAACAGAACAGGGTCTCAAATTTAGAAAACCAACTTATGCTTGCTTAAGGGGAAAGGTGAGTTGGGGTGCTGCAGAAAACCAGAGATTGAAATGAGCAGAGATAATGTTCCTTAAGCCAAATATGTAATAGACAAGAGCTACTCCTTGCTCAATGAAATGGACTCACCACCCCATATTAAACGCCTAAGAATGTACCTGACTAGTAAGTATCTTAAAACCTATGCATTGCTATGTCTCTGAAAGAGAATCAATCATGTGTACAGGTGCATAAACGAAGCAGTGATAGGATTGGAGAGGTTCGGTGAGCAAATGAAGACCCTTTGAAGTCATATTGCATGGTACCCATTCCACGGGTCTCAACTCTCCAGGTGTAAGGGATTCTTCCTTCAGCTAAAACATGCATGTGGAACCCAGAGTATGATCAACCGTGTGATCGGGAGACGTGTTCCAATATGTCTCATTTCTCGTCCCCTGGTACTCGGGTGCAACATTCCAGACGCTTTACTAACACTCTCCAGACTTGGAGAGTCAGTGCCTTTAACCTCCTGTTTGGCCCAGTTTGCAATTTTGCGGAAGATGAACAGGAATAAGGAGAACCAATGAGAGACTAGCTGGAGGTGTCTGGACGGGCAAATTTAACTCTCATTTCCCACCAGGAAGAGGAATTAACCAAAGGCTCAGCGTGCCGTGCTGGAACCAGATTAGGGCCTGAAGCAATCCTGCGGTGTTGCGGCCAGCTCACAAGAAAGCGAGTTGAAGAAAGGAGCTCAGGGGCACTGTAATTCACAAACCTGCAGAGTTATAAATGACAGCTATCGTCCAAAAATATACTGAAGTAAGGCTGCCAAGAGGACTTGAAAGCGGGGCAGAATTGCAGGAAACCGATTTCAGGAGGTAGACTGGAATTGCACTTAAAGCATAGGAAAAGAGGCAGAACGTCGACAATGATGCACTTGGCCAAAAAGGGCGTATACGTTTTTTCCTGAATATATTCAGGAAAAAACGCATACGCCCTTTTTGGCCAACCAAGGAAGCTTGCAAAGGAAATCTGCACTACAATGAAGTCTCACTTCCCCCTGGTCAAAAGGGCCATCTGAAAAAGGTGTAAAATCCAGAAAGGCAGGACAGGCCATGGAGAACTGGGCGCCTTATTATGCTGATGGGCAGGATGTAAATTGCCAACAGCCACTCAGGAAAGTGTATGGTGTTTCCTGAAACATCTAAAGAACAAAGCAACAGAGCCTAGGGCACTTCCACTTATGGTCCTATAGCTTAGGGAAGTTAAAATCAAAAAGACACAGCCACCCCTAAGTTTGGGACGGCTCTGTTTACAAGAAACTCGTTTATGAGACAAGTTCAATATCGCAGAAAGTGAGAAATGGATAAAGAAGTTTTGGTACTTACGTACAATGCAATATGACTCAGCAATGAAATCTATGTCATCAGGCCCATAGCAGCATAATGAGTGGATTCAGGTATGATGATTCTAACTGAAATAAGTCACACAGAAAAAGAAACATCATAAGATATCACTAATACACGGAATGTTAACTTGGCTACACAGGAACTGGATTACAAAACAGAACAGGGTCTCAAATTTAGAAAACCAACTTATGCTTGCTTAAGGGGAAAGGTGAGTTGGGGTGCTACATAAAGCCAGAGATTGAAATGAGCACAGATAAAGTTCCTTAAGCCAAATATGGAATAGACAAGAGCTACTCCTTGCTCAACGAAATGGACTCAACACCCCATATTAAACGCCTAAGAATGTAGCTGACTAGAAAGTATCTTAAAACCTATGGATTGCTATGTCTCCAAAAGAGAATCAAGTGTGTGTACAGGGGCATAAATGCAGCAGTGATAGGATTGGAGAGGTTCGGTGAGCAAATGAAGACCCTTTGAAGTCATATTGCATGGTACCCATTCCACGGGTCTCAACTCTCCACGTTTAAGGGATTCTTCCTTCAGCTAAAGCATGCATGTGGAACCCAGAGTATGATCAACCGTGTGATCGGGAGATGTGTTCCAATATGTCTCAGTTCTCGTCCCCTGGTACTCGGGTGCAACATTCCAGACGCTTTACTAACACTCTCCCGACTTGGAGAGTCAGTGCCTTTAACCTCCTGTTTGGCCCAGTTTGCAATTTCTGCGGAAGGTGAACAGGAATAGGGAGAACCAATGAGAGACTAGCTGGAGGTGTGTGGACGGGCAAATTTAACTCTCATTTCCCAGCAGCAAGAGGAATTAACCAAATGCTCAGTGGGCCGTGCCAGAACAAGATTAGGGCCTGAAGCAATCCTGCGGTGTTGCGGCCAGCTCACAAGAAAGCGAGTTGAAGAAAGGAGCTCAGGGGCACTGTAATTCACAAACCTGCAGAGTTATAAATGACAGCTATCGTCCAAAAATATACTGAAGTAAGGCTGCCAAGAGGACTTGAAAGCGGGGCAGAATTGCAGGAAACCTATTTCAGGAGGTAGACTGGAATTGCATTTAAAGCATAGGAAAAGAGGCAGAACGTCCACAATGATGCACTTGGCCAAAAAGTGCGTATGCGTTTTTTCCTGAATATATTCAGGAAAAAACGCATACGCCCTTTTTGGCCAACCAAGGAAGCTTGCAAAGGAAATCTGCAATACAATGAAGTCTCACTTCCCCCCGGTCAAAAGGGCCATCCGAAAAAAGTGTAAAATCCAGAAAGGCAGGACAGGCCATGGAGAACTGGGAGCCTTATTATGCTGATGGGCGGGATGTATATTGCCAACAGCCACTCGGGAGAACTGTATGGTGTTTCATGAAACATCTAAAAAACAAAGCAACAGAGCCTAGGGCACTTCCACTTATGGTCCTATAGCTTAGGGAAATTAAAATCAAAAAGACACAGCCACCCCTAAGTTTTGGAGGGCTCTGTTTACAAGAAACTCGTTTATGGGACAAGTTCAATATCGCAGAAAGTGAAAAATGGATAAAGAAGTTGTGGTACTTACGTACAATGCAATATCACTCAGCAATGAAATCTATGTCATCAGGCCCATAGCAGCATAATGAGTGGATTCAGGTATGATGATTCTAACTGAAATAAGTCACACAGAAAAAGAAACATCATAAGATATCACTAATACACGGAATGTTAACTTGGCTACACAGGAACTGGATTACAAAACAGAACAGTGTCTCAAATTTAGAAAACCAACTTATGCTTGCTTAAGGGGAAAGGTGAGTTGGGGTGCTGCATAAAACCAGAGATTGAAATGAGCACAGATAAAGTTCCTTAAGCCAAATATGGAATAGACAAGAGCTACTCCTTGCTCAACGAAATGGACTCAACACCCCATATTAAACGCCTAAGAATGTAGCTGACTAGAAAGTATCTTAAAACCTATGGATTGCTATGTCTCCAAAAGAGAATCAAGTGTGTGTACAGGGGCATGAATGCAGCAGTGATAGGATTGGAGAGGTTCGGTGAGCAAATGAAGACCCTTTGAAGTCATATTGCATGGTACCCATTCCACGGGTCTCAACTCTCCACGTTTAAGGGATTCTTCCTTCAGCTAAAGCATGCATGTGGAACCCAGAGTATGATCAACCGTGTGATCGGGAGATGTGTTCCAATATGTCTCAGTTCTCGTCCCCTGGTACTCGGGTGCAACATTCCAGACGCTTTACTAACACTCTCCCGACTTGGAGAGTCAGTGCCTTTAACCTCCTGTTTGGCCCAGTTTGCAATTTTGCGGAAGATGAACAGGAATAAGGAGAACCAATGAGAGACTAGCTGGAGGTGTCTGGACGGGCAAATTTAACTCTCATTTCCCACCAGGAAGAGGAATTAACCAAAGGCTCAGCGTGCCGTGCTGGAACCAGATTAGGGCCTGAAGCAATCCTGCGGTGTTGCGGCCAGCTCACAAGAAAGCGAGTTGAAGAAAGGAGCTCAGGGGCACTGTAATTCACAAACCTGCAGAGTTATAAATGACAGCTATCGTCCAAAAATATACTGAAGTAAGGCTGCCAAGAGGACTTGAAAGCGGGGCAGAATTGCAGGAAACCGATTTCAGGAGGTAGACTGGAATTGCACTTAAAGCATAGGAAAAGAGGCAGAACGTCGACAATGATGCACTTGGCCAAAAAGGGCGTATACGTTTTTTCCTGAATATATTCAGGAAAAAACGCATACGCCCTTTTTGGCCAACCAAGGAAGCTTGCAAAGGAAATCTGCACTACAATGAAGTCTCACTTCCCCCTGGTCAAAAGGGCCATCTGAAAAAGGTGTAAAATCCAGAAAGGCAGGACAGGCCATGGAGAACTGGGCGCCTTATTATGCTGATGGGCAGGATGTAAATTGCCAACAGCCACTCAGGAAAGTGTATGGTGTTTCCTGAAACATCTAAAGAACAAAGCAACAGAGCCTAGGGCACTTCCACTTATGGTCCTATAGCTTAGGGAAGTTAAAATCAAAAAGACACAGCCACCCCTAAGTTTGCGACGGCTCTGTTTACAAGAAACTCGTTTATGAGACAAGTTCAATATCGCAGAAAGTGAGAAATGGATAAAGAAGTTTTGGTACTTACGTACAATGCAATATGACTCAGCAATGAAATCTATGTCATCAGGCCCATAGCAGCATAATGAGTGGATTCAGGTATGATGATTCTAACTGAAATAAGTCACACAGAAAAAGAAACATCATAAGATATCACTAATACACGGAATGTTAACTTGGCTACACAGGAACTGGATTACAAAACAGAACAGGGTCTCAAATTTAGAAAACCAACTTATGCTTGCTTAAGGGGAAAGGTGAGTTGGGGTGCTACATAAAGCCAGAGATTGAAATGAGCACAGATAAAGTTCCTTAAGCCAAATATGGAATAGACAAGAGCTACTCCTTGCTCAACGAAATGGACTCAACACCCCATATTAAACGCCTAAGAATGTAGCTGACTAGAAAGTATCTTAAAACCTATGGATTGCTATGTCTCCAAAAGAGAATCAAGTGTGTGTACAGGGGCATAAATGCAGCAGTGATAGGATTGGAGAGGTTCGGTGAGCAAATGAAGACCCTTTGAAGTCATATTGCATGGTACCCATTCCACGGGTCTCAACTCTCCACGTTTAAGGGATTCTTCCTTCAGCTAAAGCATGCATGTGGAACCCAGAGTATGATCAACCGTGTGATCGGGAGATGTGTTCCAATATGTCTCAGTTCTCGTCCCCTGGTACTCGGGTGCAACATTCCAGACGCTTTACTAACACTCTCCCGACTTGGAGAGTCAGTGCCTTTAACCTCCTGTTTGGCCCAGTTTGCAATTTCTGCGGAAGGTGAACAGGAATAGGGAGAACCAATGAGAGACTAGCTGGAGGTGTGTGGACGGGCAAATTTAACTCTCATTTCCCAGCAGCAAGAGGAATTAACCAAATGCTCAGTGGGCCGTGCCAGAACAAGATTAGGGCCTGAAGCAATCCTGCGGTGTTGCGGCCAGCTCACAAGAAAGCGAGTTGAAGAAAGGAGCTCAGGGGCACTGTAATTCACAAACCTGCAGAGTTATAAATGACAGCTATCGTCCAAAAATATACTGAAGTAAGGCTGCCAAGAGGACTTGAAAGCGGGGCAGAATTGCAGGAAACCTATTTCAGGAGGTAGACTGGAATTGCATTTAAAGCATAGGAAAAGAGGCAGAACGTCCACAATGATGCACTTGGCCAAAAAGTGCGTATGCGTTTTTTCCTGAATATATTCAGGAAAAAACGCATACGCCCTTTTTGGCCAACCAAGGAAGCTTGCAAAGGAAATCTGCAATACAATGAAGTCTCACTTCCCCCCGGTCAAAAGGGCCATCCGAAAAAAGTGTAAAATCCAGAAAGGCAGGACAGGCCATGGAGAACTGGGAGCCTTATTATGCTGATGGGCGGGATGTATATTGCCAACAGCCACTCGGGAGAACTGTATGGTGTTTCATGAAACATCTAAAAAACAAAGCAACAGAGCCTAGGGCACTTCCACTTATGGTCCTATAGCTTAGGGAAATTAAAATCAAAAAGACACAGCCACCCCTAAGTTTTGGAGGGCTCTGTTTACAAGAAACTCGTTTATGGGACAAGTTCAATATCGCAGAAAGTGAAAAATGGATAAAGAAGTTGTGGTACTTACGTACAATGCAATATCACTCAGCAATGAAATCTATGTCATCAGGCCCATAGCAGCATAATGAGTGGATTCAGGTATGATGATTCTAACTGAAATAAGTCACACAGAAAAAGAAACATCATAAGATATCACTAATACACGGAATGTTAACTTGGCTACACAGGAACTGGATTACAAAACAGAACAGTGTCTCAAATTTAGAAAACCAACTTATGCTTGCTTAAGGGGAAAGGTGAGTTGGGGTGCTGCATAAAACCAGAGATTGAAATGAGCACAGATAAAGTTCCTTAAGCCAAATATGGAATAGACAAGAGCTACTCCTTGCTCAACGAAATGGACTCAACACCCCATATTAAACGCCTAAGAATGTAGCTGACTAGAAAGTATCTTAAAACCTATGGATTGCTATGTCTCCAAAAGAGAATCAAGTGTGTGTACAGGGGCATGAATGCAGCAGTGATAGGATTGGAGAGGTTCGGTGAGCAAATGAAGACCCTTTGAAGTCATATTGCATGGTACCCATTCCACGGGTCTCAACTCTCCACGTTTAAGGGATTCTTCCTTCAGCTAAAGCATGCATGTGGAACCCAGAGTATGATCAACCGTGTGATCGGGAGATGTGTTCCAATATGTCTCAGTTCTCGTCCCCTGGTACTCGGGTGCAACATTCCAGACGCTTTACTAACACTCTCCCGACTTGGAGAGTCAGTGCCTTTAACCTCCTGTTTGGCCCAGTTTGCAATTTCTGCGGAAGGTGAACAGGAATAGGGAGAACCAATGAGAGACTAGCTGGAGGTGTGTGGACGGGCAAATTTAACTCTCATTTCCCAGCAGCAAGAGGAATTAACCAAATGCTTAGCGGGCCGTGCCAGAACAAGATTAGGGCCTGAAGCAATCCTGCGGTGTTGCGGCCAGCTCACAAGAAAGCGAGTTGAAGAAAGGAGCTCAGGGGCACTGTAATTCACAAACCTGCAGAGTTATAAATGACAGCTATCGTCCAAAAATATACTGAAGTAAGGCTGCCAAGAGGACTTGAAAGCGGGGCAGAATTGCAGGAAACCTATTTCAGGAGGTAGACTGGAATTGCATTTAAAGCATAGGAAAAGAGGCAGAACGTCGACAATGATGCACTTGGCCAAAAAGGGCGTATGCGTTTTTTCCTGAATATATTCAGGAAAAAACTCATAGGCCCTTTTGGCCAACCAAGCAAGCTTGCAAAGGAAATCTGCACTACAATGAAGTCTCACTTCCCCCCGGTCAAAAGGGCCATCTGAAAAAAGTGTAAAATCCAGAAAGGCAGGACAGGCCATGGAGAACTGGGAGCCTTGTTATGCTGATGGGCGGGATGTAAATTGCCAACAGCCACTCGGGAGAAGTGTATGGTGTTTCCTGAAACATCTTAAAAACAAAGCAACAGAGCCTAGGGCACTTCCACTTATGGTCCTATAGCTTAGGGAAATTAAAATCAAAAAGACACAGCCACCTCAAAGTTTGGGACGGCTCTGTTTACAGGAACCTCGTTTACGGTACAAGTTCAATATCGCAGAAAGTGAAAAATGGATAAAGAAGTTGTGGTACTTACGTACAATGCAATATCACTCAGCAATGAAATGTATGTCATCAGGCCCGTGGAAGCAAAATGAGTGGATTCAGGTATGATGATTCTAACTGAAATAAGTCACACAGAAAAAGAAACATCATAAGATATCACTAATACACGGAATGTAAACTTGGCTACACAGGAACTGGATTACAAAACAGAAGAGGGTCTCAAATTTAGAAAACCAACATGTTTGCTTAAGGGGAAAGGTGAGTTGGGGTGCTGCATAAAACCAGAGATTGAAATGAGCACAGATAAAGTTCCTTAAGCCAAATATGGAATAGACAAGAGCTACTCCTTGCTCAACGAAATGGACTCAACACCCCATATTAAACGCATAAGTATGTACCTGACTAGAAAGTATCTTAAAACCTATGGATTGCTATGTCTCCGAAAGAGAATCCAGCGTTTGTACAGGGGCATAAACGCAGCAGTGATAGGATTGGAGAGGTTCGGTGAGCAAATGAAGACCCTTTGAAGTCATATTGCATGGTACCCATTCCACGGGTCTCAACTCTCCAGGTTTAAGGGCTTCTTCCTCCAGGTAAAACATGCATGTGGAACCCAGAGTATGATCAACCGTGTGATCGGGAGACGTGTTCAAATATGTCTCAGTTTTCGTCCCCTGGTACTCGGGTGCAACATTCCAGACACTTTACTAACACTCTCCCGACTTGGAGAGTCAGTGCCTTTAACCTCCTGTTTGGCCCAGTTTGCAATTTCTGCGGAAGATGAACAGGAATAGGGAGAACCAATGAGAGACTAGCTGGAGGTGTCTGGACGGGCAAATTTACCTCTCATTACCCACCAGGAAGAGGAATTAACCAAAGGCTTAGCGTGCCGTGCCAGAACCAGATTAGGGCCTGAAGCAATCCTGCGGTGTTGCGGCCAGCTCACAAGAAAGCGAGTTGAAGAAAGGAGCTCAGGGGCACTGTAATTCACAAACCTGCAGAGTTATAAATGACAGCTATCGTCCAAAAATATACTGAAGTAAGGCTGCCAAGAGGACTTGAAAGCGGGGCAGAATTGCAGGCATCCGAATTCAGGAGGTAGACTGGAATTGCATTTAAACCATAGGAAAAGAGACAGAACGTCGACAATGATGCCCTTGGCCAAAAAGGGCGTATGCGTTTTTTCCTGAATATATTCAGGAAAAAACGCACACGCACTTTTTGGCCAACCAAGCAAGCTTGCAAAGGAAATCTGCACTACAATGAAGTCTCACTTCCCCCCGGTCAAAAGGGCCATCTGAAAAAAGTGTAAAATCCAGAAAGGCAGGACAGGCCATGGAGAACTGGGAGCCTTGTTATGCTGATGGGCGGGATGTAAATTGCCAACAGCCACTTGGGAGAAGTGTATGGTGTTTCCTGAAACATCTAAAAAACAAAGCAACAGAGCCTAGGGCACTTCCACTTATGGTCCTATAACTTAGGGAAATTAAAATCAAAAAGACACAGCCACCCCAAAGTTTGGGACGGCTCTGTTTACAAGAACCTCGTTTACGGTACAAGTTCAATATCGCAGAAAGTGAAAAATGGATAAAGAAGTTGTGGTACTTACGTACAATGCAATATCACTCAGCAATGAAATCTATGTCATCAGGCCCATAGCAGCATAATGAGTGGATTCAGGTATGATGATTCTAACTGAAATAAGTCACACAGAAAAAGAAACATCATAAGATATCACTAATACACGGAATGTAAACTTGGCTACACAGGAACTGGATTACAAAACAGAAGGGGGTCTCAAATTTAAAAAACCAACTTATGCTTGCTTAAGGGGAAAGGTGAGTTGGGGTGCTGCATAAAACCAGAGATTGAAATGAGCACAGATAAAGTTCCTTAAGCCAAATATGGAATAGACAAGAGCTACACCTTGCTCAACGAAATGGACTCAACACCCCATATTAAACGCCTAAGAATGTACCTGACTAGTAAGTATCTTAAAACCTATGGATTGCTATGTCTCCAAAAGAGAATCAAGCGTGTGTACAGGGGCATAAACGCAGCAGTGATAGGATTGGAGAGGTTCAGTGAGCAAATGAAGACCCTTTGAAGTCATATTGCATGGTACCCATTCCACGGGTCTCAACTCTCCAGGATTAAGGGATTCTTCCTTCAGCTAAAACATGCATGTGGAACCCTGAGTATGATCAACCATGTGATCGTGAGACGTGTTCAAGTATGTCTCAGTTCTCGTACCCTGGTACTCGGGTGCAACATTCCAGACGCTTTACTAACACTCTCCCGACTTGGAGAGTCAGTGCCTTTAACCTCCTGTTTGGCCCAGTTTGCAGTTTCTGCGGAAGATGAACAGGAATAGGGAGAACCAATGAGAGACTAGTTGGAGGTGTGTGGACGGGCAAATTTAACTCTCATTTCCCACCAGGAAGAGGAATTAACCAAAGGCTCAGCGTGCCGTGCCGGAACCAGATTAGGGCCTGAAGCAATCCTGCGGTGTTGCGGCCAGCTCACAAGAAAACGAGTTGAAGAAAGGAGCTCAGGGGCACTGTAATTCACAAACCTGCAGAGTTATAAATGACAGCTATCGTCCAAAAATATACTGAAGTAAGGCTGCCAAGAGGACTTGAACGCGGGGCAGAATTGCAGGAAACCCATTTCAGGAGGTAGATTGGAATTGCATTTAAAGCATAGGAAAAGAGGCAGAACGTCCACAATGATGCACTTGGCCAAAAAGGGCGTATGCGTTTTTTCCTGAATATATTCAGGAAAAAACGCATACGCCCTTTTTGGCCAACCAAGCAAGCTTGCAAAGGAAATCTGCACTACAATGAAGTCTCACTTCCCCCCGGTCAAAAGGGCCATCTGAAAAAAGTGTAAAATCCAGAAAGGCAGGACAGGCCATGGAGAACTGGGAGCCTTGTTATGCTGATGGGCGGGATGTAAATTGCCAACAGCCACTGGGGAGAAGTGTATGGTGTTTCCTGAAACATCTAAAAAACAAAGCAACAGAGCCTAGGGCACTTCCACTTATGGTCCTATAGCTTACGGAAATTAAAATCAAAAAGGAAAAGCCACCCCAAAGTTTCGGACAGCTCTGTTTACAAGAACCTCGTTTACGGTACAAGTTCAATATCACAGAAAGTGAAAAATGGATAAAGAAGTTGTGGTACTTACGTACAATGCAATATCACTCAGCAATGAAATCTATGTCATCAGGCCCGTAGCAGCATAATGAGTGGATTCAGGTATGATGATTCTAACTGAAATAAGTCACACAGAAAAAGAAACATCATAAGATATCACTAATACACGGAATGTAAACTTGGCTACACAGGAAATGGATTATAAAACAGAAGAGGGTCTCAAATTTAGAAAAATAACTTATGCTTGCTTAAGGGGAAAGGTGAGTTGGGGTGCTGCATAAAACCAGACATTGAAATGAGCACAGATAAAGTTCCTTAAACCAAATATGTAATAGACAAGAGCTACTCCTTGCTCCACGAAATGGACTCATCACCCCATATTAAACGCCTAAGAATGTACCTGACTAGTAAGTATCTTAAAACCTATAGATAGCTATGTCTGTGAAAGAGAATCAAGCGTGTGTACAGGGGCATAAAAGCAGCAGTGATAGGATTGGAGAGGTTCGGTGAGCAAATGAAGACCCTTTGAACTCATATTGCATGGTACCCATTCCACGGGTCTCAACTCTCCAGGTTTAAGGGATTCTTCCTTCAGCTAAAACATGCATGTGGAACCCAGAGTATGATCAACCGTGTGATCGGGAGACGTGTTCAAATATGTCTCAGTTTTCGTCCCCTGGTACTCAGGTGCAACATTCCAGATGCTTTACTAACACTCTCCCGACTTGGAGAGTCAGTGCCTTTAACCTCCTGTTTGGCCCAGTTTGCAATTTCTGCGGAAGATGAACAGGAATAGGGAGAACCAATGAGAGACTAGCTGGAGGTGTCTGGACGGGCAAATTTAACTCTCATTTCCCACCAGGAAGAGGAATTAACCAAAGGCTCAGCGTGCCGTGCCGGAACCAGATTAGGGCCTGAAGCAATCCTGCGGTGTTGCGGCCAGCTCACAAGAAAGCGAGTTGAAGAAAGGAGCTCGGGGCACTGTAATTCACAAACCTGCAGAGTTATAAATGACAGCTATCATCCAAAAATATACTGAAGTAAGGCTGCCAAGAGGACTTGAAAGCGGGGTAGAATTGCAGGAAACCGATTTCAGGAGGTAGATAGGAATTGCATTTAAAGCATAGGAAAAGACGCAGAACGTCCACAATGATGCACTTGGCCAAAAAGTGCGTATGCGTTTTTTCCTGAATATATTCAGGAAAAAACGCATACGCCCTTTTTGGCCAACCAAGCCAGCTTGCAAAGGAAATCTGCACTACAATGAAGTCTCACTTCCCCCCGGTCAAAAGGGCCATCTGAAAAACGTGTAAAATCCAGAAAGGCAGGACAGGCCATGGAGAACTGGGAGCCTTGTTATGCTGATGGGCGGGATGTAAATTGCCAACAGCCACTCGGGAGAAGTGTATGGTGTTTCCTGAAACATCTAAAAAACAAAGCAACAGAGCCTAGGGCACTTCCACTTATGGTCCTATAGCTTAGGGAAATTAAAATCAAAAAGACACAGCCACCCCAAAGTTTGGGACGGCTCTGTTTACAAGAACCTCGTTTACGGTACAAGTTCAATATCGCAGAAAGTGAAAAATGGATAAAGAAGTTGTGGTACTTACGTACAATGCAATATCACTCAGCAATGAAATCTATGTCATCAGGCCCGTAGCAGCATAATGAGTGGATTCAGGTATGATGATTCTAACTGAAATAAGTCACACAGAAAAAGAAACATCATAAGATATCACTAATACACGGAATGTAAACTTGGCTACACAGGAACTGGATTACAAAACAGAAGGGGGTCTCAAATTTAGAAAACCAACTTATGCTTGCTTAAGGGGAAAGGTGAGTTGGGGTGCTGCATAAAACCAGAGATTGAAATGAGCACAGATAAAGTTCCTTAAACCAAATATGGAATAGACAAGAGCTACTCCTTGCTCAACGAAATGGACTCAACACCCCATATTAAACGCCTAAGAATGTACCTGACTAGTAAGTATCTTAAAACCTATGGATTGCTATGTCTGCAAAAGAGAATCAAGCGTGTGTACAGGGGCATAAACGCAGCAGTGATAGGATTGGAGAGGTTCGGTGAGCAAATGAAGACCCTTTGAAGTCATATTGCATGGTACACATTCCAAGGGTCTCAACTCTCCAGGATTAAGGGATTCTTCCTTCAGCTAAAACATGCATGTGGAACCCTGAGTATGATCAACCATGTGATCGTGAGACGTGTTCAAGTATGTCTCAGTTCTCGTACCCTGGTACTCGGGTGCAACATTCCAGACGCTTTACTAACACTCTCCCGACTTGGAGAGTCAGTGCCTTTAACCTCCTGTTTGGCCCAGTTTGCAGTTTCTGCGGAAGATGAACAGGAATAGGGAGAACCAATGAGAGACTAGTTGGAGGTGTGTGGACGGGCAAATTTAACTCTCATTTCCCACCAGGAAGAGGAATTAACCAAAGGCTCAGCGTGCCGTGCCGGAACCAGATTAGGGCCTGAAGCAATCCTGCGGTGTTGCGGCCAGCTCACAAGAAAGCGAGTTGAAGAAAGGAGCTCGGGGCACTGTAATTCACAAACCTGCAGAGTTATAAATGACAGCTACCGTCCAAAAATATACTGAAGTAAGGCTGCCAAGAGGACTTGAAAGCGGGGTAGAATTGCAGGAAACCGATTTCAGGAGGTAGATTGGAATTGCATTTAAAACATAGGAAAAGACGCAGAACGTCCACAATGATGCACTTGGCCAAAAAGTGCGTATGCGTTTTTTCCTGAATATATTCAGGAAAAAACGCATACGCCCTTTTTGGCCAACCAAGCCAGCTTGCAAAGGAAATCTGCACTACAATGAAGTCTCACTTCCCCCCGGTCAAAAGGGCCATCTGAAAAAAGTGTAAAATCCAGAAAGGCAGGACAGGCCATGGAGAACTGGGAGCCTTGTTATGCTGATGGGCGGGATGTAAATTGCCAACAGCCACTCGGGAGAAGTGTATGGTGTTTCCTGAAACATCTAAAAAACAAAGCAACAGAGCCTAGGGCACTTCCACTTATGGTCCTATAGCTTAGGGAAATTAAAATCAAAAAGACACAGCCACCCCAAAGTTTGGGACGGCTCTGTTTACAAGAACCTCGTTTACGGTACAAGTTCAATATCGCAGAAAGTGAAAAATGGATAAAGAAGTTGTGGTACTTACGTACAATGCAATATCACTCAGCAATGAAATCTATGTCATCAGGCCCGTAGCAGCATAATGAGTGGATTCAGGTATGATGATTCTAACTGAAATAAGTCACACAGAAAAAGAAACATCATAAGATATCACTAATACACGGAATGTAAACTTGGCTACACAGGAACTGGATTACAAAACAGAAGGGGGTCTCAAATTTAGAAAACCAACTTATGCTGGCTTAAGGGGAAAGGTGAGTTGGGGTGCTGCATAAAACCAGAGATTGAAATGAGCACAGATAAAGTTCCTTAAACCAAATATGGAATAGACAAGAGCTACTCCTTGCTCAACGAAATGGACTCAACACCCCATATTAAACGCCTAAGAATGTACCTGACTAGTAAGTATCTTAAAACCTATGGATTGCTATGTCTCCAAAAGAGAATCAAGCGTGTGTACAGGGGCATAAACGCAGCAGTGATAGGATTGGAGAGGTTCGGTGAGCAAATGAAGACCCTTTGAAGTCATATTGCATGGTACACATTCCAAGGGTCTCAACTCTCCAGGATTAAGGGATTCTTCCTTCAGCTAAAACATGCATGTGGAACCCTGAGTATGATCAACCATGTGATCGTGAGACGTGTTCAAGTATGTCTCAGTTCTCGTACCCTGGTACTCGGGTGCAACATTCCAGACGCTTTACTAACACTCTCCCGACTTGGAGAGTCAGTGCCTTTAACCTCCTGTTTGGCCCAGTTTGCAGTTTCTGCGGAAGATGAACAGGAATAGGGAGAACCAATGAGAGACTAGTTGGAGGTGTGTGGACGGGCAAATTTAACTCTCATTTCCCACCAGGAAGAGGAATTAACCAAAGGCTCAGCGTGCCGTGCCGGAACCAGATTAGGGCCTGAAGCAATCCTGCGGTGTTGCGGCCAGCTCACAAGAAAGCGAGTTGAAGAAAGGAGCTCGGGGCACTGTAATTCACAAACCTGCAGAGTTATAAATGACAGCTACCGTCCAAAAATATACTGAAGTAAGGCTGCCAAGAGGACTTGAAAGCGGGGTAGAATTGCAGGAAACCGATTTCAGGAGGTAGATTGGAATTGCATTTAAAGCATAGGAAAAGACGCAGAACGTCCACAATGATGCACTTGGCCAAAAAGTGCGTATGCGTTTTTTCCTGAATATATTCAGGAAAAAACGCATACGCACTTTTTGGCCAACCAAGCCAGCTTGCAAAGGAAATCTGCACTACAATGAAGTCTCACTTCCCCCCGGTCAAAAGGGCCATCTGAAAAAAGTGTAAAATCCAGAAAGGCAGGACAGGCCATGGAGAACTGGGAGCCTTGTTATGCTGATGGGCGGGATGTAAATTGCCAACAGCCACTAGGGAGAAGTGTATGGTGTTTCCTGAAACATCTAAAAAACAAAGCAACAGAGCCTAGGGCACTTCCACTTATGGTCCTATAGCTTAGGGAAATTAAAATCAAAAAGACACAGCCACCCCAAAGTTTGGGACGGCTCTGTTTACAAGAACCTCGTTTACGGTACAAGTTCAATATCGCAGAAAGTGAAAAATGGATAAAGAAGTTGTGGTACTTACGTACAATGCAATATCACTCAGCAATGAAATCTATGTCATCAGACCCGTAGCAGCATAATGAGTGGATTCAGGTATGATGATTCTAACTGAAATAAGTCACACAGAAAAAGAAACATCATAAGATATCACTAATACACGGAATGTAAACTTGGCTACACAGGAACTGGATTACAAAACAGAAGGGGGTCTCAAATTTAGAAAACCAACTTATGCTGGCTTAAGGGGAAAGGTGAGTTGGGGTGCTGCATAAAACCAGAGATTGAAATGAGCACAGATAAAGTTCCTTAAACCAAATATGGAATAGACAAGAGCTACTCCTTGCTCAACGAAATGGACTCAACACCCCATATTAAACGCCTAAGAATGTACCTGACTAGTAAGTATCTTAAAACCTATGGATTGCTATGTCTCCAAAAGAGAATCAAGCGTGTGTACAGGGGCATAAACGCAGCAGTGATAGGATTGGAGAGGTTCGGTGAGCAAATGAAGACCCTTTGAAGTCATATTGCATGGTACACATTCCAAGGGTCTCAACTCTCCAGGATTAAGGGATTCTTCCTTCAGCTAAAACATGCATGTGGAACCCTGAGTATGATCAACCATGTGATCGTGAGACGTGTTCAAGTATGTCTCAGTTCTCGTACCCTGGTACTCGGGTGCAACATTCCAGACGCTTTACTAACACTCTCCCGACTTGGAGAGTCAGTGCCTTTAACCTCCTGTTTGGCCCAGTTTGCAGTTTCTGCGGAAGATGAACAGGAATAGGGAGAACCAATGAGAGACTAGTTGGAGGTGTGTGGACGGGCAAATTTAACTCTCATTTCCCACCAGGAAGAGGAATTAACCAAAGGCTCAGCGTGCCGTGCCGGAACCAGATTAGGGCCTGAAGCAATCCTGCAGTGTTGCGGCCAGCTCACAAGAAAGCGAGTTGAAGAAAGGAGCTCGGGGCACTGTAATTCACAAACCTGCAGAGTTATAAATGACAGCTACCGTCCAAAAATATACTGAAGTAAGGCTGCCAAGAGGACTTGAAAGCGGGGTAGAATTGCAGGAAACCGATTTCAGGAGGTAGATTGGAATTGCATTTAAAGCATAGGAAAAGACGCAGAACGTCCACAATGATGCACTTGGCCAAAAAGTGCGTATGCGTTTTTTCCTGAATATATTCAGGAAAAAACGCATACGCCCTTTTTGGCCAACCAAGCCAGCTTGCAAAGGAAATCTGCACTACAATGAAGTCTCACTTCCCCCCGGTCAAAAGGGCCATCTGAAAAAAGTGTAAAATCCAGAAAGGCAGGACAGGCCATGGAGAACTGGGAGCCTTGTTATGCTGATGGGCGGGATGTAAATTGCCAACAGCCACTCGGGAGAAGTGTATGGTGTTTCCTGAAACATCTAAAAAACAAAGCAACAGAGCCTAGGGCACTTCCACTTATGGTCCTATAGCTTAGGGAAATTAAAATCAAAAAGACACAGCCACCCCAAAGTTTGGGACGGCTCTGTTTACAAGAACCTCGTTTACGGTACAAGTTCAATATCGCAGAAAGTGAAAAATGGATAAAGAAGTTGTGGTACTTACGTACAATGCAATATCACTCAGCAATGAAATCTATGTCATCAGACCCGTAGCAGCATAATGAGTGGATTCAGGTATGATGATTCTAACTGAAATAAGTCACACAGAAAAAGAAACATCATAAGATATCACTAATACACGGAATGTAAACTTGGCTACACAGGAACTGGATTACAAAACAGAAGGGGGTCTCAAATTTAGAAAACCAACTTATGCTGGCTTAAGGGGAAAGGTGAGTTGGGGTGCTGCATAAAACCAGAGATTGAAATGAGCACAGATAAAGTTCCTTAAACCAAATATGGAATAGACAAGAGCTACTCCTTGCTCAACGAAATGGACTCAACACCCCATATTAAACGCCTAAGAATGTACCTGACTAGTAAGTATCTTAAAACCTATGGATTGCTATGTCTCCAAAAGAGAATCAAGCGTGTGTACAGGGGCATAAACGCAGCAGTGATAGGATTGGAGAGGTTCGGTGAGCAAATGAAGACCCTTTGAAGTCATATTGCATGGTACACATTCCAAGGGTCTCAACTCTCCAGGATTAAGGGATTCTTCCTTCAGCTAAAACATGCATGTGGAACCCTGAGTATGATCAACCATGTGATCGTGAGACGTGTTCAAGTATGTCTCAGTTCTCGTACCCTGGTACTCGGGTGCAACATTCCAGACGCTTTACTAACACTCTCCCGACTTGGAGAGTCAGTGCCTTTAACCTCCTGTTTGGCCCAGTTTGCAGTTTCTGCGGAAGATGAACAGGAATAGGGAGAACCAATGAGAGACTAGTTGGAGGTGTGTGGACGGGCAAATTTAACTCTCATTTCCCACCAGGAAGAGGAATTAACCAAAGGCTCAGCGTGCCGTGCCGGAACCACATTAGGGCCTGAAGCAATCCTGCGGTGTTGCAGCCAGCTCACAAGAAAGCGAGTTGAAGAAAGGAGCTCGGGGCACTGTAATTCACAAACCTGCAGAGTTATAAATGACAGCTATCGTCCAAAAATATACTGAAGTAAGGCTGCCAAGAGGACTTGAAAGCGGGGTACAATTGCAGGAAACCGATTTCAGGAGGTAGATTGGAATTGCATTTAAAGCATAGGAAAAGAGGCAGAACGTCCACAATGATGCACTTGGCCAAAAAGGGCGTATGCGTTTTTTCCTGAATATATTCAGGAAAAAACGCATACGCCCTTTTTGGCCAACCAATCAAGCTTGCAAAGGAAATCTGCACTACAATGAAGTCTCACTTCCCCCCGGTCAAAAGGGCCATCTGAAAAAAGTGTAAAATCCAGAAAGGCAGGACAGGCCATGGAGAACTGGGAGCCTTGTTATGCTGATGGGCGGGATGTAAATTGCCAACAGCCACTCGGGAGAAGTGTATGGTGTTTCCTGAAACATCTAAAAAACACAGCAACAGAGCCTAGGGCACTTCCACTTATGGTCCTATAGCTTAGGGAAATTAAAATCAAAAAGACACAGCCACCCCAAAGTTTGGGATGGCTCTGTTTACAAGAACCTCGTTTACGGTACAAGTTCAATATCGCAGAAAGTGAAAAATGGATAAAGAAGTTGTGGTACTTACGTACAATGCAATATCACTCAGCAATGAAAACTATGTAATCAGGCCCGTAGCAGCATAATGAGTGGATTCAGGTATGATGATTCTAACTGAAATAAGTCACTCAGAAAAAGAAACATCATAAGATATCACTAATACACGGAATGTAAACTTGGCTACACAGGAACTGGATTACAAAACAGAAGAGGGTCTCAAATTTAGAAAACCAACTTATGCTGGCTTAAGGGGAAAGGTGAGTTGGGGTGCTGCATAAAACCAGAGATTGAAATGAGCACAGATAAAGTTCCTTAAGCCAAATATGGAATAGACAAGAGCTACTCCTTGCTCAACGAAATGGACTCAACACCCCATATTAAACGCCTAAGAATGTACCTGACTAGTAAGTATCTTAAAACCTATGGATTGCTATGTCTCTGAAAGAGAATCAAGCGTGTGTATAGGGGCATAAAAGCAACAGTGATAGGATTGGAGAGGTTCGGTGAGCAAATGAAGACCCTTTGAAGTCATATTGCATGGTACCCATTCCACGGGTCTCAACTCTCCAGGTTTAAGGGATTCTTCCTTCAGCTAAAACATGCATGTGGAACCCAGACTATGATCAACCGTGTGATCGGGAGACGTGTTCAAATATGTCTCAGTTTTCGTCCCCTGGTACTCGGGTGCAACATTCCAGATGCTTTACTAACACTCTCCCGACTTGGAGAGTCAGTGCCTTTAACCTCCTGTTTGGCCCAGTTTGCAATTTCTGCGGAAGATGAACAGGAATAGGGAGAACCAATGAGAGACTAGCTGGAGGTGTCTGGACGGGCAAATTTAACTCTCATTTCCCACCAGGAAGAGGAATTCACCAAAGGCTCAGCGTGCCGTGCCGGAACCAGATTAGGGCCTGAAGCAATCCTGCGGTGTTGCGGCCAGCTCACAAGAAAGCGAGTTGAAGAAAGGAGCTCAGGGGCACTGTAATTCACAAACCTGCAGAGTTATAAATGACAGCTATCGTCCAAAAATATACTGAAGTAAGGCTGCCAAGAGGACTTGAACGCGGGGCAGAATTGCAGGAAACCCATTTCAGGAGGTAGACTGGAATTGCATTTAAAGCATAGGAAAAGAGGCAGAACATCCAAAATGATGCACTTGGCCAAAAAGGGCGTATGCGTTTTTTCCTGAATATATTCAGGAAAAAACGCATACGCCCTTTTTGGCCAACAAAGCCAGCTTGCAAAGGAAATCTGCACTACAATGAAGTCTCACTTCCCCCGGTCAAAAGGGCCATCTGAAAAACGTGTAAAATCCAGAAAGGCAGGACAGGCCATGGAGAACTGGGAGCCTTGTTATGCTGATGGGCGGGATGTAAATTGCCAACAGCCACTTGGGAGAAGTGTATGGTGTTTCCTGAAACATCCAGAAAACAAAGCAACAGAGCCTAGGGCACGTCCACTTATGGTCCTATAGCTTAGGGAAATTAAAATCAAAAAGACACAGCCACCCCAAAGTTTGGGACGGCTCTGTTTACAAGAACCTCGTTTACGGTACAAGTTCAATATCGCAGAAAGTGAAAAATGGATAAAGAAGTTGTGGTACTTACGTACAATGCAATATCACTCAGCAATGAAATCTATGTAATCAGGCCCGTAGCAGCATAATGAGTGGATTCAGGTATGATGATTCTAACTGAAATAAGTCACTCAGAAAAAGAAACATCATAAGATATCACTAATACACGGAATGTAAACTTGGCTACACAGGAACTGGATTACAAAACAGAAGAGGGTCTCAAATTTAGAAAACCAACTTATGCTGGCTTAAGGGGAAGGTGAGTTGGGGTGCTGCATAAAACCAGAGATTGAAATGAGCACAGATAAAGTTCCTTAAACCAAATATGGAATAGACAAGAGCTACTCCTTGCTCAACGAAATGGACTCAACACCCCATATTAAACGCCTAAGAATGTACCTGACTAGTAAGTATCTTAAAACCTATGGATTGCTATGTCTGCAAAAGAGAATCAAGCGTGTGTACAGGGGCATAAACGCAGCAGTGATAGGATTGGAGAGGTTCGGTGAGCAAATGAAGACCCTTTGAAGTCATATTGCATGGTACACATTCCAAGGGTCTCAACTCTCCAGGATTAAGGGATTCTTCCTTCAGCTAAAACATGCATGTGGAACCCTGAGTATGATCAACCATGTGATCGTGAGACGTGTTCAAGTATGTCTCAGTTCTCGTACCCTGGTACTCGGGTGCAACATTCCAGACGCTTTACTAACACTCTCCCGACTTGGAGAGTCAGTGCCTTTAACCTCCTGTTTGGCCCAGTTTGCAGTTTCTGCGGAAGATGAACAGGAATAGGGAGAACCAATGAGAGACTAGTTGGAGGTGTGTGGACGGGCAAATTTAACTCTCATTTCCCACCAGGAAGAGGAATTAACCAAAGGCTCAGCGTGCCGTGCCGGAACCACATTAGGGCCTGAAGCAATCCTGCGGTGTTGCAGCCAGCTCACAAGAAAGCGAGTTGAAGAAAGGAGCTCGGGGCACTGTAATTCACAAACCTGCAGAGTTATAAATGACAGCTATCGTCCAAAAATATACTGAAGTAAGGCTGCCAAGAGGACTTGAAAGCGGGGTACAATTGCAGGAAACCGATTTCAGGAGGTAGATTGGAATTGCATTTAAAGCATAGGAAAAGAGGCAGAACGTCCACAATGATGCACTTGGCCAAAAAGGGCGTATGCGTTTTTTCCTGAATATATTCAGGAAAAAACGCATACGCCCTTTTTGGCCAACCAATCAAGCTTGCAAAGGAAATCTGCACTACAATGAAGTCTCACTTCCCCCCGGTCAAAAGGGCCATCTGAAAAAAGTGTAAAATCCAGAAAGGCAGGACAGGCCATGGAGAACTGGGAGCCTTGTTATGCTGATGGGCGGGATGTAAATTGCCAACAGCCACTCGGGAGAAGTGTATGGTGTTTCCTGAAACATCTAAAAAACACAGCAACAGAGCCTAGGGCACTTCCACTTATGGTCCTATAGCTTAGGGAAATTAAAATCAAAAAGACACAGCCACCCCAAAGTTTGGGATGGCTCTGTTTACAAGAACCTCGTTTACGGTACAAGTTCAATATCGCAGAAAGTGAAAAATGGATAAAGAAGTTGTGGTACTTACGTACAATGCAATATCACTCAGCAATGAAAACTATGTAATCAGGCCCGTAGCAGCATAATGAGTGGATTCAGGTATGATGATTCTAACTGAAATAAGTCACTCAGAAAAAGAAACATCATAAGATATCACTAATACACGGAATGTAAACTTGGCTACACAGGAACTGGATTACAAAACAGAAGAGGGTCTCAAATTTAGAAAACCAACTTATGCTGGCTTAAGGGGAAAGGTGAGTTGGGGTGCTGCATAAAACCAGAGATTGAAATGAGCACAGATAAAGTTCCTTAAGCCAAATATGGAATAGACAAGAGCTACTCCTTGCTCAACGAAATGGACTCAACACCCCATATTAAACGCCTAAGAATGTACCTGACTAGTAAGTATCTTAAAACCTATGGATTGCTATGTCTCTGAAAGAGAATCAAGCGTGTGTATAGGGGCATAAAAGCAACAGTGATAGGATTGGAGAGGTTCGGTGAGCAAATGAAGACCCTTTGAAGTCATATTGCATGGTACCCATTCCACGGGTCTCAACTCTCCAGGTTTAAGGGATTCTTCCTTCAGCTAAAACATGCATGTGGAACCCAGACTATGATCAACCGTGTGATCGGGAGACGTGTTCCAATATGTCTCAGTTTTCGTCCCCTGGTACTCGGGTGCAACATTCCAGATGCTTTACTAACACTCTCCCGACTTGGAGAGTCAGTGCCTTTAACCTCCTGTTTGGCCCAGTTTGCAATTTCTGCGGAAGATGAACAGGAATAGGGAGAACCAATGAGAGACTAGCTGGAGGTGTCTGGACGGGCAAATTTAACTCTCATTTCCCACCAGGAAGAGGAATTCACCAAAGGCTCAGCGTGCCGTGCCGGAACCAGATTAGGGCCTGAAGCAATCCTGCGGTGTTGCGGCCAGCTCACAAGAAAGCGAGTTGAAGAAAGGAGCTCAGGGGCACTGTAATTCACAAACCTGCAGAGTTATAAATGACAGCTATCGTCCAAAAATATACTGAAGTAAGGCTGCCAAGAGGACTTGAACGCGGGGCAGAATTGCAGGAAACCCATTTCAGGAGGTAGACTGGAATTGCATTTAAAGCATAGGAAAAGAGGCAGAACATCCAAAATGATGCACTTGGCAAAAAAGGGCGTATGAGTTTTTTCCTGAATATATTCAGGAAAAAACGCATACGCCCTTTTTGGCCAACAAAGCCAGCTTGCAAAGGAAATCTGCACTACAATGAAGTCTCACTTCCCCCGGTCAAAAGGGCCATCTGAAAAACGTGTAAAATCCAGAAAGGCAGGACAGGCCATGGAGAACTGGGAGCCTTGTTATGCTGATGGGCGGGATGTAAATTGCCAACAGCCACTTGGGAGAAGTGTATGGTGTTTCCTGAAACATCCAGAAAACAAAGCAACAGAGCCTAGGGCACGTCCACTTATGGTCCTATAGCTTAGGGAAATTAAAATCAAAAAGACACAGCCACCCCAAAGTTTGGGACGGCTCTGTTTACAAGAACCTCGTTTACGGTACAAGTTCAATATCGCAGAAAGTGAAAAATGGATAAAGAAGTTGTGGTACTTACGTACAATGCAATATCACTCAGCAATGAAATCTATGTCATCAGGCCCATAGCAGCATAATGAGTGGATTCAGGTATGATGATTCTAACTGAAATAAGTCACACAGAAAAAGAAACATCATAAGATATCACTAATACACGGAATGTAAACTTGGCTACACAGGAACTGGATTACAAAACAGAAGAGGGTCTCAAATTTAGAAAAATAACTTATGCTTGCTTAAGGGGAAAGGTGAGTTGGGGTTCTGCATAAAACCAGACATTGAAATGAGCACAGATAAAGTTCCTTAAACCAAATATGTAATAGACAAGAGCTACTCCTTGCTCAACGAAATGGACTCATCACCCCATATTAAACGCCTAAGAATGTACCTGACTAGTAAGTATCTTAAAACCTATAGATAGCTATGTCTGTGAAAGAGAATCAAGCGTGTGTACAGGGGCATAAACGCAGCAGTGATAGGATTGGAGAGGTTCGGTGAGCAAATGAAGACCCTTTGAAGTCATATTGCATGGTACACATTCCAAGGGTCTCAACTCTCCAGGATTAAGGGATTCTTCCTTCAGCTAAAACATGCATGTGGAACCCTGAGTATGATCAACCATGTGATCGTGAGACGTGTTCAAGTATGTCTCAGTTCTCGTACCCTGGTACTCGGGTGCAACATTCCATATGCTTTACTAACACTCTCCCGACTTGGAGAGTCAGTGCCTTTAACCTCCTGTTTGGCCCAGTTTGCAATTTCTGCGGAAGATGAACAGGAATAGGGAGAACCAATGAGAGACTAGCTGGAGGTGTCTGGACGGGCAAATTTAACTCTCATTTCCCACCAGGAAGAGGAATTCACCAAAGGCTCAGCGTGCCGTGCCGGAACCAGATTAGGGCCTGAAGCAATCCTGCGGTGTTGCGGCCAGCTCACAAGAAAGCGAGTTGAAGAAAGGAGCTCAGGGGCACTGTAATTCACAAACCTGCAGAGTTATAAATGACAGCTATCGTCCAAAAATATACTGAAGTAAGGCTGCCAAGAGGACTTGAACGCGGGGCAGAATTGCAGGAAACCGATTTCAGGAGGTAGACTGGAATTGCATTTAAAGCATAGGAAAAGAGGCAGAACATCCACAATGATGCACTTGGCCAAAAAGGGCGTATGCGTTTTTTCCTGAATATATTCAGGAAAAAACGCATACGCCCTTTTTGGCCAACAAAGCCAGCTTGCAAAGGAAATCTGCACTACAATGAAGTCTCACTTCCCCCGGTCAAAAGGGCCATCTGAAAAAAGTGTAAAATCCAGAAAGGCAGGACAGGCCATGGAGAACTGGGAGCCTTGTTATGCTGATGGGCGGGATGTAAATTGCCAACAGCCACTTGGGAGAGTGTATGGTGTTTCCTGAAACATCCAGAAAACAAAGCAACAGAGCCTAGGGCACGTCCACTTATGGTCCTATAGCTTAGGGAAATTAAAATCAAAAAGACACAGCCACCCCAAAGTTTGGGACGGCTCTGTTTACAAGAACCTCGTTTACGGTACAAGTTCAATATCGCAGAAAGTGAAAAATGGATAAAGAAGTTGTGGTACTTACGTACAATGCAATATCACTCAGCAATGAAATCTATGTCATCAGGCCCGTAGCAGCATAATGAGTGGATTCAGGTATGATGATTCTAACTGAAATAAGTCACACAGAAAAAGAAACATCATAAGATATCACTAATACACGGAATGTAAACTTCGCTACACAGGAACTGGATTACAAAACAGAAGAGGATCTCAAATTTAGAAAAATAACTTATGCTTGCTTAAGGGGAAAGGTGAGTTGGGGTGCTGCATAAAACCAGAGATTGAAATGAGCACAGATAAAGTTCCTTAAACCAAATATGTAATAGACAAGAGCTACTCCTTGCTCAACGAAATGGACTCATCACCCCATATTAAACGCCTAAGAATGTACCTGACTAGTAAGTATCTTAAAACCTATAGATAGCTATGTCTGTGAAAGAGAATCAAGCGTGTGTACAGGGGCATAAACGCAGCAGTGATAGGATTGGAGAGGTTCGGTGAGCAAATGAAGACCCTTTGAAGTCATATTGCATGGTACCCATTCCACGGGTCTCAACTCTCCAGGTTTAAGGGATTCTTCCTTCAGCTAAAACATGCATGTGGAACCCAGAGTATGATCAACCGTGTGATCGGGAGACGTGTTCAAATATGTCTCAGTTTTCGTCCCCTGGTACTCAGGTGCAACATTCCAGATGCTTTACTAACACTCTCCCGACTTGGAGAGTCAGTGCCTTTAACCTCCTGTTTGGCCCAGTTTGCAATTTCTGTGGAAGATGAACAGGAATAGGGAGAACCAATGAGAGACTAGCTGGAGGTGTCTGGACGGGCAAATTTAACTCTCATTTCCCACCAGGAAGAGGAATTCACCAAAGGCTCAGCGTGCCGTGCCGGAACCACATTAGGGCCTGAAGCAATCCTGCGGTGTTGCGGCCAGCTCACAAGAAAGCGAGTTGAAGAAAGGAGCTCAGGGGCACTGTAATTCACAAACCTGCAGAGTTATAAATGACAGCTATCGTCCAAAAATATACTGAAGTAAGGCTGCCAAGAGGACTTGAACACGGGGCAGAATTGCAGGAAACCCATTTCAGGAGGTAGACTGGAATTGCATTTAAAGCATAGGAAAAGAGGCAGAACATCCACAATGATGCACTTGGCCAAAAAGGGCATATGCGTTTTTTCCTGAATATATTCAGGAAAAAACGCATACGCCCTTTTTGGCCAACCAAGCCAGCTTGCAAAGGAAATCTGCACTACAATGAAGTCTCACTTCCCCCGGTCAAAAGGGCCATCTGAAAAAAGTGTAAAATCCAGAAAGGCAGGACAGGCCATGGAGAACTGGGAGCCTTGTTATGCTGATGGGCGGGATGTAAATTGCCAACAGCCACTTGGGAGAAGTGTATGGTGTTTCCTGAAACATCTAAAAAACAAAGCAACAGAGCCTAGGGCACGTCCACTTATGGTCCTATAGCTTAGGGAAATTAAAATCAAAAAGACACAGCCACCCCAAAGTTTGGGACGGCTCTGTTTACAAGAACCTCGTTTACGGTACAAGTTCAATATCGCAGAAAGTGAAAAATGGATAAAGAAGTTGTGGTACTTACGTACAATGCAATATCACTCAGCAATGAAATCTATGTCATCAGGCCCGTAGCAGCATAATGAGTGGATTCAGGTATGATGATTCTAACTGAAATAAGTCACACAGAAAAAGAAACATCATAAGATATCACTAATACACGGAATGTAAACTTGGCTACACAGGAACTGGATTACAAAACAGAAGAGGGTCTCAAATTTAGAAAAATAACTTATGCTTGCTTAAGGGGAAAGGTGAGTTGGGGTGCTGCATAAAACCAGACATTGAAATGAGCACAGATAAAGTTCCTTAAACCAAATATGTAATAGACAAGAGCTACTCCTTGCTCAATGAAATGGACTCATCACCCCATATTAAACACCTAAGAATGTACCTGACTAGTAAGTATCTTAAAACCTATAGATAGCTATGTCTGTGAAAGAGAATCAAGCGTGTGTACAGGGGCATAAAAGCAGCAGTGATAGGATTGGAGAGGTTCGGTGAGCAAATGAAGACCCTTTGAAGTCATATTGCATGGTACCCATTCCACGGGTCTCAACTCTCCAGGTTTAAGGGATTCTTCCTTCAGCTAAAACATGCATGTGGAACCCTGAGTTTGATCAACCATGTGATCGTGAGACGTGTTCAAGTATGTCTCAGTTCTCGTACCCTGGTACTCGGGTGCAACATTCCAGACGCTTTACTAACACTCTCCCGACTTGGAGAGTCAGTGCCTTTAGCCTCCTGTTTGGCCCAGTTTGCAGTTTCTGCGGAAGATGAACAGGAATAGGGAGAACCAATGAGAGACTAGTTGGAGGTGTGTGGACGGGCAAATTTAACTCTCATTTCCCACCAGGAAGAGGAATTAACCAAAGGCTCAGCGTGCCGTGCCGGAACCAGATTAGGGCCTGAAGCAATCCTGCGGTGTTGCGGCCAGCTCACAAGAAAGCGAGTTGAAGAAAGGAGCTCGGGGCACTGTAATTCACAAACCTGCTGAGTTATAAATAACAGCTATCGTCCAAAAATATACTGAAGTAAGGCTGCCAAGAGGACTTGAAAGCGGGGTAGAATTGCAGGAAACCGATTTCAGGAGGTAGATTGGAATTGCATTTAAAGCATAGGAAAAGACGCAGAACGTCCACAATGATGCACTTGGCCAAAAAGTGCGTATGCGTTTTTTCCTGAATATATTCAGGAAAAAACGCATACGCCCTTTTTGGCCAACCAAGCAAGCTTGCAAAGGAAATCTGCACTACAATGAAGTCTCACTTCCCCCCGGTCAAAAGGGCCATCTGAAAAAAGTGTAAAATCCAGAAAGGCAGGACAGGCCATGGAGAACTGGGAGCCTTGTTATGCTGATGGGCGGGATGTAAATTGCCAACAGCCACTTGGGAGAAGTGTATGGTGTTTCCTGAAACATCTAAAAAACAAAGCAACAGAGCCTAGGGCACTTCCACTTATGATCCTATAGCTTAGGGAAATTAAAATCAAAAAGACACAGCCACCCCAAAGTTTGGGACGGCTCTGTTTACAAGAACCTCGTTTACGGTACAAGTTCAATACCGCAGAAAGTGAAAAATGGATAAAGAAGTTGTGGTACTTACGTACAATGCAATATCACTCAGCAATGAAATCTATGTCATCAGGCCCGTAGCAGCATAATGAGTGGATTCAGGTATGATGATTCTAACTGAAATAAGTCACTCAGAAAAAGAAACATCATAAGATATCACTAATACACGGAATGTAAACTTGGCTACACAGGAACTGGATTACAAAACAGAAGAGGGTCTCAAATTTAGAAAACCAACTTATGCTGGCTGAAGGGGAAAGGTGAGTTGGGGTGCTGCATAAAACCAGAGATTGAAATGAGCACAGATAAAGTTCCTTAAGCCAAATATGGAATAGACAAGAGCTACTCCTTGCTCAACGAAATGGACTCAACACCCCATATTAAACGCCTAAGAATGTACCTGACTAGTAAGTATCTTAAAACCTATGGATTGCTATGTCTCTGAAAGAGAATCAAGCGTGTGTATAGGGGCATAAAAGCAACAGTGATAGGATTGGAGAGGTTCGGTGAGCAAATGAAGACCCTTTGAAGTCATATTGCATGGTACCCATTCCACGGGTCTCAACTCTCCAGGTTTAAGGGATTCTTCCTTCAGCTAAAACATGCATGTGGAACCCAGACTATGATCAACCGTGTGATCGGGAGACGTGTTCAAATATGTCTCAGTTTTCGTCCCCTGGTACTCGGGTGCAACATTCCAGATGCTTTACTAACACTCTCCCGACTTGGAGAGTCAGTGCCTTTAACCTCCTGTTTGGCCCAGTTTGCAATTTCTGCGGAAGATGAACAGGAATAGGGAGAACCAATGAGAGACTAGCTGGAGGTGTCTGGACGGGCAAATTTAACTCTCATTTCCCACCAGGAAGAGGAATTCACCAAAGGCTCAGCGTGCCGTGCCGGAACCAGATTAGGGCCTGAAGCAATCCTGCGGTGTTGCGGCCAGCTCACAAGAAAGCGAGTTGAAGAAAGGAGCTCAGGGGCACTGTAATTCACAAACCTGCAGAGTTATAAATGACAGCTATCGTCCAAAAATATACTGAAGTAAGGCTGCCAAGAGGACTTGAACGCGGGGCAGAATTGCAGGAAACCCATTTCAGGAGGTAGACTGGAATTGCATTTAAAGCATAGGAAAAGAGGCAGAACATCCAAAATGATGCACTTGGCCAAAAAGGGCGTATGCGTTTTTTCCTGAATATATTCAGGAAAAAACGCATACGCCCTTTTTGGCCAACAAAGCCAGCTTGCAAAGGAAATCTGCACTACAATGAAGTCTCACTTCCCCCGGTCAAAAGGGCCATCTGAAAAACGTGTAAAATCCAGAAAGGCAGGACAGGCCATGGAGAACTGGGAGCCTTGTTATGCTGATGGGCGGGATGTAAATTGCCAACAGCCACTTGGGAGAAGTGTATGGTGTTTCCTGAAACATCCAGAAAACAAAGCAACAGAGCCTAGGGCACGTCCACTTATGGTCCTATAGCTTAGGGAAATTAAAATCAAAAAGACACAGCCACCCCAAAGTTTGGGACGGCTCTGTTTACAAGAACCTCGTTTACGGTACAAGTTCAATATCGCAGAAAGTGAAAAATGGATAAAGAAGTTGTGGTACTTACGTACAATGCAATATCACTCAGCAATGAAATCTATGTCATCAGGCCCGTAGCAGCATAATGAGTGGATTCAGGTATGATGATTCTAACTGAAATAAGTCACACAGAAAAAGAAACATCATAAGATATCACTAATACACGGAATGTAAACTTGGCTACACAGGAACTGGATTACAAAACAGAAGAGGGTCTCAAATTTAGAAAAATAACTTATGCTTGCTTAAGGGGAAAGGTGAGTTGGGGTGCTGCATAAAACCAGACATTGAAATGAGCACAGATAAAGTTCCTTAAACCAAATATGTAATAGACAAGAGCTACTCCTTGCTCAACGAAATGGACTCATCACCCCATATTAAACGCCTAAGAATGTACCTGACTAGTAAGTATCTGAAAACCTATAGATAGCTATGTCTGTGAAAGAGAATCAAGCGTGTGTACAGGGGCATAAAAGCAGCAGTGATAGGATTGGAGAGGTTCGGTGAGCAAATGAAGACCCTTTGAAGTCATATTGCATGGTACCCATTCCACGGGTCTCAACTCTCCAGGTTTAAGGGATTCTTCCTTCAGCTAAAACATGCATGTGGAACCCAGAGTATGATCATCCGTGTGATCGGGAGACGTGTTCAAATATGTCTCAGTTTTCGTCCCCTGGTACTCAGGTGCAACATTCCAGATGCTTTACTAACACTCTCCCGACTTGGAGAGTCAGTGCCTTTAACCTCCTGTTTGGCCCAGTTTGCAATTTCTGTGGAAGATGAACAGGAATAGGGAGAACCAATGAGAGACTAGCTGGAGGTGTCTGGACGGGCAAATTTAACTCTCATTTCCCACCAGGAAGAGGAATTCACCAAAGGCTCAGCGTGCCGTGCCGGAACCACATTAGGGCCTGAAGCAATCCTGCGGTGTTGCGCCAGCTCACAAGAAAGCGAGTTGAAGAAAGGAGCTCAGGAGCACTGTAATTCACAAACCTGCAGAGTTATAAATGACAGCTATCGTCCAAAAATATACTGAAGTAAGGCTGCCAAGAGGACTTGAACACGGGGCAGAATTGCAGGAAACCCATTTCAGGAGGTAGACTGGAATTGCATTTAAAGCATAGGAAAAGAGGCAGAACATCCACAATGATGCACTTGGCCAAAAAGGGCATATGCGTTTTTTCCTGAATATATTCAGGAAAAAACGCATACGCCCTTTTTGGCCAACCAAGCCAGCTTGCAAAGGAAATCTGCACTACAATGAAGTCTCACTTCCCCCGGTCAAAAGGGCCATCTGAAAAAAGTGTAAAATCCAGAAAGGCAGGACAGGCCATGGAGAACTGGGAGCCTTGTTATGCTGATGGGCGGGATGTAAATTGCCAACAGCCACTTGGGAGAAGTGTATGGTGTTTCCTGAAACATCCAGAAAACAAAGCAACAGAGCCTAGGGCACGTCCACTTATGGTCCTATAGCTTAGGGAAATTAAAATCAAAAAGACACAGCCACCCCAAAGTTTGGGACGGCTCTGTTTACAAGAACCTCGTTTACGGTACAAGTTCAATATCGCAGAAAGTGAAAAATGGATAAAGAAGTTGTGGTACTTACGTACAATGCAATATCACTCAGCAATGAAATCTATGTCATCAGGCCCGTAGCAGCATAATGAGTGGATTCAGGTATGATGATTCTAACTGAAATAAGTCACACAGAAAAAGAAACATCATAAGATATCACTAATACACGGAATGTAAACTTGGCTACACAGGAACTGGATTACAAAACAGAAGAGGGTCTCAAATTTAGAAAAATAACTTATGCTTGCTTAAGGGGAAAGGTGAGTTGGGGTGCTGCATAAAACCAGACATTGAAATGAGCACAGATAAAGTTCCTTAAACCAAATATGTAATAGACAAGAGCTACTCCTTGCTCAACGAAATGGACTCATCACCCCATATTAAACACCTAAGAATGTACCTGACTAGTAAGTATCTTAAAACCTATAGATAGCTATGTCTGTGAAAGAGAATCAAGCGTGTGTACAGGGGCATAAAAGCAGCAGTGATAGGATTGGAGAGGTTCGGTGAGCAAATGAAGACCCTTTGAAGTCATATTGCATGGTACCCATTCCACGGGTCTCAACTCTCCAGGTTTAAGGGATTCTTCCTTCAGCTAAAACATGCATGTGGAACCCTGAGTATGATCAACCATGTGATCGTGAGACGTGTTCAAGTATGTCTCAGTTCTCGTACCCTGGTACTCGGGTGCAACATTCCAGACGCTTTACTAACACTCTCCCGACTTGGAGAGTCAGTGCCTTTAGCCTCCTGTTTGGCCCAGTTTGCAGTTTCTGCGGAAGATGAACAGGAATAGGGAGAACCAATGAGAGACTAGTTGGAGGTGTGTGGACGGGCAAATTTAACTCTCATTTCCCACCAGGAAGAGGAATTAACCAAAGGCTCAGCGTGCCGTGCCGGAACCAGATTAGGGCCTGAAGCAATCCTGCGGTGTTGCGGCCAGCTCACAAGAAAGCGAGTTGAAGAAAGGAGCTCGGGGCACTGTAATTCACAAACCTGCTGAGGTATAAATAACAGCTATCGTCCAAAAATATACTGAAGTAAGGCTGCCAAGAGGACTTGAAAGCGGGGTAGAATTGCAGGAAACCGATTTCAGGAGGTAGATTGCAATTGCATTTAAAGCATAGGAAAAGACGCAGAACGTCCACAATGATGCACTTGGCCAAAAAGTGCGTATGCGTTTTTTCCTGAATATATTCAGGAAAAAACGCATACGCCCTTTTTGGCCAACCAAGCAAGCTTGCAAAGGAAATCTGCACTACAATGAAGTCTCACTTCCCCCCGGTCAAAAGGGCCATCTGAAAAAAGTGTAAAATCCAGAAAGGCAGGACAGGCCATGGAGAACTGGGAGCCTTGTTATGCTGATGGGTGGGATGTAAATTGCCAACAGCCACTTGGGAGAAGTGTATGGTGTTTCCTGAAACATCTAAAAAACAAAGCAACAGAGCCTAGGGCACTTCCACTTATGGTCCTATAGCTTAGGGAAATTAAAATCAAAAAGACACAGCCACCCCAAAGTTTGGGACGGCTCTGTTTACAAGAACCTCGTTTACGGTACAAGTTCAATATCGCAGAAAGTGAAAAATGGATAAAGAAGTTGTGGTACTTACGTACAATGCAATATCACTCAGCAATGAAATCTATGTCATCAGGCCCGTAGCAGCATAATGAGTGGATTCAGGTATGATGATTCTAACTGAAAGAAGTCACTCAGAAAAAGAAACATCATAAGATATCACTAATACACGGAATGTAAACTTGGCTACACAGGAACTGGATTACAAAACAGAAGGGGTTCTCAAATTTAGAAAACCAACTTATGCTGGCTTAACGGGAAAGGTGAGTTGGGGTGCTGCATAAAACGAGAGATTGAAATGAGCACAGATAAAGTTCCTTAAGCCAAATATGGAATAGACAAGAGCTACTCCTTGCTCAACGAAATGGACTCAACACCCCATATTAAACGCCTAAGAATGTACCTGACTAGTAAGTATCTTAAAACCTATGGATTGCTATGTCTCTGAAAGAGAATCAAGCGTGTGTACAGGGGCATAAACGCAGCAGTGATAGGATTGGAGAGGTTCAGTGAGCAAATGAAGACCCTTTGAAGTCATATTGCATGGTACCCATTCCACGGGTCTCAATTCTCCAGGTTTAAGGGATTCTTCCTTCAGCTAAAACATGCATGTGGAACCCAGAGTATGATCAACCGTGTGATCGGGAGACGTGTTCCAATATGTCTCAGTTTTCGTCCCCTGGTACTCGGGTGCAACATTCCAGACGCTTTACTAACACTCTCCCGACTTGGAGAGTCAGTGCCTTTAACCTCCTGTTTGGCCAGTTTGCAATTTCTGCGGAATATTTCCAGGAATAGGGAGAACCAATGAGAGACTAGCTGGAGGTGTCTGGACGGGCAAATTTAACTCTCATTTCCCACCAGGAAGAGGAATTCACCAAAGGCTCAGCGTGCCGTGCCGGAACCAGATTAGGGCCTGAAGCAATCCTGCGGTGTTGCGGCCAGCTCACAAGAAAGCGAGTTGAAGAAAGGAGCTCAGGGGCACTGTAATTCACAAACCTGCAGAGTTATAAATGACAGCTATCGTCCAAAAATATACTGAAGTAAGGCTGCCAAGAGGACTTGAACGCGGGGCAGAATTGCAGGAAACCCATTTCAGGAGGTAGACTGGAATTGCATTGAAAGCATAGGAAAAGAGGCAGAACATCCACAATGATGCACTTGGCCAAAAAGGGCGTATGCGTTTTTTCCTGAATATATTCAGGAAAAAACGCATACGCCCTTTTTGGCCAACAAAGCCAGCTTGCAAAGGAAATCTGCACTACAATGAAGTCTCACTTCCCCCGTTCAAAAGGGCCATCTGAAAAAAGTGTAAAATCCAGAAAGGCAGGACAGGCCATGGAGAACTGGGAGCCTTGTTATGCTGATGGGCGGGATGTAAATTGCCAACAGCCACTTGGGAGAAGTGTATGGTGTTTCCTGAAACATCCAGAAAACAAAGCAACAGAGCCTAGGGCACGTCCACTTATAGTCCTATAGCTTAGGGAAATTAAAATCAAAAAGACACAGCCACCCCAAAGTTTGGGACGGCTCTGTTTACAAGAACCTCGTTTACGGTACAAGTTCAATATCGCAGAAAGTGAAAAATGGATAAAGAAGTTGTGGTACTTACGTACAATGCAATATCACTCAGCAATGAAATCTATGTCATCAGGCCCGTAGCAGCATAATGAGTGGATTCAGGTATGATGATTCTAACTGAAATAAGTCACACAGAAAAAGAAACATCATAAGATATCACTAATACACGGAATGTAAACTTGGCTACACAGGAACTGGATTACAAAACAGAAGAGGGTCTCAAATTTAGAAAAATAACTTATGCTTGCTTAAGGGGAAAGGTGAGTTGGGGTGCTGCATAAAACCAGACATTGAAATGAGCACAGATAAAGTTCCTTAAACCAAATATGTAATAGACAAGAGCTACTCCTTGCTCAATGAAATGGACTCATCACCCCATATTAAACACCTAAGAATGTACCTGACTAGTAAGTATCTTAAAACCTATAGATAGCTATGTCTGTGAAAGAGAATCAAGCGTGTGTACAGGGGCATAAAAGCAGCAGTGATAGGATTGGAGAGGTTCGGTGAGCAAATGAAGACCCTTTGAAGTCATATTGCATGGTACCCATTCCACGGGTCTCAACTCTCCAGGTTTAAGGGATTCTTCCTTCAGCTAAAACATGCATGTGGAACCCTGAGTTTGATCAACCATGTGATCGTGAGACGTGTTCAAGTATGTCTCAGTTCTCGTACCCTGGTACTCGGGTGCAACATTCCAGACGCTTTACTAACACTCTCCCGACTTGGAGAGTCAGTGCCTTTAGCCTCCTGTTTGGCCCAGTTTGCAGTTTCTGCGGAAGATGAACAGGAATAGGGAGAACCAATGAGAGACTAGTTGGAGGTGTGTGGACGGGCAAATTTAACTCTCATTTCCCACCAGGAAGAGGAATTAACCAAAGGCTCAGCGTGCCGTGCCGGAACCAGATTAGGGCCTGAAGCAATCCTGCGGTGTTGCGGCCAGCTCACAAGAAAGCGAGTTGAAGAAAGGAGCTCGGGGCACTGTAATTCACAAACCTTCTGAGTTATAAATAACAGCTATCGTCCAAAAATATACTGAAGTAAGGCTGCCAAGAGGACTTGAAAGCGGGGTAGAATTGCAGGAAACCGATTTCAGGAGGTAGATTGGAATTGCATTTAAAGCATAGGAAAAGACGCAGAACGTCCACAATGATGCACTTGGCCAAAAAGTGCGTATGCGTTTTTTCCTGAATATATTCAGGAAAAAACGCATACGCCCTTTTTGGCCAACCAAGCAAGCTTGCAAAGGAAATCTGCACTACAATGAAGTCTCACTTCCCCCCGGTCAAAAGGGCCATCTGAAAAAAGTGTAAAATCCAGAAAGGCAGGACAGGCCATGGAGAACTGGGAGCCTTGTTATGCTGATGGGCGGGATGTAAATTGCCAACAGCCACTTGGGAGAAGTGTATGGTGTTTCCTGAAACATCTAAAAAACAAAGCAACAGAGCCTAGGGCACTTCCACTTATGGTCCTATAGCTTAGGGAAATTAAAATCAAAAAGACACAGCCACCCCAAAGTTTGGGACGGCTCTGTTTACAAGAACCTCGTTTACGGTACAAGTTCAATACCGCAGAAAGTGAAAAATGGATAAAGAAGTTGTGGTACTTACGTACAATGCAATATCACTCAGCAATGAAATCTATGTCATCAGGCCCGTAGCAGCATAATGAGTGGATTCAGGTATGATGATTCTAACTGAAATAAGTCACTCAGAAAAAGAAACATCATAAGATATCACTAATACACGGAATGTAAACTTGGCTACACAGGAACTGGATTACAAAACAGAAGGGGGTCTCAAATTTAGAAAACCAACTTATGCTGGCTTAACGGGAAAGGTGAGTTGGGGTGCTGCATAAAACGAGAGATTGAAATGAGCACAGATAAAGTTCCTTAAGCCAAATATGGAATAGACAAGAGCTACTCCTTGCTCAACGAAATGGACTCAACACCCCATATTAAACGCCTAAGAATGTACCTGACTAGTAAGTATCTTAAAACCTATGGATTGCTATGTCTCTGAAAGAGAATCAAGCGTGTGTACAGGGGCATAAACGCAGCAGTGATAGGATTGGAGAGGTTCAGTGAGCAAATGAAGACCCTTTGAAGTCATATTGCATGGTACCCATTCCACGGGTCTCAATTCTCCAGGTTTAAGGGATTCTTCCTTCAGCTAAAACATGCATGTGGAACCCAGAGTATGATCAACCGTGTGATCGGGAGACGTGTTCCAATATGTCTCAGTTTTCGTCCCCTGGTACTCGGGTGCAACATTCCAGACGCTTTACTAACACTCTCCCGACTTGGAGAGTCAGTGCCTTTAACCTCCTGTTTGGCCAGTTTGCAATTTCTGCGGAATATTTCCAGGAATAGGGAGAACCAATGAGAGACTAGCTGGAGGTGTCTGGACGGGCAAATTTAACTCTCATTTCCCACCAGGAAGAGGAATTCACCAAAGGCTCAGCGTGCCGTGCCGGAACCAGATTAGGGCCTGAAGCAATCCTGCGGTGTTGCGGCCAGCTCACAAGAAAGCGAGTTGAAGAAAGGAGCTCAGGGGCACTGTAATTCACAAACCTGCAGAGTTATAAATGACAGCTATCGTCCAAAAATATACTGAAGTAAGGCTGCCAAGAGGACTTGAACGCGGGGCAGAATTGCAGGAAACCCATTTCAGGAGGTAGACTGGAATTGCATTGAAAGCATAGGAAAAGAGGCAGAACATCCACAATGATGCACTTGGCCAAAAAGGGCGTATGCGTTTTTTCCTGAATATATTCAGGAAAAAACGCATACGCCCTTTTTGGCCAACAAAGCCAGCTTGCAAAGGAAATCTGCACTACAATGAAGTCTCACTTCCCCCGTTCAAAAGGGCCATCTGAAAAAAGTGTAAAATCCAGAAAGGCAGGACAGGCCATGGAGAACTGGGAGCCTTGTTATGCTGATGGGCGGGATGTAAATTGCCAACAGCCACTTGGGAGAAGTGTATGGTGTTTCCTGAAACATCCAGAAAACAAAGCAACAGAGCCTAGGGCACGTCCACTTATGGTCCTATAGCTTAGGGAAATTAAAATCAAAAAGACACAGCCACCCCAAAGTTTGGGACGGCTCTGTTTACAAGAACCTCGTTTACGGTACAAGTTCAATATCGCAGAAAGTGAAAAATGGATAAAGAAGTTGTGGTACTTACGTACAATGCAATATCACTCAGCAATGAAATCTATGTCATCAGGCCCGTAGCAGCATAATGAGTGGATTCAGGTATGATGATTCTAACTGAAATAAGTCACACAGAAAAAGAAACATCATAAGATATCACTAATACACGGAATGTAAACTTGGCTACACAGGAACTGGATTACAAAACAGAAGAGGGTCTCAAATTTAGAAAAATAACTTATGCTTGCTTAAGGGGAAAGGTGAGTTGGGGTGCTGCATAAAACCAGACATTGAAATGAGCACAGATAAAGTTCCTTAAACCAAATATGTAATAGACAAGAGCTACTCCTTGCTCAACGAAATGGACTCAACACCCCATATTAAACGCCTAAGAATGTACCTGACTAGTAAGTATCTTAAAACCTATAGATAGCTATGTCTGTGAAAGAGAATCAAGCGTGTGTTCAGGGGCATAAAAGCAGCAGTGATAGGATTGGAGAGGTTCGGTGAGCAAATGAAGACCCTTTGAAGTCATATTGCATGGTACCCATTCCACGGGTCTCAACTCTCCAGGTTTAAGGGATTCTTCCTTCAGCTAAAACATGCATGTGGAACCCAGAGTATGATCAACCGTGTGATCGGGAGACGTGTTCAAATATGTCTCAGTTTTCGTCCCCTGGTACTCAGGTGCAACATTCCAGATGCTTTACTAACACTCTCCCGACTTGGAGAGTCAGTGCCTTTAACCTCCTGTTTGGCCCAGTTTGCAATTTCTGTGGAAGATGAACAGGAATAGGGAGAACCAATGAGAGAGTAGCTCTAGGTGTCTGGACGGGCAAATTTAACTCTCATTTCCCACCAGGAAGAGGAATTCACCAAAGGCTCAGCGTGCCGTGCCGGAACCACATTAGGGCCTGAAGCAATCCTGCGGTGTTGCGCCAGCTCACAAGAAAGCGAGTTGAAGAAAGGAGCTCAGGGGCACTGTAATTCACAAACCTGCAGAGTTATAAATGACAGCTATCGTCCAAAAATATACTGAAGTAAGGCTGCCAAGAGGACTTGAACACGGGGCAGAATTGCAGGAAACCCATTTCAGGAGGTAGACAGGAATTGCATTTAAAGCATAGGAAAAGAGGCAGAACATCCACAATGATGCACTTGGCCAAAAAGGGCATATGCCTTTTTTTGCTGAATATATTCAGGAAAAAACGCATACGCCCTTTTTGGCCAACCAAGCCAGCTTGAAAAGGAAATCTGCACTACAATGAAGTCTCACTTCCCCCGGTCAAAAGGGCCATCTGAAAAAAGTGTAAAATCCAGAAAGGCAGGACAGGCCATGGAGAACTGGGAGCCTTGTTATGCTGATGGGCGGGATGTAAATTGCCAACAGCCACTTGGGAGAAGTGTATGGTGTTTCCTGAAACATCTAAAAAACAAAGCAACAGAGCCTAGGGCACTTCCACTTATGGTCCTATAGCTTAGGGAAATTAAAATCAAAAAGACACAGCCACCCCAAAGTTTGGGACGGCTCTGTTTACAAGAACCTCGTTTACGGTACAAGTTCAATATCGCAGAAAGTGAAAAATGGATAAAGAAGTTGTGGTACTTACGTACAATGCAATATCACTCAGCAATGAAATCTATGTCATCAGGCCCATAGCAGCATAATGAGTGGATTCAGGTATGATGATTCTAACTGAAATAAGTCACACAGAAAAAGAAACATCATAAGATATCACTAATACACGGAATGTAAACTTGGCTACACAGGAACTGGATTACAAAACAGAAGAGGGTCTCAAATTTAGAAAACCAACTTATGCTGGCTTAAGGGGAAAGGTGAGTTGGGGTGCTGCATAAAACCAGAGATTGAAATGAGCACAGATAAAGTTCCTTAAACCAAATATGGAATAGACAAGAGCTACTCCTTGCTCAACGAAATGGACTCAACACCCCATATTAAACGCCTAAGGATGTACCTGACTAGTAAGTATCTTAAAACCTATGGATTGCTATGTCTCCAAAAGAGAATCAAGCGTGTGTACAGGGGCATAAACGCAGCAGTGATAGGATTGGAGAGGTTCGGTGAGCAAATGAAGACCCTTTGAAGTCATATTGCATGGTACCCATTCCACGGGTCTCAACTCTCCAGGTTTAAGGGATTCTTCCTTCAGCTAAAACATGCATGTGGAACCCAGAGTATGATCAACCGTGTGATCGGGAGACGTGTTCAAATATGTCTCAGTTTTCGTCCCCTGGTACTCAGGTGCAACATTCCAGATGCTTTACTAACACTCTCCCAACTTGGAGAGTCAGTGCCTTTAGCCTCCTGTTTGGCCCAGTTTGCAGTTTCTGCGGAAGATGAACAGGAATAGGGAGAACCAATAAGAGACTAGTTGGAGGTGTGTGGACGGGCAAATTTAACTCTCATTTCCCACCAGGAAGAGGAATTAACCAAAGGCTCAGCGTGCCGTGCCGGAACCAGATTAGGGCCTGAAGCAATCCTGCGGTGTTGCGGCCAGCTCACAAGAAAGCGAGTTGAAGAAAGGAGCTCGGGGCACTGTAATTCACAAACCTGCTGAGTTATAAATAACAGCTATCGTCCAAAAATATACTGAAGTAAGGCTGCCAAGAGGACTTGAAAGCGGGGTAGAATTGCAGGAAACCGATTTCAGGAGGTAGATTGGAATTGCATTTAAAGCATAGGAAAAGACGCAGAACGTCCACAATGATGCACTTGGCCAAAAAGTGCGTATGCGTTTTTTCCTGAATATATTCAGGAAAAAACGCATACGCCCTTTTTGGCCAACCAAGCAAGCTTGCAAAGGAAATCTGCACTACAATGAAGTCTCACTTCCCCCCGGTCAAAAGGGCCATCTGAGAAAAGTGTAAAATCCAGAAAGGCAGGACAGGCCATGGAGAACTGGGAGCCTTGTTATGCTGATGGGTGGGATGTAAATTGCCAACAGCCACTTGGGAGAAGTGTATGGTGTTTCCTGAAACATCTAAAAAACAAAGCAACAGAGCCTAGGGCACTTCCACTTATGGTCCTATAGCTTAGGGAAATTAAAATCAAAAAGACACAGCCACCCCAAAGTTTGGGACGGCTCTGTTTACAAGAACCTCGTTTACGGTACAAGTTCAATATCGCAGAAAGTGAAAAATGGATAAAGAAGTTGTGGTACTTACGTACAATGCAATATCACTCAGCAATGAAATCTATGTCATCAGGCCCGTAGCAGCATAATGAGTGGATTCAGGTATGATGATTCTAACTGAAATAAGTCACTCAGAAAAAGAAACATCATAAGATATCACTAATACACGGAATGTAAACTTGGCTACACAGGAACTGGATTACAAAACAGAAGGGGGTCTCAAATTTAGAAAACCAACTTATGCTGGCTTAACGGGAAAGGTGAGTTGGGGTGCTGCATAAAACGAGAGATTGAAATGAGCACAGATAAAGTTCCTTAAGCCAAATATGGAATAGACAAGAGCTACTCCTTGCTCAACGAAATGGACTCAACACCCCATATTAAACGCCTAAGAATGTACCTGACTAGTAAGTATCTTAAAACCTATGGATTGCTATGTCTCTGAAAGAGAATCAAGTGTGTGTACAGGGGCATAAACGCAGCAGTGATAGGATTGGAGAGGTTCAGTGAGCAAATGAAGACCCTTTGAAGTCATATTGCATGGTACCCATTCCACGGGTCTCAATTCTCCAGGTTTAAGGGATTCTTCCTTCAGCTAAAACATGCATGTGGAACCCAGAGTATGATCAACCGTGTGATCGGGAGACGTGTTCCAATATGTCTCAGTTTTCGTCCCCTGGTACTCGGGTGCAACATTCCAGACGCTTTACTAACACTCTCCCGACTTGGAGAGTCAGTGCCTTTAACCTCCTGTTTGGCCAGTTTGCAATTTCTGCGGAATATTTCCAGGAATAGGGAGAACCAATGAGAGACTAGCTGGAGGTGTCTGGACGGGCAAATTTAACTCTCATTTCCCACCAGGAAGAGGAATTCACCAAAGGCTCAGCGTGCCGTGCCAGAACTAGATTAGGGCCTGAAGCAATCCTGCGGTGTTGCGGCCAGCTCACAAGAAAGCGAGTTGAAGAAAGGAGCTCAGGGGCACTGTAATTCACAAACCTGCAGAGTTATAAATGACAGCTATCGTCCAAAAATATACTGAAGTAAGGCTGCCAAGAGGACTTGAAAGCGGGGCAGAATTGCAGGAAACTGATTTCAGGAGGTAGACTGGAATTGCATTGAAAGCATAGGAAAAGACGCAGAACGTCCACAATGATGCACTTGCCCAAAAAGGGCGTATGCGTTTTTTCCTGAATATATTCAGGAAAAAACGCATACGCCCTTTTTGGCCAACTAAGCAAGCTTGCAAAGGAAATCTGCACTACAATGAAGTCTCAATTCCCCCCGGTCAAAAGGGCCATCTGAAAAAAGTGTAAAATCCAGAAAGGCAGGACAGGCCATGGAGAACTGGGAGCCTTGTTATGCTGTTTGGCGGGATGTAAATTGCCAACAGCCACTCGGGAGAAGTGTATGGTGTTTCCTGAAACATCTAAAAACCTAAGCAACAGAGCCTAGGGCACTTCCAGTTATGGTCCTATAGCTTAGGGAAATTAAAATCAAAAAGACACAGCCACCCCAATGTTTGGGATGACTCTTTTTACAAGAACCTCGTTTACAGTACAAGTTCAATATCTCAGAAAGTGAAAACTAGATAAAGAAATTGTGGTACTTATGTACAATGAAATATCACTCAGCAATGAAATCTATGTCATCAGGCCCGTAGCAGCATAATGAGTGGATTCAGGTATGATGATTCTAACTGAAATAAGTCACACAGAAAAAGAAACATCATAAGATATCACTAATACACGGAATGTAAACTTGGCTACACAGGAACTAAATTAGAAAACAGAACAGGGTCTCAAATTTAGAAAACCAACTTATGCTTGCTTAAGAGGAAAGGTGATTTGGGGTGCTGCATAAAACCAGAGATTGAAATGAGCACAGATAATGTTCCTTAAGTCAAATATGGAACAGACAAGAGCTACTCCTTGCTCAGTGAAATGGACTCAACACCCCATATTAAACGCCTAAGAATGTACCTGACTAGTAAGTATCTTAAAACCTATGGATTGCTATGTCTCTGAAAGAGAATCAAGCATGTGTACAGGGACATAAACGCAGCAGTGATAGGATTGGAGAAGTTCGGTGAATAAATGAAGACCCTTTGAAGTCATATTGCATGGTACCCATTCCACGGGTCTCAACTCTCCAGGTTTAAGGGATTCTTCCTTCAGCCAAAACATGCATGTGGAACCCAGAGTATGATCAACTGTGTGATCGGGAGACGTGTTCCAATATGTCTCAGTTTTCCTCCACTGGTACTCGGGTGCAACATTCCAGATGCTTTACTAACACTCTCCCGACTTGGAGAGTCAGTGCCTTTAACCTCCTGTTTGGCCCAGCTTGCAATTTCTGCGGAAGATGAACAGGAATAGGGAGAACCAATGAGAGACAAGCTGGAGGTGTCTGGACGGGCAAATTTAACTCTCATTTCCCACCAGGAAGAGGAATTAACCAAAGGCTCAGCGTGCCGTTCTGGAAACAGATTGGGGCCTGAAGCAATCCTGCGGTGTTTCGGCCAGCTCACAAGAAAGCGAGTTGAAGAAAGGAGCTCAGGGGCACTGTAATTCACAAACCTGCAGAGTTATAAATGACAGCTATCGTCCAAACATATAATGAAGTAAGGCTGCCAAGAGGACTTGAAAGCGGGGCAGAATTGCAGGCAACCGATTTCAGGAGGTAGACTGGAATTGCATTTAAAGCATAGGAAAAGAGGCAGAACGTCCACAATGATGCACTTGGCCAAAAAGTGCGTATGCGTTTTTTCCTGAATATATTCAGGAAAAAATGCATACGCACTTTTTGGCCTACCAAGCAAGCTTGCAAAGGAAATCTGCACTACAATGAAGTCTCACTTCCCCCCGGTCAAAAGGGCCATCTGAAATAAGTGTAAAAACCAGAAAGGCAGGACAGGCCATGGAGAACTGGGAGCCTTGTTATGCTGATGGGCGGGATGTAAATTGCCAACAGCCACTCGGGAGAAGTGTATAGTGTTTCCTGAAACATCTAAAAAACAAAGCAACAGAGCCTAGGGCACTTCCACTTATGGTCCTATAGCTTAGGGAAATTAAAATCAAAAAGACACAGCCACCCCAAAGTTTGGGACGGCTCTGTTTACAAGAACCTCGTTTACGGTACAAGTTCAATATCGCAGAAAGTCAAAAATGGATAAAGAAGTTGTGGTACTTACGTACAATGCAATATCACTCAGCAATGAAATCTATGTCATCAGGCCAGTAGCAGCATAATGAGTGGATTCAGGTATGATGATTCTAACTGAAATAAGTCACACAGAAAAAGAAACATCATAAGATATCACTAATACACGGAATGTGAACTTGCCTACACATGAACTGAGTTACAAAACAGAACAGGGTCTCAAGTTTAGAAAACCAACTTATGCTTTCTTAAGGGGGAAGGTGAGTTGGGGTGCTGCATAAAACCAGAGTTTGAATTTAGCGCAGATACCGTTCCATAAGCCAAATATGTAATAGACAAGACCTACCCCTTGCTCAACAAAATGGACTCAACAATGAGGTATCACCTCACACTTGATAGAATAGGCATCATCAGAAAATCTACAATCAAAAGATGCTGGAAAGGGTGTGGAGAAAAGGAACCCTCTTCCACTATTGTTGGGAATATAAATTGATACAGTCACTATGGAGAACAATATGGAGTTTCTTAAGAAACTAACAATAGAATTACCATATGATACAGCAATCCCAGTACTGGACATATACCCAGACAAAACCATAAATCAAAAAGAGACATTCACCGCAATGTTCATTGCATCACTATTTACAATATCGAGGTAATGGAAGCAACCTAAATGCCCACAGACAGACGAATGCATAAAGCTGTGGTACATATATAAAATGGAATATTACTAAGCCATGAAAAGGAATGAAATTGGGTCATTTGTAGAGACGTCGATGGATCTAGAGACTGTCATACAGAGTGAAGTAAGTCAGAAAGAGAAAAACAAATCTTGTATATTCATGCATATATGTGGAACCTAGAAAAACTGTACAGATTAACCATTTTGCAAGGCATAAATAGAGCAAAAGATGTAGACAACAAATGTATGGACAACAAGGGGGGAAAGCTGTTGGGGGGGTGGTGGTGGGAGGAGTTGAGAGACTGGGATTGGCATGTATACATTTATATGTGTAAAATAGATAACCAATAAGAACCTGCTGTATAAAAATATAAAATAAAATTCAAAATTAAAAAGAAATAAAATTTAAAAAATAAAACAGAAAAAACAATTATTCCCTTCACATACATGTATTTATATGAATAAATTATTTCCATGCTTATATCTGTAAATACAAAAAAGAGGAATAAAATCTACCTTGAACCAAAAACGAAAAAGAGAAAAAAAAACACAGAACCCACCAGTTCCACAGAGGAAAACCGTATCAGGGCACTTGCTCCAGTTGTAAACAATTCTGAAGTTGGTCAGTGGTGGGGAATCGTCTCCCATTCAGCCAGCAGCCCCCACGCAACAATCGTCCTCATTGCAAAGCTGGGGCACCGTGCCGAGGCATCTGTGAGTAAACGTGAGCTGAGCCCCAGGCCAGTTGCTGCTGAACTATTCCCACCCGTCCCAGGTAAAACACCTGAATATATACAAGGACTTGAAAGCCTAGAGGAAGGGCCATAGAGCCACACGAGTGACAGCATGCCGGCCGACTTGGTGCCTGCAGGCCAGCCAGGATGGTTCTGGCCCTGCTCTTCTGGAAGATTTCCATTTCCCTGCCTGAGATAACCGTCCTGTCCCTGCCCCCACTGCTTTTTTCCTTCCTCACCTCCGCCCAGGGAGAAATTCCAGCAGCATGTATGGGTAACACATCATCTTCTTTAGCAGGTGGCAGCCTGGCAACTGCTGCAGAAAGTCCAGCAGAGCCCCACTCACACTGGGCCACCCACAAAGCCGTGGCCTCTCACTCCCTCCCACCAGCCCAGCCCCGAGACTGCTGACAGGGCAGAGAAAGTGGCGTCAGGCACGGCTGCAGGGGCTCTTGCTGCCTGGAGTGGTATTTATATTGATCTCAACCCAGGCACACCTGGGGAGGGCTGGCCAGCACGGTAGGCTGCCCAGGTCAGCCAATCATCACCCCTCAGGGGCTCACAGTTGCAGAAAATGGAACTTGCTGAACCGGCCAGGTCCAAGGAACAGGTGTGGGCTCCTGAGAGTCAGGATAGACAAGGGGCTGCAGCTTTGGCTTGTTTTCTAATCATTTTATCTGGCCCATGAGTGGGAGACAACTTCAAGAAAACCCTCTCCTAATGAGAGGAAACCAGGAGTCAGGGAGAGGAGGGGTGGGTGGTGGTTGGAGACAGAGGCCTGGTGCCCCGGGTGCAGTGGAAGTCTCTGGAAGACCAGGTGGAGGGAGGCCACACAGAGTGATGCCCAGGGTCACAGACCTGTCGCAGCTGCTGTTTGTTAGTTGAAGTCCTGCTCTGAGGTGCTCTGTGTCAGCTCTGAGCGACAGGTGAGCTGGGGGTGCTCTGCAATGAGGGCTATGTGCACGGTTCCTGTGTGCCCAGCCCTGCCACGGTACCTGCAAGGGTAGCTCTGTATCCTGGGAGGGGCCTGACCACGAGAGCCCCGTGGGCTGGGGTGGGGGTGGGGTACCTGCCCAGGTGAGCTCCATATTCTGGGATTGGTCTGACCACGAGAGCCCCATGGGCTGCTGGGGACCTGGTAAAGGATGTCAGGACAGTCAGTGAAGCCACCGAGGATATACCTCCAGTTGCTCCTAATTCCTACAGCCTGCTGGTCATTCTACCAACCACCAGGACATGGTATTCCGTATTAGTCTTCAATGATGCCTTCTTTTGCATTCCATTAGTCCCAGAGTCACAAGAAATTTTGGCTTGTGAGTGGCAGGACTCAACATACAACTAAAACAATACTTCCGGGCCGTCTTGCCCCAAGGGTGCAAAAATTCCCACACCATCTTTGGGGAAAGCTTAGCTAAAGACCTAAAAGTTCTACCTCTGGAAAAGGAAACCCTCCTTCAGTACGCAGATGTCATTCTGATCGCCAGCCCTACTAAGGAGGCCTCTGAACTACCAAGCCAATAAAGGATAGAAGTTGTCCAAGAAAAAGCTCAAATATCACAGACTGCGGTGACCTGCCTGGGCTTCATTCTCACAGAAGGTCGGAGAAGCCCATCCCAGGAAAGGGAAGAAACCATTTTCAGCCTTACCCCTTTCTAAAACTAGAAGACAGCTTAGGGGTTCCTGGGGAGGCCAGGGTTTGCTGCTTCTGGATCCCTAACTACAGTCTACTAGCTGGGCCTCTATATGAAACACTGAAAGGAAAAGATGATGATCCTTTTGAATAGAATCCAGAAGTGGCCTTTCAAGAATGGAAAGAGCAGTCAATTCAGACCCTTGCCCTGGAACTCCCTAATTTAGCTAAACCCTTTGACCTTTACATTCCCGGTGAAAGGTGAATCGCCATTGGAGAATTAGTGCAAAAACTGGGACCACTTGAAATGGAACAATGCAAGAATGCCATCCAGGTAGGATAAACTACGGTCACCAAGGGGCTTGGCCCACTGCCACATCTGGCCAAGATACTGGCGGTATCTAAAAACCTGGAAATCAGCAGCCCAAAAGGCCACCTCTCTCCTAAGGGAAAAGGACCCCACGTGGTGATCCTAACCACCAACCATGCCCTGAAGTTACAGGGTTCGCTCCGTGGGCACACCAACCTCGAGTGAGGAGGCCCTCCAACTCCAACATCCAGAGAGATAACCGGGGGCAACAGGGCACCATGACGACTCGTGTGAACATCACTTGACCTGGAGTTTCTCTCATAAAACAACAAGAGTGTGTCCCAAAAGAGTAGACTACTGCTTGCAGGACTTACTGCACCCAGAGGGGAGCTAATAATCTTGGCGGGGGAACCGTATATCACACTGTCACCATAGAAAAGCCTACAGACATTGTGATGATGGTGGCCAATAAGACTGGCTGGACTCCTGTTTACTTCAAAAGGCTGTTGACTCAGTGGCCATCATGGTCCTTGACCACCACTGACCCTGGACTGTCTGGTAGTTGAGCGGGCAGGGCTCTGACACCTGGTGCTGTTTGTACGTTAATTCAGGGGCCTAATTGAAGAAAGCGCAGACTACTGGTCAGAGCATCTAGGCTGGCAGAAACGATCAACCTAAGGTGGCCGAACAAATGTGGGGCGGGGTGAAACCGACCCCCACAGCGTCTCTGCACATCTCTTTCCTGGACCCTTAAAGGTCATTAGAATCTATAACACTTCCAATGCTGGTGCTCAGGTGGACGAGCAGGGAGGCAGGGGGCCTGGGGACAATCAACGTCACCTGGAGGCTGCTGGGGAGAAGCTCTGACCCTCGCCCCCGGGTATGAGGGCTCCCAACTCAGCACTCAGCAGTTACAGAAGAAGGGTCTGCACCCTCAGCACTCCAAGAATGAGGAACGGGACAAAAGGCAGAGGAGGGGTTTGTCCCCAGCAAAGCCCATTAAAAATCCCTGGGAGATAAAAATAGAATCTGGGCAATAAAGTCAAGTCTAACCTTTTTTATCCTTTGTGCTTTGTCTAATTTCATGTGCTCCTAGGGTCCCGCATGCAGAGGTTCCACACCCGGCACTTCAGACCAGAGTTCCTAGTGCAGAATGGCTGGGTCGACACCTCAGCTCCTGGGGCCCAGTGCAGACTCCGCGATATAGAGCCTGAGCTGCAGCCAACCCGGCCCTCGAGAGCTCCGCCCCCTCCCTCCCACTGACTCTGACAGGATCTCTACACAGCAGCCCAGCCCACAGCCCACGGGGTAGTGCATGCTCTCACCTCTCCATTCTCTGATCAAAATATAAAGTTTCCTTTGCTTGTGAACCAAACTCAGTCTCGATCTGTTGGCCCCAATGACACTGGGCAGGGGGACACTTGTTGGTGTCCACTCTGGAGGATCAGTAACAGAAATTGAGACTATTGTAACCTCAATGAACAGATGTGTGAGCCAAACTGTAGTTAACATAGAACAGTGTATAAGGCTCGGGTAAAATAAGATGTTTCTAACACTTCCATTTGATATTTCCATCACTTTATTATAAGCAAGTTCAGTGAAAAGGTTTGTCTTATTTGTCAGGTCAATATTAGAGAAACGAAGTGATTTCTTTCCAAGGATGTACATCTAATAATCTTGGTTAAAGCTTCAATCTTGTTTTAAATGCTTTTCCATTGAAAATGATACCTCTCTTTCAGCTCCCCCATTTCTGAGAAGTATAAAATCTTATAATTTATTATTACCAAAGGGGAAAGGTGGGAGGAGGGATAAATTAACAGTTTGGGATTAACACATACACACTGCTATGTATAAAATAGATCATCAACAAGGAACTACTGTATAGCACAGGGAACTACACTCAACATTTTGCAATAACCTATAAGGGGAAATAATCTGAAAAAGAATAGATATTTTTATTGACATCATCTATCAATGACAGTTAAAGTGTAACCTAAGGGAAGCTGGTGGTGAGTGCTTCTGACCCTGAAGACTTCAATCATCTAAAGTTTGGACTCTGCCTACTTCCCAAGGCCCTTAATGAACATATGTGTAGCCGTAGCTTAAAAAATTCCCCAGTTTGGGTTTCGGGGAGACACTGATTTTGAAAAAGCCCTGGTGTTCTCCTTACATGAATGGGACTCGTCCTACTGCTAAAACATGTCTGTCACACCCAGAGGATGGTATACCGTCTGATCGGGAAGAGTTTGGAAAAGGCATCTCATCTCCTCATCTCCTGGTGCTCGGGTTCACCCCTCCAGCGTCTTTACTAACAGTCTCCCCACTTGGAGAGGTCAGCACTGTCAACATCCTGTTGCGTACAGTTTGGAATTTGTCCAGAGGATGAAGCGGAAGGATGAGGAACAATGAGAGACAAGTCCTAGGTGTTCAGACAGGCACATGTCACTCTAATTTCCAATCAGGAAGACGAATTGACCAAAGGCTAGGGTTGCCCATGGAAACAGTATAGGGCTTGAGGAAATCCCGCTGCTTTGTGGCCAGTTCCCATAAACACAAGTTGAACAATGGAACTCAGGGGCAGTAAAATTCACGAAACTGCAGAGTTGAAAATATCCATCACTGAAAAATGTCTTGAGGAAAGTCAGAGAAGAGGACTTGTAAGCAAGGGAGAATGTCAGGAAAGGGATTTGAGGAGGTAGAAAGGACTCGCCATTAAGCACAAGAAAAGGAGCTGAACATTGCCAACATTGCAGTTGGCCAAAAAGGGTGTATGCGTTTTTTTGTGTATATATTCAAGAAAAGGGCATACACTTTTTTAGCCAACCAAACAGGTGGGCACTGGAAGTCAATACTACAAAAGATATCACTTCGCATCAGTCAGAAGAGCCATCCTCATAAAGCGTAAACAACAGAAATGCAGGACAGGGCAAGGAGAAGAGGGAGCCCTGTGAGACTTATAGTGGAAATGTATATTGCCAACGGCCATTCTGGAGAAGTGTATTGTGTTTACTAAAGCATCTAAAAAATGAGCTACAGAGCATAGGGCACTTGCACTCATGGGCGTATATCTTGGGAAAAACAAAAATCGAGAGGACACAGGCACCCCAATGTTTACCCCCTCTCTGTTTAAAAGATCCTCGACTAGGATATAACTTAAATGTCTCTGGAGAGAAAAAATGGATAGAGATGTGGTACTTAGGTAGAGTGGAATATTATTCAGCCTGGAAATCAATGAAATATGGCCAGTTGTAACAACTCCGGAGGAGTTACGTATGATCATTCTAAGTGACATAATTCAGAAAGAAAAAGACACATATCATAAGATATCACTTAAAGGTGGAATCCAAAATGGCTACACATGAAATAAATTACAAAACAAAAACATAGTCAAATATGTAGAAAACACGCATAAGGCTGCTAAACGGGAAAGGTGGGGAGGGGTGAGGCATCATCCAGGAGGTTGAAATTAGCAAAGATACCATTCCAAATACCAAACTGATAATCAACAAGGCCTACACGGTAGCTAAAAGAACTGCACTCAGCACACTCAAGTCACCGGAAAAGAATATATACGACTGGTAAGAATCTGAAAAAGAATTTACTGATGTCTCTCTGTACGTGAATCAAGTGGATGTACAGCAGCAAGAAACAGAGCTTTGAAAATCAGCTGTAACCAATATAGTAATAAATTGAAAAAAATAAACGACAGAGAGACAGAGAAAACCTCTTACAACTTTTCCTCAGGGATGGTGATGCAACATGGATTGAACACATCTAGACCCACAGCAGGATGAGACATAAGGCTGGAAACTGTTTGCACTAAGAGAAATGTGAGGTTGGGTGAGGAAATGCACACCCTTTAAAGTAATACTACCTGGTACCCATTCAATGGGTCCCAAATCTGCAGGTTCAAGGGATCTTCCTACAGCTAAAACATGCATGGAAAACCCAGAGGACTGTACACCATGTGATCGGGAGATGTGTCTAAAATGCAGCTCATTTATCCTCTCCTGGTGCTCCTGTTCACCATTCCAGCCACGTTACTTAGAATCTCCCCACTTGGAGAATCAGCACATTTCAACTTCTGTTTCACACATTTTGCAAATTGTGAGGAGGATGAACGGGAAGAGGGGGAACCAATGAGAGAATAGTTGTAGGGGTTTGGACGGGCACATATCACTCTAATTTCCCATTAAGAATAAGAATTGAAAAAAGGCTCAGCCTGCCTCGCCGGAGCCAAAATAGGGTCTGAAGCAATCCTGCGGGTTTGAGGCCAGCTCACAAAAGAGCAACTTAAAAAATGGAGCTCAGGGTCACTGCAATTCACAAACCTGCAGAGTTATAAATGAAAACTAACGTCCAAAAATATGTTCAGGTAAGGCAAAGAAGAGGATCTGAATGCAAGACAGAATTGCAAGAAACAGATTTCAAAAGATAGATTGGACTCGTCTTTAAAGCACATGAAAAGCGGCAGAATTTCGACAATGATGCAGTTGGCCCAAAAGGGCGTATGCGTTTTTTCCTGATTATACCAGGAAAAAACGCATACGCACTTTATGGGCAACGAAGCAAGCAAGCAATGCAAATGTGCACAACAAAGAAGTCTCATTTCCCACCGGTCAAAAGGGCCATCCTAAAAAATTGTAAAAACCAGAAATGCAGGACAGGCCATGGAGAACAGGGAGCCTTTATACGCTGATGGGCAGTGTGCGAACTGCTGAGAGCCACTCTGGAGAAGTGTATGGTGGTTCCTAAATCATCTAAAAAACAGAGCTACAGAGCATAGGACACTTCCAATCATGGGAGTATATCTAGGGAAGTCTAAAAATCAACAAGACACAAGCACACCACAGTTTAGGGCTACTCTGTTTACAAGAACCTCAACTTCAGTACACCTTAAATATCCCAGGAAAGAGAACAATGGATAAAGAAGATGTGGTACTTATGTACAATGGAATATCTCTTCACCATGAAATCAATGTAATAAGGTTAGTAGAAGGATAAAGAATGGATTTAGGTCCGATAATACTACTTGAAATAAGTCAAACAGAAAAAGAAACATATCATAAGATATCACTTATAGAGGGAGGGTAAATATGGCTGCACAAGAAATGAATTACAGAACAGAACAGTGTCTCACATTTAGAAAACACACTTATGTCAGCTTAAGGGGAAAGGAGAGGTGGGGTGATGCATAAAACCAGAGTTTGAAATTAGCACAGATACCGTTCAATAAGCCAAATAGATATTAGACAAGATCTACACCTTGCTCAATGAACTGGCCTCAACACACCCTATACACTGCAGAGAAATATATCTGAGTAATAAGAATCTTAAAACCCATGTATTGATATATCTCCATAAGGGAATCAAGTGTGTGCAGAGCGGCACAAACACAGCAGTGAAAATGAGCTAAACCCCATTATAGAAATAAATTTTAAAAACAAAACACAGAAACAATGAAAGAGAGAAAAATTCTTACAAAATTTGCTCAGGGGCTGTGATGCAACCTGGATTGACCACATATAAACCCACAGCTGGATAAGACATAAGGCTGGACACTTGGGGATGAGAGGATTGGTGAGCTTTGGTGAGCAACTGCCAAAAGTTTAATGCAATACTTCATGCTACTCATTCCAAGGGTCCCAACACTCCAGGTTGAAGGGAATCTTCCTACAGCTAAACCATGCTTGGGAAACCCAGCAACTGGTATACCATATGATCGGGAAAGGTTTCTAAAATGCACCTCATTTTTCCTCTCCTGGGAGTCCGGATTGACATTCCAGCTGCTTTACTAACAACATCCCCACATGGAGAGTCAATGCCTTTAAGTTCTGGTATCGCACAGTCTGCAGTTAGTGCGGAGGATGAGTGGGAATAGGCGGAACCAGTGAGAACCTAGCTGTAGCGGTTTCAATGGGCACATGTCACTCTAATTTCACATCAGTAAGAAGAATAAACCAAAGGCACAGCAAGGTGCCCCAGAAGAAGAATAGGGCCTGAAGGAATCCTGTGGTTATGAGGCAAGATCACAAAAATAAGAGCTGAAAAATGGAGCTAAGGGCCACTGCAATTCAAAAACCTGCAGAGTTATAAAGGCCAACTATTTTCAAAAAATATATTGAGGTAAGGCTATGAAGAGGCATTGAAAGCAAGGCAGAATTGCAGGAAACCGATTTCAGGAGGTAGACTGGAATTGCATTTAAAGCATAGGAAAAGAGGCAGAACGTCCACAATGATGCACTTGGCCAAAAAGGGCGTATGCGTTTTTTCCTAAATATATTCAGGAAAAAACGCATACGCCCTTTTTGGCCAACCAAGCAAGCTTGCAAAGGAAATCTGCACTACAATGAAGTCTCACTTCCCCCCGGTCAAAAGGGCCATCTGAAAAAAGTGTAAAATCCAGAAAGGCAGGACAGGCCATGGAGAACTGGGAGCCTTGTTATGCTGATGGGCGGGATGTAAATTGCCAACAGCCACTGGGGAGAAGTGTATGGTGTTTCCTGAAACATCTAAAAAACAAAGCAACAGAGCCTAGGGCACTTCCACTTATGGTCCTATAGATTAGGGAAATTAAAATCAAAAAGACACAGTAACCCCAAAGTTTGGGACGGCTCTGTTTACAAGAAACTCGTTTACGGTACAAGTTCAATATCACAGGAAGTGAAAAATGGAAAAAGAAGTTGTGGTACTTACGTACAATGGAATATCACTCAGCAATGAAATCTATGTCATCAGGCCCATAGCAGCATAATGAGTGGATTCAGGTATGATGATTGTAACTGAAATAAGTCACACAGAAAAAGAAACATCATAAGATATCACTAATACACGGAATGTAAACTTGGCTACACAGGAACTGGATTACAAAACAGAACAGGGTCTCAAATGTAGAAAACCAACTTATGCTTGCTTCAGGGGAAAGGTGAGTTGGGGTGCTGCATAAAACCAGAGATTGAAATCAGCACAGATAAAGTGCCTTAAGCCAAATATGGAATAGACAAGAGCTACTCCTGGCTCAACGAAATGGACTCAACACCCCATATTAAACGCCTAAATATGTACATGACTAGTAAGTACCTTAAAACCTATGGATTGCTATGTCTCCAAAAGAGAATCAAGCGTGTGTACAGGGGCATAAACGCAGCAGTGATAGGATTGGAGAGGTTCGGTGAGCAAATGAAGACCCTTTGAAGTCATATTGCATGGTACCCATTCCACGGGTCTCAACTCTCCAGGTTTAAGGGATTCTTCCTTCAGCTGAAACATGCATGTGGAGCCAAGAGTATGATCAACCATGTGATTGGGAGACGTGTTCAATTATATCTCAGTTTTCGTCCCCTGGTACTTGGGTGCAACATTCCAGACGCTTTACTAACACTCTCCCGACTTGGAGAGTCAGTGCCTTTAACCTCCTGTTTGGCCCAGTTTGCAATTTCTGCGGAAGATGAACAGGAATAAGGAGAACCAATGAGAGACTAGCTGGAGGTGTCTGGACGGGCAAATTTAACTCTCATTTCCCACCAGGAAGAGGAATTTACCAAAGGCTCAGCGTGCCATGCCGGAACCAGATTAGGGCCTGAAGCAATCCTGCGGTGTTGCGGCCAGCTCACAAGAAAGCGAGTTGAAGAAAGGAGCTCAGGGGCTCTGTAATTCACAAACCTGCAGAGTTATAAATGACAGCTATCGTCCAAAAATATACTGAAGTAAGGCTGCCAAGAGGACGTGAAAGCGGGGCAGAATTGCAGGCAACCGATTTCAGGAGATAGACTGGAATTGCATTTAAAGCATAGGAAAAGAGGCAGAACGTCCACAATGATGCACTTGGCCAAAAAGTGTGTATGCGTTTTTTCCTGAATATATTCAGGAAAAAACGCATACGCCCTTTTTGGCCAACCAAGTAAGCTTGCAAAGGAAACCTGCACTACAATGAAGTCTCACTTCCCCCCGGTCAAAAGGGCCATCTGAAATAAGTGTAAAAACCAGAAAGGCAGGACAGGCCATGGAGAACTGGGAGCCTTTTTATGCTGATGGGCGGGATGTAAATTGCCAACAGCCACTCGGAAGAAGTGTATGGTGTTTCCTGAAACATCTAAAAAACAAAGCAACAGAGCCTAGGGCACTTCCACTTATGGTCCTATAGCTTAGGGAAATTAAAATCAAAAAGACACAGCCACCCAAAAGTTTGGGACGGCTCTGTTTACAAGAACCTCGTTTACGGTACAAGTTCAATATCGCAGAAAGTGAAAAATGGATAAAGAAGTTGTGGTACTTACGTACAATGTAATATCACTCAGCAATGAAATCTATGTCATCAGGCCGGTAGCTGCATAATGAGTGGATTCAGGTATGATGATTCTAACTGAAAGAAGTCACACAGAAAAAGAAACATCATAAGATATCACTAATACACGGAATGTGAACTTGGCTACACATGAACTGAGTTACAAAACAGAACAGGGTCTCATGTTTAGAAAACCAACTTATGCTTGCTTAAGGGGGATGGTGAGTTGGGGTGCTGCATAAAACCAGAGTTTGAATTTAACACAGATACCGTTCCATAAGCCAAATATGTAATAGACAAGACCTACCCCTTGCTCAACAAAATGGACTCAACAATGAGGTATCACCTCATACCTGATAGAATGGGTATCATCAGAAATTCTACAAACAAAAAATGACCGAAAGGGTGTGGAGAAAAGGAACCCTCTTCCACTATTGTTGGGAATATAAATTGATACAGTCACTATGGAGAACAATATGGAGTTTCTTAAGAAACTAACAATAGAATTACCATATGATACAGCAATCCCAGTACTGGACATATACCCAGACAAAACCATAAATCAAAAAGAGACATTCACCGCAATGTTCATTGCATCACTATTTACAATATCGAGGTAATAGAAGCAACCTAAATGCCCACAGACAGACGAATGCATAAAGCTGTGGTACATATATAAAATGGAATATTACTAAGCCATGAAAAGGAATGAAATTGGGTCATTTGTAGAGACGTCGATGGATCTAGAGACTGTCATACAGAGTGAAGTAAGTCAGAAAGAGAAAAACAAATCTTGTATATTCATGCATATATGTGGAACCTAGAAAAACTGTACAGATTAACCATTTTGCAAGGCATAAATAGAGCAAAAGATGTAGACAACAAATGTATGGACAACAAGGGGGGAAAGCTGTTGGGGGGGTGGTGGTGGGAGGAGTTGAGAGACTGGGATTGGCATGTATACATTTATATGTGTAAAATAGATAACCAATAAGAACCTGCTGTATAAAAATATAAAATAAAATTCAAAATTAAAAAGAAATAAAATTTAAAAAATAAAACAGAAAAAACAATTATTCCCTTCACATACATGTATTTATATGAATAAATTATTTCCATGCTTATATCTGTAAATACAAAAAAGAGGAATAAAATCTACCTTGAACCAAAAACGAAAAAGAGAAAAAAAAACACAGAACCCACCAGTTCCACAGAGGAAAACCGTATCAGGGCACTTGCTCCAGTTGTAAACAATTCTGAAGTTGGTCAGTGGTGGGGAATCGTCTCCCATTCAGCCAGCAGCCCCCACGCAACAAGCGTCCTCACTGCAAAACTGGGGCACCGTGCCGAGGCATCTGTGAGTAAATGTGAGCTGAGCCCCAGACCAGTTGCTGCTGAACTATTCCCACCCGTCCCAGGTAAAACACCTGAATATATACAAGGACTTGAGAGCCTAAAGGAAGGGCCATAGAGCCACATGAGTGACAGCATGCCGGCCGACTTGGTGCCTGCAGGCCAGCCAGGATGGTCCTGGCCCTGGGTGCTCTTCTGGAAGATTTCCATTTCCCTGCCTGAGATACCCGTCCTGTCCCTGCCCCCACTGCATTTTTCCTTCCCCAGCTCTGCCCAGGGAGAAATTCCAGCAGCAGGTATGGGTGACACATCCTCTTCTTTAGCAGGTGGCAGCCTGGCAACTGCTGCAGAAAGTCCAGCAGAGCCCCACTCACACTGGGCCACCCACAAAGCCGTGGCCTCTCACTCCCTCCCACCAGCCCAGCCCCGAGACTGCTGACAGGGCAGAGAAAATGGCGTCAGGCACGGCTGCAGGGGCTCTTGCTGCCTGGAGTGGTATTTATATTGATCTCAACACAGGCACAGCTGGGGAGGGCTGGCCAGCACGGTAAGGCTGCCCAGGTCAGCCAATCATCACCCCTCAGGGGCTCACAGTTGCAGAAAATGGAACTTGCTGAACCGGCCAGGTCCAAGGAACAGGTGTGGGATCCTGAGGGTCAGGATAGACAAGGGGCTGCAGTTTTGGCTTGTTTTCTAATCATTTTATCTGGCCCATGAGTGGGAGACAACTTCAAGAAAACCCTCTCCTAATGAGAGGAACCCAGGAGTCAGGGAGAGGAGGGGTGGGTGGTGGTTGGAGACAGAGGCCTGGTGCTCCGGGTGCAGTGGAAGTCTCTGGAAGACCAGGTGGAGGGAGGCCACACAGAGTGATGCCCAGGGTCACAGACCTGTCGCAGCTGCTGTTTGTTAGTTCAAGTCCTGCTCTGAGGTGCTCTGTGTCAGCTCTGAGCGACAGGTGAGCTGGGGGTGCTCTGCAATGAGGGCTATGTGCACGGTTCCAGTGTGCCCAGCCCTGCCACGGTACCTGCAAGGGTAGACCTGTATCCTGGGAGGGGCCTGACCACGAGAGCCCCGTGGGCTGGGGTGGGGGGTGGGGTACCTGCCCAGGTGAGCTCCATATTCTGGGATTGGTCTGACCACGAGAGCCCCATGGGCTGCTGGGGACCTGGTAAAGGATGTCAGGACAGTCAGTGAAGCCACCGAGGATATACCTCCAGCTGCTCCTAATTCCTACACCCTGCTGGTCATTCTACCAACCACCAGGACATAGTATTCTGTATTAGTCTTCAATGATGCCTTCTTTTGCATTCCATTAGTCCCAGAGTCACAAGAAATTTTGGCTTGTGAGTGGCAGGACTCAACATACAACTAAAACAATACTTCCGGGCCGTCTTGCCCAAAGGGTGCAAAAATTCCCACACCATCTTTGGGGAAAGCTTAGCTAAAGACCTAAAAGTTCTACCTCTGGAAAAGGAAACCCTCCTTCAGTACGCAGATGTCATTCTGATCGCCAGCCCTACTAAGGAGGCCTCTGAACTACCAAGCCAATAAAGGATAGAAGTTGTCCAAGAAAAAGCTCAAATATCACAGACTGCGGTGACCTGCCTGGGCTTCATTCTCACAGAAGGTCGGAGAAGCCCATCCCAGGAAAGGGAAGAAACCATTTTCAGCCTTACCCCTTTCTAAAACTAGAAGACAGCTTAGGGGTTCCTGGGGAGGCCAGGGTTTGCTGCTTCTGGATCCCTAACTACAGTCTACTAGCTGGGCCTCTATATGAAACACTGAAAGGAAAAGATGATGATCATTTTGAATAGAATCCAGAAGTGGCCTTTCAAGAATGGAAAGAGCAGTCAATTCAGACACTTGCCCTGGAACTCCCTAATTTAGCTAAACCCTTTGACCTTTACATTCCCGGTGAAAGGTGAATCGCCATTGGAGAATTAGTGCAAAAACTGGGACCACTTGAAATGGAACAATGCAAGAATGCCATCCAGGTAGGATAAACTACGGTCACCAAGGGGTTTGGCCCACTGACACATCTGGCTAAGATACTGGCAGTATCTAAAAACCTGGAAATCAGCAGCCCAAAAGGCCACCTCTCTCCTAAGGGAAAAGGACCCCACGTGGTGATCCTAACCACCATCCATGCCCTGAAGTTGCAGGGTTCGCTCCGTGGGCACACCAACCTCGAGTGAGGAGGCCCTCCAACTCCAACATCCAGAGAGATAACCGGGGGCAACAGGGCACCATGACGACTCGTGTGAACATCACTTGACCTGGAGTTTCTCTCATAAAACAACAAGAGTGTGTCCCAAAAGAGTAGACTACTGCTTGCAGGACTTACTGCACCCAGAGGGGAGCTAATAATCTTGGCGGGGGAACCGTATATCACACTGTCACCATAGAAAAGCCTACAGACACTGTGATGATGGTGGCCAATAAGACCGGCTGGACTCCTGTTTACTTCAAAAGGCTGTTGACTCAGTGGCCATCATGGTCCTTGATCACCACTGACCCTGGACTGTCTGGGAGTTGAGCGGGCAGGGCTCTGACACCTGGTGCTGTTTGTACGTTAATTCAGGGGCCTAATTGAAGAAAGCGCAGACTACTGGTCAGAGCATCTAGGCTGGCAGAAATGGTCAGCCTAATGTGGCCGAACAAATGTGGGGCAGGGTGAAACTGGCCCCCACAGCGTCTCTGCACATCTCTTTCCTGGACCCTTAAAGGTCATTAGAATCTATAACACTTCCAATGCTGGTGCTCAGGTGGACGAGCAGGGAGGCAGGGGGCCTGGGGACAATCAACGTCACCTGGAGGCTGCTGGGGAGAAGCTCTGACCCTCGCCCCCGGGTATGAGGGCTCCCAACTCAGCACTCAGCAGTTACAGAAGAAGGGTCTGCACCCTCAGCACTCCAAGAATGAGGAACGGGACAAAAGGCAGAGGAGGGGTTTGTCCCCAGCAAAGCCCATTAAAAATCCCTGGGAGATAAAAATAGAATCTGGGCAATAAAGTCAAGTCTAACCTTTTTTATCCTTTGTGCTTTGTCTAATTTCATGTGCTCCTAGGGTCCCGCATGCAGAGGTTCCACACCTGGCACTTCAGACCAGATTTCCTAGTGCAGAATGGCTGGGACGACACCTCAGCTCCTGGGGCCCAGTGCAGACTCCGTGATATAGAGCCTGAGCTGCAGCCAACCCGGCCCTCGAGAGCTCCGCCCCCTCCCTCCCACTGACTCTGACAGGATCTCTACACAGCAGCCCAGCCCACAGCCCACGGGGTAGTGCATGCTCTCACCTCTCCATTCTCTGATCAAAATATAAAGTTTCCTTTGCTTGTGAACCAAACTCAGTCTCGATCTGTTGGCCCCAATGACACTGGGCAGGGGGACACTTGTTGGGGTCCACTCTGGAGGATCAGTAACAGAAATTGAGACTATTGTAACCTCAATGAACAGATGTGTGAGCCAAACTGTAGTTAACATAGAACAGTGTATAAGGCTCGGGTAAAATAAGATGTTTCTAACACTTCCATTTGATATTTCCATCACTTTATTATAAGCAAGTTCAGTGAAAAGGTTTGTCTTATTTGTCAGGTCAATATTAGAGAAACGAAGTGATTTCTTTCCAAGGATGTACATCTAATAATCTTGGTTAAAGCTTCAATCTTGTTTTAAATGCTTTTCCATTGAAAATGATACCTCTCTTTCAGCTCCCCCATTTCTGAGAAGTATAAAATCTTATAATTTATTATTACCAAAGGGGAAAGGTGGGAGGAGGGATAAATTAACAGTTTGGGATTAACACATACACACTGCTATGTATAAAATAGATCATCAACAAGGAACTACTGTATAGCACAGGGAACTACACTCAAGGGGAAATAATCTGAAAAAGAATAGAAATTTTTATTGACATCATCTATCAATGACAGTTAAAGTGTAACCTAAGGGAAGCTGGTGGTGAGTGCTTCTGACCCTGAAGACTTCAATCATCTAAAGTTTGGACTCTGCCTACTTCCCAAGGCCCTTAATGAACATATGTGTAGCCGTAGCTTAAAAAATTCCCCAGTTTGGGTTTCGGGGAGACACTGATTTTGAAAAAGCCCTGGTGTTCTCCTTACATGAATGGGACTCTTCCTACTGCTAAAACATGTCTGTCACACCCAGAGGATGGTATACCGTCTGATCGGGAAGAGTTTGGAAAAGGCATCTCATCTCCTCATCTCCTGGTGCTCGGGTTCACCCCTCCAGCGTCTTTACTAACAGTCTCCCCACTTGGAGAGGTCAGCACTGTCAACATCCTGTTGCGTACAGTTTGGAATTTGTCCAGAGGATGAAGCGGAAGGATGAGGAACAATGAGAGACAAGTCCTAGGTGTTCAGACAGGCACATGTCACTCTAATTTCCAATCAGGAAGACGAATTGACCAAAGGCTAGGGTTGCCCATGGAAACAGTATAGGGCTTGAGGAAATCCCGCTGCTTTGTGGCCAGTTCCCATAAACACAAGTTGAACAATGGAACTCAGGGGCAGTAAAATTCACGAAACTGCAGAGTTGAAAATATCCATCACTGAAAAATGTCTTGAGGAAAGTCAGAGAAGAGGACTTGTAAGCAAGGGAGAATGTCAGGAAAGGGATTTGAGGAGGTAGAAAGGACTCGCCATTAAGCACAAGAAAAGGAGCTGAACATTGCCAACATTGCAGTTGGCCAAAAAGGGTGTATGCGTTTTTTTGTGTATATATTCAAGAAAAGGGCATACACTTTTTTAGCCAACCAAACAGGTGGGCACTGGAAGTCAATACTACAAAAGATATCACTTCGCATCAGTCAGAAGAGCCATCCTCATAAAGCGTAAACAACAGAAATGCAGGACAGGGCAAGGAGAAGAGGGAGCCCTGTGAGACTTATAGTGGAAATGTATATTGCCAACGGCCATTCTGGAGAAGTGTATTGTGTTTACTAAAGCATCTAAAAAATGAGCTACAGAGCATAGGGCACTTGCACTCATGGGCGTATATCTTGGGAAAAACAAAAATCGAGAGGACACAGGCACCCCAATGTTTACCCCCTCTCTGTTTAAAAGATCCTTGACTAGGATATAACTTAAATGCCTCTGGAGAGAAAAAATGGATAGAGATGTGGTACTTAGGTAGAGTGGAATATTATTCAGCCTGGAAATCAATGAAATATGGCCAGTTGTAACAACTCCGGAGGAGTTACGTATGATCATTCTAAGTGACATAATTCAGAAAGAAAAAGACACATATCATAAGATATCACTTAAAGGTGGAATCCAAAATGGCTACACATGAAATAAATTACAAAACAAAAACATAGTCAAATATGTAGAAAACACGCATAAGGCTGCTAAACGGGAAAGGTGGGGAGGGGTGAGGCATCATCCAGGAGGTTGAAATTAGCAAAGATACCATTCCAAATACCAAACTGATAATCAACAAGGCCTACACGGTAGCTAAAAGAACTGCACTCAGCACACTCAAGTCACCGGAAAAGAATATATACGACTGGTAAGAATCTGAAAAAGAATTTACTGATGTCTCTCTGTACGTGAATCAAGTGGATGTACAGCAGCAAGAAACAGAGCTTTGAAAATCAGCTGTAACCAATATAGTAATAAATTGAAAAAAATAAACGACAGAGAGACAGAGAAAACCTCTTACAACTTTTCCTCAGGGATGGTGATGCAACATGGATTGAACACATCTAGACCCACAGCAGGATGAGACATAAGGCTGGAAACTGTTTGCACTAAGAGAAATGTGAGGTTGGGTGAGGAAATGCACACCCTTTAAAGTAATACTACCTGGTACCCATTCAATGGGTCCCAAATCTGCAGGTTCAAGGGATCTTCCTACAGCTAAAACATGCATGGAAAACCCAGAGGACTGTACACCATGTGATCGGGAGATGTGTCTAAAATGCAGCTCATTTATCCTCTCCTGGTGCTCCTGTTCACCATTCCAGCCACGTTACTTAGAATCTCCCCACTTGGAGAATCAGCACATTTCAACTTCTGTTTCACACATTTTGCAAATTGTGAGGAGGATGAACGGGAAGAGGGGGAACCAATGAGAGAATAGTTGTAGGGGTTTGGACGGGCACATATCACTCTAATTTCCCATTAAGAATAAGAATTGAAAAAAGGCTCAGCCCGCCTCGCCGGAGCCAAAATAGGGCCTGAAGCAATCCTGCGGGTTTGAGGCCAGCTCACAAAAGAGCAACTTAAAAAATGGAGCTCAGGGTCACTGCAATTCACAAACCTGCAGAGTTATAAATGAAAACTAACGTCCAAAAATATGTTCAGGTAAGGCAAAGAAGAGGATCTGAATGCAAGACAGAATTGCAAGAAACAGATTTCAAAAGATAGATTGAACTCGTCTTTAAAGCACATGAAAAGCGGCAGAATTTCGACAATGATGCAGTTGGCCCAAAAGGGCGTATGCGTTTTTCCTGATTATACCCAGGAAAAAACGCATACGCACTTTATGGGCAACGAAGCAAGCAAGCAATGCAAATGTGCACAACAAAGAAGTCTCATTTCCCACCGGTCAAAAGGGCCATCCTAAAAAATTGTAAAAACCAGAAATGCAGGACAGGCCATGGAGAACAGGGAGCCTTTATACGCTGATGGGCAGTGTGCGAACTGCCGAGAGCCACTCTGGAGAAGTGTATGGTGGTTCCTAAATCATCTAAAAAACAGAGCTACAGAGCATAGGACACTTCCAATCATGGGAGTATATCTAGGGAAGTCTAAAAATCAACAAGACACAAGCACACCACAGTTTAGGGCTACTCTGTTTACAAGAACCTCAACTTCAGTACACCTTAAATATCCCAGGAAAGAGAACAATGGATAAAGAAGATGTGGTACTTATGTACAATCGAATATCTCTTCACCATGAAATCAATGTAATAAGGTTAGTAGAAGGATAAAGAATGGATTTAGGTCCGATAATACTACTTGAAATAAGTCAAACAGAAAAAGAAACATATCATAAGATATCACTTATAGAGGGAGGGTAAATATGGCTGCACAAGAAATGAATTACAGAACAGAACAGTGTCTCACATTTAGAAAACACACTTATGTCAGCTTAAGGGGAAAGGAGAGGTGGGGTGATGCATAAAACCAGAGTTTGAAATTAGCACAGATACCGTTCAATAAGCCAAATAGATATTAGACAAGATCTACACCTTGCTCAATGAACTGGCCTCAACACACCCTATACACCGCAGAGAAATATATCTGAGTAATAAGAATCTTAAAACCCATGTATTGATATATCTCCATAAGGGAATCAAGTGTGTGCAGAGCGGCACAAACACAGCAGTGAAAATGAGCTAAACCCCATTATAGAAATAAATTTTAAAAACAAAAGGCAGAAACAATGAAAGAGAGAAAAATTCTTACAAAATTTGCTCAGGGGCTGTGATGCAACCTGGATTGACCACATATAAACCCACAGCTGGATAAGACATAAGGCTGGACACTTGGGGATGAGAGGATTGGTGAGCTTTGGTGAGCAACTGCCAAAAGTTTAATGCAATACTTCATGCTACTCATTCCAAGGGTCCCAACACTCCAGGTTGAAGGGAATCTTCCTACAGCTAAACCATGCTTGGGAAACCCAGCGACTAGTATACCATATGATCGGGAAAGGTTTCTAAAATGCACCTCATTTTTCCTCTCCTGGGACTCCGGATCGACATTCCAGCCGCTTTACTAACAACATCCCCACATGGAGAGTCAATGCCTTTAAGTTCTGGTATCGCACAGTCTGCAGTTAGTGCGGAGGATGAATGGGAATAGGCGGAACCAGTGAGAAAATAGCTGTAGCGGTTTCAATGGGCACATGTCACTCTAATTTCACATCAGTAAGAAGAATAAACCAAAGGCACAGCAAGGTGCCCCAGAAGAAGAATAGGGCCTGAAGGAATCCTGTGGTTATGAGGCAAGATCACAAAAATAAGAGCTGAAAAATGGAGCTAAGGGCCACTGCAATTCAAAAAGCTGCAGAGTTATAAAGGCCAACTATTTTCAAAAAATATATTGAGGTAAGGCTATGAAGAGGCATTGAAAGCAAGGCAGAATTGCAGGAAACCGATTTCAGGAGGTAGACTGGAATTGCATTTAAAGCATAGGAAAAGAGGCAGAACGTCGACAATGATGCACTTGGCCAAAAAGGGCGTATGTGTTTTTTCCTAAATATATTCAGGAAAAAACGCATACGCCCTTTTTGGCCAACCAAGCAAGCTTGCAAAGGAAATCTGCACTACAATGAAGTCGCACTTCCCCCCGGTCAAAAGGGCCATCTGAAAAAAGTGTAAAATCCAGAAAGGCAGGACAGGCCATGGAGAACTGGGAGCCTTGTTATGCTGATGGGCGGGATGTAAATTGCCAACAGCCACTCGAGAGAAGTGTATGGTGTTTCCTGAAACATCTAAAAAACAAAGCAACAGAGCCTAGGGCACTTCCACTTATGGTCCTATAGATTAGGGAAATTAAAATCAAAAAGACACAGTAACCCCAAAGTTTGGGACGGCTCTGTTTACAAGAACCTCGTTTACGGTACAAGTTCAATATCGCAGGAAGTGAAAAATGGAAAAAGAAGTTGTGGTACTTACGTACAATGGAATATAACTCAGCAATGAAATCTATGTCATCAGGCCCATAGCAGCATAATGAGTGGATTCAGGTATGATGATTCTAACTGAAATAAGTCACACAGAAAAAGAAACATCATAAGATATCACTAATACACGGAATGTAAACTTGGCTACACAGGAACTGGATTACAAAACAGAACAGGGTCTCAAATGTAGAAAACCAACTTATGCTTGCTTCAGGGGAAAGGTGAGTTGGGGTGCTGCATAAAACCAGAGATTGAAATGAGCACAGATAAAGTTCCTTAAGCCAAATATGGAATAGACAAGAGCTACTCCTGGCTCAACGAAATGGACTCAACACCCCATATTAAACGCCTAAATATGTACATGACTAGTAAGTACCTTAAAACCTATGGATTGCTATGTCTCCAAAAGAGAATCAAGCGTGTGTACAGGGGCATAAACGCAGCAGTGATAGGATTGGAGAGGTTCGGTGAGCAAATGAAGACCCTTTGAAGTCATATTGCATGGTACCCATTCCACGGGTCTCAACTCTCCAGGTTTAAGGGATTCTTCCTTCAGCTGAAACATGCATGTGGAGCCAAGAGTATGATCAACCGTGTGATTGGGAGTCGTGTTCAATTATGTCTCAGTTTTCGTCCCCTGGTACTTGGGTGCAACATTCCAGACGCTTTACTAACACTCTCCTGACTTGGAGAGTCAGTGCCTTTAACCTCCTGTTTGGCCCAGTTTGCAATTTCTGCGGAAGATGAACAGGAATAGGGAGAACCAATGAGAGACTAGCTGGAGGTGTCTGGACAGGCAAATTTAACTCTCATTTCCCACCAGGAAGAGGAATTAACCAAAGGCTCAGCGTGCCATGCCGGAACCAGATTAGGGCCTGAAGCAATCCTGCGGTGTTGCGGCCAGCTCACAAGAAAGCGAGTTGAAGAAAGGAGCTCAGGGGCTCTGTAATTCACAAACCTGCAGAGTTATAAATGACAGCTATCGTCCAAAAATATACTGAAGTAAGGCTGCCAAGAGGACTTGAAAGCGGGGCAGAATTGCAGGAAACCGATTTCAGGAGATAGACTGGAATTGCATTTAAAGCATAGGAAAAGAGGCAGAACGTCCACAATGATGCACTTGGCCAAAAAGTGTGTATGCGTTTTTTCCTGAATATATTCAGGAAAAAACGCATACGCCCTTTTTGGCCAACCAAGTAAGCTTGCAAAGGAAATCTGCACTACAATGAAGTCTCACTTCCCCCCGGTCAAAAGGGCCATCTGAAATAAGTGTAAAAACCAGAAAGGCAGGACAGGCCATGGAGAACTGGGAGCCTTTTTATGCTGATGGGCGGGATGTAAATTGCCAAGAGCCACTCGGAAGAAGTGTATGGTGTTTCCTGAAACATCTAAAAAACAAAGCAACAGAGCCTAGGGCACTTCCACTTATGGTCCTATAGCTTAGGGAAATTAAAATCAAAAAGACACAGCCACCCAAAAGTTTGGGACGGCTCTGTTTACAAGAACCTCGTTTACGGTACAAGTTCAATATCGCAGAAAGTGAAAACTGGATAAAGAAGTTGTGGTACTTACGTACAATGTAATATCACTCAGCAATGAAATCTATGTCATCAGGCCGGTAGCAGCATAATGAGTGGATTCAGGTATGATGATTCTAACTGAAATAAGTCACACAGAAAAAGAAACATCATAAGATATCACTAATACAAGGAATGTGAACTTGGCTACACATGAACTGAGTTACAAAACAGAACAGGGTCTCATGTTTAGAAAACCAACTTATGCTTGCTTAAGGGGAAGGTGAGTTGGGGTGCTGCATAAAACCAGAGTTTGAATTTAACACAGATACCGTTCCATAAGCCAAATGTGTAATAGACAAGACCTACCCCTTGCTCAACAAAATGGACTCAACAATGAGGTATCACCTCATACCTGATAGAATGGGTATCATCAGAAATTCTACAAACAAAAAATGCCCAAAAGGGTGTGGAGAAAAGGAACCCTCTTCCACTATTGTTGGGAATATAAATTGATACAGTCACTATGGAGAACAATATGGAGTTTCTTAAGAAACTAACAATAGAATTACCATATGATACAGCAATCCCAGTACTGGACATATACCCAGACAAAACCATAAATCAAAAAGAGACATTCACCGCAATGTTCATTGCATCACTATTTACAATATCGAGGTAATGGAAGCAACCTAAATGCCCACAGACAGACGAATGCATAAAGCTGTGGTACATATATAAAATGGAATATTACTAAGCCATGAAAAGGAATGAAATTGGGTCATTTGTAGAGACGTCGATGGATCTAGAGACTGTCATACAGAGTGAAGTAAGTCAGAAAGAGAAAAACAAATCTTGTATATTCATGCATATATGTGGAACCTAGAAAAACTGTACAGATTAACCATTTTGCAAGGCATAAATAGAGCAAAAGATGTAGACAACAAATGTATGGACAACAAGGGGGGAAAGCTGTTGGGGGGGTGGTGGTGGGAGGAGTTGAGAGACTGGGATTGGCCTGTATACATTTATATGTATAAAATAGATAACCAATAAGAACCTGCTCTATAAAAATATAAAATAAAATTCAAAATTAGAAAGAAATAAAATTTAAAAAATAAAACAGAAAAAACAATTATTCCCTTCACATACATGTATTTATATGAATAAATTATTTCCATGCTTATATCTGTAAATACAAAAAAGAGGAATAAAATCTACCTTGAACCAAAAACGAAAAAGAGAAAAAAAACACAGAACCCACCAGTTCCACAGAGGAAAACCGTATCAGGGCACTTGCTCCAGTTGTAAACAATTCTGAAGTTGGTCAGTGGTGGGGAATCGTCTCCCATTCAGCCAGCAGCCCCCACACAACAAGCGTCCTCACTGCAAAACTGGGGCACCGTGCCGAGGCATCTGTGAGTAAATGTGAGCTGAGCCCCAGACCAGTTGCTGCTGAACTATTCCCACCCGTCCCAGGTAAAACACCTGAATATATACAAGGACTTGAGAGCCTAAAGGAAGGGCCATAGAGCCACATGAGTGACAGCATGCCGGCCGACTTGGTGCCTGCAGGCCAGCCAGGATGGTCCTGGCCCTGGGTGCTCTTCTGGAAGATTTCCATTTCCCTGCCTGAGATACCCGTCCTGTCCCTGCCCCCACTGCATTTTTCCTTCCCCAGCTCTGCCCAGGGAGAAATTCCAGCAGCAGGTATGGGTGACACATCCTCTTCTTTAGCAGGTGGCAGCCTGACAACTGCTGCAGAAAGTCCAGCAGAGCCCCACTCACACTGGGCCACCCACAAAGCCGTGGCCTCTCACTCCCTCCCACCAGCCCAGCCCCGAGACTGCTGACAGGGCAGAGAAAATGGCGTCAGGCACGGCTGCAGGGGCTCTTGCTGCCTGGAGTGGTATTTATATTGATCTCAACACAGGCACAGCTGGGGAGGGCTGGCCAGCACAGTAAGGCTGCCCAGGTCAGCCAATCATCACCCCTCAGGGGCTCACAGTTGCAGAAAATGGAACTTGCTGAACCGGCCAGGTCCAAGGAACAGGTGTGGGATCCTGAGGGTCAGGATAGACAAGGGGCTGCAGTTTTGGCTTGTTTTCTAATCATTTTATCTGGCCCATGAGTGGGAGACAACTTCAAGAAAACCCTCTCCTAATGAGAGGAACCCAGGAGTCAGGGAGAGGAGGGGTGGGTGGTGGTTGGAGACAGAGTCCTGGTGCTCCGGGTGCAGTGGAAGTCTCTGGAAGACCAGGTGGAGGGAGGCCACACAGAGTGATGCCCAGGGTCACAGACCTGTCGCAGCTGCTGTTTGTTAGTTCAAGTCCTGCTCTGAGGTGCTCTGTGTCAGCTCTGAGCGACAGGTGAGCTGGGGGTGCTCTGCAATGAGGGCTATGTGCACGGTTCCAGTGTGCCCAGCCCTGCCACGGTACCTGCAAGGGTAGACCTGTATCCTGGGAGGGGCCTGACCACGAGAGCCCCGTGGGCTGGGGTGGGGGGTGGGGTACCTGCCCAGGTGAGCTCCATATTCTGGGATTGGTCTGACCACGAGAGCCCCATGGGCTGCTGGGGACCTGGTAAAGGATGTCAGGACAGTCAGTGAAGCCACCGAGGATATACCTCCAGCTGCTCCTAATTCCTACACCCTGCTGGTCATTCTACCAACCACCAGGACATGGTATTCTGTATTAGTCTTCAATGATGCCTTCTTTTGCATTCCATTAGTCCCAGAGTCACAAGAAATTTTGGCTTGTGAGTGGCAGGACTCAACATACAACTAAAACAATACTTCCGGGCCGTCTTGCCCAAAGGGTGCAAAAATTCCCACACCATCTTTGGGGAAAGCTTAGCTAAAGACCTAAAAGTTCTACCTCTGGAAAAGGAAACCCTCCTTCAGTACGCAGATGTCATTCTGATCGCCAGCCCTACTAAGGAGGCCTCTGAACTACCAAGCCAATAAAGGATAGAAGTTGTCCAAGAAAAAGCTCAAATATCACAGACTGCGGTGACCTGCCTGGGCTTCATTCTCACAGAAGGTCGGAGAAGCCCATCCCAGGAAAGGGAAGAAACCATTTTCAGCCTTACCCCTTTCTAAAACTAGAAGACAGCTTAGGGGTTCCTGGGGAGGCCAGGGTTTGCTGCTTCTGGATCCCTAACTACAGTCTACTAGCTGGGCCTCTATATGAAACACTGAAAGGAAAAGATGATGATCCTTTTGAATAGAATCCAGAAGTGGCCTTTCAAGAATGGAAAGAGCAGTCAATTCAGACACTTGCCCTGGAACTCCCTAATTTAGCTAAACCCTTTGACCTTTACATTCCCGGTGAAAGGTGAATCGCCATTGGAGAATTAGTGCAAAAACTGGGACCACTTGAAATGGAACAATGCAAGAATGCCATCCAGGTAGGATAAACTACGGTCACCAAGGGGTTTGGCCCACTGACACATCTGGCTAAGATACTGGCAGTATCTAAAAACCTGGAAATCAGCAGCCCAAAAGGCCACCTCTCTCCTAAGGGAAAAGGACCCCACGTGGTGATCCTAACCACCATCCATGCCCTGAAGTTGCAGGGTTCGCTCCGTGGGCACACCAACCTCGAGTGAGGAGGCCCTCCAACTCCAACATCCAGAGAGATAACCGGGGGCAACAGGGCACCATGACGACTCGTGTGAACATCACTTGACCTGGAGTTTCTCTCATAAAACAACAAGAGTGTGTCCCAAAAGAGTAGACTACTGCTTGCAGGACTTACTGCACCCAGAGGGGAGCTAATAATCTTGGCGGGGGAACCGTATATCACACTGTCACCATAGAAAAGCCTACAGACACTGTGATGATGGTGGCCAATAAGACCGGCTGGACTCCTGTTTACTTCAAAAGGCTGTTGACTCAGTGGCCATCATGGTCCTTGATCACCACTGACCCTGGACTGTCTGGGAGTTGAGCGGGCAGGGCTCTGACACCTGGTGCTGTTTGTACGTTAATTCAGGGGCCTAATTGAAGAAAGCGCAGACTACTGGTCAGAGCATCTAGGCTGGCAGAAACGGTCAGCCTAATGTGGCCGAACAAATGTGGGGCAGGGTGAAACTGGCCCCCACAGCGTCTCTGCACATCTCTTTCCTGGACCCTTAAAGGTCATTAGAATCTATAACACTTCCAATGCTGGTGCTCAGGTGGACGAGCAGGGAGGCAGGGGGCCTGGGGACAATCAACGTCACCTGGAGGCTGCTGGGGAGAAGCTCTGACCCTCGCCCCCGGGTATGAGGGCTCCCAACTCAGCACTCAGCAGTTACAGAAGAAGGGTCTGCACCCTCAGCACTCCAAGAATGAGGAACGGGACAAAAGGCAGAGGAGGGGTTTGTCCCCAGCAAAGCCCATTAAAAATCCCTGGGAGATAAAAATAGAATCTGGGCAATAAAGTCAAGTCTAACCTTTTTTATCCTTTGTGCTTTGTCTAATTTCATGTGCTCCTAGGGTCCCGCATGCAGAGGTTCCACACCTGGCACTTCAGACCAGATTTCCTAGTGCAGAATGGCTGGGACGACACCTCAGCTCCTGGGGCCCAGTGCAGACTCCGCGATATAGAGCCTGAGCTGCAGCCAACCCGGCCCTCGAGAGCTCCGCCCCCTCCCTCCCACTGACTCTGACAGGATCTCTACACAGCAGCCCAGCCCACAGCCCACGGGGTAGTGCATGCTCTCACCTCTCCATTCTCTGATCAAAATATAAAGTTTCCTTTGCTTGTGAACCAAACTCAGTCTCGATCTGTTGGCCCCAATGACACTGGGCAGGGGGACACTTGTTGGGGTCCACTCTGGAGGATCAGTAACAGAAATTGAGACTATTGTAACCTCAATGAACAGATGTGTGAGCCAAACTGTAGTTAACATAAAACAGTGTATAAGGCTCGGGTAAAATAAGATGTTTCTAACACTTCCATTTGATATTTCCATCACTTTATTATAAGCAAGTTCAGTGAAAAGGTTTGTCTTATTTGTCAGGTCAATATTAGAGAAACGAAGTGATTTCTTTCCAAGGATGTACATCTAATAATCTTGGTTAAAGCTTCAATCTTGTTTTAAATGCTTTTCCATTGAAAATGATACCTCTCTTTCAGCTCCCCCATTTCTGAGAAGTATAAAATCTTATAATTTATTATTACCAAAGGGGAAAGGTGGGAGGAGGGATAAATTAACAGTTTGGGATTAACACATACACACTGCTATGTATAAAATAGATCATCAACAAGGAACTACTGTATAGCACAGGGAACTACACTCAAGGGGAAATAATCTGAAAAAGAATAGAAATTTTTATTGACATCATCTATCAATGACAGTTAAAGTGTAACCTAAGGGAAGCTGGTGGTGAGTGCTTCTGACCCTGAAGACTTCAATCATCTAAAGTTTGGACTCTGCCTACTTCCCAAGGCCCTTAATGAACATATGTGTAGCCGTAGCTTAAAAAATTCCCCAGTTTGGGTTTCGGGGAGACACTGATTTTGAAAAAGCCCTGGTGTTCTCCTTACATGAATGGGACTCTTCCTACTGCTAAAACATGTCTGTCACACCCAGAGGATGGTATACCGTCTGATCGGGAAGAGTTTGGAAAAGGCATCTCATCTCCTCATCTCCTGGTGCTCGGGTTCACCCCTCCAGCGTCTTTACTAACAGTCTCCCCACTTGGAGAGGTCAGCACTGTCAACATCCTGTTGCGTACAGTTTGGAATTTGTCCAGAGGATGAAGCGGAAGGATGAGGAACAATGAGAGACAAGTCCTAGGTGTTCAGGCAGGCACATGTCACTCTAATTTCCAATCAGGAAGACGAATTGACCAAAGGCTAGGGTTGCCCATGGAAACAGTATAGGGCTTGAGGAAATCCCGCTGCTTTGTGGCCAGTTCCCATAAACACAAGTTGAACAATGGAACTCAGGGGCAGTAAAATTCACGAAACTGCAGAGTTGAAAATATCCATCACTGAAAAATGTCTTGAGGAAAGTCAGAGAAAAGGACTTGTAAGCAAGGGAGAATGTCAGGAAAGGGATTTGAGGAGGTAGAAAGGACTCGCCATTAAGCACAAGAAAAGGAGCTGAACATTGCCAACATTGCAGTTGGCCAAAAAGGGTGTATGCGTTTTTTTCTGTATATATTCAAGAAAAGGGCATACACTTTTTTAGCCAACCAAACAGGTGGGCACTGGAAGTCAATACTACAAAAGATATCACTTCGCATCAGTCAGAAGAGCCATCCTCATAAAGCGTAAATAACAGAAATGCAGGACAGGGCAAGGAGAAGAGGGAGCCCTGTGAGACTTATAGTGGAAATGTATATTGCCAACGGCCATTCTGGAGAAGTGTATTGTGTTTACTAAAGCATCTAAAAAATGAGCTACAGAGCATAGGGCACTTGCACTCATGGGCGTATATCTTGGGAAAAACAAAAATCGAGAGGACACAGGCACCCCAATGTTTACCCCCTCTCTGTTTAAAAGATCCTCGACTAGGATATAACTTAAATGTCTCTGGAGAGAAAAAATGGATAGAGATGTGGTACTTAGGTAGAGTGGAATATTATTCAGCCTGGAAATCAATGAAATATGGCCAGTTGTAACAACTCCGGAAGAGTTACGTATGATCATTCTAAGTGACATAATTCAGAAAGAAAAAGACACATATCATAAGATATCACTTAAAGGTGGAATCCAAAATGGCTACACATGAAATAAATTACAAAACAAAAACATAGTCAAATATGTAGAAAACACGCATAAGGCTGCTAACGGGAAAGGTGGGGAGGGGTGAGGCATCATCCAGGAGGTGGAAATTAGCAAAGATACCATTCCAAATACCAAACTGATAATCAACAAGGCCTACACGGTAGCTAAAAGAACTGCACTCAGCACACTCAAGTCACCGGAAAAGAATATATACGACTGGTAAGAATCTGAAAAAGAATTTACTGATGTCTCTCTGTACGTGAATCAAGTGGATGTACAGCAGCAAGAAACAGAGCTTTGAAAATCAGCTGTAACCAATATAGTAATAAATTGAAAAAAATAAATGACAGAGAGACAGAGAAAACCTCTTACAACTTTTCCTCAGGGACGGTGATGCAACATGGATTGAACACATCTAGACCCACAGCAGGATGAGACATAAGGCTGGAAACTGTTTGCACTAAGAGAAATGTGAGGTTGGGTGAGGAAATGCACACCCTTTAAAGTAATACTACCTGGTACCCATTCAATGGGTCCCAAATCTGCAGGTTCAAGGGATCTTCCTACAGCTAAAACATGCATGGAAAACCCAGAGGACTGTACACCATGTGATCGGGAGATGTGTCTAAAATGCAGCTCATTTATCCTCTCCTGGTGCTCCTGTTCACCATTCCAGCCACGTTACTTAGAATCTCCCCACTTGGAGAATCAGCACATTTCAACTTCTGTTTCACACATTTTGCAAATTGTGAGGAGGATGAACGGGAAGAGGGGGAACCAATGAGAGAATAGTTGTAGGGGTTTGGACGGGCACATATCAGTCTAATTTCCCATTAAGAATAAGAATTGAAAAAAGGCTCAGCCCGCCTCGCCGGAGCCAAAATAGGGCCTGAAGCAATCCTGCGGGTTTGAGGCCAGCTCACAAAAGAGCAACTTAAAAAATGGAGCTCAGGGTCACTGCAATTCACAAACCTGCAGAGTTATAAATGAAAACTAACGTCCAAAAATATGTTGAGGTAAGGCAAAGAAGAGGATCTGAATGCAAGACAGAATTGCAAGAAACAGATTTCAAGAGATAGATTGGACTCGTCTTTAAAGCACATGAAAAGCGGCAGAATTTCGACAATGATGCAGTTGGCCCAAAAGGGCGTATGCGTTTTTTCCTGATTATATCCAGGAAAAAACGCATACGCACTTTATGGGCAAGGAAGCAAGCAAGCAATGCAAATGTGCACAACAAAGAAGTCTCATTTCCCACCGGTCAAAAGGGCCATCCTAAAAAAATTGTAAAAACCAGAAATGCAGGACAGGCCATGGAGAACAGGGAGCCTTTATACGCTGATGGGCAGTGTGTGAACTGCCGAGAGCCACTCTGGAGAAGTGTATGGTGGTTCCTAAATCATCTAAAAAACAGAGCTACAGAGCATAGGACACTTCCAATCATGGGAGTATATCTAGGGAAGTCTAAAAATCAACAAGACACAAGCACACCACAGTTTAGGGCTACTCTGTTTACAAGAACCTCAACTTCAGTACACCTTAAATATCCCAGGAAAGAGAACAATGGATAAAGAAGATGTGGTACTTATGTACAATGGAATATCTCTTCACCATGAAATCAATGTAATAAGGTTAGTAGAAGGATAAAGAGTGGATTTAGGTCCGATAATACTACTTGAAATAAGTCAAACAGAAAAAGAAACATATCATAAGATATCACTTATAGAGGGAGGGTAAATATGGCTGCACAAGAAATGAATTACAGAACAGAACAGTGTCTCACATTTAGAAAACACACTTATGTCAGCTTAAGGGGAAAGGAGAGGTGGGGTGATGCATAAAACCAGAGTTTGAAATTAGCACAGATACCGTTCAATAAACCAAATAGATATTAGACAAGATCTACACCTTGCTCAATGAACTGGCCTCAACACACCCTATACACCGCAGAGAAATATATCTGAGTAATAAGAATCTTAAAACCCATGTATTGATATATCTCCATAAGGGAATCAAATGTGTGCAGAGCGGCACAAACACAGCAGTGAAAATGAGCTAAACCCCATTATAGAAATAAATTTTAAAAACAAAACGCAGAAACAATGAAAGAGAGAAAAATTCTTACAAAATTCGCTCAGGGGCTGTGATGCAACCTGGATTGACCACATGTAAACCCACAGCTGGATAAGACATAAGGCTGGACACTTGGGGATGAGAGGATTGGTGAGCTTTGGTGAGCAACTGCCAAAAGTTTAATGCAATACTTCATGCTACTCATTCCAAGGGTCCCAACACTCCAGGTTGAAGGGAATCTTCCTACAGCTAAACCATGCTTGGGAAATCCAGCAACTGGTATACCATATGATCAGGAAAGGTTTCTAAAATGCACCTCACTTTTCCTCTCCTGGGACTCTGGATCAACATTCCAGCTGCTTTACTAAAAACATCCCCACATGGAGAGTCAATGCCTTTAAGTTCTGGTATCGCACAGTCTGCAGTTAGTGCGGAGGATGAATGGGAATAGGGGGAACCAGTGAGAAACTAGCTGTAGCGGTTTCAATGGGCACATGTCTCTCTAATTTCACATCAGTAAGAAGAATAAACCAAAGGCACAGCAAGGTGCCCCAGAAGAAAAATAGGGCCTGAAGGAATCCTGTGGTTATGAGGCAAGATCAAAAAAATAAGAGCTGAAAAATGGAGCTAAGGGCCACTGCAATTCAAAAAGCTGCAGAGTTATAAAGGCCCAATATATTCAAAAAATATATTGAGGTAAGGCTATGAAGAGGCATTGAAAGCAAGGCAGAATTGCAGGAAACTGATTTCAGGAGGTAGACTAGAATTGCATTTAAAGCATAGGAAAAGAGGCAGAACGTCGACAATGATGCACTTGGCCAAAAAGGGCGTATGCGTTTTTTCCTGAATATATTCAGGAAAAAACGCATACGCCCTTTTTGGCCAACCAAGCAAGATTGCAAAATAATCTGCACTACAATGAAGTCTCACTTCCCCCAGGTCAAAAGGGCCATCTGAAAAAAGTGTAAAATCCAGAAAGGCAGGACAGGCCATGGAGAACTGGGAGCCTTGTTATGCTGATGGGCGGGATGTAAATTGCCAACAGCCACTCGGGAGAAGTGTATGGTGTTTCCTGAAACATCTAAAAAACAAAGCAACAGAGCCTAGGGAACTTCCACTTATGGTCCTATAGCTTAGGGATATTAAAATCAAAAAGACACAGCCACCCCAACGTTTGGGACGGCTCTGTTTACAAGAACCTCGTTTATGGTACAAGTTCAATATCGCAGAAAGTGAAAAATGGATAAAGAAGTTGTGGTACTTACGTACAATGTAATATCACTCAGCAATGAAATCTATGTCATCAGGCCCGTAGCAGCATAATGAGTGGATTCAGGTATGATGATTCTAACTGAAATAAGTCACACAGAAAAAGAAACATTATAACATATCACTAATACACGGAATGTAATCTTGGCTACACAGGAACTGAATTACAAAACAGAACAGTGTCTCAAATTTAGAAAACCAACTTATGCTTGCTTAAGGGGAAAGGTGAGTTGGGGTGCTGCATAAAACCAGAGACTGAAATGAGCACAGATAAAGTTCCTTAAGCCAAATATGGAATAGACAAGAGCTACTCCTTGCTCAACGAAATGGACTCAACACCCCATATTAAACGCCTAAGAATGTACCTGACTAGTAAGTATCTTAAAACCTATGGATTACTATGGCTCTGAAAGAGAATCAAGCGTGTGTACAGGGGCATAACGGTAGCAGTGATAGGATTGGAGAGGTTCGGTGAGCAAATGAAGACCCTTTGAAGTCATATTGCATGGTACCCATTCCACGGGTCTCAACTCTCCAGGTTTAAGGGATTCTTCCTTCAGTTAAACATGCATGTGGAACTCAGAGTATGATCAACCGTCTGATTGGGAGACGTGTTCAAATATGTCTCAGTTCTCGTCCCCTGGTACTCGGGTGCAACATTCCAGATGCTTTACTAACACTCTCCCGACTTGGAGAGTCAGTGCCTTTAACCTCCTGTTTGGCCCAGTTTGCAATTTCTGCGGAAGATGAACAGGAATAGGGAGAACCAATGAGAGACTAGCTGGAGGTGTCGGGACGGGCAAATTTAACTCTCATTTCCCACCAGGAAGAGGAATTAACCAAAGGCTCAGCGTGCCATGCCGGAACCAGATTAGGGCCTGAAGCAAACCTGCGGTGTTGCGGCCAGCTCACAAGAAAGCGAGTTGAAGAAAGGAGCTCAGGGGCACTGTAATTCACAAACCTGCAGAGTTATAAATGACAGCTATCGTCCAAAAATATACTGAAGTAAGGCTGCCAAGAGGACTTGAAAGTGGGGCAGAATTGCAGGCAACCGATTTCAGGAGGTAGACTGGAATTGCATTTAAAGCATAGGAAAAGAGGCAGAACGTCCACAATGATGCACTTGGCCAAAAAGGGCGTATGCGTTTTTTCCTGAATATATTCAGGAAAAAACGCATACGCCCTTTTTGGCCAACCAAGCAAGATTGCAAAGGAAATCTGCACTACAATGAAGTCTCACTTCCCCCAGGTCAAAAGGGTCATCTGAAAAAAGTGTAAAATCCAGAAAGGCAGGACAGGCCATGGAGAACTGGGAGCCTTGTTATGCTGATGGGCGGGATGTAAATTGCCAACAGCCACTCGGGAGAAGTGTATGGTGTTTCCTGAAACATCTAAAAAACAAAGCAACAGAGCCTAGGGAACTTCCACTTATGGTCCTATAGCTTAGGGAAATTAAAATCAAAAAGACAAAGCCACCCCAAAGTTTGGGACGGCTCTCTTTACAAGAACCTCGTTTACGGTACAAGTTCAATATCGCAGAAAGTGAAAAATGGATAAAGAAGTTGTGGTACTTACGTACAATGCAATATCACTCAGCCATGAAATCTATGTCATCAGGCCCATAGCAGCATAATGACTGGATTCAGGTATGATGATTCTAACTGAAATAAGTCACACAGAAAAAGAAACATCATAAGATATCACTAATACACGGAATGTAAACTTGGCTACACAGGAACTGGATTACAAAACAGAACAGGTTCTCAAATTTAGAAAACCAATATGCTTGCTTAAGGGGAAAGGTCAGTTGGGGAGCTGCATAAAACCAGGGATTGAAATGAGCACAGATAAAGTTCCTTAAGCCAAATATGGAATAGACAAGAGCTACTCCTTGCTCAACGAAATGGACTCAACACCCCATATTAAACGCCTAAGAATGTACCTGACTAGTAAGTATCTTAAAACCTATAGATTGCTATGTCTCTCAAAGAGAATCAAGCGTGTGTACAGGGGCATAAATGCAGCAGTGATAGGACTGGAGAGGTTCGGTGAGCAAATGAAGACCCTTTGAAGTCATATTGCATGGTACCCATTCCACGGGTCTCAACTCTCCAGGTTTAAGGGATTCATCCTTCAGCTAAAACATGCATGTGGAACACAGAGTATGATCAACCGTGTGATCGGGAGACGTGTTCCAATATGTCTCAGTTCTCGTCCCCTGGTACTCGGGTGCAACATTCCAGATGCTTTACTAACACTCTCCCGACTTGGAGAGTCAGTGCCTTTAACCTCCTGTTTGGCCCAGTTTGCAATTTCTGCGGAAGATGAACAGGAATAGGGAGAACCAATGAGAGACTAGCTGGAGGTGTCTGGACGGGCAAATTTAACTCTCATTTCCCACCAGGAAGAGGAATTAACCAAAGGCTCAGCATGCCGTACCGGAACCAGATTAGGGCCTGAAGCAATCCTGCGGTGTTGCGGCCAGCTCACAAGAAAGCGAGTTGAAGAAAGGAGCTCAGGGGCACTGTAATTCACAAATCTGCAGAGTTATAAATGACAGCTATCCTCCAAAAACATACTGAAGTAAGGCTGCCAAGAGGACTTGAAAGCGGGGCAGAATTGAAGGAAACCGATTTCAGGAGGTAGAGTGGAATTGCATTTAAAGCATAGGAAAAGAGGCAGAACGTCCACAATGATGCACTTGGCCAAAAAGGGCGTATGCGTTTTTTCCAGAATATATTCAGGAAAAAATGCATACGCCCTTTTTGGCCAACCAAGCAAGCTTGCAAAGGAAATCTGCACTACAATGAAGTCTCACTTCCCCCCGGTCAAAAGGGCCATCTGAAAAAAGTGTAAAATCCAGAAAGGCAGGACAGGCCATGGAGAACTGGGAGCCTTGTTATGCTGATGGGCGGGATGTAAATTGCCAACAGCCACTCGGGAGAAGTGTATGGTGTTTCCTGAAACATCTAAAAAACAAAGCAACAGAGCCTAGGGCACTTCCACTTATGGTCCTATAGCTTAGGGAAATTAAAATGAAAAAGACACAGCCACCCCAAAGTTTGGGACGGCTCTGTTTACAAGAACCTCGTTTACGTTACAAGTTAAATATCGCAGAAACGGAAAAATGGATAAAGAAGTTGTGGTACTTACGTACAATGCAATATCACTCAGCAATGAAATCTATGTCATCAGGCCCGTAGCAGCATACTGAGTGTATTCAGGTATGATGATTCTAACTGAAATAAGTCACACAGAAAAAGAAACATCGTAAGATATCACTAATACATGGAATGTAAACTTGGCTACAGAGGAACTTGATTAAAAAACAGAAGAGTGTCTCAAATTTATCAAACCAACATGCTTGCTTAAGGGGAAAGGTGAGTTGGGGTGCTGCATAAAAACAGAGATTGAAATGAGCACAGATAAAGTTCCTTAAGCCAAATATGGAATAGACAAGAGCTACTCCTTGCTCAATGAAATGGACTCAACACCCCATATTAAACGCCTAAGAATGTACCTGACTAGTAAGTATCTTAAAACGTATGGATTGCTATGTCTCCGAAAGAGAATCAAGCGTGTCTACAGTGGCCTAAACGCAGCAGTGATAGGATTGGAGAGGTTCGGTGAGCAAATGAAGACCCTTTGAAGTCATATTGCATGGTACCCATTCCACGGGTCTCAACTCTCCAGGTTTAAGGGATTCTTCCTTCAGCTAAAACATGCATGTGGAACCCAGAGTATGATCAACCGTGTGATTGGGATACGTGTTCAAATATCTCTCAGTTTTCGTCCCCTGGTACTCGGGTGCAACATTACAGATGCTTTACTAACACCCTCCCGACTTGGAGAGTCAGTGCCTTTAACCTCCTGTTTGGCCCAGTTTGCAATTTCTGCGGAAGATGAACAGGAATAGGGAGAACCAATGAGAGACTAGCTGGAGGTGTCTGGACGGGCAAACTTAACTCTCATTTCCCACCAGGAAGAGGAATTAACCAAAGGCTCAGCGTGCCGTGCCGGAACCAGATTAGGGCCTGAAGCAATCCTGCGGTGTTGCGGCCAGCTCACAAGAAAGAGAGTTGAAGAAAGGAGCTCAGGGGCACTCTAATTCACAAACATGCAGAGTTATAAATGACAGCTATCGTCCAAAAACATACTGAAGTAAGGCTGCCAAGAGGACTTGAAAGCGGGGCAGAATTGCAGGAAACTGATTTCAGGAGGTAGACTGGAATTGCATTTAAAGCATAGGAAAAGAGGCAGAACGTCCACAATGATGCACTTGGCCAAAAAGGGCGTATGCGTTTTTTCCTGAATATATTCAGGAAAAACGCATACGCCCTTTTTGGCCAACCAAGCAAGCTTGCAAAGGAAATATGCACTACAATGAAGTCTCACTTCCCCCCGGTCAAAAGGGCCATCTGAAAAAAGTGTAAAATCCAGAAAGGCAGGACAGGCCACGGAGAACTGGGATCCTTGTTATGCTGATGGGTGGGATATAAATTGCCAACAGCCACTAAGGAGAAGTGTATGGTGTTTCCTGAAACATCTAAAAAACAGAGAAACAGAGCCTAGGACACTTCCACTTATGGTCCTATAGCTTAGGGAAATTAAAATCAAAAAGACACAGCCACCCCAAAATTTGGGACTGCTCTGTTTACAAGAACCTCATTTACGGTACAAGTTCAATATCGCAGAAAGTGAAAAATGGATAAAGAAGTTGTAGTACTTACGTACAATGCAATATCACTCAGCAATGAAATCTATGTCATCAGGCCCGTAGCAGCATAATGAGTGTATTCAGGTATGATGATTCTAACTGAAATAAGTCACACAGAAAAAGAAACATCATAAGATATCACTAATACACGGAATGTAAACTTGGCTACACAGGAACAGGATTACAAAACAGAACAGGGTCTCAATTTAGAAAACCAACTTATGCTTGCTTAAGGGGAAAGGTGAGTTGGGGTGCTGCATAAAATCAGAGATTGAAATGAGCACAGATAAAGTTCCTTAAGCCAAATATGGAATAGACAAGAGCTACTCCTTGCTCAACGAAATGGACTCAACACCCCATATCAAACGCCTAAGAATGTACCTGACTAGTAAGTATCTTAAAACCTATGGATTGCTATGTCTCTGAAAGAGAATCAAGCGTGTGTACAGGGGCATAAACGCAGCAGTGATAGGATTGGAGAGGTTCGGTGAGCAAATGGAGACCCTTTGAAGTCATATTGCATGGTACCCATTCCACGGGTCTCAACTCTCCAGGTTTAAGGGATTCTTCCTTCAGCTAAAACATGCATGTGGAACCCAGAGTATTATCAACCGTGTGATCGGGAGACGTGTTCCAATATGTCTCAGTTCTCGTCCCCTGGTACTAGGGTGCAACATTCCAGACGATTTACTAACACTCTCCCGACTTGGAGAGTCAGTGCCTTTAACCTCCTGTTTGGCCCAGTTTGCAATTTCTGCGGAAGATGAACAGGAATAGGGAGAACCAATGAGAGACTAGCTGGAGGTGTCTGGACGGGCAAATTTAACTCTCATTTCCCACCAGGAAGAGGAATTAACCAAAGGCTCAGCGTGCCGTGCCGGAACCAGATTAGGGCCTGAAGCAATCCTGCGGTGTTGCGGCCAGCTCACAAGAAAGCGAGTTGAAGAAAGGAGCTCAGGGGCACTGTAATTCACAAACCTGCAGAGTTATAAATGACAGCTATCGTCCAAAAATATACTGAAGTAAGGCTGCCAAGAGGACTTGAAAGCGGGGCAGAATTGCAGGAAACCGATTTCAGGAGGTAGACTGGAATTGCATTTAAAGCATAGGAAAAGAGGCAGAACGTCCACAATGATGCACTTGGCCAAAAAGGGCGTATGCGTTTTTTCCTGAATATATTCAGGAAACAACGCATACGCAGTATTTGGCCAACGAAGCAAGCTTGCAAAGGAAATCTGCACAACAATGAAGTCTCAATTCCCCCTGGTCAAAAGGGCCATCTGAAAAAAGTGTAAAATCCAGAAAGGCAGGACAGGTCATGGAGAACTGAGAGCCTTGTTATGCTGATGGGCCGGATGTAAATTGCCAAGAGCTACTTGGGAGAAGTGTATGGTTTTTCCTGAAACATCTAAAAAACAAAGCAACAGAGCCTAGGGCACTTCCACTTATGGTCCTATAGCTTAGGGAAATTAAAATCAAAAAGACACAGCCACCCCAAAGTTTGGGACTGCTCTGTTTAGGAGAACCTCGTTTACGGTACAAGTTCAATATCGCAAAAAGTGAAAAATGGATAAAGAAATTGTGGTACTTACGTACAATGCAATATCACTCAGCAATGAAATCTATGTCATCAGGCTCGTAGCAGCATAATGAGTAGATTCAGGTATGATGATTCTAACTGAAATAAGTCACACAGAAATAGAAATATCATAAGACATCACAAATACACGGAATGTAAACTTGGCTACACAGGAACTGGATTACAAAACAGAACAGGGTCTCAAATGTACAAAACCAACTTATGCTTGCTTAAGGGGAAAGGTGAGTTGTGGTGCTGCATAAAACCAGAGATTGAAATGAGCACAGATAAAGTTCCTTAAGCCAAATATGTAATAGACAAGAGCTACTCCTTGCTCAACGAAATGGACTCAACACCCCATATTAAACGCCTAAGAATGTACCTGACTAGTAAGTATCTTAAAACCTATGTATTGCTATGTCTCCGAAAGAGAATCAAGCGTGTGCACAGGGGCATAAACGCAGCAGTGATAGGATTGGAGAGGTTCGGTGAGCAAATGAAGACCCTTTGAAATCATATTGCATGGTACCCATTCCATGGGTCTCAACTCTCCAGGTTTAAGGGATTCTTCCTTCAGCTAAAACATGCATGTGGAACCCAGAGTATGATCAACCGTGTGATCGGGAGACGTGTTCCAATATGTCTCAGTTCTCGTCCCCTGGTACTCGGGTGCAACATTCCAGACGCTTTACTAACAATCTCCCGACTTGGAGAGTCAGTGCCTTTAACCTCCTGTTTGGTCCAGTTTGCAAATTCTGCGGAAGATGAACAGGAATAGGGAGAACCAATGAGAGACTAGCTGGAGGTGTCTGGACGGGCAAATTTAACTCTCATTTCCCACCAGGAAGAGGAATTAACCAAAGGCTCAGCATGCCGTGCCAGAACCAGATTAGGGCCTGAAGCATTCCTGCGGTGTTGCGGCCAGCTCACAAGAAAGCGAGTTGAAGAAAGGAGCTCAGGGACACTGTAATTCAGAAACTGCAGAGTTATAAATGACAGCTATCGTCCAAAAATATACTGAAGTAAGGCTGCCAAGAGGACTTGAAAGCGGGGCAGAATTGCAGGAAACTGATTTCAGGAGGTAGAATGGAATTGCATTTAAAGCATAGGAAAAGAGGCAGAACGTCCACAATGATGCACTTGGCCAAAAAGGGCATATGCGTTTTTTCCTGAATATATTCAGGAAAAAACGCATACGCTCTTTTTGGCCAACCAAGCAAGCTTGCAAACGAAATCTGCACTACAATGAAGTCTCACTTCCCCCCGGTCAAAAGGGCTATCTGAAAAAAGTGTAAAATCCAGAAAGGCAGGACAGGCCATGGAGAACTGGGAGCCTTGTTATGCTGATAGGCGGGATGTAAATAGCCAACACTCACTTGAGAGCAGTGTATGGTGCTTCCTGAAACATCTACAAAACAGAGGAACAGAGCCTAGGGCACTTCCACTTATGGTCCTATAGCTTAGGGAAATTAAAATAAAAAAGACACAGCCACCCCAAAGTTTGGGACGGCTCTGTTTACAAGAACCTCGTTTACGGTACAAGTTCAATATCGCAGAAAGTGAAAAATGGATAAAGAAGTTGTGGTACTTACGTACAATGCAATATCACTCAGCAATGAAATCTATGTCATCAGGCTCATAGCAGCATAATGAGTGGATTCAGGTATGATGATTCTAACTGAAATAAGTCACACAGAAAAAGAAACATCATAAGATATCACTAATACACGGAATGTAAACTTGGCTACACAGGAACTGGATTATAAAACAGAACAGGGTCTCAAATTTAGAAAACCAACTTATGTTTGCTTAAGGGGAAAGGTGAGTTGGGGTGCTGCATAACACCAGAGATTGAAATGAGCACAGATAAAGTTCCTTAAGCCAAATTTGTAATAGACAAGAGCTACTCCTTGCTCAACGAAATGGACTCAACACCCCATATTAAACGTCTAAGAATGTACCTGACTACTAATTATCTTAAAACCTATGGATTGCTATGTCTCTGAAAGAGAATGAAGCATGTGTACAGGGGCATAAACGCAGCACTGATAGGACTGGAGAGGTTCGGTGAGCAAACAAAGACCCTTTGAAATCATATTGCATGGTACCCATTCCACGGGTCTCAACTCTCCAGGTTTAAGGGATTCTTCCTTCAGCTAAAACATGCATGTGTAACCCAGAGTATGATCAACCGTGTGATCGGGAGATGTGTTCCAATATGTCTCAGATCTCGTCCCCTGGTACTCGGGTGCAACATTCCAGATGCTTAACTAACACTCTCCTGACTTGGAGAGTCAGTGCCTTTAACCTCCTGTTTGGCCCAGTTTGCAATTTCTGCGGAAGATGAACAGGAATAGGGAGAACCAATGAAAGGCTAGCTGGAGGTGTCTGGACGGGCAAATTTAACTCTCATTTCCCACCAGGAAGAGGAATTAACCAAAGGCTCAGTGTGCCGTGCCGGAACCAGATTAGGGTCTGAAGCAATCCTGCGGTGTTGCGGCCAGCTCACAAGAAAGCGAGTTGAAGAAAGGAGCTCAGGGGCACTGTAATTCACAAACCTGCAGAGTTATAAATGACAGCTATCGTCCAAAAATATACTGAAGTAAGGCTGCCAAGAGGACTTGAACGTGGGGCAGAATTGCAGGAATCCGATATCAGGAGGGAGACTGGAATTGCATTTAAAGCATAGGAAAAGGGGCAGAACGTCCACAATGATGCACTTAGCCAAAAAGGGCGTATGCGTTTTTTCCTGAATATATTCAGGAAAAAACGCATACGCCCTTTTTGGCCAACCAAGCAAGCTTGCAAAGGAAATCTGCACTACAATGAAGTCTCACTTCCCCTGAGTCAAAAGGGCCATCTGAAAAAAGCGTAAAATCCAGAAAGGCAGGACAGGCCATGGAGAACTGGGAGCCTTGTTATGCTGATGGGCGGGATGTAAATTGCAAACAGCCACTCTGGAGAAGTTTTTGGTGTTTCCTAAAACATCTAGAAAACAAAGCAACACAGCCTAGGGCACTTCCACTTATGGTCCTATACCTTAGGGAAATTAAAATCAAAAAGACACAGCCACCCCAAAATTTGGGATGGCTCTGTTTACAAGAACCTCGTTTACGGTACAAGTTCAATATCGCAGAAAGTGAAAAATGGATAAAGAAGATGTGGTACTTACGTACAATGCAATATCACTCAGCAATGATATCTATGTCAACAGGCCTGTAGCAGAAAATGAGTGGGTTCAGGTATGATGATTCTAACTGAAATAAGTCACACAGAAAAAGAAACATCATAAGATATCACTAATACACGGAATGTAAACTTGGCTACACAGTAACTGAATTACAAAACAGAACAGGGTCTCAAATTTAGAAAACCAACTTATGCTTGCTTAAGGGGAAAGGTGAGTTGGGGTGCTGCATAAAACCAGAGATTGAAATGAGCACAGATAAAGTTCCTTAAGCCAAATATGGAATAGACAAGAGCTACTCCTTGCTCAACAAAAGGGACTCAACACCCCATATTAAACGCCTAAGAATGTACCTGACTAGTAAGTATCTTAAAACCTATGGATTGCTATGTCTCCGAAAGAGAATCAAGCGTGTTTACAGGGGCATAAACGCAGCAGTGATAGGATTGGAGAGGTTCGGTGAGCAAATGAAGACGCTTTGAAGTCATATTGCATGGTACTCATTCCACGGGTCTCAACTCTCCAGGTTTAAGGGATTCTTCCTTCAGCTGAACCATGCATGTGGAACGCAGAGTATGATCAACCGTGTGATCAGCAGATGTATTAAAATATGTCTCAGTTTTCGTCCCCTGGTACTTGGGTGCAACATTCCAGACGCTTTACTAACACTCTCCCGACTTGGAGAGTCAGTGCCTTTAACCTCCTGTTTGGCCCAGTTTGCAATTTCTGCGGAAGTTGAACAGGAATAGGGAGGACCAATGAGAGACTAGCTGGAGGTGTCTGGACGGGCAAATTTGACTCTCATTTCCCACCAGGAAGAGGAATTAACCAAAGGCTCAGCATGCCGTGCCGGAACCAGATTAGGGCCTGAAGCAATCCTGCGGTGTTGCGGCCAGCTCACAAGAAAGCGAGTTGAAGAAAGGAGCTCAGGGGCACTGTAATTCACAAACCTGCAGAGTTATAAATGACAGCTATCGTCCAAAAATATACTGAAGTAAGGCTGCCAAGAGGACTTGAAAGTGGGCCAGAATTGCAGGAAACCGATATCGGGAGGTAGACTGGAATTGCATTTAAAGCATAGGAAATGAGGCAGAACGTCCACAATGATGCACTTGGCCAACAAGGGCGTATGCGTTTTTTCCTGAATATATTCAGGAAAAAACGCATACGCCCTTCTTGGCCAACCAAGCAAGCTTGCAAAGGAAATCTGCACTACAATGAAGTCTCACTTCCCCCCGGTCAAAAGGGCCATCTGAAAAAAGTGTAAAATCCAGAAAGGCAGGACAGGCCATGGAGAACTGGGAACCTTGTTATGCTGATGGGAAGTTTGTAAATTGCCAACAGCCACTCGGGAGAAGTGCATGGTGTTTCCTTAAACATCTAAAAAACAAAGCAACAGAGCCTAGGTGAATTCCACATATGGTTCTATAGCTTAGGGAAATTAAAATCAAAAAGACACAGCCACCCCAAAGTTTGGGATGGCTCTGTTTACAAGAACCTCTTTTACGGTACAAGTTCAATATCGCAGAAAGCGAAAAATGGATAAAGAAGTTGTGGTACTTACGTACAATGCAATATCACTCAGCAATGAAATCTATGTCAACAGGCCTGTAGCAGAAAATGAGTGGGTTCAGGTATGATGATTCTAACTGAAATAAGTCACACAGAAAAAGAAACATCATAAGATATCACTAATACACGGAATGTAAACTTGGCTACACAGGAACTGAATTACAAAACAGAACAGGGTCTTAAATTTAGAAAACCAACTTATACTTGCTTAAGGGGAAAGGTGAGTTGGGGTGCTGCATAAAACCAGAGATTGAAATGAGCGCAGATAAAGTTCCTTAAGCCAAATATGGAATAGACAAGAGCTACTCCTTGCTCAACGAAATGGCCGCAACACCCCATATTAAACGCCTAAGAATGTACCTGACTAGTAAGTATCTTAAAACCTATGGATTGCTATGTCTCCGAAAGAGAATCATGCATGTGTACAGGGGCATAAACGCAGCAGTGATAGGATTGGAGAGGTTCGGTGAGCAAATGAAGACGCTTTGAAGTCATATTGCATGGTACCCATTCCACGGGTCTCAACTCTCCAGGTTTAAGGGATTCTTCCTTCAGCTGAACCATGCATGTGGAACCCAGAGTATGATCAACCGTGTGATCAGGAGACGTATTCAAATATGTCTCAGTTTTCGTCCCCTGGTACTTGGGTGCAACATTCCAGACGCTTTACTAACACTCTCCCGACTTGGAGAGTCAGTGCCTTTAACCTCCTGTTTGGCCCAGTTTGCAATTTCTGCGGAAGATGAACAGGAATAGGGAGGACCAATGAGAGACTAGCTGGAGGTGTCTGGACGGGTAAATTTAACTCTCATTTCCCACCAGGAAGAGGAATTAACCAAAGGCTCAGCGTGCCGTGCCGGAACCAGATTAGGGCCTGAAGCAATCCTGCGGTGTTGCGGCCAGCTCACAAGAAAGCGAGTTGAAGAAAGAAGCTCAGGGGCACTGTAATTCACAAACTTGCAGAGTTATAAATGACAGCTATCGTCCAAAAATATACTGAAGTAAGGCTGCCAAGAGGACTTCAAAGCGGGGCAGAATTGCAGGAAACCGATTTCAAGAGGTAGACTGTAATTGCATTTAAAGCATAGGAAAAGAGGCAGAACGACGACAATGATGCACTTGGCCAAAAAGGGCGTATATGTTTTTTACTGAATATATTCAGGAAAAAACGCATACGCCCTCTATGGCCAACCAAGCAAGCTTGCAAAGGAAATCTGCACTACAATGAAGTCTCACTTTCCCCGGGTCAAAAGGGCAATCTGTAAAATGTGTAAAATCCAGAAAGGCAGGACAGGTCATGGAGAACTGGGAGCCTTGTTATGCTGATGGGCGGGATGTAAATTGCCAACAGCCACTCCAGAGAAGTGTATGGTGTATCCTGAAACATCTAAAAAACAAAGAAACAGAGCCTAGGGAATTTCCACTTATGATCCTATAGCTTAGGGAAATTAAAATAAAAAAGACACAGCCACCCCAAAGTTTGGGACAGCTCTGTTTACAAGAACCTCGTTTACGGGACAAGTTCAATATCGCAGAAAGTGATAAATGGATAAAGAAGTTGTGGTACTTACGTACAATGCAATATCACTCAGCAATGAAATCTATGTCATCAGGCCCGTAGCAGCATATTGAGTGGATTCAGGTATGATGATTCTAACTGAAATAAGTCACACAGAAAAAGAAACATCATAAGATATCACTAATACACGGAATGTAAACTTGGCTATACTGGAACTGAATTCCAAAATACAACAGGGTCTCAAATTTAGAAAACCAACTTATGCTTGCTTAAGTGGAAAGGTGAGTTGGGGTGCTGCATAAAACCAGAGATTGAAATGAGCACAGATAAAGTTCCTTAAGCCAAATATGGAATAGACAAGAGCTACTCCTTGCTCAACGAAATGGACTCAACACCCCATATTAAACACCTAAGAATGTACCTGACTAGTAAGTATCTTAAAACCTATGGATTGCTATGTCTCCGAAAGAGAATCAAGCGTGTGTACAGGGGCATAAACGCAGCAGTGATAGGATTGGAGAGGTTCGCTGAGCAAATGAAGACCCTTTGAAATCATATTACATGGTACCCATTCCATGGGTCTCAACTCTCCAGGTTTAAGGGATTCTTCCTTCAGCTAAAACATGCATGTGGAACCCAGAGTATGATCAACCGTGTGATCGGGAGACGTGTTCCAATATGTCTCAGTTCTGGTCCCCTGGTACTCGGGTGCAACATTCCAGACGCTTTACTAACACTCTCCCGACTTGGAGAGTCAGTGCCTTTAACCTCCTGTTTGGCCCAGTTTGCAAATTCTGCGGAAGATGAACAGGAATAGGGAGAACCAATGACAGACTAGCTGGAGGTGTCTGGACGGGCAAATTTAACTCTCATTTCCAACCAGGAAGAGGAATTAACCAAAGGCTCAGCATGCCGTGCCGGAACCAGATTATGGCCTGAAGCAATCCTGCGGTGTTGCGGCCAGCTCACAAGAAAGCGAGTTGAAGAAAGGAGCTCAGGGGCACTGTAATTCACAAACTGCAGAGTTATAAATGACAGCTATCGTCCAAAAATATACTGAAGTAAGTCTGCCAAGAGGACTTGAAAGAGGGGCAGAATTGCAGGCAACCGATTTCAGGCGGTAGACTGGAATTGCATATAAAGCATAGGAAAAGAGGCAGAACGTCGACAATGATGCACTTGGCCAAAAAGTGCGTATGCGTTTTTTCCTGAATATATTCAGGAAAAATGCATATGCCGTTTTTGGCCAACCAAGCAAGCTTGCAAACGAAATCTGCACTACAATGAAGTCTCACTTCCTCCCGGTCAAAAGGGCCATCTGAATAAAGTGTAAAATCCAGAAAGGCAGGACAGGTCATGGAGAACTGGGAGCCTTGTTATGCTGATGGGCGGGATGTAAATTGCCAACAGCCACTTGGGAGAAGTGTATGGTGTTTCCTGAAACATCTAAAAAACAAAGGAACAGAGCCTACGGCACTTCCACTTATGGTCCTATAGCTTAGGGAAATTAAAATAAAAAAGACACAGCCACCCCAAAGTTTGGTATGGCTCTGTTTACAAGAACCTCGTTTATGGTACAAGTTCAATATCGCAGAAAGCAAAAAATAGATAAAGAATTTGTGGTACTTACGTACAATGCAATATCACTCAGCAATGAAATCTATGTCATCAGGCCCATAGCAGCATAATGAGTGGATTCAGGTATGATGATTCTAACTGAAATAAGTCACACAGAAAAAGAAACATCATAAGATATCACTAATACACAGAATGTAAACTTGGCTACACAGGAACTGGATTACAGAACAGAACAGGGTCTCAAATTTGGAAAACCAACTTATGCTTGCTTAAGGGGAAAGGTGAGTTGGGGTGATGCATAAAACCAGAGATTGAAATGAGCACAGATAAAGTTCCTTAAGCCAAATATGGAATAGACAAGAGCTACTCCTTGCTCAACGAAATGGACTCAACACCCCATATTAAATGCCTAATTATGTACCTGACTAGTAAGTATCTTAAAACCTATGGATTGCTATGTCTCTGAAAGAGAATCAAGCGTGTGTACAGGGGCATAAACGCAGCAGTGATAGGACTGGAGAGGTTCGGTGAGCAAATGAAGACCCTTTGAAGTCATATTGCATGGTACCCATTCCACGGGTCTCAACTCTCCAGGTTTAAGTGATTCTTCCTTCAGCTAAAACATGCATGTGGAACCCAGAGTATGATCAACCGTGTGATCGGGAGACGTGTTCCAATATGTCTCAGTTCTCGTCCCCTGGTACTCGGGTGCAACATTCCAGATGCTTTACTAACACTCTCCCGACTTGGAGAGTCAGTGCCTTTAACCTCCTGTTTGGCCCAGTTTGCAATTTCTGCGGAAGATGAACAGGAATAGGGAGAACCAATGAGAGACTAGCTGGAGGTGTCTGGACGGGCAAATTTAACTCTCATTTCCCACCAGGAAGAGGAATTAACCAAACGCTCAGCGTGCCGTGCCTTAAACAGATTAGGGCCTGAAGCAATCCTGCGGTGTTGCGGCCAGCTCACAAGAAAGCGAGTTTAAGAAAGGAGCTCAGGGGCACTGAAATTCACAAACCTGCAGAGTTATAAATGACAGCTATCGTCCAAAAATATACTGAAGTAAGGCTGCCAAGAGGACTTGAAAGTGGGGCAGAATTGCAGCAAACCGATTTCAGGAGGTAGACTGGAATTGCACTTAAAGCATAGGAAAAGAGGCAGAACGTCGACAATGATGCACTTGGCCAAAAAGGGCGTATGCGTTTTTCCCTGAATATATTCAGGAAAAATCGCATACGCCCTTTTTGGCCAACCAAGCAAGCTTGCAAAGGAAATCTGCACTACAATGAAGTCTCACTTCCCCCCGGTCAAAAGGGCCATCTGAAAAAAGTGTAAAATCCAGAGAGGCAGGACAGGCCATGGAGAACTAGGAGCCTTGTTATGCTGATGGGCGGGATGTAAATTGCCAACAGCCACTAGGGTGAAGTGTATGGTGTTTCCTGAAACATCTAAAAAACAAAGCAACAGAGGCTAGGGCACATCCACTTATGGTCCTATAGCTTAGGGAAATTGAAATGAAAAAGACACAGCCACCCCAAAGTTTGGGACGGCTCTGTTTACAAGCACCTCGTTTATGGTACAAGTTCAATATCGCAGAAAGTGAGAAATGGATAAAGAAGTTGTGGTACTTACGTACAATGCAATATCACTCAGCAATGAAATCTATGTCACCAGGCCCATAGCAGCATAATGAGTGGATTCAGGTATGATGATTCTAACTGAAATACGTCACACAGAAAAAGAAACATCATAAGATATCACTAATACACGGAATTAAAACTTGGTTACACAGGAACTGAATTACAAAACAGAACAGGGTCTCAAATTTAGAAAACCAACCTATGGTTGCTTAAGGCGAAAGGTGAGTTGGGGTGCTGCATAAAACCAGAGATTGAAATGAGCACAGATAAAGTTCCTTAAGCCAGATATGGAATAGACATGAGCTACTCCTTGCTCAACGAAATGGACTCAACACCCCATATTAAACGCCTAAGAATGTACCTGACTAGTAAGTATCTTAAAACCTATGGATTGCTATGTCTCTGAAAGAGAATCAAGCGTGTGTACAGGGGCATAAAAGCAGCAGTGATAGGATTGGAGAGGTTCGGTGAGCAAATGAAGACCCTTTGAAGTCATATTGCATGGTACCCATTCCACGGGTCTCAACTCTCCAGGTTTAAGGGATTCTTCCTTCAGCTAAAACATGCATGTGGAACCCAGAGTATGATCAACCATGTGATCGGGAAACGTGTTCCAAAATGTCTCAGTTCTCGTCCCCTGGTACTCGGGTGCAACATTCAAGACGCTTTACTAACACTCTCCCGACTTGGAGAGTCAGTGCCTTTAACCTCCTGTTTGGCCCAGTTTGCAAATTCTGCGGAAGATGAACAGGAATAGGGAGAACCAATGAGAGACTAGCTGGGGGTGTCTGGACGGGCAAATTTAACTCTCATTTCCCACCAGGAAGAGGAAATAACCAAAGGCTCTGCGTGCCATGCCAAACCATTTTAGTGTCTGAAGCAATCCTGCGGTGTTGCAGCCAGCTCACAAGAGAGCGAGTTGAAGAAAGGAGCTCAGGGGCACTGTAATTCACAAACTTGCAGAGTTATAAATGACAGCTATCGTCCAAAAATATACTGAAGTAAGGCTGCCAAGAGGACTTGAAAGTGGGGCAGAGTTACAAGAACCGATTTCAGGAGGTAGACTGGAATTGCATTTAAAGCATAGGAAAAGAGGCAGAACGTCGACAATGATGCACTTGGCCAAAAAGGGCGTATGCGTTTTTTCCTGAATATATTCAGGAAAAAACGCATATGCCCTTTTTGGCCAACCAAGCAAGCTCCCAAAGAAATCTGCACAACAATGAAGTCTCACTTCCCCCGGTCAAAAGGGCCATCTGAAAAAAGTGTAAAATCCAGAAAGGCAGGATAGGCCATGGAGAACTGGGAGCCTTGTTATGCTGATGGGCGGGATGTGAATTCAGAAGAGCCACTCCGGAGAAGTGTATGGTGTTTCCTGAAACATCTAAAAAAGAAAGCAACAGAGCCTAGGGCACTTCCACTTATGGTCCTATAGCTTAGGGAAATTAAAATAAAAAAGACACAGCCACCCCAATTTTTGAGACGGCTCTGTTTACAAGAACCTCATTTATGGTACAAGTTCAATATCGCAGAAAGTGAAAAATGGATAAAGAAGTTGTGGTACTTACGTACAATGCAATATCACTCAGCAATGAAATCTATGTCATCAGGCCCGTAGCAGCATAATGAGTGAATTCAGGTATGATGATTCTAACTGAAATAAGTCACACAGAAAAAGAAACATCATAAGATATCACTAATACACAGAATGTAAACTTGGCTACACAGGAACTGAATTACAAAACGGAACAGGGTCTCAAATTTAGAAAACCAACTTATGCTTGCTTAAGGGGAAAGGTGAGTTGGGGTGCTGCATTAAACCAGAGATTGAAATGAGCACAGATAAAGTTCCTTAAGCCAAATATGGAATAGAAAAGAGCTACTCCTTGCTCAACGAAATGGACTCAACACCCCATATTAAACGCCTAAGAATGTACCTGACTAGTAAGTATCTTAAAACCTATGGATTGCTATGTCTCTGAAAGAGAATCAAGCGTGTGTACAGGGGCATAAACGCAGCAGTGATAGGATTGGAGAGGTTCGGTGAGCAAATGAAGACCCTTTGAAGTCATATTGCATGGTACCCATACCACGGGTCTCAACTGTCCAGGTTTAAGGGATTCTTCCTCCAGCTAAAACATGCATGTGGAACCCAGAGTATGATCAACCATGTGATCGGGAGACGTGTTCCAATATGCTTCAGTTCTCGTCCCCTGGTACTCGGGTGCAACATTCCAGATGCTTTACTAACACTCTCCCGACCTGGAGAGTCAGTGTCTTTAAACTCCTGTTTGGCCCAGTTTGCAATTTCTGAGGAAGATGAACAGGAATAGGGAGAACCAATGAGAGACTAGCTGGAGGTGTCTGGACGGGCAAATTTAACTCTCATTTCCCACCAGGAAGAGGAAATAACCAAAGGCTCAGCATGCCGTGCCAAACCATTTTAGTGACTGAAGCAATCCTGCGGTGTTGCAGCCAGCTCACAAGAGAGCGAGTTGAAGAAAGGAGCTCAGGGGCACTGTAATTCACAAACCTGCAGAGTTATAAATGACAGCTATCGTCCAAAAATATACTGAAGTAAGGCTGCCAAGAGGACTTGAAAGCGGGGCAGAATTGCAGGAAACCGATTTCAGGAGGTAGACTGGAATTGCATTGAAAGCATAGGAAAAGAGGCAGAACGTCGACAATGATGCACTTGGCCAAAAAGGGCGTATGCGTTTTTTCCTGAATATATTCAGGAAAAAACTCATAGGTCCTTTTGGCCAACCAAGCAAACTTGCAAAGGAAATCTGCACTACAATGAAGTCTCACTTCCCCCCGGTCAAAAGGGCCATCTGAAAAAAGTGTAAAATCCACAAAGGCAGGACAGGCCATTGAGAACTGGGAGCCTTGTTATGCTGATGGGCGGGATGTAAATTGCCAACAGCCACTCTGGAGAAGTGTATGGTGTTTCCTGAAACATCTAAAAAACAAAGCAACAGAGCCTAGGGCACTTCCACTTATTGTCCTATACCTTAGGGAAATTAAAATCAAAAAGACACAGCCAGCCCAAAGTTTGGGACGGCTCTGTTTACAAGAACCTCGTTTACGGTACAAGTTCAATATCGCAGAAAGTGAAAAATGGATAAAGAAGTTGTGGTACTTACGTACAATGCAATATCACTCAGCAATGTAATCTACGTCATCAGGCCTATAGCAGCATAATGAGTGGATTCAGGTATGATGATTCTAACTGAAATAAGTCACACAGAAAAAGAAACATCATAAGATATCACTAATACAAGGAATGTAAACTTGGCTACTCAGGAAGTGGATTACAAATCAGAACAGGGTATCAAATGTAGAAAACCAACTTATGCTTGCTTAAGTGGAAAGGTGAGTTGGGGTGTTGCATAAAACCAGAGATTGAAATGAGCAGAGATAATGTTCCTTAAGCCAAATATGTAATAGACAAGAGCTACTCATTGCTCAACGAAATGGACTCAACACCCCATATTAAACGCCTAAGAATGTACCTGACTAGTAAGTATCTTAAAACCTATGGATTGTTATGTCTCCGAAAGAGAAACAAGCATGTGTACAGGGGCATAAACGCAGCAGTGATAGGATTGGAGAGGTTCGGTGAGCAGATGAAGACCCTTTGAAATCATATTGCATGGTACCCATTCCACGGGTCTCAAGTCTTCAGGTTTAAGGGTTTCTTCCTTCAGCTAAAACATGCATGTGGAACCCAGAGTATGATCAACCGTGTGATCGGGAGACGTGTTCAAATATGTCTCAGTTCTCGTCCCCTGGTACTCGGATGCAACATTCCAGACGCTTTACTAACACTATCCCGACTTGGAGAGTCAGGGCCTTTAACCTCCTGTTTGGCCCAGTTTGCAATTTCTGCGGAAGATGAACAGGAATATGGAGAACCAATGAGAGACTAGCTGGAGGTGTCTTGACGGGCAAATTTAACTCTCATTTCCCACCAGGAACAGGAATTAACCAAACGGGCAGCATGCCATGCCGTAACCAGATTAGGGCCTGAAGCAATCCTGCGGTTCTGCGGCCAGCTCACAAGAAAGCGAGGTGAAGAAAGGAGCTCAGGGGCACTGAAATTCACAAACCTGCAGAGTTATAAATGACAGCTATCGTCCAAAAATATACTGAAGTAAGCCTGCCAAGAGGACTTGAAAGTGGGGCAGAATTGCAGGAAACCGACTTCAGGAGGTAGACTGGAATTGCACTTAAAGCATAGGAAAAGAGGCAGAACGTCGACAATGATGCACTTGGCCAAAAAGGGCGTATGCCTTTTTTCCTGAATATATTCAGGAAAAAACGCATACGCCCTTTTTGGCCAACCTAGCAAGCTTGAAAAGGAAATCTGCACTACAATGAAGTCTCACTTACCCCGGGTCAAAAGGGCCATCTGAAAAAAGTGTAAAATCCAGAAAGGCAGGACAGGCCATGGAGAACTGGGAGCCTTCTTATGCTGATGGGCGGGATGTAAATTGCCAACAGCCACTGGGGAGAAGTGTATGGTGTTTCCTGAAACATCTAAAAAATAAAGCAACAGAGTCTAGGGCAATTCCACTTATGGTCCTTTAGCTTAGGGAAATTAAAATCAAAAAGACACAGCCACCCCAAAGTTTGGGATGGCTCTGTTTACAAGAACCTCATTTACGGTACAAGTTCAATATCGCAGAAAGTGAAAAATGGATAAAGGTGTTGTGGTACTGACGTACAATGCAATACCACTCAGCAATGAAATCTATGTCATCAGGCCCGTAGCAGCATAATGAGTGGATTCAGGTATGATCATGCTAACTGAAATAAGTCACAGAGAAAAACACACATTATAAGATATCACTAATACACGGAATGTAAACTTGGCTACACAGGAACTGGATTACAAAAGAGAAGAGGGTCTCAAATGTGGAAAACCAACTTATGCTTGCTTAAGGGGAATGGTGAGTTGGGGTGCTGCATAAAACCAGAGATTGAAATGAGCACAGATAAAGTTCCTTAAGCCAAATATGGAATAGACAAGAGCTACTCCTTGCTCAACGAAATGGACTCAACACCCCATATTAAACGCATAAGAATGTACCTGACTAGTAAGTATCTTAAAACCTATGGATTGCTATGTCTCCAAAAGAGAATCAAGCGTGTGTACAGGGCTATAAACGCAGCAGTGATAGGATTGGAGAGGTCCAGTGAGCAAATGAAGACCCTTTGAAGTCATATTGCACGGTACCCATTCGACGGGTCTCAACTCTCCAGGTTTAAGGGATTCTTCCTTCAGCTAAAACATGCATGTGGAACCCAGAGTATGATCAACCGTGTGATCGGGAGACGTGTTCCAATATGTCTCATTTCTCGTCCTCTGGTACTCGGGTGCAACATTCCAGATGCTTTACTAACACTCTCCCGACATGGAGAGTCAGTGCCTTTAACCTCGTGTTTGGCCCAGTTTCCAAATTCTGCGGAAGATGAACAGGAATAGGGAGAACAAATGAGAGACTAGCTGGAGGTGTCTGGACGGGCACATTTAACTCTCATTTCCCACCAGGAAGAGGAATTAACCAAAGGCTCAGCGTGCCGTGCCGGAACCAGATTAGGGCCTAAAGCAATCCTGCGGTGTTGCGGGCAGCTCACAAGAAAGCGAGTTGAAGAAAGGAGCTCAGGGGCACTGTAATTCACAAACCTGCAGAGTTATAAATGACAGCTATCGTCCAAAAATATACTGAAGTAAGGGTGCGAAGAGGTCTTGAATGCGGGGCAGAATTTCAGGAAACCAATTTCAGGAGGTAGACTCGAATTGCATTTAAAGCATAGGAAAAGAGGCAGAAAGTCTACAATGATGCACTTGGACAAGAAGGGCGTATGCGATTTTTCCTGAATATATTCAGGAAAAAATGCATACGCACATTTTGGCCAACCAAGCAAGCTTGCAAAGGAAATCTGCACTACAATGAAGTCTCACTTCCCCTCAGTCAAAAGGGCCATCTGAAAAAAGTGCAAAATCCAGAAAGGCAGGACAGGCCATGGAGAACTGGGAGCCTTGTTATGTTGATGGGCGGGATGTAAATTGCCAACAGCCACCTCGGAGAAGTTTTAGGTGTTTCCTGAAACATCTAAAAAACAAAGCAACAGAGCCTAGGGCACTTCCACTTATGGTCCTTTAGCTTAGGGAAATTAAAATCAAAAAGACACAGCCACCCCAAAGTTTGGGATGGCTCTGTTTACAAGAACCTCGTTTACGGTACCAGTTCAATATCGCAGAAAGGGAAAACTGTATAAAGAAGTTGTGGTACTTACGAACAATGCAATATCACTCAGCAATGAAATCTATGTTATCAGGCACGTAGCAGCATAATGAGTGGATTCAGGTATGATGATTCTAACTGAAATAAGTCATACAGAAAAAGAAACATCATAAGATATCACTAATACACGGAATGTAAACTTGGCTACACAGGAACTGGATTACAAAACAGAAGAGGGTCTCAAATGTAGAAAACCAACTTATGCTTGCTTAAGGGGAAAGGTGAGTTGGTGTGCTGCATAAAACCAGAGATTGAAATGAGCACAGATAAAGTTCCTTAAGCCAAATATGGAATAGACAAGAGATACTCCTTGCTCAACGAAATGGACTCAACACCCCATATTAAACGCCTAAGAATGTACCTGACTAGTAAGTATCTTAAAACCTATGGATTGCTATGTCTCTGAAAGAGAATCAAGCGTGTGTACACGGGCATAAACGCAGCAGTGATAGGATTGGAGAGGTTCGGTGAGCAAATGAAGACCCTTTGAAGTCATATTGCATGGTACCCATTCCACGGGTCTCAACTCTCCAGGTTTAAGGGATTCTTCCTTCAGCTAAAACATGCATGTGGAACCTAGAGTATGATCAACCGTGTGATCGGGAGACGTGTTCCAATATGTCTCAGTTCTCGTCCCCTGGTACTCGGGTGCAACACTCCAGATGCTTCACTAACACTCTCCCGACTTGGAGAGTCAGTGCCTTTAACCTCCTGTTTGGCCCATTTGCAATTTCTGCAGAAGATGAACAGGAATAGGGAGAACCAATGAGAGACTAGCCGGAGGTGTCTAGACGGGAAAATTATAACTCTCATTTCCCACCAGGAAGAGGAATTAACCAAAGGCTCAGCTTGCCATGCCGGAACCAGATTAGGGCCTGAAGCAATCCTGCAGTGTTGTGGCCAGCTCACAAGAAAGCGAGTTGAAGAAAGGAGCTCAGGGGCACTGTAATTCACAAACCTGCAGAGTTATAAATGACAGCTATCGTCCAAAAATATACTGAAGTAAGGCTGCCAAGAGGACTTGAAAGCGGGGCAGAATTGCAGGAAACCGATTTCAGGAGGTAGACTGGAATTGCATTTAAAGCATAGGAAAAGAGGCAGAACGTCGACAATGATGCACTTGGCCAAAAGGGGCGTATGCGTTTTTTCCTGAATATATTCAGGAAAAAACGCATACGCCCCTTTTGGCCAACCAAGCAAGCTTGCAAAGGAAATCTGCACTACAATGAAGTCTCACTTCCCCCCAGTCAAAAGGGCCATCTGAAAAAAGTGTAAAATCCAGAAAGGCAGGATAGGCCATGGAGAACTGGGAGCCTTGTTATGCTGATGGGCGGGATGTGAATTCAGAAGAGCCACTCCGGAGAAGTGTATGGTGTTTCCTGAAACATCTAAAAAAGAAAGCAACAGAGCCTAGGGCACTTCCACTTATGGTCCTATAGCTTAGGGAAATTAAAATCAAAAAGACACAGCCACCCCAATTTTTGGGACGGCTCTGTTTACAAGAACCTCATTTATGGTACAAGTTCAATATCGCAGAAAGTGAAAAATGGATAAAGAAGTTGTGGTACTTACGTACAATGCAATATCACTCAGCAATGAAATCTATGTCATCAGGCCCGTAGCAGCATAATGAGTGAATTCAGGTATGATGATTCTAACTGAAATAAGTCACACAGAAAAAGAAACATCATAAGATATCACTAATACACAGAATGTAAACTTGGCTACACAGGAACTGGATTACAGAACAGAACAAGGTCTCAAATTTAGAAAACCAACTTATGCTTGCTTAAGGGGAAAGTTGAGTTGGGGTGCTGCATAAAACCAGAGATTGAAATGAGCACAGATAAAGTTCCTTAAGCCAAATATGGAATAGACAAGAGCTACTCCTTGCTCAACGAAATGGACTCAACACCCCATATTAAACGCATAAGAATGTACCTGACTAGTAAGTATCTTAAAACCTATGGATTGCTATGTCTCTGAAAGAGAATCAAGCGTGTGTACAGGGGCATAAACGCAGCAGTGATAGGATTGGAGAGGTTCGGTGAGCAGATGAAGACCCTTTGAAATCATATTGCATGGTACCCATTCCACGGGTCTCAAGTCTTCAGGTTTAAGGGTTTCTTCCTTCAGCTAAAACATGCATGTGGAACCCAGAGTATGATCAACCGTGTGATCGGGAGACGTGTTCAAATATGTCTCAGTTCTCGTCCCCTGGTACTCGGATGCAACATTCCAGACGCTTTACTAACACTCTCCCGAGTTGGAGAGTCAGTGCCTTTAACCTCCTGTTTGGCCCAGTTTGCAATTTCTGCGGAAGATGAACAGGAATATGGAGAACCAATGAGAGACTAGCTGGAGGTGTCTTGACGGGCAAATTTAACTCTCATTTCCCACCAGGAAGAGGAATTAACCAAACGGGCAGCATGCCATGCCGTAACCAGATTAGGGCCTGAAGCAATCCTGCGGTTCTGCGGCCAGCTCACAAGAAAGCGAGGTGAAGAAAGGAGCTCAGGGGCACTGAAATTCACAAACCTGCAGAGTTATAAATGACAGCTATCGTCCAAAAATATACTGAAGTAAGGCTGCCAAGAGGACTTGAAAGTGGGGCAGAATTGCAGGAAACCGACTTCAGGAGGTAGACTGGAATTGCACTTAAAGCATAGGAAAAGAGGCAGAACGTCGACAATGATGCACTTGGCCAAAAAGGGCGTATGCCTTTTTTCCTGAATATATTCAGGAAAAAACGCATACGCCCTTTTTGGCCAACCTAGCAAGCTTGAAAAGGAAATCTGCACTACAATGAAGTCTCACTTACCCCGGGTCAAAAGGGCCATCTGAAAAAAGTGTAAAATCCAGAAAGGCAGGACAGGCCATGGAGAACTGGGAGCCTTCTTATGCTGATGGGCGGGATGTAAATTGCCAACAGCCACCTCGGAGAAGTGTTAGGTGTTTCCTGAAACATCTAAAAAACAAAGCAACAGAGCCTAGGGCACTTCCACTTATGGTCCTTTAGCTTAGGGAAATTAAAATCAAAAAGACACAGCCACCCCAAAGTTTGGGATGGCTCTGTTTACAAGAACCTCGTTTACGGTACCAGTTCAATATCGCAGAAAGGGAAAACTGTATAAAGAAGTTGTGGTACTTACGAACAATGCAATATCACTCAGCAATGAAATCTATGTTATCAGGCACGTAGCAGCATAATGAGTGGATTCAGGTATGATGATTCTAACTGAAATAAGTCATACAGAAAAAGAAACATCATAAGATATCACTAATACACGGAATGTAAACTTGGCTACACAGGAACTGGATTACAAAACAGAAGAGGGTCTCAAATGTAGAAAACCAACTTATGCTTGCTTAAGGGGAAAGGTGAGTTGGTGTGCTGCATAAAACCAGAGATTGAAATGAGCACAGATAAAGTTCCTTAAGCCAAATATGGAATAGACAAGAGATACTCCTTGCTCAACGAAATGGACTCAACACCCCATATTAAACGCCTAAGAATGTACCTGACTAGTAAGTATCTTAAAACCTATGGATTGCTATGTCTCTGAAAGAGAATCAAGCGTGTGTACACGGGCATAAACGCAGCAGTGATAGGATTGGAGAGGTTCGGTGAGCAAATGAAGACCCTTTGAAGTCATATTGCATGGTACCCATTCCACGGGTCTCAACTCTCCAGGTTTAAGGGATTCTTCCTTCAGCTAAAACATGCATGTGGAACCTAGAGTATGATCAACCGTGTGATCGGGAGACGTGTTCCAATATGTCTCAGTTCTCGTCCCCTGGTACTCGGGTGCAACATTCCAGATGCTTCACTAACACTCTCCCGACTTGGAGAGTCAGTGCCTTTAACCTCCTGTTTGGCCCATTTGCAATTTCTGCAGAAGATGAACAGGAATAGGGAGAACCAATGAGAGACTAGCCGGAGGTGTCTAGACGGGAAAATTATAACTCTCATTTCCCACCAGGAAGAGGAATTAACCAAAGGCTCAGCTTGCCATGCCGGAACCAGATTAGGGCCTGAAGCAATCCTGCAGTGTTGTGGCCAGCTCACAAGAAAGCGAGTTGAAGAAAGGAGCTCAGGGGCACTGTAATTCACAAACCTGCAGAGTTATAAATGACAGTTATCGTCCAAAAATATACTGAAGTAAGGCTGCCAAGAGGACTTGAAAGCGGGGCAGAATTGCAGGAAACCGATTTCAGGAGGTAGACTGGAATTGCATTTAAAGCATAGGAAAAGAGGCAGAACGTCGACAATGATGCACTTGGCCAAAAGGGGCGTATGCGTTTTTTCCTGAATATATTCAGGAAAAAACGCATACGCCCTTTTTGGCCAACCAAGCAAGCTTGCAAAGGAAATCTGCACTACAATGAAGTCTCACTTCCCCCCAGTCAAAAGGGCCATCTGAAAAAAGTGTAAAATCCAGAAAGGCAGGATAGGCCATGGAGAACTGGGAGCCTTGTTATGCTGATGGGCGGGATGTGAATTCAGAAGAGCCACTCCGGAGAAGTGTATGGTGTTTCCTGAAACATCTAAAAAAGAAAGCAACAGAGCCTAGGGCACTTCCACTTATGGTCCTATAGCTTAGGGAAATTAAAATCAAAAAGACACAGCCACCCCAATTTTTGGGACGGCTCTGTTTACAAGAACCTCATTTATGGTACAAGTTCAATATCGCAGAAAGTGAAAAATGGATAAAGAAGTTGTGGTACTTACGTACAATGCAATATCACTCAGCAATGAAATCTATGTCATCAGGCCCGTAGCAGCATAATGAGTGAATTCAGGTATGATGATTCTAACTGAAATAAGTCACACAGAAAAAGAAACATCATAAGATATCACTAATACACAGAATGTAAACTTGGCTACACAGGAACTGGATTACAGAACAGAACAAGGTCTCAAATTTAGAAAACCAACTTATGCTTGCTTAAGGGGAAAGTTGAGTTGGGGTGCTGCATAAAACCAGAGATTGAAATGAGCACAGATAAAGTTCCTTAAGCCAAATATGGAATAGACAAGAGCTACTCCTTGCTCAACGAAATGGACTCAACACCCCATATTAAACGCATAAGAATGTACCTGACTAGTAAGTATCTTAAAACCTATGGATTGCTATGTCTCTGAAAGAGAATCAAGCGTGTGTACAGGGGCATAAACGCAGCAGTGATAGGATTGGAGAGGTTCGGTGAGCAGATGAAGACCCTTTGAAGTCATATTGCATGGTACCCATTCCACGGGTCTCAACTCTCCAGGTTTAAGGGATTCTTCCTTCAGCTAAAACATGCATGTGGAACCCAGAGTATGATCAACCGTGTGATCGGGAGACGTGTTCCAATATGTCTCAGTTCTCGTCACCTGGTACTCGGGTGCAACATTCCAGATGCTCTACTAACACTCTCCCGACTTGGAGAGTCAGTGTCTTTAACCTGCTGTTTGGCCCAGTTTGCAATTTCTGCGGAAGATGAACAGGAATAGGGAGAACCAATGAGAGACTAGCTGGAAGTGTCTGGACGGGCACATTTAACTCTCATTTCCCACCAGGAAGAGGAAATAACCAAAGGCTCAGCATGCCGTGCCAAACCATTTTAGTGACTGAAGCAATCCTGCGGTGTTGCAGCCAGCTCACAAGAGAGCGAGTTGAAGAAAGGAGCTCAGGGGCACTGTAATTCACAAACCTGCAGAGTTATAAATGACAGCTATCGTCCAAAAATATACTGAAGTAAGAGTGCCAAGAGGACTTGAAAGCGGGGCAGAATTGCAGGAAACTGATTTCAGGAGGTAGACTGGAATTGCATTTAAAGCATAGGAAAAGAGGCAGAACGTCGACAATGATGCACTTGGCCAAAAAGGGCATATGCGTTTTTTCCTGAATATATTCAGGAAAAAACTCATAGGCCCTTTTGGCCAACCAAGCAAGCTTGCAAAGGAAATCTGCACTACAATGAAGTCTCACTTCCCCGGGGTCAAAAGGGCCATCTGAAAAAAGTGTAAAATCCAGAAAGGCAGGACAGGCCATGGAGAACTGGGAGCCTTGTTATGCTGATGGGCGGGATGTAAATTGCCAACAGCCACTCGGGAGAATTGTATGGTGTTTCCTGAAACATCTAAAAAAGAAAGCAACAGAGCCTAGGGCACTTCCACTTATGGTCCTATAGCTTACGGAAATTAAAATCAAAAAGAAACAGCCACCCCAAAGTTTGGGATGGCTCTGTTTACAAGAACCTCGTTTACGGTACAAGTTCAATATCGCAGAAAGTGAAAAATGGATAAAGAAGTTGTGGTACTTACGTACAATGCAATATCACTCAGCAATGTAATCTATGTCATCAGGCCCATAGCAGCATAATGAGTGGATTCAGGTATGATGATTCTAACTGAAATAAGTCACACAGAAAAAGAAACATCATAAGATATCACTAATACACGGAATGTAAACTTGGCTACACAGGAACTGATTACAAAACAGAACAGCGTCTCAAATGTAGAAAACCAACTTATGCTTGCTTAAGTGGAAAGGTGAGTTGGGGTGTTGCATAAAACCAGAGATTGAAATGAGCAGAGATAATATTCCTTAAGCCAAATATGGAATAGACAAGAGCTACTCCTTGCTCAACGAAATGGACTCAACACCCCATATTAAACGCCTAAGAATGTACCTGACTACTAAGTATCTTAAAACGTATGGTTTGCTATGCCTCCAAAAGAGAATCAAGCGTGTGTACAGGGGTATAAACGCAGCAGTGATAGGATTGGAGAGGTTCGGTGAGCAAATGAAGACCCTTTGAAGTCATATTGCACGGTACCCATTCCACGGGTCTCAACTCTCCAGGTTGAAGGGATTCTTCCTTCAGCTAAAACATGCATGTGGGACCCAGAGTATGATCAACCGTGTGATCGGGAGACGTGTTCCAATATGTCTCAGTTCTCGTCCCCTGGTACTCGGGTGCAACATTCCAGATGCTTTACTAACACTCTCCCGACTTGGAGAGTCAGTGTCTTTAACCTGCTGTTTGGCCCAGTTTGCAATTTCTGCGGAAGATGAACAGGAATAGGGAGAACCAATGAGAGACTAGCTGGAGGTGTCTGGACGGGCAAATTTAACTCTCATTTCCCACCAGGAAGAGGAAATAACCAAAGGCTCAGCATGCCGTGCCAAACCATTTTAGTGACTGAAGCAATCCTGCAGTGTTGCAGCCAGCTCACAAGAGAGCGAGTTGAAGAAAGGAGCTCAGGGGCACTGTAATTCACAAACCTGCAGAGTTATAAATGACAGCTATCGTCCAAAAATATACTGAAGTAAGGCTGCCAAGAGCTCTTGAATGCGGGGCAGAATTTCAGGAAACCGATTTCAGGAGGTAGACTGGAATTGCATTTAAAGCATAGGAAAAGAGGCAGAACGTCTACAATGATGCACTTGGCCAAAAAGGGCGTATGCGATTTTTCCTGAATATATTCAGGAAAAAACGCATACGCCCTTTTGGCCAACCAAGCAAGCTTGCAAAGGAAATCTGCACTACAATGAAGTCTCACTTCCCCCCGGTCAAAAGGGCCATCTGAAAAAAGTGTAAAATCCAGAAAGGCAGGACAGGCCATGGAGAACTGGGAGCCTTGTTATGCTGATGGGCGGGATGTAAATTGCCAACAGCCACTCTGGAGAAGTTTTTGGTGTTTCCTAAAACATCTAGAAAACAAAGCAACACAGCCTAGGGCACTTCCACTTATGGTCCTATACCTTAGGGAAATTAAAATCAAAAAGACACAGCCACCCCAAAGTTTGGGATGGCTCTGTTTACAAGAACCTCGTTTACGGTACAAGTTCAATATCGCAGAAAGTGAAAAATGGATAAAGAAGATGTGGTACTGACGAACAATGCAATACCACTCAGCAATGTAATCTATGTCATCAGGCCCATAGCAGCATAATGAGTGGATTCAGGTATGATGATGGTAACTGAAATAAGTCACACAGAAAAAGAAACATTATAAGATATCACTAATACACGGAATGTAAACTTGGCTACACAGGAACTGGATTACAAAACAGAACAGGTTCTCAAATGTAGAAAACCAACTTATGCTTGCTTTAGGGGAAAGGTGAGTTGGGGTGCTGCATAAAACCAGAGATTGAAATGAGCACAGATAAAGTTCCTTAAGCCAAATATGGAATAGACAAGAGCTACTCCTTGCTCAACGAAATGGACTCAACACCCCATATTAAACGCCTAAGAATGTACCTGACTAGTAAGTATCTTAAAACCTATGGATTGCTATGCCTCCAAAAGAGAATCAAGCATGTGTACAGGGGTATAAACGCAGCAGTGATAGGATTGGAGAGGTTCGGTGAGCAAATGAAGACCGTTTGAAGTCATATTTCATGGTACCCATTCCACGGGTCTCAACTCTCCAGGTTTAAGGGATTCTTCCTTCAGCTAAAACATGCATGTGGAACCCAGAGTATGATCAACCGTGTGATCGGGAGACGTGTTCAAATATGTCTCAGTTCTCGTCCCCTGGTACTCGGATGCAACATTCCAGACGCTTTACTAACACTCTCCCGACTTGGAGAGTCAGGGCCTTTAACCTCCTGTTTGGCCCAGTTTGCAATTTCTGCGGAAGATGAACAGGAATATGGAGAACCAATGAGAGACTAGCTGGAGGTGTCTTGACGGGCAAATTTAACTCTCATTTCCCACCAGGAACAGGAATTAACCAAACGGGCAGCATGCCATGCTGTAACCAGATTAGGGCCTGAAGCAATCCTGCGGTTCTGCGGCCAGCTCACAAGAAAGCGAGGTGAAGAAAGGAGCTCAGGGGCACTGAAATTCACAAACCTGCAGAGTTATAAATGACAGCTATCGTCCAAAAATATACTGAAGTAAGCCTGCCAAGAGGACTTGAAAGTGGGGCAGAATTGCAGGAAACCGACTTCAGGAGGTAGACTGGAATTGCACTTAAAGCATAGGAAAAGAGGCAGAACGTCGACAATGATGCACTTGGCCAAAAAGGGCGTATGCCTTTTTTCCTGAATATATTCAGGAAAAAACGCATATGCCCTTTTTGGCCAACCTAGCAAGCTTGAAAAGGAAATCTGCACTACAATGAAGTCTCACTTACCCCGGGTCAAAAGGGCCATCTGAAAAAAGTGTAAAATCCAGAAAGGCAGGACAGGCCATGGAGAACTGGGAGCCTTCTTATGCTGATGGGCGGGATGTAAATTGCCAACAGCCACTGGGGAGAAGTGTATGGTGTTTCCTGAAACATCTAAAAAATAAAGCAACAGAGTCTAGGGCAATTCCACTTATGGTCCTTTAGCTTAGGGAAATTAAAATCAAAAAGACACAGCCACCCCAAAGTTTGGGATGGCTCTGTTTACAAGAACCTCATTTACGGTACAAGTTCAATATCGCAGAAAGTGAAAAATGGATAAAGGTGTTGTGGTACTGACGTACAATGCAATACCACTCAGCAATGAAATCTATGTCATCAGGCCCGTAGCAGCATAATGAGTGGATTCAGGTATGATGATGCTAACTGAAATAAGTCACAGAGAAAAACAAACATTATAAGATATCACTAATACACGGAATGTAAACTTGGCTACACAGGAACTGGATTACAAAAGAGAAGAGGGTCTCAAATGTGGAAAACCAACTTATGCTTGCTTAAGGGGAATGGTGAGTTGGGGTGCTGCATAAAACCAGAGATTGAAATGAGCACAGATAAAGTTCCTTAAGCCAAATATGGAATAGACAAGAGCTACTCCTTGCTCAACGAAATGGACTCAACACCCCATATTAAACGCATAAGAATGTACCTGACTAGTAAGTATCTTAAAACCTATGGATTGCTATGCCTCCAAAAGAGAATCAAGCGTGTGTACAGGGCTATAAACGCAGCAGTGATAGGATTGGAGAGGTCCAGTGAGCAAATGAAGACCCTTTGAAATCATATTGCACGGTACCCATTCGACGGGTCTCAACTCTCCAGGTTTAAGGGATTCTTCCTTCAGCTAAAACATGCATGTGGAACCCAGAGTATGATCAACCGTGTGATCGGGAGACGTGTTCCAATATGTCTCATTTCTCGTCCTCTGGTACTCGGGTGCAACATTCCAGATGCTCTACTAACACTCTCCCGACTTGGAGAGTCAGTGTCTTTAACCTGCTGTTTGGCCCAGTTTGCAATTTCTGCGGAAGATGAACAGGAATAGGGAGAACCAATGAGAGACTAGCTGGAAGTGTCTGGACGGGCACATTTAACTCTCATTTCCCACCAGGAAGAGGAAATAACCAAAGGCTCAGCATGCCGTGCCAAACCATTTTAGTGACTGAAGCAATCCTGCGGTGTTGCAGCCAGCTCACAAGAGAGCGAGTTGAAGAAAGGAGCTCAGGGGCACTGTAATTCACAAACCTGCAGAGTTATAAATGACAGCTATCGTCCAAAAATATACTGAAGTAAGAGTGCCAAGAGGACTTGAAAGCGGGGCAGAATTGCAGGAAACTGATTTCAGGAGGTAGACTGGAATTGCATTTAAAGCATAGGAAAAGAGGCAGAACGTCGACAATGATGCACTTGGCCAAAAAGGGCATATGCGTTTTTTCCTGAATATATTCAGGAAAAAACTCATAGGCCCTTTTGGCCAACCAAGCAAGCTTGCAAAGGAAATCTGCACTACAATGAAGTCTCACTTCCCCCGGGTCAAAAGGGCCATCTGAAAAAAGTGTAAAATCCAGAAAGGCAGGACAGGCCATGGAGAACTGGGAGCCTTGTTATGCTGATGGGCGGGATGTAAATTGCCAACAGCCACTCGGGAGAATTGTATGGTGTTTCCTGAAACATCTAAAAAAGAAAGCAACAGAGCCTAGGGCACTTCCACTTATGGTCCTATAGCTTAGGGAAATTAAAATCAAAAAGAAACAGCCACCCCAAAGTTTGGGATGGCTCTGTTTACAAGAACCTCGTTTACGGTACAAGTTCAATATCGCAGAAAGTGAAAAATGGATAAAGAAGTTGTGGTACTTACGTACAATGCAATATCACTCAGCAATGTAATCTATGTCATCAGGCCCATAGCAGCATAATGAGTGGATTCAGGTATGATGATTCTAACTGAAATAAGTCACACAGAAAAAGAAACATCATAAGATATCACTAATACACGGAATGTAAACTTGGCTACACAGGAACTGGATTACAAAACAGAACAGGGTCTCAAATGTAGAAAACCAACTTATGCTTGCTTAAGTGGAAAGGTGAGTTGGGGTGTTGCATAAAACCAGAGATTGAAATGAGCAGAGATAATATTCCTTAAGCCATATATGTAATAGACAAGAGCTACTCCTTGCTCAACGAAATGGACTCAACACCCCATATTAAACGCCTAAGAATGTACCTGACTAGTAAGTATCTTAAAACCTATGGATTGCTATGTCTCCGAAAGAGAAACATGCATGTGTACAGGGGCATAAACGCAGCAGTGATAAGATTGGAGACGTTCGGTGAGCAAATGAAGACCCTTTGAAGTCATATTGCATGGTACCCATTCCACGGGTCTCAACTCTTCAGGTTTAAGGGATACTTCCTTCAGCTAAAACATGCACGTGGAACCCAGAGTATGATCAACCGTGTGATCGGGAGATGTGTTCAAATATGTCTCAGTTTTCGTCCCCTGGTACTCGGGAGCAACATTCCAGACGCTTTACTAACACTCTCCCGTCTTGGAGAGTCAGTGCCTTTAACCTCCTGTTTGGCCCAGTTTGCAATTTCTGCGGAAGATGAACAGGAATAGGGAGAACCAATGAGAGAATAGCTGGAGGTGTCTGGACGGGCAAATTTAACTCTCATTTCCCACCAGGAAGAGGAATTAACCAAACGCTCAGCGTGCCGTGCCGTAACCAGATTAGGGCCTGAAGCAATCCTGCGGTGTTGCGGCCAGCTCACAAGAAAGCGAGTTGAAGAAAGGAGCTCAGGGGCACTGAAATTCACAAACCTGCAGAGTTATAAATGACAGCTATCGTCCAAAAATATACTGAAGTAAGGCTGCCAAGAGAACTTGAAAGTGGGGCAGAATTGCAGGAAACCAATTTCAGGAGGTAGACTGGAATTGCACTTAAAGCATAGGAAAAGAGGCAGAACGTCGACAATGATGCACTTGGCCAAAAAGGGCGTATGCGTTTTTTCCTGAATATATTCAGGAAAAAACGCATACGCCCTTTCTGGCCAACCTAGCAAGCTTGCAAAGGAAATCTGCACTACAATGAAGTCTCACTTCCCCCGGGTCAAAAGGGCCATCTGAAAAAAGTGTAAAATCCAGAAAAGCAGGACAGGCCATGGAGAACTGGGAGCCTTGTTATGCTGATGGGCGGGATGTAAATTGCCAACAGCCACTCGGGAGAATTGTATGGTGTTTCCTGAAACATCTAAAAAATAAAGCAACAGAGCCTACGGCACTTCCACTTATGGTCCTATAGCTTAGGGAAATTAAAATCAAAAAGAAACAGCCACCCCAAAGTTTGGGATGGCTCTGTTTACAAGAACCTCGTTTACGGTACAAGTTCAATATCGCAGAAAGTGAAAAATGGATAAAGATGTTGTGGTACTGACGTACAATGCAATACTACTCAGCAATGAAATCTATGTCATCAGGCCCGTAGCAGCATAATGAGTGGATTCAGGTATGATGATGCTAACTGAAATAAGTCACAGAGAAAAAGAAACATTATAAGATATCACTAATACACGGAATGTAAACTTGGCTACACAGGAACTGGATTACAAAAGAGAAGAGGGTCTCAAATGTAGAAAACCAACTTATGCTTACTTAAGGGGAAAGGTGAGTTGGAGTGCTGCATAAAACCAGAGATTGAAATGAGCACAGATAAAGTTCCTTAAGCCAAATATGGAATAGACAAGAGCTACTCCTTGCTCAACGAAATGGACTCAACACCCCATATTAAACGCCTAAGAATGTACCTGACTACTAAGTATCTTAAAACGTATGGTTTGCTATGCCTCCAAAAGAGAATCAAGCGTGTGTACAGGGGTATAAACGCAGCAGTGATAGGATTGGAGAGGTTCGGTGAGCAAATGAAGACCCTTTGAAGTCATATTGCACGGTACCCATTCCACGGGTCTCAACTCTCCAGGTTGAAGGGATTCTTCCTTCAGCTAAAACATGCATGTGGGACCCAGAGTATGATCAACCGTGTGATCGGGAGACGTGTTCCAATATGCTTCAGTTCTCGTCCCCTGGTACTCGGGTGCAACCTTCCAGATGCTTTACTAACACTCTCCCGACCTGGAGAGTCAGTGTCTTTAACCTCCTGTTTGGCCCAGTTTGCAATTTCTGAGGAAGATGAACAGGAATAGGGAGAACCAATGAGAGACTAGCTGGAGGTGTCTGGACGGGCAAATTTAACTCTCATTTCCCACCAGGAAGAGGAAATAACCAAAGGCTCAGCATGCCGTGCCAAACCATTTTAGTGACTGAAGCAATCCTGCAGTGTTGCAGCCAGCTCACAAGAGAGCGAGTTGAAGAAAGGAGCTCAGGGGCACTGTAATTCACAAACCTGCAGAGTTATAAATGACAGCTATCGTCCAAAAATATACTGAAGTAAGGCTGCCAAGAGCTCTTGAATGCGGGGCAGAATTTCAGGAAACCGATTTCAGGAGGTAGACTGGAATTGCATTTAAAGCATAGGAAAAGAGGCAGAACGTCTACAATGATGCACTTGGCCAAAAAGGGCGTATGCGATTTTTCCTGAATATATTCAGGAAAAAACGCATACGCCCTTTTGGCCAACCAAGCAAGCTTGCAAAGGAAATCTGCACTACAATGAAGTCTCACTTCCCCCCGGTCAAAAGGGCCATCTGAAAAAAGTGTAAAATCCAGAAAGGCAGGACAGGCCATGGAGAACTGGGAGCCTTGTTATGCTGATGGGCGGGATGTAAATTGCCAACAGCCACTCTGGAGAAGTTTTTGGTGTTTCCTAAAACATCTAGAAAACAAAGCAACACAGCCTAGGGCACTTCCACTTATGGTCCTATACCTTAGGGAAATTAAAATCAAAAAGACACAGCCACCCCAAAGTTTGGGATGGCTCTGTTTACAAGAACCTCGTTTACGGTACAAGTTCAATATCGCAGAAAGTGAAAAATGGATAAAGAAGATGTGGTACTGACGAACAATGCAATACCACTCAGCAATGTAATCTATGTCATCAGGCCCATAGCAGCATAATGAGTGGATTCAGGTATGATGATGGTAACTGAAATAAGTCACACAGAAAAAGAAACATTATAAGATATCACTAATACACGGAATGTAAACTTGGCTACACAGGAACTGGATTACAAAACAGAACAGGTTCTCAAATGTAGAAAACCAACTTATGCTTGCTTTAGGGGAAAGGTGAGTTGGGGTGCTGCATAAAACCAGAGATTGAAATGAGCACAGATAAAGTTCCTTAAGCCAAATATGGAATAGACAAGAGCTACTCCTTGCTCAACGAAATGGACTCAACACCCCATATTAAACGCCTAAGAATGTACCTGACTAGTAAGTATCTTAAAACCTATGGATTGCTATGCCTCCAAAAGAGAATCAAGCATGTGTACAGGGGTATAAACGCAGCAGTGATAGGATTGGAGAGGTTCGGTGAGCAAATGAAGACCGTTTGAAGTCATATTTCATGGTACCCATTCCACGGGTCTCAACTCTCCAGGTTTAAGGGATTCTTCCTTCAGCTAAAACATGCATGTGGAACCCAGAGTATGATCAACCGTGTGATCGGGAGACGTGTTCCAATATGTCTCAGTTCTCGTCCCTGGTACTCGGATGCAACATTCCAGACGCTTTACTAACACTCTCCCGACTTGGAGAGTCAGTGCCTTTATCCTCCTGTTTGGCCCAGTTTGCAATATCTGCGGAAGATGAACAGGAATAGGGAGACCCAATGAGAGACCAGCTGGAGGTGTCTGGACGGGCAAATTTAACTCTCATTTCCCACCAGGAAGAGGAATTAACCAAACGCTCAGCGTGCCGTGCCGTAACCAGATTAGGGCCTGAAGCAATCCTGCACTGTTGCGGCCAGCTCACAAGAAAGCGAGTTGAACAAAGGAGCTCAGGGGCACTGAAATTCACAAACCTGCAGAGTTATAAATGACAACTATCGTCCAAAAATATACTGAAGTAAGGCTGCCAAGAGGACTTGAAAGTGGGGCAGAATTGCAGGAAACCGATTTCAGGAGGTAGACTGGAATTGCACTTAAAGCATAGGAAAAGAGGCAGAACGTCGACAATGATGCACTTGGCCAAAAAGTGCATATGCGTTTTTTCCTGAATATATTCAGGAAAAAACGCATACGCCCTTTTTGGCCAACCAAGCAAGCTTGCAAAGGAAATCTGCACTACAATGAAGTCTCACTTTCCCCAGGTCCAAAGGGCCATCTGAAAAAAGTGTAAAATCCAGAAAGGCAGGACAGGCCATGGAGAACTGGGAGCCTTGTTATGCTGATGGGCGGGATGTAAATTGCCAACAGCCACTCGGGAGAAGTGTATGGTGTTTCCTGAAACATCTAAAAAAAGAGCAACAGAGCCTAGGGCACTTCCACTTATGGTCCTATAGCTTAGGGAAATTAAAATCAAAAAGACACAGCCACCCCAAAGTTTGGGACGGCTCTGTTTACAAGAACCTCGTTTACGGTACAAGTTCAATATCGCAGAAAGTGAAAAATGGATAAAGAAGTTGTGGTACTTACGTACAATGCAATATCACTCAGCAATGTAATCTATGTCATCAGGCCCATAGCAGCATAATGAGTGGATTCAGGTATGATGATTCTAACTGAAATAAGTCACACAGAAAAAGAAACATCATAATATATCACTAATACACGGAATGTAAACTTGGCTACACAGGAACTGGATTACAAAACAGAACAGGGTCTCAAATGTAGAAAACGAACTTATGCTTGCTTAAGTGGAAAGGTGAGTTGGGGTGTTGCATAAAACCAGAGATTGAAATGAGCAGAGATAATGTTCCTTAAGCCAAATATGTAATAGACAAGAGCTACTCCTTGCTCAACGAAATGGACTCAACACCCCATATTAAAGGCCTAAGAATGTACCTGACTAGTAAGTATCTTAAAACCTATGGATTGCTATGTCTCCGAAAGAGAAACATGCATGTGTACAGGGGCATAAACGCAGCAGTGATAGGATTGGAGAGGTTCGGTGAGCAAATGAAGACCCTTTGAAGTCATATTGCATGGTACCCATTCCACGGGTCTCAACTCTTCAGGTTTAAGGGATTCTTCCTTCAGCTAAAACATGCATGTGGAACCCAGAGTATGATCAACCGTGTGATCGGGGGACGTGTTCAAATATGTCTCAGTTTTCGAGCCGTTGTACTCGGGTGCAACATTCCAGACGCTTTACTAACACTCTCCCTACTTGGAGAGTCAGTGCCTTTAACCTCCTGTTTGGCCCAGTTTGCAATTTCTGCGGAAGATGAACAGGAATAGGGAGAACCAATGAGAGACTAGCTGGAGGTGTCTGAACGGGCAAATTTAACTCTCATTTCCCACCAGGAAGAGGAATTAACCAAACGCTCAGCGTGCCGTGCCGTAACCAGATTAGGGCCTGAAGCTATAAGGCGGTGTTGCGGCCAGCTCACAAGACAGCGAGTTGAACAAAGGAGCTCAGGGGCACTGAAATTCACAAACCTGCAGAGTTATAAATGACAGCTATCGTCCAAAAATATACTGAAGTAAGGCTGCCAAGAGGACTTGAAAGTGGGGCAGAATTGCAGGAAACCGATTTCAGGAGGTAGACTGGAATTGCACTTAAAGCATAGGAAAAGAGGCAGAACGTCGACAATGATGCACTTGGCCAAAAAGGGCGTATGAGTTTTTTCCTGAATATATTCAGGAAAAAACGCATACGCCCTTTTTGGCTAACCTAGCAAGCTTGCAAAGGAAATCTGCACTACAATGAAGTCTCACTTCCTCCGGGTCCAAAGGGCCATCTGAAAAAAGTGTAAAATCCAGAAATGCAGGACAGGCCATGGAGAACTGGGAGACTTGTTTTGCTGATGGGCGGGATGTAAATTGCAAACAGCCACTCGGCAGAAGTGTATGGTGTTTCCTGAAACATCTAAAAGACAAAGCAACAGAGCCTAGGGCTCTTCCACGTATGGTCCTATAGCATAGGGAAATTAAAATCAAAAAGACACAGCCACCCCAAAGTTTGGGACGGCTCGGTTTACAAGAACCTCGTTTACGGTACAAGGTCAATATCGCAGAAAGCGAAAAATGGATAAAGAAGTTGTGGTACTTACGTACGATGCAATACCACTCAGCAATGAAATCTATGTCATCAGGCCCGTAGCAGCATAATGAGTGGATTCAGGTATGATGATGCTAACTGAAATAAGTCACAGAGAAAAACAAACATTATAAGATATCACTAATACACGGAATGTAAACTTGGCTACACAGGAACTGGATTACAAAAGACAAGAGGGTCTCAAATGTAGAAAACCAACTTATGCTTGCTTAAGGGGAAAGGTGAGTTGGGGTGCTGCATAAAACCAGAGATTGAAATGAGCACAGATAAAGTTCCTTAAGCCAAATATGGAATAGACAAGAGCTACTCCTTGCTCAACGAAATGGACTCAACACCCCATATTAAACGCCTAAGAATGTACCTGACTAGTAAGTATCTTAAAACCTATGGATTGCTATGCCTCCAAAAAAGAATCAAGCGTGTGTACAGGGGTATAAATGCAGCAGTGATAGGATTGGAGAGGTTCGATGAGCAAATGAAGACCGTTTGAAGTCATATTTCATGGTACCCATTCCACGGGTCTCAACTCTCCAGGTTTAAGGGATTCTTCCTTCAGCTAAAACATGCATGTGGAACCCAGAGTATGATCAACCATGTGATCGGGAGACGTGTTCAAATATGTCTCAGTTTTCGAGCCCTGGTACTCGGGTGCAACATTCCAGACGCTTTACTAACACTCTCCCGACTTGGAGAGTCAGTGCCTTTAACCTCCTGTTTGGCCCAGTTTGCAATTTCTGCGGAAGATGAACAGGAATAGGGAGAACCAATGAGCGACTAGCTGGAGGTGTCTGGACGGGCAAATTTAACTCTCATTTCCCACAAGGAAGAGGAATTAACCAAACGCTCAGCGTGCCGTGTCGTAACCAGATTAGGGCTTGAAGCTATCCTGCGGTGTTGCGGCCAGCTCACAAGAAAGGGAGTTGAAGAAAGGAGTTCAGGGGCACTGTAATTCACAAACCTGCAGAGTTATAAATGACAGCTATCGTCCAAAAATATACTGACGTAAGGCTGCCAAGAGGACTTGAAAGTGGGGCAGAATTGCAGGAAACCGATTTCAGGAGGTAGACTGGAATTGCATTTAAAGCATAGGAAAAGAGGCAGAACGTCGACAATGATGCACTTGGCCAAAAAGGGCGTACGTGTTTTTTCCTGCAGGAAAAAACGCATACGCCCTTTTTGGCCAACCAAGCAAGCTTGCAAAGGAAATCTGCACTACAATGATGTCTCACTTCCCCCCGGTCAAAAGGGCCATCTGAAAAAAGTGTAAAATCCAGAAAGGCAGGACAGGCCATGGAGAAATGGGAGCCTTGTTATGCTGATGGGCGGGATGTAAATTGCCAACAGCCACTGGGGAGAAGTGTATGGTGTTTCCAGAAACATCTAAAAAACAAAGCAACAGAGCCTAGGGCACTTCCACTTATGGTCCTACAGCTTAGGGAAATTAAAATCAAAAAGACACAGCCACCCCAAAGTTTGGGACGGCTCTGTTTACAAGAACCTCGTTTACGGTACAAGTTCAATATCACAGAAAGCAAAAAATGGATAAAGAAGTTGTGGTACTGACGTACAATGCAATATCACTCAGCAATTAAATCTTTGTCATCAGGCCCGTAGCAGCATAATGAGTGGATTCAGGTATGATGATTCTAAGTGAAATAAGTCACACAGAAAAAGAAACATCATAAGATATCACTAATACACGGAATATAAACTTGGCTAAACAGGAACTGGATAACAAAACAGAACAGGGTCTCAAATTTAGAAAACCAACTTATGCTGGCTTAAGGGGAAAGGTGAGTTGGGGTGCTGCATAAAACCAGAGATTGAAATGAGCACAGATAAAGTTCCTTAAGCCAAATATGTAATAGACCAGAGCTACTCCTTGCTCAACGAAATGGACTCAACACCCCATATTAAACGCCTAAGAATGTACCTGAGTAGTAAGTATCTTAAAACCTATGGATTGCTATGTCCCCGAAAGAGAATCAAGCGTGTGTACAGGGGCATAAATGCAGCAGTGATAAGATTGGAGAGGTTCGGTGAGCAAATGAAGACCCTTTGAACTCATATTGCATGGTACCCATTCCACGGGTCTCAACTCAGCAGGTTTAAGGGATTCTTTCTTCAGGTAAAACATGCATGTGGAAGCCAGAGTATGAACAACCGTGTGATCGGGAGACGTGTTCAAATATGTCTCAGTTCTCATACCCTGGTACTCGGGTGCAACATTGCAGACGCTTTACTAACGCTCTCCCAACTTGGAGAGTCAGTGCCTTTAACCTCCTGTTTGGCTCAGTTTGCAATTTCTGCAGAAGATGAACAGGAATAGGGAGAACCAATGAGAGACTAGCTGGAGGTGTCTGGACGGGTAAATTTAACTCTCATTTCCCACCAGGAAGAGGAATTAACCTAAAGCTCAGCGTGCCGTGCCATAAGGAGATTAGGGCCTGAAGCAATCCTGCAGTGTTTCGGCCAGCTCACAAGAAAGCGAGTTGAAGAAAGGAGCTCAGGGGCACTGTAATTCACAAACCTACAGAGTTATAAATGACAGCTATCGTCCAAAAATATACTGAAGTAAGGCTGCCAAGAGGACTTGAAAGCGGGGCAGAATTGCAGGAAACCGATTTCAGAAGGTAGACAGGAATTGCATTTAAAGCATAGGAAAAGAGGCAGAACGTGGACAATGATGCACTTGGCCAAAAAGGGCTTATGCGTTTTTTCCTGAATATATTCAGGAAAAAACGTATACGCCCTTTTTGGCCAACCAAGCAAGCTTGCAAAGGTAATCTGCACTACAATGAAGTCTCACTTCCCCCAGGTCAAAAGGGCCATCTGAAAAAAGTGTAAAATCCAGAAAGGCAGGACAGGCCATGGAGAACTGGGAGCCTTGTTATGCTGATGGGCGGGATGTAAATTGCCAACAGCCACTAGGGAGAAGTGTATGGTGTTTCCTGAAACATCTAAAAAACAAAGCAACAGAGCCTAGGGCACTTCCACTTATGGTCCTATAGCTTAGGGAAATTAAAATCAAAAAGACACAGCCACCCCAAAGTTTGGGACGGCTCGGTTTACAAGAACCTCGTTTACGGTACAAGGTCAATATCGCAGAGAGCGAAAAATGGATAAAGAAGTTGTGGTACTTACGTACAATGCAATACCACTCAGCAATGAAATCTATGTCATCAGGCCCGTAGCAGCATAATGAGTGGATTCAGGTATGATGATGCTAACTGAAATAAGTCACAGAGAAAAACAAACATTATAAGATATCACTAATACACGGAATGTAAACTTGGCTACACAGGAACTGGATTACAAAAGAGAAGAGGGTCTCAAATGTAGAAAACCAACTTATGCTTGCTTAAGGGGAAAGGTGAGTTGGGGTGCTGCATAAAACCAGAGATTGAAATGAGCACAGATAAAGTTCCTTAAGCCAAATATGGAATAGACAAGAGCTACTCCTTGCTCAACGAAATGGACTCAACACCCCATATTAAACGCCTAAGAATGTACCTGACTAGTAAGTATCTTAAAACCTATGGATTGCTATGCCTCCAAAAGAGAATCAAGCATGTGTACAGGGGTATAAACGCAGCAGTGATAGGATTGGAGAGGTTCGGTGAGCAAATGAAGACCGTTTGAAGTCATATTTCATGGTACCCATTCCACGGGTCTCAACTGTCCAGGTTTAAGGGATTCTTCCTTCAGCTAAAACATGCATGTGGAACCCAGAGTATGATCAACCATGTGATCGGGAGACGTGTTCCAATATGTCTCAGTTCTCGTCCCCTGGTACTCGGATGCAACATTCCAGACGCTTTACTAACACTCTCCCGACTTGGAGAGTCAGTGCCTTTAACCTCCTGTTTGGCCCAGTTTGCAATTTCTGCGGAAGATGAACAGGAATAGGGAGAACCAATGAGAGACCAGCTGGAGGTGTCTGGACGGGCAAATTTAACTCTCATTTCCCACCAGGAAGAGGAATTAACCAAACGCTCAGCGTGCCGTGCCATAACCAGATTAGGGCCTGAAGCAATCCTGCGGTGTTGCGGCCAGCTCACAAGAAAGCGAGTTGAAGAAAGGAGCTCAGGGGCACTGAAATTCACAAACCTGCAGAGTTATAAATGACAGCTATCGTCCAAAATTATACTCAAGTAAGGCTGCCAAGAGGACTTGAAAGTGGGGCAGAATTGCAGGAAACCGATTTCAGGAGGTAGACTGGAATTGCACTTAAAGCATAGGAAAAGAGGCAGAACTTCGACAATGATGCACTTGGCCAAAAAGTGCATATGCGTTTTTTCCTGAATATATTCAGGAAAAAACGCATACGCCCTTTTTGGCTAACCTAGCAAGCTTGCAAAGGAAATCTGCACTACAATGAAGTCTCACTTCCCCCGGGTCCAAAGGGCCATCTGAAAAAAGTGTAAAATCCAGAAAGGCAGGACAGGCCATGGAGAACTGGGAGCCTTGTTATGCTGATGGGCGGGATGTAAATTGCCAACAGCCACTCGGGAGAAGTGTATGGTGTTTCCTGAAACATCTAAAAAACAGAGCAACAGAGCCTAGGGCACTTCCACTTATGGTCCTATAGCTTAGGGAAATTACAATAAAAAAGACACAGCCACCCAAAGTTTGGGACGGCTCTGTTTACAAGAACCTCGTTTACGGTACAAGTTCAATATCGCAGAAAGTGAAAAATGGATAAAGAAGTTGTGGTACTTACGTACAATGCAATATCACTCAGCAATGTAATCTATGTCATCAGGCCCATGGCAGCATAATGAGTGGATTCAGGTATGATGATTCTAACTGAAATAAGTCACACAGAAAAAGAAACATCATAAGTTGTCACTAATACACGGAATGTAAACTTGGCTACACAGGAACTGAATTACAAAACAGAACAGGGTCTCAAATTAAGAAAACCAACTTATGCTTGCTTAAGGGGAAAGGTGAGTTGGGGTGCTGCAGAAAACCAGAGATTGAAATGAGCACAGATAAAGTTCCTTAAGCCAAATATGTAATAGACAAGAGCTACTCCTTGCTCAACGAAATGGACTCAACACGCCATATTAAACGCCTAAGAATGTACCTGACTAGTAAGTTTCTTAAAACGTATGGATTGCTATGTCTCCGAAAGAGAATCCAGCCTGTGCACAGGGGCATAAACACAGCAGTGATAGGATTGGAGACGTTCGGTGAGCAAATGAAGACCCTTTGAAGTCATATTGCATGGTACCCATTCCACGGGTCTCAACTCTCCAGGTTAAAGGGATTCTTCCTTCAGCTAAAACATGCATGTGGAACCCAGAGTATGATCAACCGTGTGATCGGGAGATGTGTTCCAATATATCTCAGTTTTCGTCCCCTGGTACTCGGGTGCAACATTCCAGACACTTTACTAACACTCTCCCGACTTGGAGAGTCAGTGCCTTTAACCTCCTGTTTGGCCAAGTTTGCAATTTCTGCGGAATATTTCCAGGAATAGGAAGAACCAATGAGAGACTAGCTGGAGGTGTCTGGATGGGCAAATTTAACTCTCATTTCCCACCAGGAAGAAGAATTAACCAAAGGCTCAGCGTGCCTTGCCGGAACCAGATTAGGGCCTGAAGCAATCCTGCGGTGTTGCGGCCAGCTCACAAAAAGCGAGTTGAAGAAAGGAGCTCAGGGGCACTGTAATTCACAAACCTGCAGAGTTATAAATGACAGCTATCGGTCAAAAATATACTGAAGTAAGGCTGCCAAGAGGACTTGAAAGCGGGGCAGAATTGCAGGAAACCGATTTCAGGAGGTAGAGTGGATTTGCATTTAAAGCATAAGCAAAGAGGCAGAACGTGGACAATGATGCACTTGGACAAAAAGGGCGTATGCGTTTTTTCGTGAATATATTCAGGAAAAAACGCATACGCCCTTTTTGGCCAACCAAGCAAGCTTGCAAAGGAAATCTGCACTACAATGAAGTCTCACTTCCCCCCGGTCAAAAGGGCCATCTGAAAAAAGTGTAAAATCCAGAAAGGCAGGACAGGCCATGGAGAACTGGGAGCCTTGTTATGCTGATGGGCGGGATGTAAATTGCCAACAGCCACTAGGGAGAAGTGTATGGTGTTTCCTGAAACATCTAAAAGACAAAGCAACAGAGCCTAGGGCTCTTCCACTTATGGTCCTATAGCATAGGGAAATTAAAATCAAAAAGACACAGCCACCCCAAAGTTTGGGATGGCTCGGTTAACAAGAACCTTGTTTACGGTACAAGTTCAATATCGCAGAAAGCGAAAAATGGATAAAGAAGTTGTGGTACATACGTACAATGCAATATCACTCAGCAATGACATCTAAGTCATCAGGCCCGTAGCAGCATAATGAGTGGATTCAGGTATGATGATTCTAACTGAAATAAGTCACACAGAAAAAGAAACATCATAAGATATCACTAATACACGGAATGTAAACTTGGCTACACAGGAACTGAATTACAAAACAGAACAGGGTCTCAAATTTAGAAAACAAACTTATGCTTGCTTAAGGGGAAATGTGAGTTGGGGTGCTGCATAAAACCAGAGATTGAAATAAGCACAGATAAAGTCCCTTAAGCCAAATATGGAATAGACAAGAGCTACTCCTTGCTCAACGAAATGGACTCAACACCCCATATTAAACGCCTAAGAATGTATCTGACTAGTAAGTATCTTAAAACCTATGGATTGCTATGTCTGCGAAAGAGAATCAATCGTGTGTACATGGGCATAAACGCACCAATGATAGGACTGGAATGGAGCGGTGAGAAAATGAAGACCCTTTGGAGTCATATTGCATGGTACCCATTCCACGGGTCTCAACTGTCCAGGTTTAAGGGATTCTTCCTTCAGCTAAAACATGCATGTGGAACCCAGAGAATGATCAACCGTGTGATCAGGAGACGTGTTCCAATATGTCTCAGATCTCGTCCCCTGGTACTCGGGTGCAACATTCCAGATGCTTTACTAACACTCTGCCGACATGGAGAGTCAGTGCCTTTAACCTCCTGTTTGGCCCAGTTTGCAATTTCTGCGGAACATGAACAGGAATAGGGAGAACCAATGAGAGACTAGCTGGAGGTGTCTGGACGGGCAAATTTAACTCTCATTTCCCACCAGGAAGAGGAATTAACCAAAGGCTCAGCGTGCCGTGCCGGAACCAGATTAGGGCCTGAAGCAATCCTGCGGTGTTGCCGCCAGCTCACAAGAAAGTGAGTTGAAGAAAGGAGCTCAGGGGCACTGTAATTCACAAACCTGCAAAGTTATAAATGACAGCTATCTTCCAAATATATACTGAAGTAAGGCTGCCAAGAGGACTTGAAAGCGGGGCAGAATTGCAGGAAACCGATTTCAGGAGGTAGACTGGAATTGCATTTAAAGCATAGGAAAAGAGGCAGAACGTCGACAATGATGCACTTGGCCAAAAATGGCGTACGTGTTTTTCCTGCAGGAAAAAACGCATACGCGCTTTTTGGCCAACCAAGCAAGCTTGCAAAGGAAATCTGCACTACAATGAAGTCTCACTTCCCCCCCGGTCAAAAGGGCCATCTGAAAAAAGTGTAAAATCCAGAAAGGCAGGACAGGCCATGGAGAACTGGGAGCCTTGTTATGCTGATGGCCGGGATGTAAATTGCGAACAGCCACTAGGGTGAAGTGTATGGTGTTTCCTGAAACATCTAAAAAACAAAGCAACAGAGCCTAGGGCACATCCACTTATGGTCCTATAGCTTAGGGAAATCAAAATGAAAAAGACACAGCCACCCCAAAGTTTGGGACGGCTCTGTTTACAAGCACCTCGTTTATGGTACAAGTTCAATATCGCAGAAAGTGAAAAATGGATAAAGAAGTTGTGGTACTTACGTACAATGCAACATCACTCAGCAATGAAATCTATGTCATCAGGCCCGTAGCAGCATAATGAGTGGATTCAGTTATGATGATTCTAACTGAAATAAGTCACACGGAAAAAGAAATATCATAAGATATCACTAATACACAGAATGTAAACTTGGCTACACAGGAACTGGATTACAGAACAGAACAGGGTCTCAAATTTAGAAAACCAACTTATGCTTGCTTAAGGGGAAAGGTGAGTTGGGGTGCTGCATAAAACCAGAGATTGAAATGAGCACAGATAAAGTTCCTTAAGCCAAATATGGAATAGACAAGAGCTACTCCTTGCTCAACGAAATGGACTCAACACCCCATATTAAACGCCTAAGAATGTACCTGACTAGTAAGTATCTTAAAACCTATGGATTGCTATGTCTCTGAAAGAGAATCAAGCGTGTGTACAGGGGCATAAACGCAGCAGTGATAGGATTGGAGAGGTTCGGTGAGCAAATGAAGACCCTTTGAAGTCACATTGCATGGTACCCATTCCACGGGTCTCAACTGTCCAGGTTTAAGGGATTCTTCCTTCAGCTAAAACATGCATGTGGAACCCAGAGTATGATCAACCGTGTGATCGGGAGACGTGTTCCAATATGCTTCAGTTCTCGTCCCCTGGTACTCGGGTGCAACATTCCAGATGCTTTACTAACACTCTCCCGACCTGGAGAGTCAGTGTCTTTAACCTCCTGTTTGGCCCAGTTTGCAATTTCTGAGGAAGATGAACAGGAATAGGGAGAACCAATGAGAGACTAGCTGGAGGTGTCTGGACGGGAAAATTTAACTCTCATTTCCCACCAGGAAGAGGAAATAACCAAAGGCTCAGCATGCCGTGCCAAACCATTTTAGTGACTGAAGCAATCCTGCGGTGTTGCAGCCAGCTCACAAGATAGCGAGTTGAAGAAAGGAGCTCAGGGGCACTGTACTTCACAAACCTGCAGAGTTATAAATGACAGCTATCGTCCGAAAATATACTGAAGTAAGGCTGCCAAGAGGACTTGAAAGCGGGGCAGAATTGCAGGAAACCGATTTCAGGAGGTAGACTGGAATTGCATTTAAAGCATAGGAAAAGAGGCAGAACGTCGACAATGATGCACTTGGCCAAAAAGGGCGTATGCGTTTTTTCCTGAATATATTCAGGAAAAAACTCATAGGCCCTTTTGGCCAACCAAGCAAGCTTGCAAAGGAAATCTGCACTACAATGAAGTCTCACTTCCCCCCGGTCAAAAGGGCCATCTGAAAAAAGTGTAAAATCCAGAAAGGCAGGACAGGCCATGGAGAACTGGGAGCCTTGTTATGCTGATGGGCGGGATGTAAATTGTCAACAGCCACTCTGGAGAAGTGTATGGTGTTTCCTGAAACATCTAAAAAACAAAGCAACAGAGCCTAGGGCACTTCCACTTATGGTCCTATAGCTTAGGGAAATTAAAATCAAAAAGACACAGCCACCCCAAAGTTTGGGACAGCTCTGTTTACAAGAACCTCGTTTACGGGACAAGTTCAATATCGCAGAAAGTGAAAAATGGATAAAGAATTTGTGGTACTTACGTACAATGCAATATCACTCAGCAATGTAATCTATGTCATCAGGCCCATAGCAGCATAATGAGTGGATTCAGGTATGATGATTCTAACTGAAATAAGTCACACAGAAAAAGAAACATCATAAGATATCACTAATACAAGGAATGTAAACTTGGCTACTCAGGAAGTGGATTACAAAACAGAACAGGGTATCAAATGTAGAAAACCAACTTATGCTTGTTTAAGTGGAAAGGTGAGTTGGAGTGTTGCATAAAACCAGAGATTGAAATGAGCAGAGATAATGTTCCTTAAGCCAAATATGTAATAGACAAGAGCTACTCCTTGCTCAATGAAATGGACTCACCACCCCATATTAAACGCCTAAGAATGTACCTGACTAGTAAGTATCTTAAAACCTATGGATTGTTATGTCTCCGAAAGAGAAACAAGCATGTGTACAGGGGCATAAACGCAGCAGTGATAGGATTGGAGAGCTTCGGTGAGCAAATGAAGACCCTTTGAAGTCATATTGCATGGTACCCATTCCACGGGTCTCAAGTCTTCAGGTTTAAGGGTTTCTTCCTTCAGCTAAAACATGCATGTGGAACCCAGAGTATGATCAACCGTGTGATCGGGAGACGTGTTCAAATATGTCTCAGTTTTCGTCCCCTGGTACTCGGGTGCAACATTCCAGACGCTTTACTAACACTCTCCCGACTTGGAGAGTCAGTGCCTTTAACCTCCTGTTTGGCCCAGTTTGCAATTTCTGCGGAAGATGAACAGGAATAGGGAGAACCAATGAGAGCCTAGCTGGAGGTGTCTAGACGGGCAAATTTAACTCTCATTTCCCACCAGGAAGAGGAATTAACCAAACGCTCAACATGCCATGCCGTAACCAGATTAGGGCCTGAAGCAATCCTGCGGTGCTGCGGCCAGCTCACAAGAAAGCGAGTTGAAGAAAGGAGCTCAGGGGCACTGAAATTCACAAACCTGCAGAGTTATAAATGACAGCTATCATCCAAAAATATACTGAAGTAAGGCTGCCAAGAGGACTTGAAAGTGGGGCAGAATTGCAGGAAACCGACTTCAGGAGTTAGACTGGAATTGCACTTAAAGCATAGGAAAAGAGGCAGAACGTCGACAATGATGCACTTGGCCAAAAAGGGCGTATGCGTTTTTTCCTTAATATATTCAGGAAAAAAGGCATACGCCCTTTTTGGCCAACCTAGCAAGCTTGCAAAGGAAATCTGCACTACAATGAAGTCTCACTTCCCCCGGGTCAAAAGGGCCATCTGAAAAAAGTGTAAAATCCAGAAAAGCAGGACAGGCCATGGAGAACTGGGAGCCTTCTTATGCTGATGGGCGGGATGTAAATTGCCAACAGCCACTGGGGAGAAGTGTATGGTGTTTCCTGAAACATCTAAAAAATAAAGCAACAGAGCCTAGGGCACTTCCACTTATGGTCCTATAGCTTAGGGAAATTAAAATCAAAAAGACACAGCCACCCCAAAGTTTGGAATGGCTCTGTTTACAAGAACCTCATTTACGGTACAAGTTCAATATCGCAGAAAGTGAAAAATGGATAAAGGTGTTGTGGTACTGACGTACAATGCAATACCACTCAGCAATGAAATCTATGTCATCAGGCCCGTAGCAGCATAATGAGTGGATTCAGGTATGATGATGCTAACTGAAATAAGTCACAGAGAAAAAGAAACATTATAATATATCACTAATACACGGAATGTAAACTTGGCTACACAGGAACTGGATTACAAAAGAGAAGAGGGTCTCAAATGTAGAAAACCAACTTATGCTTGCTTAAGGGGAAAGGTGAGTTGGGGTGCTGCATAAAACCAGAGATTGAAATGAGCACAGATAAAGTTCCTTAAGCCAAATATGGAATAGACAAGAGCTACTACTTGCTCAACGATGTGGACTCAACACCCCATATTAAACGCCTAAGAATGTACCTGACTAGTAAGTATCTTAAAACCTATGGATTGCTATGTCTCCGAAAGAGAAACAAGCATGTATACAGGGGCATCAACGCAGCCGTGATAGGATTGGAGAGGTTCGGTGAGCAAATGAAGACCCTTTGAAATCATATATCATGGTACCCATTCCACGGGTCTCAACTCTCCAGGTTTAAGGGATTCTTCCTTCACCTAAAACATGCATGTGGAAACCAGAGCATGATCAACCGTGTGATCTGGAGACGTGTTCAAATATGTCTCCATTTTCGTCCCCTGGTACTTGGGTGCAACATTCCAGACGCTTTACTAACACTCTCCCGACTTGGAGAGTCAGTGCCTTTAACCTCCTGTTTGGCCCAGTTTGCAATTTCTGCAGAAGATGAACAGGAATAGGGAGAACCAATGAGAGACTAGCTGGAGGTTTCTGGACGGGCAAATTTAACTCTCATTTCCCACCAGGAAGAGGAATTAACCAAAGGCTCAGCATACCGTGCCGGAACCAGATTAGGGCCTGAAGCAATCCTGCGGTGTTGCGGCCAGCTCACAAGAAAGCGAGTTGAAGAAAGGAGCTCAGGGGCACTGTAATTCACAAACCTGCAGAGTTATAAATGACAGCTATCGTCCAAAAATATACTGAAATAAGGCTGCCAAGAGGACTTGAAAGCGGGGCAGAATTGCAGGAAACCGATTTCAGGAGGTAGACTGGAATTGCATTTAAAGCATAGGAAAAGAAGCAGAACGTCGACAATGATGCACTTGGCCAAAAAGGGCGTATGCGTTTTTTCCTGAATATATTCAGGAAAAATCGCATACGCCCTTTTTGGCCAACCAAGCAAGCTTGCAAAGGAAATCTGCACTACAATGAAGTCTCACTTCCCCCCGGTCAAAAGGGCCATCTGAAAAAAGTGTAAAATCCAGAAAGGCAGGACAGGCCATGGAGAACTGGGAGCCTTGTTATGCTGATGGCCGGGATGTAAATTGCGAACAGCCACTAGGGTGAAGTGTATGGTGTTTCCTGAAACATCTAAAAAACAAAGCAACAGAGCCTAGGGCACATCCACTTATGGTCCTATAGTTTAGGGAAATCAAAATGAAAAAGACACAGCCACCCCAAAGTTTGGGACGGCTCTGTTTACAAGAACCTCCTTTACAGTACAAGTTCAATATTGCAGAAAGTGAAAAATGGATAAAGAAGTTGTGGTACTTACGTACAATGCAATATCACTCAGCAATGAAATCTATGTCATCAGGCCCATAGCAGCATAATGAGTGAATTCAGGTATGATGATTCTAACTGAAATAAGTCACACGGAAAAAGAAACATCATAAGATATCACTAATACACAGAATGTAAACTTGGCTACACAGGAACTGGATTACAGAACAGAACAGGGTCTCAAATTTAGAAAACCAACTTATGCTTGCTTAAGGGGAAAGGTGAGTTGGGGTGCTGTATAAAACCAGAGATTGAAATGAGCACAGATAAAGTTCCTTAAGCCAAATATGGAATAGACAAGAGCTACTCCTTGCTCAACGAAATGGACTCAACACCCCATATTAAACGCCTAAGAATGTACCTGAGTAGTAAGTATCTTAAAACCTATGGATTGCTATGTCTCTGAAAGAGAATCAAGCGTGTGTACAGGGGCATAAACGCAGCAGTGATAGGATTGGAGAGGTTCGGTGAGCAAATGAAGACCCTTTGAAGTCACATTGCATGGTACCCATTCCACGGGTCTCAACTGTCCAGGTTTAAGGGATTCTTCCTTCAGCTAAAACATGCATGTGGAACCCAGAGTATGATCAACCGTGTGATCGGGAGACGTGTTCCAATATGCTTCAGTTCTCGTCCCCTGGTACTCGGGTGCAACATTCCAGATGCTTTACTAACACTGTCCCGACCTGGAGAGTCAGTGTCTTTAACCTCCTGTTTGGCCCAGTTTGCAATTTCTGAGGAAGATGAACAGGAATAGGGAGAACCAATGAGAGACTAGCTGGAGGTGTCTGGACGGGCAAATTTAACTCTCATTTCCCACCAGGAAGAGGAAATAACCAAAGGCTCAGCATGCCGTGCCAAACCATTTTAGTGACTGAAGCAATCCTGCGGTGTTGCAGCCAGCTCACAAGATAGCGAGTTGAAGAAAGGAGCTCAGGGGCACTGTAATTCACAAACCTGCAGAGTTATAAATGACAGCTATCGTCCGAAAATATACTGAAGTAAGGCTGCCAAGAGGACTTGAAAGCGGGGCAGAATTGCAGGAAACCGATTTCAGGAGGTAGACTGGAATTGCATTTAAAGCATAGGAAAAGAGGCAGAACGTCGACAATGATGCACTTGGCCAAAAAGGGCGTATGCGTTTTTTCCTGAATATATTCAGGAAAAAACTCATAGGCCCTTTTGGCCAACCAAGCAAGCTTGCAAAGGAAATCTGCACTACAATGAAGTCTCACTTCCCCCCGGTCAAAAGGGCCATCTGAAAAAAGTGTAAAATCCAGAAAGGCAGGACAGGCCATGGAGAACTGGGAGCCTTGTTATGCTGATGGGCGGGATGTAAATTGCCAACAGCCACTCGGGAGAAGTGTATGGTGTTTCCTGAAACATCTAAAAAACAAAGCAACAGAGCCTAGGGCACTTCCACTTATGGTCCTATAGCTTAGGGAAATTAAAATCAAAAAGACACAGCCACCCCAAAGTTTGGGACGGCTCTGTTTACAAGAACCTCGTTTACGGGACAAGTTCAATATCGCAGAAAGTGAAAAATGGATAAAGAATTTGTGGTACTTACGTACAATGCAATATCACTCAGCAATGTAATCTATGTCATCAGGCCCATAGCAGCATAATGAGTGGATTCAGGTATGATGATTCTAACTGAAATAAGTCACACAGAAAAAGAAACATCATAAGATATCACTAATACAAGGAATGTAAACTTGGCTACTCAGGAAGTGGATTACAAAACAGAACAGGGTATCAAATGTAGAAAACCAACTTATGCTTGTTTAAGTGGAAAGGTGAGTTGGGGTGTTGCATAAAACCAGAGATTGAAATGAGCAGAGATAATGTTCCTTAAGCCAAATATGTAATAGACAAGAGCTACTCCTTGCTCAATGAAATGGACTCACCACCCCATATTAAACACCTAAGAATGTACCTGACTAGTAAGTATCTTAAAACCTATGGATTGTTATGTCTCCGAAAGAGAAACAAGCATGTGTACAGGGGCATAAACGCAGCAGTGATAGGATTGGAGAGCTTCGGTGAGCAAATGAAGACCCTTTGAAGTCATATTGCATGGTACCCATTCCACGGGTCTCAAGTCTTCAGGTTTAAGGGTTTCTTCCTTCAGCTAAAACATGCATGTGGAACCCAGAGTATGATCAACCGTGTGATCGGGAGACGTGTTCAAATATGTCTCAGTTTTCGTCCCCTGGTACTCGGGTGCAACATTCCAGACGCTTTACTAACACTCTCCCGACTTGGAGAGTCAGTGCCTTTAACCTCCTGTTTGGCCCAGTTTGCAATTTCTGCGGAAGATGAACAGGAATAGGGAGAACCAATGAGAGACTAGCTGGAGGTGTCTGGACGGGCAAATTTAACTCTCATTTCCCACCAGGAAGAGGAATTAACCAAACGCTCAACATGCCATGCCGTAACCAGATTAGGGCCTGAAGCAATCCTGCGGTGCTGCGGCCAGCTCACAAGAAAGCGAGTTGAAGAAAGGAGCTCAGGGGCACTGAAATTCACAAACCTGCAGAGTTATAAATGACAGCTATCATCCAAAAATATACTGAAGTAAGGCTGCCAAGAGGACTTGAAAGTGGGGCAGAATTGCAGGAAACCGACTTCAGGAGTTAGACTGGAATTGCACTTAAAGCATAGGAAAAGAGGCAGAACGTCGACAATGATGCACTTGGCCAAAAAGGGCGTATGCGTTTTTTCCTGAATATATTCAGGAAAAAAGGCATACGCCCTTTTTGGCCAACCTAGCAAGTTTGCAAAGGAAATCTGCACTACAATGAAGTCTCACTTCCCCCGGGTCAAAAGGGCCATCTGAAAAAAGTGTAAAATCCAGAAAGGCAGGACAGGCCATGGAGAACTGGGAGCCTTCTTATGCTGATGGGCGGGATGTAAATTGCCAACAGCCACTGGGGAGAAGTGTATGGTGTTTCCTGAAACATCTAAAAAATAAAGCAACAGAGCCTAGGGCACTTCCACTTATGGTCCTATAGCTTAGGGAAATTAAAATCAAAAAGACACAGCCACCCCAAAGTTTGGAATGGCTCTGTTTACAAGAACCTCATTTACGGTACAAGTTCAATATCGCAGAAAGTGAAAAATGGATAAAGGTGTTGTGGTACTGACGTACAATGCAATACCACTCAGCAATGAAATCTATGTCATCAGGCCCGTAGCAGCATAATGAGTGGATTCAGGTATGATGATGCTAACTGAAATAAGTCACAGAGAAAAAGAAACATTATAATATATCACTAATACACGGAATGTAAACTTGGCTACACAGGAACTGGATTACAAAAGAGAAGAGGGTCTCAAATGTAGAAAACCAACTTATGCTTGCTTAAGGGGAAAGGTGAGTTGGGGTGCTGCATAAAACCAGAGATTGAAATGAGCACAGATAAAGTTCCTTAAGCCAAATATGGAATAGACAAGAGCTACTACTTGCTCAACGATGTGGACTCAACACCCCATATTAAACGCCTAAGAATGTACCTGACTAGTAAGTATCTTAAAACCTATGGATTGCTATGTCTCCGAAAGAGAAACAAGCATGTATACAGGGGCATCAACGCAGCCGTGATAGGATTGGAGAGGTTCGGTGAGCAAATGAAGACCCTTTGAAATCATATATCATGGTACCCATTCCACGGGTCTCAACTCTCCAGGTTTAAGGGATTCTTCCTTCACCTAAAACATGCATGTGGAAACCAGAGCATGATCAACCGTGTGATCTGGAGACGTGTTCAAATATGTCTCCATTTTCGTCCCCTGGTACTTGGGTGCAACATTCCAGACGCTTTACTAACACTCTCCCGACTTGGAGAGTCAGTGCCTTTAACCTCCTGTTTGGCCCAGTTTGCAATTTCTGCAGAAGATGAACAGGAATAGGGAGAACCAATGAGAGACTAGCTGGAGGTTTCTGGACGGGCAAATTTAACTCTCATTTCCCACCAGGAAGAGGAATTAACCAAAGGCTCAGCATACCGTGCCGGAACCAGATTAGGGCCTGAAGCAATCCTGCGGTGTTGCGGCCAGCTCACAAGAAAGCGAGTTGAAGAAAGGAGCTCAGGGGCACTGTAATTCACAAACCTGCAGAGTTATAAATGACAGCTATCGTCCAAAAATATACTGAAATAAGGCTGCCAAGAGGACTTGAAAGCGGGGCAGAATTGCAGGAAACCGATTTCAGGAGGTAGACTGGAATTGCATTTAAAGCATAGGAAAAGAAGCAGAACGTCGACAATGATGCACTTGGCCAAAAAGGGCGTATGCGTTTTTTCCTGAATATATTCAGGAAAAATCGCATACGCCCTTTTTGGCCAACCAAGCAAGCTTGCAAAGGAAATCTGCACTACAATGAAGTCTCACTTCCCCCCGGTCAAAAGGGCCATCTGAAAAAAGTGTAAAATCCAGAAAGGCAGGACAGGCCATGGAGAACTGGGAGCCTTGTTATGCTGATGGCCGGGATGTAAATTGCGAACAGCCACTAGGGTGAAGTGTATGGTGTTTCCTGAAACATCTAAAAAACAAAGCAACAGAGCCTAGGGCACATCCACTTATGGTCCTATAGTTTAGGGAAATCAAAATGAAAAAGACACAGCCACCCCAAAGTTTGGGACGGCTCTGTTTACAAGAACCTCCTTTACAGTACAAGTTCAATATTGCAGAAAGTGAAAAATGGATAAAGAAGTTGTGGTACTTACGTACAATGCAATATCACTCAGCAATGAAATCTATGTCATCAGGCCCATAGCAGCATAATGAGTGAATTCAGGTATGATGATTCTAACTGAAATAAGTCACACGGAAAAAGAAACATCATAAGATATCACTAATACACAGAATGTAAACTTGGCTACACAGGAACTGGATTACAGAACAGAACAGGGTCTCAAATTTAGAAAACCAACTTATGCTTGCTTAAGGGGAAAGGTGAGTTGGGGTGCTGTATAAAACCAGAGATTGAAATGAGCACAGATAAAGTTCCTTAAGCCAAATATGGAATAGACAAGAGCTACTCCTTGCTCAACGAAATGGACTCAACACCCCATATTAAACGCCTAAGAATGTACCTGACTAGTAAGTATCTTAAAACCTATGGATTGCTATGTCTCTGAAAGAGAATCAAGCGTGTGTACAGGGGCATAAACGCAGCAGTGATAGGATTGGAGAGGTTCGGTGAGCAAATGAAGACCCTTTGAAGTCACATTGCATGGTACCCATTCCACGGGTCTCAACTGTCCAGGTTTAAGGGATTCTTCCTTCAGCTAAAACATGCATGTGGAACCCAGAGTATGATCAACCGTGTGATCGGGAGACGTGTTCCAATATGCTTCAGTTCTCGTCCCCTGGTACTCGGGTGCAACATTCCAGATGCTTTACTAACACTCTCCCGACCTGGAGAGTCAGTGTCTTTAACCTCCTGTTTGGCCCAGTTTGCAATTTCTGAGGAAGATGAACAGGAATAGGGAGAACCAATGAGAGACTAGCTGGAGGTGTCTGGACGGGCAAATTTAACTCTCATTTCCCACCAGGAAGAGGAAATAACCAAAGGCTCAGCATGCCGTGCCAAACCATTTTAGTGACTGAAGCAATCCTGCGGTGTTGCAGCCAGCTCACAAGATAGCGAGTTGAAGAAAGGAGCTCAGGGGCACTGTAATTCACAAACCTGCAGAGTTATAAATGACAGCTATCGTCCGAAAATATACTGAAGTAAGGCTGCCAAGAGGACTTGAAAGCGGGGCAGAATTGCAGGAAACCGATTTCAGGAGGTAGACTGGAATTGCATTTAAAGCATAGGAAAAGAGGCAGAACGTCGACAATGATGCACTTGGCCAAAAAGGGCGTATGCGTTTTTTCCTGAATATATTCAGGAAAAAACTCATAGGCCCTTTTGGCCAACCAAGCAAGCTTGCAAAGGAAATCTGCACTACAATGAAGTCTCACTTCCCCCCGGTCAAAAGGGCCATCTGAAAAAAGTGTAAAATCCAGAAAGGCAGGACAGGCCATGGAGAACTGGGAGCCTTGTTATGCTGATGGGCGGGATGTAAATTGCCAACAGCCACTCGGGAGAAGTGTATGGTGTTTCCTGAAACATCTAAAAAACAAAGCAACAGAGCCTAGGGCACTTCCACTTATGGTCCTATAGCTTAGGGAAATTAAAATCAAAAAGACACAGCCACCCCAAAGTTTGGGACGGCTCTGTTTACAAGAACCTCGTTTACGGGACAAGTTCAATATCGCAGAAAGTGAAAAATGGATAAAGAATTTGTGGTACTTACGTACAATGCAATATCACTCAGCAATGTAATCTATGTCATCAGGCCCATAGCAGCATAATGAGTGGATTCAGGTATGATGATTCTAACTGAAATAAGTCACACAGAAAAAGAAACATCATAAGATATCACTAATACAAGGAATGTAAACTTGGCTACTCAGGAAGTGGATTACAAAACAGAACAGGGTATCAAATGTAGAAAACCAACTTATGCTTGTTTAAGTGGAAAGGTGAGTTGGGGTGTTGCATAAAACCAGAGATTGAAATGAGCAGAGATAATGTTCCTTAAGCCAAATATGTAATAGACAAGAGCTACTCCTTGCTCAATGAAATGGACTCACCACCCCATATTAAACGCCTAAGAATGTACCTGACTAGTAAGTATCTTAAAACCTATGGATTGTTATGTCTCCGAAAGAGAAACAAGCATGTGTACAGGGGCATAAACGCAGCAGTGATAGGATTGGAGAGCTTCGGTGAGCAAATGAAGACCCTTTGAAGTCATATTGCATGGTACCCATTCCACGGGTCTCAAGTCTTCAGGTTTAAGGGTTTCTTCCTTCAGCTAAAACATGCATGTGGAACCCAGAGTATGATCAACCGTGTGATCGGGAGACGTGTTCAAATATGTCTCAGTTTTCGTCCCCTGGTACTCGGGTGCAACATTCCAGATGCTTTACTAACACTCTCCCGACTTGGAGAGTCAGTGCCTTTAACCTCCTGTTTGGCCCAGTTTGCAATTTCTGCGGAAGATGAACAGGAATAGGGAGAACCAATGAGAGACTAGCTGGAGGTGTCTGGACGGGCAAATTTAACTCTCATTTCCCACCAGGAAGAGGAATTAACCAAACGCTCAACATGCCATGCCGTAA